>NW_027040682.1:3052500-3743750 GCF_037179485.1 Ochlerotatus camptorhynchus | reverse complement strand
AAAAATTATCTGAAGAGGGCCGAAGGGGGGCCTACTGCACTTTTTTTATTTTGCAAACCTACGGGTTATTAAAAACTCACTCAAATTGCGTCCAAGGCAACTTATTTTTGGGTACATTTTTTTTGTGACCAATAATATGGCATTGAGGCTTACTATTATTTAAATAGTGAAACAATAAATTTGATAATATTTATTCCATAACAACGATTGTGACCTTTGAACAAGCAATGATCGTTTGTTCATTTTTTTTTTGTAATAACATCACAGTCCGGATCTTGTAAATGTAAGCATGTCAAACTTAAGAAAATTCTCAGGGTTAGGTAATTTCATGAATTTTGTAACTAGATTTTTTTATTGAGCAGTCAAATCTCAGACATAGGAACCAAAGTTAAAAAAAAAGCAAGTCTTATTCTTGGGTTTATACCGTCATCATGGCGAAAAGTACGTGTTGTATTTATTCCGAAAGCTAACAAGAAAGATAAGACTTCACCTAAATCGTTTAGACCAATAAGCTTATCATCCGTAATGCTAAAAATCATGGAAAAGCTTATAGATCAACACACAGAAAAGTAATCCTTTTAGCAGCCATCAGTTTGCTTATCAATCAGGAAAATCAACTATAACAGCGTTACACACACTTGTTTCAAAAACTGAAAAATCGTTTGAATCAAAAGAAATTTTGCTTGCAACATTTCTCGATATTGAGGGAGCATTTGACAACGCATCACACACTTCTATGGCAAAGACAATGTCAATGTGGATTAGTGAAATGCTTTCAAAACGTGAAATTTCGGCTGAGCTCGGTAGCTCATCTATTTCAGTAAGAGCTGTTAAAGGATGCCAACAAGGGGGTGTTGTGTCTCAACTTCTGTGGTCATTAGTAGTATACGATTTACTAACAAATCTAGAATCACAGGGTTTTGAGATAATCGGGTTTGCAGATGATATTGTAATAATTGTTCGGGGAAAATATGACGATGTTATTACAAACAGGATGCAAGGATGCAACAAGCCATAAATTACACCATTGCTTGGTGCAAGTCAGAAGGATTGAGCATAAATCCTCAAAAAACACATATTATCCCATTCACAAAAAGAAGAAACATAAAAATAACTGGTCTTCACATGGAAAGGACATCAATGAAACTTTCACCTGAAGTCGAATATCTAGGAGTTGCAATTGATTATAAACTTAACGTACCCCATTCTAGTATAATTTCCAGTACTTCACTTTGTTTGTTTTTATTTGCTATCAAAGTATGACAGATAAAATGAGGGGTTAGTGGATTTTCCTACACGCAAACCAAAAATCTATTACAATGAATGTTAGTTCCATTTCCTATCATCCTCTGTATATGAACATCGCAGCGAAGTTGACCTTGCAGGCGATGTAATGGTTTTTTGCCTTTTTTTTATTTCGTGTTCTGTCTGTGCTTTCACCAACACAAGCAAGCATTTGCCTTGATTTTTATGTATAACATGGTAGAACGACGCACACACTTGCCTCGAATCTCTCCAACAGAAAAAGCATACGAAGTCGAGTGTGAGAGGAAATGAGCGCTTCTTGTTTGCTTTTAGGCTATCCTTATTCAGAGGCATCGAGAGAACAGTGGAGAAAGCACAGGTCTGATAACCGCAGCGTTCGTTGTTCGAGTCCAGTCGGCAACCTTTTTCCTATTTTTTTGTCGACATAATTAATTTACCTCACTAATACACTCTACATTTTTTGGTCTCCAATTTTCTTGCATTGGACCGCAGCTAGGTATATCGCATCGTCGGTTCATGCGGTCTCCACTTACATCCTCTGATGATGAATCCCACATAATTGTAAGCGAATCTTACATCCACCGGTTGGGTGTATGTTTCGAGGGGTTCATCAATTAGCTTGGGACCGAAGAGTACCAGAGCTGAACCAAAAAGTTGAGCTCGTGTTTCTTCGGGACCTTCTGGTCTTAGAGTTACCTCTATGATACTATTGTGTGTTCAAAGCGAAAATATAAACATGCAAATCTATGCATTTTTTCTGATAGCCAAGCAGCTTTGAATGCTTTAAAATCATTTACATGTACTTCCAAGTTAGTATGGGAATGCATTCAGTTACTTCAACAGTTGTCTAATAACAATACAGTAAATCTCTACTGGGTGCCAGGACACTGTGGAGAAGAAGGTAATGAAAAGGCTGATGAACTAGCCAGGCAAGGATCATCTAAACAATTTCTAGGACCTGAACCATTCTGTGGGGTCTCTCCAAGCTCCATCA
The DNA here is from genome assembly GCF_037179485.1 of Ochlerotatus camptorhynchus. NCBI lineage: Eukaryota > Metazoa > Arthropoda > Insecta > Diptera > Culicidae > Ochlerotatus > Ochlerotatus camptorhynchus. Next base: position 3,741,490 of record NW_027040682.1, on the reverse strand, counting down.
AGATGGAATTAAGGAACTGGACAAAGATGATGATAGATTGTAATTGGAATAATACTATCACAGCCCGACAATCAAGAAAGTTTGTGATGCCAAATGCATAAAGCATAGCATAGCATAGCATATGCGATTGTACAAATCGTGGGTGGCTATATAATGGTCAACTAATACGTTTTGCAGAAAATATCGAGTGTTGACGCAGAAAATATCACTTGGGATTAGTGATTTTCCCCACACGAAAATAAAATCTACAATAGAAGCATCGCATTATACACCTGGCCACATCCTTACAATCGCAGGGGAAGGGAGGGAAAGTTAATCCAACATCTACTTAAGAAGGTGCAGGGAACCCATACTACCTTCATAGGTGTCACAGGAAGGAAAGAGTTGTGTTAGTGGGAGGGTGAATGATTTGGCAACTCTATTCGTCAATATAGAGCATTTGATAAATCAGTGAAAAAAATTAAATATAAATAGATAAAATGGAAAGATCTCACCCGTTTGGCCTAGAGACTTTGCAGCGTCATGTTTTCAGAAATGCTTTATTTAATTTTCCTTGAACCACCGCAATCACTGATAACGCTCTTCTAGCTCGTACGTACAAAAGAACGCACTCCACGCATAATCAAGGTCATGTATTTTCGGACTGTCTTCTTTAACACCACACAAAGAAGTTGCTCATCGCAGCAACAGAAAAATATATCAGCGTGATAGAGGTTGTACGGGGCAACAAAGAAAAACGCAAGACCACACCAAGCACCATTGCATAAGCAACAAGAGATCAAAAAAAAAAAAAAAAAAAAAAAAAATCACGCACGGTATTCAAAACTTTTAAATGCGATCACCAGTTCACCTCCAGTCACTCGAGAACAAAACGCATGCGAAAAGGTTTTCAGCAGCAAAAAAAAGCACAGAAGAAACAAAACACATCCGTTTCGGTCGCTGGTTCAATAAGCACTCTGCTTTCTCCTTGGCCTCAATCAGTGCCCTTTCGGCAGTTACGCGCAGTCCTCAGCGCATCCTGTTCACGTTCGGCAGCAATAATGGCGGATTTGATGCCCGTCACCATTTCCTTTATTGCCTTGTGGACGTTGCTCTTATCCTTGATGAAGTCATGGAGTTCATTGATCCTCCTCCTGACCTCCATCAATTTGGTCTTCCCAAGCTGCAATCCTTCTTGGGGTGTGCTACTGCTGGATTTCGGTGTGAACACCTGGCTTAGCATAAGACCTAGCTCTCCTTGGTGTCCTTGCTGCTCACCTTGGGGCTTACTGCTGCTGTTGGAACTCGCTGTTGCCTCCAGGTTCAACACTGGTGATCTCTGCAATATCCCGCTCCTTGCGAACACGTTCGCTCCTCCGTTTTCAATTTCTGGCGTCTTGCCGTCGTCCTTCATATTTTTTTTGGGTTTTCTCATTTTCTTCTTTTTTGTTTTTTCTCCGTTTTTCTCCATTCTGTTGGGTCCCCCCTCCGGGCCGCTATCTCCACTCGTTGTATGTAGTCGCCTATCGTGATCCCATGGTTATCTATGCAAGCAGGAGTTTGTGATGCCAAATGCATAAATCACACAAAAACTCCTTAGCCTCTCAAAGAAAGACCTATGTACTTACATAGGACTAATTACAGGGCACTGTCCAGCCAAATATCATCCAAGACAAATTAAAAAAGTTGATGATGATATTTGTCGGTTTTGTAACGAGGAAACAGAAACCTCCGAACATTTATTGTGCAACTGTGCAGCACTTCTTAACAGAAGGGTAAAGTTCTTTGATAAGGGACAACTACAGCCCTTTGAAATATGGTGTTTATCTCCTAGTAGATAGTGCGTTTCATACGACACATAATTCCTTGCTGGGAATATACCTAAAGTAAAGCGTTGATGATTATTTCTAATAGTAGTTTTTCACCCTAATAAGGTTAACAAAAGAAACCGGGGAATATACTACAATAGATCAAATAAATGGTCACAGTGGTAATGTACCCAACAGGAAAAAAAATAAATTCTAGGAGTTTGAATTTGATAATTTTATAAAATTCGGGCTGCTTCAAGGTAAAGTGCACACAGAATAAAATTTATTACATTTAGGACGTAGGAAAATGTTCAAGATGCACAATTTTTCGACGTAGGACTACGCCAGTGATTTCTATATATGGGTACACTTTGTGAAAACTCAAAATGGAACATGTAACGAAATTATGAAAGATTTTGAACGTTAATAACTTAGCTGCTCCTGGACCAATTTCAATAATTTTATCACCAATCGATCAGAAATATTTCTACGCATCGATAGCAATGCTGTTGATTTTTAACAAGAAATTATTTAAAAAACTGGGAATGTCAAGAATTGTTAAAATGCGTCGAAAAAACTAACAAATCCACTAATTACGTACATGCATATACTGCAGATGCACAATCCTTAACATTGTTAATGTTAAAATAAAAATAGTTTTGTGATCCCAAACCCATATGTTTTCTAGATTTTGTAACTAATTAAAAATGATATTCGAAAAGAAAGAAATTTATACATATTAGGTATATGCAGAAATTGACCGACCGAAACCCGAAAAGATCGATCGGTCAGAAAGTTCCGGTCGAAGTGAAGGATGTGTCCTTTCAGGCCCCAATCAGCAAGCTTCTTCAATACAGCTGGTGTCCATGTTCGGTTGAACGCTTTGGAGATGTCCAGTGAGACGATTTCCGCGTGGTCCTGGTCAGGACTTCCCCAAGAGTGGCGAAGTAGGTGGAGGTGCCATACCCTTGCCTGAAGGCGTGACGCCGATGGTCAAGCAGCCCCTTGGCCTCAAGATATTGCTTCAGCCTCCTGTTGACCATCCGTTCCAGGACTTTGGCCATGCAGCAGGTCAGTGCAATGGGACGGAACCCAGTGATGTCCTTGGTCCCGACATTGGTGTTCGGTAACGGTATAACAAGGCTTTCTCTCCAGTTTTCCGGGTATTCTTCAGCGGTCCTGTGGTTTTCTGTGAAGATCTCAATTTTTTTCTTTCAAAAAAGCTTCCCTGAAGTTCTTTGGATTACCTGCAATAATCGGTTCTCCCAGTTTTACTGGTTCAGAGCGGGCAGTTCCGAAAATCTCACGCCAAAGTCACGAGTTCAAATCTCATCCCCGGACGAATCACAAATGACCCAAGAGCGTTAAAGAGACTAAAAATAAAATCACTGCTTTTCCATGAATATTAGGAAAATTTGAGAACTTCAGGGACGTTGCAAGAACTACAGGTTAGTTTCGAGAATATTATGGCAGTTCCAATAATTAAAAAAAAATACCGGAAACCTTCAAGAAGTTCGAAAAATTTAAGGATAGTCCAAAGAACTTAAGGGAAATTTATTAAACTTAAGAAAAATTCAGTAGTTCAAAAAAACTCATGGAAGTTCAGGGAACTTCAAAAAAGTTTGAAGATCTTTTGGAAACTTCCACTAATTTATGGAGGATTCCAGGAACATCATCAGGGCAATAGCAAGATGTTTAGGGAAGTTCCGAGAATTTCAGAAAACATTAGAAATCTTCAGGGCGATGTGAGAAATGAAAAGAAATGTCGAGAATTTCCGAGTAGTTTCATAAATAAGCAAACTGCGGGAACATAAGAGAAGTTCCGAAAACTTCTGAAAGTGGTTGGGAACTTCAGAAAAGCTTCAAGAAATTCAAGGCGATTCCATTAGGTTCAGGAATACTTCAGAAACTTTTAAGACTGTCTGAGAAATTTACGGATATCTAGAGAACTTAAGGGAGAGAATTTCAAAGATGTATGAGGTAGAAGCTAAATTTAGAGAGTTTTATGGAATTTCAGAGATATCAAATAACTTCAGGGAAGCTCCGAGAACTTCTGGAAAGTTTAGGAATTGCGGGGAAGTTCGAAGATCTGTAAGCCTAAGATCCGATAAATTTTGGGCAGTTCCATAAACTTCAGAAAATATCCGAGAGCCCTTTTGAAGATTCGGAAATTTCAGGGAAGTCTTGATAACTTAAAAATACTTCAGAAATATTTCGGAAACTTGAAGGAACTTTAACGATTTTAAGGACAGTTCTATTTATTTCCCGGAATTAACAATAGCTTCGATAGAATTGAGAGAACTTCGAGGATGCTCTAATAACATAAGGACAGATCAGAGAACGTATAGGCAGTTCAAATAATTTCAAGGAAATTGAAGCAATGATTAAGAAGTTCTGAGAAACGCAGGGAATTTCCGAAATTTCAGCAAAGTTCCAAGACCTTCATTTAAATTTCGGAAACGTAAGGGATGTTACATGGACATCAGGAAAATGCAAAAACATGTCAAGGGAGTTCCATGATTTTCATGCCTGTTTAAAGAACTAGTTTGCGGGAACTTCAGCGAAGATCAGAGAACTTCCAAGTAGTTACATGAATTTGCGAGAAATTTTTAAAAAGAAATATTCAAGGAAGTTTAGATACCTATCGAGAAGTTTATAGATTTTTAGGGAGTTTCATTAAATTCAGAGAAGTTCCCGATACTTCGAGGATGATCAGGGCTCTTCATAACAGTCTCATTAATTATACAAAAATTACAGGAACTGTCGAAGAGTTCCAATTAATTATGTGATATTCCGAGAACTTCACAAATGATCAATGCGGGGTCGTCTTCAGGGAATTTTATAAGTATGATGAAAATTTCCGGGACAACTAAAATCGAGGTTGTCTGTATTTTCCAGTGGCATTTCCTAAACCTCGATCTACCTGTGCACCAACTCTCAAACCATAAATAATAATCAAAATACTGCTTGCAATAGATAGATATCGAGTAAGCTAGAAGATTGAGTGTATTTTCAACCGATTCGAATATGAATATGGCATTAAAACTGGTTTTGAAAGTTGGTGCACAGGTAAATAGCGAGGCTACGGAACGCCACTTGTATTTTGTTATATTTTATTAATTATATTTCGACGTGATGGATCCGGAATTTCGACGTCTGTGTCCTAAGGAGATACCTGCATACATACATACATTTTGCATTTCACTACATATAGTATATAAATTATACATTGCATGATATACTATTACTTTTAGCTTCATATTTCAGTTTACCCAAGCAAGTCATCGAAATGAATATGAAGCTGATGAAGCAGAGGAAATAACAACATTAAATAATATTATATGTGTATGATTATTAAGCAGGTTATTTCTAGTCATGTTAGTTATTCATCACAATTTTTAGCATTATTGTTAGTATCATTTTAGCAAAATATATTTAATTGCTTGATATGTCCTATACATTTTAGTGTTGCATCCACCTGCCATTGTGAGCTGAGGAGGTATAGAGCTGCATCTTATTATATGTAAAATACTTCTTCATTGCAGTAGCAACTATATTATCCATATAAATGTATTTCATTATGTCATGTTTTAATATTCTGATGTATTTCATTTCTGCATTGCATATATTTTCATTATATAAATAAATACTGGGTTGGGAGGGAGCATCAGGGTATCATTCAAACTGAAACTGGACGATGGTATGATTGACAGCCGGAGTCTAGGAGGGAATAAACACTATCATTTTCTTTATCCTACCGATTCGATTGTGGTGGTGTGAATTCTACTCCAACAGTTTCAGGGCGATTGACGCGCCCTTCTCAACAAACCATCCAGTAGGAAGCTTTATAAGTATTGCGAATTGTGTTATTCGATTTGTTGGAGCGTATCGTTGGAAGGAGATTCTTAAATTCCCGTGGATTTCGCGTAAGTGTCTCTGCTTACGGGTCCACCCCTCCGTTTTTGGCCCTTCATACAGCGATATAGTGAATTCAGATCGGTAGCTCAAATTGATCTTGCTATTAAGTGGAGCTGCATACAAGACAAGTCTTGAAGGGATGGTGGCTACCTTACATACATACATACATACATTAGGTATATGCAGAAATTGAAATTTCTGCCCAGAATTTAGCTGCAGGAGTGCAAATTTGTGACAATATAGCTCAAACACCAAGGCACGGGTCTTCCCTATAGAGAATGTACAAATATGGCCATAAAATCAAGATTCATCATTCAAGATTCCATCTGATTCCATTAGCTGGAAAACTTTTGAATACTTCCTGATCAACCTACAACCTACCAAATATCCAGTGAACTTTACTAATATGTTGGACTATATGGAGATCTTTCGAATATTTCCTGATGTCTAGGAAGGATGTTTGAAAGCATATCCTGTAACTTATGCAACGTTTCCTGAACATCTACAAAACTTAGATTTTACAAAATTTCCTCAACTCAAGTTCCCTGAATTTATTCCACATTCCATATTGTTTTTCCATTTCTTTAAATTCTACAAAGATCTCTGAACATCTTTGCACTTCTGGAAAGATACCTAAGACATCTACAAATATTCTGTAAAACCTAGAAAGTTCCTTGAATTTAGCGAAGTTCCCAAAACCTCCAAGAAGTTCATGGAGCTTTTTTGGAGTAAGATCTCTGAAAAACTGCAACGAAGTTCCCTAAACTTAGGCGTAGATCCCTGAAGTTCTTAGAAGTTTATTGAACTGTTTTTAGATCTTTTAAAAAAATTCCTTACACTTATATGAAGTTTTACGCAGCTTCTCAAAATGCAACGAAACTCGAAAGTCTTATACAAAGTTTGCTGTTGAATTTCCAAAACTATTCCAAGTCCATGAGACTAAACAAAACTGAAATTATGTAGAGGTTCCCGATCAATAATAAGCTTCCCTAAAATAAAATAATGTTCCTTTAACTTCTACGAAGCTCCTCAAATTTAAATGAATTCTCTACTTCTACGCAGTTTTCAGAACTTTTCGATGTTCCTTTTTTCTACGAGTTTTTCTGAAGGTTTTTGAAGTTCCCAGAATATCTACCAAGTTTACTTAATTTCTACGATCTTCCCTGAACTTCTATTTGAAGTTTTACGAAGTTTCCTGGGCTCATGGCCAATTTTTAGAGCCTGAAGACGTCTTATTGCCATCGATTTGATATAATATAATTTCTCAAAATTCGTTCTTATAGTCCAGAACATAACAAAATCAACATAAAGGACTTTAATAAATCTTTGTTGGTGGTTCAATTTTATTAATCACTGTTAAATAGTAGCATTGATCTGAACAAGCTTGAAAAAATACCGGTGAGTCAAAAACAAACACCAAAAATTCTGGAGGGGGCCTGGCCCCCCTGGCACCCCCATTAGTTACGCCAATGCACGTCTTAGAAAAGTTGTCAACCTTTTCTACGCAATCTTCAAATAGATTTTCTTGAAAACAACCCTTGTAGACAAGATCAAATAGATCGAGTGCCTGCAATATAATTTAGCATTATAATACGGTAATTGAACGATAAGATTACTTAAAGTTCTTAGCCAGTTCAAGGCTCCATCAGATTGCAAAACATGTCGATTTTGCAGCAGTTTGTGGCAATTCCTTCCGGTGAATCCTACGTACTTGCTGTGACGTTGGCAGCTACTGATACTTTCTCAATCCATAGCAGTGTCTGAATCAATGGATTCCACCATCTTGTAGATTGCATTTATAATTCCAATCGTAATGTCTTATGGCTTATGATTTGGTCGTCAGATGATCCGCACATCAATGGTTCATCAATGCAATTGAAAATTTTTCTCGACAGTTTATTTGCGGACCCCTGGCTTTGCAGCTGTTCGAGGCTGTGCAGCTGTATGGCAAAGATTATTCTTCGGTGCGGTGCAACTTCGCGCTCAACTTCCGAGCTGAACAGACGCGTTTTTGCTATCGCTCGTGGAAGTCGAACACGAACTAATTTCCAGTGTTAACTGTGTTTTTCTTCATATTCTGCTCATCGCTGAGCCGTTTTTCCGTGTCGCTGCGCGTCCTCCAAACGACTCCGCGATGGGCCGTCGAGAAAATACCTTTCGAATAGATTTTTCGAATGTGCCGAAGAAACCGGACCTTGCCAAAGTCCACAAATTCTGTGCGACCGTTCTTGGTCTGAAACAAGGTGAAGTGCTACGTATACAGAACAGCAGAGCTCTCGGTGTTTCGTTCGTGAAAGTTGTCGACCTAGAGTTGGCGCAACAAATCTGCGAGGAACATGACAACCAACACGACATTACCGTCGACGAAAAAAAGTATCCGCTAAGGATCACGCTGGAGGATGGAGCAGTGGAGGTGAGGCTCTTCGATTTGTCCGAGGTGTCGGACCAAAAAATCGCCGATTTTCTCGGAAGGTATGGTGACGTCATATCAGTACGCGAGCAACGATGTGGAGCCGATATCGATTTCCCTGGTATTTCGACCGGTGTCCGCATAGCGAAAATGAAAGTGAATCGTAACATCGAGTCGTGGGTCACCATCGACGGTGAAGTGACGAATATATCGTATTTCGGGCAGCTACAAACGTGCCGACACTGCCGCGAATACATCCACATCGGGGCTACTTGCGTGCAGAATAAAAAAAAATGCTCGTACAAAAGTCGTACGCCGATGCCGCAAAGCAGATGCCTTCACAAAAAACATCTCAAGCCGACTATACTCCGAACCAAACCAACACACACTCGAACCAAATCGCTCCCAGTGCGAATCAAAACAAAACAACTTCGAACCAAGCTGCACGGCCCCGGTTCGAACCAAACTCGGTCAACTCGGCTACCATGCCGCCACCGAAACAAGTTTCCCACCGACAACAGAAATTGTTACCACCGATGCGCAACGAACAGAATTTTCCCACGCTAGCCTCTTCCTCGGCTTCGATTCCCCCATCGGACAGCGGGTCGTTGATTCCCTCTACAGGTCAACAGTCCCCTGCTAGCAGCGGTGTGGATCGCAAAACTGCTAGTGGCAAGTCCGATGGCAACGAAACAGATTCGTCTGTCCAGCTCAAGAAGGCATCTCCGCAATCGACCACCAGGCAAGAAGCCTCGGTTGGAGAACGACTGCGACGACAAGCGAGATGGGAGTAACCAACTGTTGTAATGGCTGAGTTCTCCAGTTACAACCTCGCCTCCATCAACATCAACAATATCACGAACGGAACGAAAATTGACTCTCTTCGGACCTTTGTACGAACGCTGGAGCTAGATATCGTATTCCTCCAGGAGGTGGAGAATGATCAGCTCTCTCTCCCTGGCTTCAACATTGTCTGCAATGTGGACCAGGTAAGGCGAGGAACGGCAATCGCGCTGAAAGACCACATTCAGTTCTCGCATGTGGAGAAGAGCCTGGATGGCTGCCTCATCGCTTTGAAGGTGCAAAACACGACTCTCTGTAATATCTATGCGCCATCGGGGACAGCTGGTCGTGCGGAAAGAGAGAGATTCTTCAACGGCACGATCGCATATTACCTTCGGCACAACACGCAACACGTCGTCCTCACTGGCGATTTTAATTGCGTGCTTTGCCCGAGCGACTCCACGAGTTCAAACACAAGTCCGGCGCTCCAAGCGACCGTACGGCAGCTGCAGCTTCAAGACCTGTGGCTGAAGCTATATCCCACCACCCCCGCACCCACATACAATGCGGCATCCAGGCTCGATCGCATGTATGTAAGCTATGGGCTTTGCGAGCATCTGCGAAGTGCCGCCACACACGTATGTTCGTTCACAGACCACAAAGCTCTTACAGCGCGAATTTGCCTTCCGCACCTCGGTCGTGAACAAGGACGTGGATTCTGGTCCCTCCATCCTCATCTTTTGACTGCCGAAAACATCGATGATTTCCAAGTCCGGTGGCAGTTTTGGACCCGCCAACGGAGGAATTTCCCCAGCTGGATGGCATGGTGGATCTCATACGCGAAGCCAAAAATTAAATCGTTTTTCCGCTGGAAGTCAAGCGAAACATTCAGCATCTTTAACGCTGAATACCAACGTCTCTACGCGCAATTGAGGCTCGCGTATGATGGCTACTACCAAAATCCAGGCATGTTGACGATTATCAACAGCGTGAAAGCGAAAATGCTCACGCTGCAGCGGCGCTTCGCACAAAATTTCATTCGGATCAATGAAACATTCGTAGCTGGAGAGAGCATATCCACCTTCCAGTTGGGTGATAGACGACGTAAAAAAACAATCATCACAGAGCTGCAGAGCGAGCGCTCCCTGAAGATCGAGCAGCACATGCTCCGATACTTCAAGGACTTGTATGCGGCGGAGGAGATGTTTGAAACCGAGAGAGCAGTACCCGAGAACGACGAAGCTAACGCTGCTCTTGTGGCAGAGATCAGCATCAACGAATTGAAAAATGCCATCCGAACGTCACAAAAACGAAAATCGCCGGGTATCGATGGTCTACCGGTAGAGTTTTACCATCGAACTTTCGACATCATCTATCGAGAGCTCTACTTCGTCACCAATGAAGCTATGACGGATGAGCTACCTTCGGAATTTGCCGATGGCACTATCGTACTGGTTAAAAAGAGAGGTAGCGATTTAACAGCGAGAGCATACCGTCCGATCAGCCTGCTCAACGTCGACTTCAAAATTCTCTCCCGCGTCATCAAGACCCGCCTGGAACACATTCTCCGGACACATCGAGCCCTGAGCGACGCGCAAAAATGTGCCAACACCGATCGATCCATCTTCCAAGCCACGCTCTCGCTTAAGGATCGGGTAGCTTCTTCCTCCTTTTATGGATGCTCATGTGGGCTGCTGCTCGCTGTTTGCAGGCAGGCTTTTGTTGTGTACTGGAGAACAATGTTGAACGTCACGCGCCGAAAGCACTGCTGCTGCTGATGCAGACAACCCGACACCACCACACACGGTGATTGGACTGAATCCGATCAGCGGTTGAGGCAGCCTTCATAACTAGCTTGCTGGGAGCCTTTCGTTGTGTTCTGAAGTACACCACCACTCACCACGCGATGATTGAATAAACACCGTTTGGTGAGTCCGGATAAAATTCAACTTTGAAATCTGTGTTAGGGAAATCGCTATTCACAGGCAATCGATGTTAATTTTAATTATCATAGCAACAGTTGCACATTCGTGCAATTTTCAATAGTGACATTTTGAAAAATGATAAAGTCTTAAATTTAACAGATGCGTAGAAATATTTCTGATCGATAGGTGATAAAATAATTGAAATTGGTTCAGGAGCAGCTGAGTTAATAACGTTCCAAATCTTTCATAATTTTGTTACATGTTCCATTTTTGATTTTCAAAAAGTGTACCCCCCTATAGAAATCAAAGACGTAGTCCTACGTCAAAATCAGACCGACTGGTTGAAACCCCGCCGAGAAAAAGCGGTGGGTGCAATTCAGTGGGTAACGCGTCCTTCGGGGGGATAGCTGTAACCGGTTCAGCCATTCTTTTGATGTGAGTGAGAGTTATACATTTCAACCTTTTTATTATTTGAGATAGAGCGGTACAATGTTGTTCAAAGTTATATAACAATTAATTTGAAGCAACTTTGCTGAAGAAACACAATTTTCTATCTGTAATGGCTCATGTGTTGGTGGTATACACTGTAATGTTTTCAGTCAATTTACGTGTTAATAAGTCGCATGCAATAAGAAAATCACTTTATGTTGTGATTTCCAATCTAAAGCGTAGCAAGACTAGGGGCGAAGAGAACAAAAAGTTCGCTTTTCTTTCAAATCAAGACCAACAATAGAAATGGCCTCAACTCCATTTTGTAAACAAACCTTGTAAGGCCATTTTCTCGCGAACCGAAGTCCGCCAAGTGACACCAACATAATGAACATGTAGGGGAATTTCTCCTCTACCCGATTGTGGCTTAGGTTTGCGAATGTAGGTTTCGGTTTGTGAGAAAATGGCCGTACAAGGTTTGTTTACAAAAAGGAGTTGAGGCCATTTCAATTGTTGGTCTTGAAATGATCAGTACAGCATGGGATCGTAACCAAAATTAGCTCTAATTTTTGGAGAATGGTCTGCAACTATATTGCAAACCAGCCTATTATTGATATTTTCAATTAACTGACAGAACTCCAAGAAAGCAAAGTGCGTGGCGATGCTGTGAATAAGCACGCTTCTTGGCAACGGAACAGGCGTGCTGTGTCACAACATCGCCACGCACTTTGCTCCCTTGGGGTTCTGCCAGTTAAAAGTGAATTTCCGCCGCACATTCTCAACTTGATTTTCTACCATCACATACGCACGATTTTCCATCATTTCTTGTTCAACGATAATGCAACTTATTCGCCTTTTTGTCAGAACAAAACATGATTTCACGTTTAAATTTGAACTTCCTATCAAGAAACGGTTGCATTTTAACCCCATTACCCGCACATTTGCCGCTAATATTAAAGCATAAATAATCCACACGCCCGTCCCGAAAGTTTTGGCATTTTCCGCTTCCTCTTCGAAAACCGCTGCCCCATGTTTCTAATCCTTGCCTCAGCTCGCAAAGTGTAACACACCGAGAAGCTTATAGGTACCAGTTCAGTGCCAGCAAGCGAACGAAACATACAAATGTATTTCCTGTCTGGCTCAAATGTTTCCCGCCCCACCCGAACCCGGATAAGTTTTCCGAAAGAACCGCCTTTGGTGGTTCCGTTTTACGGGGTTCAATTCCGGACTCTCACCAGCATTTCGCATTTGTCCCAGTCAGTAGGCAGTGCAGGTATGAATAGAATAGGCATTTGAAGGAAAACAGAACGCGGAAAAACGATTTCGAAACACACAAAACTATCAAGTGAGGAAAAGTGTGCCACCCGATAAGAAAGAGAAATAAAAAAGTTCCAGTATCTGGTTTATGTACGGGAAAGTTGAGGCTATAATAAAATATATGCTGCATTCAAGTGAAATGTGACAAAGTGGTTTGTCGTTCTGCCGCAATACATATTGGCCCTTGCATCGGTTTGAGTTGTGTTTGGTGGCTGTTTGGATTGAAGGGGAATCTTCAAAGCGGGAAGCAACTCTGAGGAATCGAACATTTTCGATTGTTTTATTCAACAAATTCAGTTAATTTTTACCAAATGAAAACATCTAACATTCGCCTTTTTCTCTATTTACTTTCAGATTATCACTTGATGCTGATGATTGTGCCTAAGTCATCTTAGAGCAAGGTATGAAGAACAAACTTATGACAATTACGATTAAGAAAATGTATCCCGATCAGGAACGGATATCTCGATACCGATAAATTCATATTGATTAGCCTGATATAAGAGGTAAAATATTAAAGAATAGTACCGAAAAAAATGTTCCCACAATTTCATTCCAATACCAACTAGCGACGCCGGTGGTGTAGTGGTAAGCGTGATTGCCTCTCACCCCAAAAAGGCTTGGTTCAATTCCAGTCGGCGTCACCGGGATTTTCTGAGACATAAAATCTCTGATCACGCCTTCCTTCGAAAGGAAGAAAAGCCGTTAGTCCCCGGTCCATAAGTTTGATGGGTCGATAGGTAGGGTTCAGGTATGGGAGCTTGGCGTTGGTAGCATTGGTACTCAGTACGGAAAACAAGATCAACGAAAACGAATCAAGGGAAAAAAAATCATTCCAATACCAAATTAAGCGAATGTAATACCAAATCGTTACCACACAGGTATTCTTTTGGAATCAAAATATATTTTTTTGTTATTTAGATAGTATTTCGCATGCAACTTCTTGATATTATGTCAGGCTAAACCAAATTTTGGTATCAAGAACAGAATAAGGTATTCATAAGTTATTTTCTCCTCCTCGGGATACCACTCCAAAATCCATCCCTGAATGATAACTGAAAGGAAAACGATGGCTCTTACCAAACCCAAACAAACTAAGTCACAAGCTTTCCCACAAAGTAGAGACTCACAATCAGCACGAAACCAAATCGGATTTTCTTCTTTAGCAATTTGGTTGGTGCAATTCTCCGGAAACGAGTGAACCGAACACCCTGCTTCCGACTCTGCCACTACTATGTATGCAAACTAGCCCAAATGGATTCATTTTCCAGTCATGCTTTCGCGCGGAAATATTAACGTCCGCAAACATGCATCTCTGGCTGCCAATCCCTCGCACTGCACTGCAACAGCAAATTGAGAAAAGTACATTCGGAAAGAATTATCCGAGTTGACGTTTCGCCAGCTGCAGCAGCAGCAGTTAGCGAACCGGAAACCGTCCAAAGTGGACGCTAATGATTGCACCGAGAGTCGCGCCGTATTCCGTTCATTCATTTGTTCTGTGGTCCTTTGGGGAGGTCCACGTGTGGAACTAACAAGAAATGGTGCCTTTTTTTTTGTTTGCGTTGTTACTCGAGATACAGGCTTTTCCCGCTAGAACGGGTTTGGGTGTGCAAGTCAGGTGAGTGTATATGTTACACGCCATGCCATGTGGAAAGACGGATTGGCGTCAGGAGATTTGTCGAAGGTTAAATTGGTTGAGTGGGGATAATTGGACGAGTTGTGTTTTCTTGTTCACGTGACACTGGTTAATTATTACAGGGAAATAGGTGAACCGATGAGAGCTGATCGAGTCGTAATTGAGTTCGGCGAACGGTTTCCATGAAAAAAATTAAATTTGAAGGCAGAACTAGGGTTCTTTACCGGTCATTTTGCCACTGTTCGTAATATTATTTTAAATTCAAATCTAAAAAGGCTTAGACATCCAAGTAGAATGGATGCTATGGATAAAGTAAGTTATGTCAATTGGATTTGTTTTGCTACGAATTCGGGAGCGCATGGACTCCATTTCCGACCAGATTACCGAAATTACCGGGCTCCTGCATTATTTTTTGATATTTTTTTTCACGGCCAATTTTTGGTGGTCTATACTGTATACATAACATAACTGATCCCAAATGATCAAAAACACGTATTACGTATTATGTGGAAAGCCAATGTTATTAGCCCAACAAAATATAAAATCTCACCAATGAGCATAATCTCATTTGAGTATCGTAAACAAAAATCAACATGCAAACAACAGTGGATAATATTCCAAGCTGTGATACGGTTGCTCTGATATCATACTAACAAAACTCACCAGCTACAATTCTCACCAAACTGTGGTGAGTTTGAGCTTCAAGATTTTTGCTGTACACCCGAAAACAAACCAAAACTTCCATCACTGCTGACAGCAGCAACTTCGTTTCTGCCATCTGTGAAGAGTAAAGTGAGATAGCAAACTATGCTTTCTCTTTCTAAGAAAATGATGTGCAATTCGCCTTGACACCAGTTCCGAAGTGACGTTTCTTCACACACATTTTGACAGTTCCTTATGGGGTTTTGCGTTGGAGTGACAGAATAAGAAAAAGTCCGCCATGTTTCACACATAGACTGACAGTTACATATGAGATTTCTCCATAGGTGTAAATAGTTACAGAGCTCTCGTCAACGCCAATGGAATCATTTTTGTGATTAGTCAACTCGTTATACAATTATACATACACTGAAGTCTTTTTTTACACGGTTTTTTTTACGCGGTTTTTTTTTACACGGTTTTTTTTACACGGTTTTCCACGATTTACACGGTACGTTTTTAACGATTTCTCGACAACGATACAACCTATCGACTTGATTCCAATCACGTTATCCGTTTCAAGCTATTTGTAATCGAATGGCATACTTAAAAAAAAATCACAATTTTTGGTGTAAATACAGAAATTTTTAAAATATGTCTATATGGACCATATCATGCTTTAATTACAAATGGCATCAAAATCCGATTTTTTTAAAACATTTAAGCATGCGAAAAATCAAAATCTCGTAGGTTTTTTTTTACACGGTTTTTTTTTTACACGGACCGTATCCCCCGTGTAAAAAAAGACCTGAGTGTATATGGTGTGAATAGTCTCGCAATATCAAAGGAGCTTGTAAAATCAATATCATGCTTGACATTTTATTCAAATATCACGCATGATATTGGGATCGCTTGAGAACGAAAAAAAGCATTTGAGTGAGGATTATGCCATCACTGCTTGAAACATGGCTTTTTATTTAGATAGCCCTAGAATTGGATGAGTATAGATTAGTGAAACATTTAATACATTCATTGATTTTGATTGAGAATGTTTTGTTTATACATTAAACAAAAAATGTCTCCTAGAAGGGAAAGCATCATATATCTGAATGGCGTAGTGATCGGAAACCATTTTATTCAACTGTTTAAGGTGATTCCGTCCTTTGAAGCAATACACTTCGCAATTTCACAAGTCAAAATATTTAGTACTTTAACTAATCGTCTTTGTATACAGACTCGACGGGATGATCAACCCGATCCGTACCTTCCTCAAAAATGACCTTTGCTCGCTTTCTACTCTCTATACAATGTTCACACTGCCACTGTCAACTCTATACTTTCATCTCCTCATCTACCGTATAAAATGACCACTTTGAGTCTGATAACATTAAGCATCTCCAACTACAAAGTATTAAAGTTTTAGTGACTGCAAGTAGTTAAAATATCTACTTGCTTTTTTGCTGCGGAGAAGCAAGTAATGTCCGAAATTTTCAGATTAATACAATAATGATGATATGAAAATTGATCCCATTCACTCCTCGAAATTTCAAGAGCACTAATACAAGTTCTCATGAAGCATACAACAAGGAAATTGGAACTTAACGTTGGTTGCAGTGCTGCAAACAGGGAGTTCCAATTTCATGACCAGTGTCAGAACAGCTTTCGAGATTTGTGCTATAGAAAAATTAAAATCTGGGCTTATCAGCCATCATTACGGCCATCTTTGGAATCTTGAAGGAATTACCTTAAACTTATACCGTGTAAGACTAGAATATAATTGCAGCTGAATTAACCTGCTTATGGCTATTATGTCTGAATTGAACCTTTGCTAGAAATTTCTTGGTGTATTTAAAAAAAACACACAGATTCTTTGAAAAAGGCACAATACATGTGACCGAAACCTCAGATGAAAACTTAAAACCCCGTTTTTGAGCATCAAAAGACTGAAAGCCACATAACCTCCAACTTTTCTAGAAATTTTCAGCGTTGGAAAAACAATTTAATTCATCATTGCTTTGTACAAAATCAGAAATAGTGAGTTTGTAAAAAAAATCAAAATATTTTGATCTGTTACTCGTCTAAAATCAAATCGTTGAAATTCACCACGGACAACCCTTCCAACTACTAGTGGGGCAAGCAGTGGACAAAGTCGACAGTTTCCAATATCTTGGCAGCCAGATAGCGTCAAACGGCGGGACCAAGCACAAATCAAGAAGGCTTGGGCTGCTTTTGCGAGTTTACGAAATGTATGGAGATCCAACCAGGTAATTCAACGTACCAACATTCGAATCTTCAATTCAAACGTGTAGTCTGCGTTGTTATACGCCATCGATACGTGGTGTGTATCAGCGGAGAACACTTTAAAGCTACAGTTTTTCAACAACCGATGCCTGCGGTATATAATTCAAGTCGGGTGGCCTCACAACTGGATCTTGGAGGCTACGTTCCATCGTCGATGTCATCAGAAACAGATATCAACAGAAATTCGAGAACGTAAGTGGAGGTGAGTCGGCCACACACTACGAAGGGGTGGAAACGAAATCTGCAAGCAAGCGCTGGATTGGAAGCCGGCAGGACATCGCAGCAAAGGCAGACCCACAGGCTCATGGCGGTGGAGTTTCAACAAGGAATAAAGGGAGTCGACAGGAATCTGACCTGGGACCAAACCGAGCAGCCGCCCAAAATGGAAATCTTTAACGTTGGCTCTATGCACCACTAGAGATGTGCAGGATGCATATGTAAGTAAGTAACTTACACGTCACTTAACATAAGGTGAATAAGAGCAGTTACAAGCCAAATGACGAATCTATCTGACTCTACCTTGTGACTATGGCATGACCAGACACTCTCGGGTAACTAACTCAGTAGCATGAGACCCCTGAACTGTGGAACTGTGGAAAACAGGAATATTCACATTTTCTAAAACATTTATTGCCCTTTTCTGTGGCGTGTGAGTGTGGCGTGTATGCGAGGGTTTAAAATTTGCACTGTACTCACTGCTGCAGCGGGATCTCCTACGGCGTCGCGACGCTGGCGTTGGCCCACACGGTTGCTCCTGCACTACCGTGTGTCCGGAAACTTGCGGCGCGGGCTGCAGACAGTGTTGTTGCAGCTTTGGGAGAATGGCCAATCTGGTGGGGTTCATCAGCCACATACGACTCAGCAGGCGTTGCTGGCTCGTTTGGCTGGCATGCGTCTTCTGTCGTTGACGGCATTGGCTGACCGTGGCATGGCCACCTTGGTCGAGCCGGGACGGGACCCTCCTTGGCAATTAAGGCCACAGGCCTGAGGGAATCGTCCCTGACGGACGATCGGGGTTCATTTGCGATTAGGCTCAGAAGCCATCTTGACTTCCAAGCCGAGCCGTGTGAGACCGTTTTATTTTACGGTACGAGATTCTGAACGGAGGCAGTCCAACATACCAGAAACCAGACAAGGGGGGCCAACCAACTGGTTACAACCTTCTCTGATTTGCATAAATCTATGCATAATTAATTGTATGTTATTGACTATCATTCCCATTTTTGCAATCGGCCATTTTGGATCTTGTAATTTTTTGGTTTTCAAAATGGCATCTTTGAAATTTTTCAAAGTTGTTGATAAAAGTAAAGTCTTTCTGGGAAAAATATACCCTGTAAATTTTTTAAAGGTATTTTGAGATAAAATCTCAAAAAGTGTATCTTTAATTTTTATAATTTGTTAAAACAAAACTCATAAAAAATGTAAAACTTTAAAATATCGAAAACCTTATACACAAAAACCGTAGAAATGTTTTTTTTTCAAATTTATAAAAAAAAAATGTATGTTTACTTAATATGGGAATTTACGTATTCTCCTTCAATCTAAGAAGCGTCCACAGGCTTTTATGGGATTTTTCCCCGCGTAGCGCATACATCCCAAGTAACATCACAGGTTTTATCATGATTCTAAACCATTCTTCTAGTCTAAATGACGGCTTTCAAGAGTGCAATAAAACCCTAATTGTTACTTGGGATATGCAGTGTTTGTTTGTTTACATTAATCTGCAACCTGCTGTTCTATCCATTTGAATCGATAGAATTGTTCAAACCCTATTTAAAACGCTTTTACTACGCTCCAAACTACTCAGATGAGTGTTATTATAGTCTGAAACCTCTTTTTCATTGGCAACCTTTCCATTTGAACTGCGTGCTAATCTGTTGTTCTATTATCTTTGTTTTATTTCAAGAAAAGCCTGACAAAATGCATCGTAAAACTGAAATCAGATTGAAGCTGAAAGACTTAGGAATCGTTTGAATACATTTAGTGTTTTGGTGAGAAAATGCAGTGAAATTACCGTAATTACCGTACTCATAGTAATAATGGTGTATATTTTTCCTAGAAAGACTTTATTTCTCTAGAGACAAATTTGTGTTAGACGTGATTTCGATTAGAAGTGACGTTATATTGAAAATGTCAAATACGCAATTTTGTAAAAATTGGTAAATTTTAGCACATGTGTGAATGATTGCCCATAACAAAAAATTATGCAAAGTTAACAAAACTTTCACGAAATCCACGGCAGGGATAGATAATCTCTTTGCAAACGGTCGCTCATATTACAGGGCACACATAGCAAGCCATACACATTAAGATTTCCGTCTAGTGGTTTGTTGAAAATAGGGAGAATCAAACTCACTGCATACTGTCAGAAGACCCTCGATAATCTCGATCCGAAGATTTCCATCAAATAAGGCATAACTATCTCCTATGTTTCGGGCCTACACTGAAAATAAAATTTAGTTTATACAACGAAAGCGTTTGTTTGTTTCACGAATTATTTCGTTGTTTTCTGCAACGAAAAGTTTTCGTACATGCTAAGAAACTTGTTTCGTCTAAATTTCCAAAATCATTCACTTCCTAACATTCGTGTATTTTACGTGTTTTTTACATACTCGATACGAATATTTTTTAAGCTAAGGACAGATATATTCGTGTGAAAAATAGAAGGAATGAAAATATTACGAATCATCCGTATACTCACAAAAATATGTTAAAATTTTACGAAAAGCAATACAAAGAGTCACGAACATTTCCCTTTTTTTTAATTATAGTCACTTTAACACTCTTGGGTCATTCGTGACTTGTCCGGGGGTGAGATTTGAACTCGTGACTTTGGCGTGAGAGGTATGGATGTTAACCACTACGCCGGGGTCGCCCCGTAACATTTCTCTGGAAAAGAAAACTGTCTTTTTTGGAAGTCATAATAAAAACTTTTTTTTTTTTTGTATAGTAATTTATTTGATAAGGCTCAACCGAATTAACTTAACAGAGCCGAGGATTCATGGTCACCATACAATACATCTTAAAGCTATAGTCAAAAGGTACAACACAATAAACACTTTATCTTCCGCTATCCAAAAAGCCTCCTCCATCAGAACTGGAGCCGCTTCCAGTAGTTTCATTGTATGGCAAATTGTTGTACGCCAACGAGGGTCAGAGCGCGTCCATTGCAGCAATGGACGCAAAACGTGGTCAGCACTCACACGCTCATCACGAAACGGTTGCTTTCCAAAGTCGACGACGCATCGACCGAAAGAACTGCTGATGAAGAACAATGAGGAGGACCACACAATGGTTGCTGCCGAGTAAACAGACGATCGCGTAGCACACATCGAGAGTGGCCTGCTTTTGTCGACAGCCGAGTGAACACGATAATAAAAACTTTATTGAATTGAATATTGAACATTTAAAATAAATTCATCACATGGTGGTTCCTTCACTCTGCACCAGTAGCTTCTAAAAACCACAGCATGCACCAAAGGCCATATCCTACGGCACCGCAGCATGTCTCCGATGAACAGACTAACGCCTTCCCGAACAGTCAGTGACAAGGTCTCGTTAAAGTATCCAGCATCGAACGACATCCATGCGATGACCTTGGGGATTTGTTGAGTAGGCTGTGTCCAAGATCTCTATGCGGTCTATGTGCACCGAAACATTCACGGGCAACGATTGACAGGCTGTGGGTATAGAAGAAAATTAGGATTAGTTCCACTACAAATTGCAAAACGATGGTAAATTGCTCACCTCATCAGGGACCGTGAACTTCCCGATAGTCCTCGATGAAAACGCAGTTGGTTGCATCTGTTGATCGTCAGTGCCAAGATGACCATATCTTAAGACGGGACTCCCAGCTTGAGCCATTTTTGCTCCTCCGTGGTACGTATTGCGTTGGATGATGGATTTAGTTTGCTGCAGCTGCAAAGCGGCATCGACGCCGGTGATCGGGCCAAAAAAACAACACAACACTTCCACAGTTGTGTGAAAAACTTGCACTCACGAATATGTTCTTCTAGCTGTCACACAGCTGTCACAAACTCTGTACCACACACGAATTGGTTCGTAATAATAATGAGCGTCTAATGCAAGAATGCACGAATGATTTTCGTAGGTGAAGGAATAGTTTTGTAGTTTCACGAATCAACGAATGATTTTCGTATGCAGTGTTTACGTCCGTACGAAATTCAGTTCTTGTATTTTACGAACTAATCGTAATGTTAACATCATGCCTGATAATATGCAATACAATTGTTTCACACAATATACGAATAATATGTGATAAGGTATACCAATCAGGCTAAAGCCTTGTTGTCCTCTACTGTCCGAAGAAGTCGTCTCCACTCTACTCGATCTATGGCCACACTTCGCCAGCCTCGTAGTCTCCGAAGGGTCCGCAGGTCGCTTTTGAGAACCATTTTCACTGGGTCGTCGTTCGGTATTTTTACGGCGTGCCCAGCCCACCGTAGTCGCCCAATTTTTGCAATGCGGACGATGGATGGTTCTCCCAGCAGCTGGTGCAATTCGTGGTTCATTCGCCTCCTCCACGTTCCGTCGTACATCTGCATTCCACCGTAGATGGTACGCAACACCTTCCGTTCGAAAACACACAGCAAAGTCCAGGTCTCGTGGCCGTAGAAGACCACGGGTCTAATCAGCGCCTTGTAGATAGTCAACTTCGTGCGGCGGCGAATTTTATTCGACCGGAGCGTCCTCCGGAGTTCAAAGTCGGCACGATTCCCTACCATGATGCGTCTTTGAATTTCTCTGCTGGTATCATTTTCGGCGGTCACCAGTGAGCCTAAATACACGATCTCATCGACCACGTCGATTTCGTCACCGTCAATCTGACCTCGGAGTGGAAGGCTAACATTATCTTCCCTAGAACCTCTTCCTCTCATGTATTTTGTCTTCGATGCGTTGATGGCAAGTCCAATCCGCCTAGCTTCAGCCTTCAGTCTGGTGTACGTTTCCGCCATCTTCTCAATGTTCCGTGCCATGATGTCGATGTCATCAGCGAAACTCGCTGATGACATCGACATCGACATCACGACATCACATCACATCACACTCCCACTGTCTACCCCAGCTCTTCTGATCACACATTCTAACGCGATTATAAATAGCAGACACAAAAGTTCATCACCTTGTCGTAACCCCCTTCGAGATTCAAAGGGACCCTGATACTCGAACAACGCACATCACTCGATCCATCGTCGCCTTGACCAATCGCGTCAGTTTATCCGGAAACCCGCACTCGTGCATAATCTGCCATAACTGATCTCGATCGATTGTGTCGTATGCGAATTTGAAATCGATGAACAAATGATGTGTGGACATGGCTGCAGAACCTGCCGAATTTTGAAAATTTGCCTGGTATTGCCCCACGAACTCTCTTGCAAATGGTGACAGGCGGCGACATAGCATTTGGGAGAGTACCATGTAGGCGGCGCTCATCAGTGTGATCGCGCGGTAGATGCAGCAATCCAACTTGTCGCCCTTTTTGTAGATTGGGCATACGACACCTTCCATCCACTCATCCGGTAATATCTCCTCCTCCCAAATCTTGGCAATTACCCAGTGCAGCCAGCGCTTCACCACCGTATTTTAATAGCTCACTTGGTTGTTGATCTACCCCAGTTGCTTTGTTGTTCTTCAGCCGACCGATCTCCTCCTCAACTGCTTGAAGATCAGGGGCCGGTAGGCTGTCGTCTTCTGCGCGTGCTCCAAGGTATGTTACCGTGCCACCTTCGTTGTCTGCTACATCACCGTTGAGGTGCTCGTCACAGTACTGCTTCCACCTCTCAATCACCTCACACTCGTTAGTGAGAAGGCTACCAATCTGATTACATTTTACGGCAGAGCAAACGTGTTATACTAGATTTTTATTCAAATGAAACATACGCACTACAAAATTCGACTGCCTTCAAGTTGACTATAATAGAACAGCTGGTTGACACGCAGTTCAAATGGAAATTATGCCGAAGAAAAAGAGGCTACCGACATTAGTTACACTCACTTGAGAAGTTTGGAGCGCTGTAAAAACGTTTTCAACTCGTGTTGGACGATTCTGTTGATTGGAATGGATGGAATAGCAAGCAGCAGACAAATTTAAACAAACAAACACGTCATACGTGTGCGTGATGCTGATAAATTTCTAATAGAAGTGCGGACGTTGCTTCGATTGACAAGAATACGTAAGTTCCCCTGCAAAAAAAGTAGTTAATTTTCACAAAAGTATCACTGAATAATTAAGTTATGCCCTCAAATTTGGTACATAATGTTGGATGGTTACCCTAGCAGCACACTTGTTGCACAACAGTTGCGGAAACTTATATATGACTAATTTCTGTCACAATCAAGTTGCTTCAACTTTTTGTTGCAGGTTTCTGCTGCATGAAAAATGCTTAAAATTGTTTTCTTGATTATTGTTTGTAGGAGAAATGCCTCTACTATTGGCCTTCGAATTTAAGATTGTCCCATCGCTAAAAATTTGTTATTTAACAATTTTATCTAGATAAACACATCATTGGGATGTTGCTAATGGATATTTTTGGTCGCTATTGAAGATTTAGTCGATTGCTGAATTTATGTATGGGCCCAAATTAGGGACATTTAGGCCGACATTACATCTATTTCCCCTATATATCAAATTATGAATTTAATTTAATTACATTAATAAGTTTTTCACAATCAATCCTATGTTCATGCGTACTCAAGTTATTTCGAATTTTAAATATGGGAAATTATTCATTACCATTGTTATAGATCTTTTTCGAATGTAAGTTACGATGTAAAGTTACAAAATGTATTTTTCATGATTGTCAAAAATCATCCTCAGACACGGAGACTGTAAGAATTATCCGTTTTGTTTTAGATTCAGCCAAAAAAAAACCAGTTCATGTTGTCCAATTTACCCACGCATGAACTCGACCAGTCAACAGAAGTGCTGCAAAATATTGACAATACACGGTGATAATCACAATTCTACTTTGGTCATTCATTTGAGCTAACAGTCATCGTCATGGCAAACCATGTCAAATGTCAGTGACAATGCTATCTGTGACGAATATGTTTATTATTAACTGAATTTGTTACGAAATTCCCTGAACTTTGGCAAAACCTTGTGGTAGTTTAATTAGGCTACCAGGTCCCAAGGCTGATCTGGATCTTTACCACATTGTAAAGATGCACACTAGTGTTGCCAGATCAGTGGTGATGCTTACCAAAAGTGCATTAACAGATTAACCATCACTGGACATCAGTGTTGGGAAAATATCAAAATATCAAATCTCACCAATGAACAAGATCACGCTTGATTTTCGTAGACGAAAATCAACAAGCAAACAAATGCGGTTGATTTTGTAAACTGTGATATTGCAGCTCGGAATATCAAGCTAACAAACTCACCAGCTACAAATCTCAACTAGCTTTGGTTTCATGATTTTTGCTTTACACCCGAACGCAACCGAAACTTTCATAACGGCTGGCAGCAGTCACTTCGTGTCTGCCATCGGTGAAGAGTTAAAAGAGATAGAAAACTATTCTTTCTCTTTCTAAGAAAACGATGTGCAACAGAATCATGTTTGTGTCGAGTCAACTCTCAGCTTGATTTTTGCACGTTGTGAATAGTCTCGGAATATCAAAGGAGCTTGCAAAATCAATATCAAGCTTGATATTTTGTTCCAAAAGTAAGAGCTTATGAGAGCGGAAAAATATCGTTTTATTGATGATTTTGCCAACACTGCCGAATATAGTTTATTGCTCTGTAATAATAATAAATGATTAAGCACAGCATTTGATAATTTTGCTGGATTTAGTCACAGATAATTTGCTGGATTTAGTCACAGTAGTCACAGTAGAAATCATCTATTGTTTAATAAATCCTTTATTGAATTGGATTTATTTCTATGGATATGCACATTTGGAAAGTATCATCACAAAGATTCTGCACTCGGTCTATAGCTTGTGGGCGGGAAGCGTTGTTTTTTATCTTTTTATATCATTTTGTAGCATCGTGGCCAACTAAATCAAAAAAAAAATCCAACCACCTACCTCAATCTTATCATTATCCCTTCCCATGGCGATCATGTAGCCATCATGCAGGCTTGATGAAATTCTTTAAACTCACTGGTGGTTTTAAAACACTCTTGTCCTACGTCCTCGAGTGAGTGGCGGCAGGAATATGGAAGAAGTAAACAAAAACTCATCGAGAGAGAGAGGAAGAGTGACCTTCAGCGAGAGGATGATTTGACGTGAGGTTGTTTTTCGAGACTACGGATGACTTTTTTGTTCGACGCAAGAAGCTCAGAGTTCACCTAGAGTGAGAGTAAGAGAAAACATGAACATAGACGAGTGCACGGATGGATTTGAGTTCACTCTCTCTAGAAAAAGTGACACAACAGCGGGGCCCTGATTACTAAAAATGAACACATGAATAATATTCACGTAACATTTGAAACGGGCCTATCAACTTTAGTTCACAAAACGCCTTTTTTCGCGCGAACCGAATACGCCCACGCAAACCAATAACACCATCGTGTAGGGAAAATTCTCCCCTTGCCGATAGTGCTCTTGGTTTGCGTGGGCGTACTTCGGTTCTCGTGAAAAGGATCTAGCAAATTGTTTACAAAAATTGATGGGCCCTTTTCAAATGTTACGGAAGCATTATTCATGTGTTCATTTTTAGTAAACAGGGCCCCGCTGTTGTGTCAATTTTGTTTCAGTAGATGAACAAAAGTTCACCCGTGCACTCGTCTATGAATGGCAGCAAACCTCACTATCATTTTATCCCCCTTGGCTCACAAGCTCGGAAGCTCAGTTGAATGATATTCGGCAATAGGCATTCTACTCCTCAGAAAAATGCTACGCTCGGCTCATTTCAAACTCACGAGCGAGTATCCATCAAGCCTGCCTGCATGTGGCGAGTCAGCCTTTACCCCTCCTTTACTAACGGCCTTCGATTGGCTTGCACTCTTACTGTTCCACCCTGCGCTGCGAAATGAAAAATGAAAATGAATTTGTTACGAAATTAAATGACTTGAGCAAAACAATTACATGGAGCAATTAAAATGAACTAGCATGTACGTCCTAAACTGCTTGGATAACAATAATGTAACACAGAATACACGAAATTACAGTTTTTGTTAACATGTGAATCTTTGTCATTGACGAAAAAATGAATGAAATTATGACGAAGGTTTTTTTGAGGATCAAGTCTATCAGTCATTATGTGAAAAACAATTTTGTCAATATCGTACGAAAGTCTGTCAATGATAATGACAGATCACAGGTTGTAAAGTATCTGTTTGACTCATACAACCTGTCAATCTCCCTTCCAGAGCGTCACTATAAACGATTTTATGATTCGTGAGCGTTCACTCAGAGTGAGCGCTCACGAATGGATAAATCGCTGATTGTGAAGCTCTGAAATCAATATTGACAGGTTTTATGTGTCAAACACATACTTTACAACCTATTCTACCTATTGTAATCTACAACTACTGATTATCATTATAGCATCTAATGATTTCATAATCCCGAAAAACATTTTTTTATAGCAATTGAGTGGAAGCAACCCTGATCACAGCACTGGTCAGCTGTACCCTAACAGATTCCAAATGACACTAATTGGGTGTAAAGACTTTAGTTTATGCCGAGACATTGTAAAGTCAATGGTTTCGCAGTGTTTATTGTAAGAGGCCATCATGCGGTTTAATGGCCCATATTTTGCATAATTTGTGCGATGATGTTTTATGGCAAATAAATTTCGATTTCGGAGTTGCCGAGTGGGTGCATGGAAATTTAATTTTGATAAAAGTTCTGTTGAGTCAATTCGCTGCGAAACGATATCATTTACAAATGAAACCATTGCATATTCACGACGCTCTTTTAATGTTTGTATGTTTATAAGCATGCAGAGTGCTTCATATGATGGAAGAGGAAATGAAGTCCAACCTAATTTACGAAGAGCGTATAATAGAAATTGTTTTTGTACTGATTCTAATCTTTCTTCGTGCGTGATTGAAAATGGAGACCATACAATGCTGCAATATTCCAGTATTGACCTCACATAGGCAATATATAGTGTTTTAATTGTGTAAGGGTCCTGAAAGTTATAGCAAAAGCGCTTGATAAAGCCTAGCATGTTATTTGCCCTGTGAATAATTGTATTGTAATGGTCTATGAAAGTTAGCTTAGAGTCTAAGATAATTCCTAAATCCCTAACTCTTTCACATTTGTCTACAGTTTGATTTCCTAATGCAATTGAAATGTTTGAAGTTGTTCTTTTTCTACTAAATGATATTAAGTTAGATTTTTTTACATTCAATTCTAGTAGACTTTTTTTGCACCATATGTAGAATATGTGTATTTCATTCCGGAATATATTGATGTCTTCTTCATTTCTTATTTCCAAAAAGAGCTTCATGTCGTCGGCATAAATAAGCAATTTAAGTTTTTTGAGAATGAAAGAAATGTCGTTTACGTATAGAATAAACAGAAGAGCTCCCAAATGAGAGCCTTGAGGGACGCCTGAAGTGACTTGAATTTGACTCGATTTCTTTCCTTTGAATTTAATTATTTGTTGGCAGTTAGGTAGTTAAATATGATTCAAGCCATTTTAGGAGCCCTGACTCAATTCTAATTTTTTGCAATTTAAAAAGTAGCATTGGTATGTCTATGCGGTCAAATGCCTTGCTAAAGTATGTATAGAGAGCTTCTACGTGGTTTCCATTATCCATTGCATTCAATGAATAGTCTATAAATTCAAGTAAGTTGGTCGAGGTCGAACGACCCTTGAAAAAGCCGTGTTGCATGTCAGTAATTCTATTTTTGATTTGGAGAAATAATTTTTCGTTGATAATTGACTCGAAAAGCTTAGGAATGCAAGAGATAATGGCTATACCACGATAATTACGTACGTCAGATTTTCGACCAGATTTAAAGATAGGTACTAGAAATGAGCTTTTCCAAATTTTAGGGAAGGTTCCGGATTCCAGGGACATATTAAAAAGCCAAAACAATGGAGCAGTGAGTTCCATTGCTAGACATTTAATAAATACTGGAGGAATTCCGTCAGGTCCAGGACCTTTTGAGGCATCAAAATTTTTTAAAGCCTGCAAAATGTCCTGCACTTGAAGTTGATTGAGGCCAATGTCCCTTGAACATTCTGGATAAAATGCAAAATAATCGCGGTCACAATCTTCTTCAGAAAATGTCGTATAAATTTCTTGAAAAAATTTTGCGAATAGATTACAGTTTTTTTCCGAACTATCACCGACATTTTCGTCTAGATGCATTATTGAAGGAAAATTGTCAGATTTTAATTTCGTTTTTACGTAATTAAAGAAGTTCTTCGGACAGGACTTTATTTCACGTTCAGTTTTTGCATTATATTCTTCAAATGCAGTACTGATAGCTAAATTCAGTTGATCGCATAGATCCAAATAAATTAATACATTATTACTACTATTGTGTTTTTTATAAATTTTATGAGCTTTTTGCTTCCGATTTTTCAAGTTTTTTATTTCATATTACATTCAACGTTGACCGACTGCACAAACTGCTACATCAATGGAAACGACTAATAGCCAATATGGAACCCCGAGTAGGACAAACACACTTCTCTACAAATAACAAATCTACAATAACTTCAACAACCGAAGCTGCCGTTATCGAGTTTCCGAGGGATTTATTCCGAAACACAGTTCAAGTAAACAAAATTCATCATTCTGTAACATTCTTTCAGCAGTGGAGTGTATTCATCACACTCCTGGTCCTGTGCAAGTATGAATATCACGATCCCCTGGGAAACGTTATATACTCAATATCCAACGACCTTGCCATAACTCACTCGAAACCCGATGACACCACACTGTGCAACCCGAGCAGAAGAAAATAACTTAAGAATAACTCATTCTGTTCCTGATACCAAAATTTGGTGTGTTGATCAGCCTGACATAAGAGGTAAAAAACCAAAGAGTAATACCTAAACATACTTTCTAAATAACACAAATTCGTATCGTTTTGGTATGGAAAATGCATAATTTGGTATAGAAATGATATTGTGGGAACATTTTTTGGAATGATTCTATCGGCACTTAACCTTTAATGTCAGGCTAATCCATGCCAATTTAAGGTACCGAGATATCCGTTCCTGCTCGGGAAGGGGCAAACGAGCTTAGGAATCCTATTTTCGGTGTCCTCTTTGAGAACTTCTTCACATCGAGAGCTCCTCGCCAATAGCACTGAAGCCCCCCTAGTTGGGATCAACCGACTACGGCGCGGTTTTATGGGCAGTGGTCTTGGCCCGTTGTTGCATGAGTTATTGCTAATAGTAGCTACCACATTCTCGCTGTAGGTACCACCCAGCAGCAGGAATGAAAACTTTTAAATATACACATTTTCTGCATGAAACTTTGCCATTGTACCACTGGTTGTCGTCTTCGGGGTGTGGATATCTTTGGATTTGAAAGAACCCTCAGCCAGGAGAGGTGGACAGTCCTGGTGCGCGGAAAGTGGCAGTGATTTACTTCCCAGCTGCACCGTGTACCAGGCCGCCTTTCTTCGGTCGGTACTTAGTCTCTGCCTCTGGTAAAAATGTAGTGAGTGAGTGTGTTTTGAGGCAAAGTTAATCGCGATTTAATTCGGTCACCATATCGGCATCAGCGAGCTTGTGCTGCACCCTATCTCACCCCCCGAAACTCATGGCCATACTCACGGAACATGTGACATAGGTATCGTGTGTTTCGTTCCTTGTTGTACCGCAGTACCGGGGCGTCGTCCTGGCTTCAATTTGATGCCGTGCCAACTTTCGACGCTACGCGGGCCAAGCTGAAAATAATGGAACTTTCTGGGGACGAACAATGACCTATCGCCGGCATGGGGGACTTTTGTTCTTGCGTATTTTAGATTTTTTTTTTCTGGCATCCCCGGGGGCTTTGCCGTGCACACCGTCGTCGTTGGTGGCTAATAGCTAAATGAATTTTAATGGCGGGTCATAGTTTAAAGTTTGTTTAAGGAGCAGGATCCTATTTTTTTTTTTTCAACGAAGCACTTGTGACCCGATAAAAAAAGGAGAGTTTAATGACAAAGAATCTTGGCAGTGCGTTGTTGAAACTTAATTACACGAGACCGGTGGTCTGGGCAAGCATTTTTTCTTCTTCTTTTGATACTGAATTTATTCCTGCTTGGAAAAACTTAATGGACGCGTCATTAGGAGCATCAGGCAATGGCTTCATTAGGCAGAACTCTGTGAACCTACAATGCGACTTTATTCAAAACAAGGCTGTTGACTTCTTACGTTAATGTAGCATTCGTAGAATCCAAAGCAAAGCAGGTAAGTTCGATCGACCGACGCCACTTCATGATACATCTGAATCCTTAGGAGACTTTCTACCAACTGCGCATCTATCCATTGCAGGGCGTTCCCCATTGCAGCAGTGACGTCTCACCAGCATCAATCATCCAGATCCAGATACAGCAAAACTAGGTCTTGGTGCGGACGGACGACAGTTTTCAACGGCCGTGATTGAAAGGGGTCGGTG
This sequence comes from Ochlerotatus camptorhynchus, assembly GCF_037179485.1. Lineage (NCBI taxonomy): Eukaryota > Metazoa > Arthropoda > Insecta > Diptera > Culicidae > Ochlerotatus > Ochlerotatus camptorhynchus. The sequence continues at coordinate 3,710,801 of NW_027040682.1, read as the reverse complement.
GGACTTTCGTCCGTTTGTAACCGCCAGTTGCGACGAGGGATTGGACAACCGTGGCGAAATGTGGAATTAAAAATGAGTTCTCCAAGAGTGTGTGTGATTGTGTGTTTGCATGTTCGTAGTCGTTCATTGTGCATTCATCAGTATTGTGATTTAGTGCCGTAGGTGCCAAAGCACCAAACCGTATAGCAGGTACACGTCAATGCAGTGAAATGTGGTGATAAATTTAACGAGCTGATTATGTAAATCAATTCAAAGCCTTCTTGTCATTCACCATCGTCCTTCCACCTCCCGGGGGGCCGATTTCCAGAATGAGGAGAAAATGCAGATTTTGTGTTGTCAATTTTGTGGTCAATGAGAGATAATTAATCTAACGATTTATTGAGGTTTTTCTGAGTTGCGGTCAAATGATTTAGGGGTGCGGCGAGCAGGGGTGGAACGAGTAGGCAGGAGTGTAAATCATCATGAATAGAAGCAAATGGAGGTGGTTACAGTCGATGGAGCTGGGACCCGATGAGCAAGTAAATGTAGTGTGAAAATATATTAGGTGAAAATTTGGTATTGCGTTTAGTGTGAAAAATGTTAATGGCGTCCGAAACAGTCAACCTATAGAAAAATCGATACCATTCTCGTAAAAAGTGTTGGCAAAATCATCAATCAAATGATATTTCTTCGCTGTCATACACTCTCGGTATCACGCGTGGTATTGGGACAAAAATCATGCTTGATATTGATTTTACAAGCTCCTTTGATATTGAGAGACTATTCACAACATGTAAAAATTAAACTGAGAGTTGACTCGACACCAAAATGATTCCGATGCGCATCGTTATCTTAGAAAGATAAAGAATTGTTTGCTATCTCTCTTTACTCTTCACCGATGGCAGACCCGAAGCTACCAACCGGTGGAAACTACCGATTTAAAATTGGCTCACTACTTGACTAGCCTATTAGTCCCAAGCAAATCGATTAACGTACCTCATTCTAGACGAAATTCTAGTACTACACAATGTTTGTTTTGATTCGCTATGAAAGTTTGACAAATAAAATGAGGGGTTCGAGGATTTTACAATATTTCGAGGGGTGCATCGATTAGGTTGAGACCGAAGATAGTACTAGAGCTGAGCCAAAAAGTTGAGCACGTTTCTTCGGGACCTCTATGAAGCTACTACCATAGAGATAACTCTAAGACCAGAAGGTCCCAAAGAAACGTGCTCAACTTTTTGGCTCAGCTCTAGTACTATCTTCGTTCCCAAGCTAATCGATGCACCCCTCGAAACATAGGAAAATCCACGAAACCCTCATTTTATCTGTCAAACTTTCATGGCGAATCAAAACAAACATAGTGTAGTACTGGAATTTATAATAGAATGGGGAACGTTAATCGATTTGCTTGGGACCAATAGGCTAGTCAAGTAGTGAGCCAATTTAAAATCGTTAGTTTCGTATTGATTGTTGCTACTACTGCCAGCAGTGACGAAAGTTTCGGGTCGCGTTCGGATGTAAAGCAAAAATCAAGAAACTCAAACTCACCACGGTTTGGTTAGAATTGTAACTGGTGAGTTTTGTTAGCTTGATATTCGTAGCTACGATGATATCACAGCTTTTGATATCTTTCACAGTTGTTCACTTGTTGATTTTTCTCTACGAAAATCAAACGTGATCTTGGGCATTGGGGATATTTGATTTTTTGATATTTTCCCAACACTGCTCCTAAATTTGCCTTTAAACGTTTTTTAATTGCAAATTATTTATGGTAGTTTTTGACAAAAATTGTCACGATTTTCTTTTTAGCATGTATTATGATACTAAAATGTATGGACGCATCCAGTCAAATAATTAAAATTTGAAATCTTCGAGTTTTTTGAGAATTTATCCAGTTTTATCCAGTTTTGCATTATTAATAGCAGTGTTCACTCGGCTGTCGACAGAAGCAGGCCACTCTCGATGTTTGTCATTCGATCGTCTGTTTACTCAGCAGGAACCATTGTGTGGTCCTTCTCATTGTTCTTCATCAGCAGTTCTTTTGGTCGATGCGTCGTCGACTTTGGAAAGCAACCGTTTAGTGATGAGTGTGTGAGTGCTGACCATGTTTTGCGTCCATTTGTGCAATGGAAACACTCTGCCCCCCGTTTGCGATACTGCCATTTAATGAAACCACTGGAAGCTGATGGAGGAGGCTTGTTGGATAGTGGAAGATAATATGCTTATTGTGTTGTACCTTTTGACTATACTTTTAACATTGTACAGTGAACAAGAATCCTCTGCTCTGTAAAGTTAATTCGATTGAGCCTTATCAAATAAATTAATATACAACAACTATTATTAATAGCAAAAAAATTAATTAAGATTTCCAGCACAGAATGATTAAGATGCTTTAACTTTAAACTTTTAGATTGGAACTGAAATTCTGAACTTCAGTATTTACTTAAAATGCAATCTTGCAATTGAAATCTGCAAAATGCTTGGCAATGCTTCGATCAAGTTTGCTTCACGGGAACGGGAAAGGTGTGCTGGGTCATACGCATTTTGCAGGTTTGGTATTATGACAGTATCTCTTAAATAAAGATCAAAAAAAAGTAGCACGGTGTGTTTTAAAAAGAACTTTAATAAAAAAAAGGCAAGTCTGATATGTTGGCTCATGCAAGTAGAGGCCTTTCCCTATAATTTGCGACCTCATTGAAAATAATCGGTCGGGGATCTAGAGCAACTTTTTTTTAAGTTTATTTTCCTTAAGATCATTGGCTTTAGAATGCAGTTTGCAGTATCTACACATTTATCGATTTAAATTAGACAGGTCAGCAGTTCCATTATTTCCATTTCAAATGACATTTTTTTAAATTTTTTGATCGACCTTCTACGATTGTGTTGAAACTTTGCACAGTTGTTTGTTATTATCCAACACGACTAACATTTGAAAAGGTCTTATGCAAAAATGATACGCTTCAATAGAAAAAAAATATATCTCGCGAACGATTTGTTTGATCGAGATGGTGTCTTGCGCGAAGTTGCGGACAAGTATTGTTCCTTTAATGAAAAAAATATACACTGTAAAAAATGATTTTGTTATTTACACAAAAAAAAATTAAAAAAAGTTTAAATTACTGAAATTGCACATTTTTTTTGTAGCTTAGGTAAAGAAATATCTATTGACACTGTGTATTTGCTGGGCAAATCATAAACAAAAAAGTTAATTATTGAAAAAATAAGGATTTTCCAAAATACTACCAATAGTTATCGAATATCTTTAAAATAGTGTTAATATTAAAACACATTAAATTTACAACAAAAAAGCTCATAATGCTTGAATTGCCCAAAGTTGTTATTTTCGAGATACTCACCCAGCAAATGCACAGTGTCAGTAGGTATTACTTTATCTAAACTACAAAATAAATATAAAAAAAATAAATTTAAAAAAATACTCAATTTGAGTAATTTTTTTTTTTCATAATTTTGATTTTATTTTGTAAAAAAAAATAAAAAAAATTACAGTGTATATTTTTTCTTGGCAGGTACAATACTTGTCCGCAATTTCTTCTAAGACACCATCTCGATCAAACAAATCGTTCACGAGATATATATTTTTCTATTGATGCGTATCATTTTTGTATAAGCCCTTTTCAAGTGTTAGTCGTGTGCAAAACTAGGGAACCATTTATGTAAAATGGCATGTTGGGCAATAACAAACATCTGTGCAAAGTTTCATCATAATCGTAAAAGGTCGATCCGAAACGATTTGCGAATATGTGTGGTACTGCTCAGGTATGGGGTTAGCAAAGAGAAGGTTATTTATTTATTTATTTATTTATTTCGTCAACCAACGTAGACTAGTACATATTCGAATACAGTTTTGTTTTCTTAAATTTATTTATTTATTTTTTTATTTATTTATTTCGTCAACTTTGGAAAAGAGGTTAAAAGTATAATTTTGTTTTTAATAAAAATTAAGCAGTGTCAGCTTTCCTATTTTTTATGAGTTATAACATAGAGGTAACTCTAAGACCAGAAGGTCCCGAATAAACGAGCTCAACTTTTTGGCTCAGCTCTGGTACTATCTTCGGTCCCAAGCTAATCGATGCACCCCTCGAAATATAGGAAAATCCACGAACCCCTCATTTTATCTGTCAAACTTTCTTAGCGTATCAAAACGAACATAGCGTAGTACTGGAATTTATACTAGAATGGGGTACGCTAGTTGATTTGATTGGGGCCAATAGGCTAGTCAAGTAGTGAGCCAATTTGAAAACGTTAGTTTCATATTCATTTTTGGTTATAATGCCTTATGGAGTAAAAATATTGTTCTAGTTTATGCCGAGACATTGTAAAGTCAATGGTTTCGCAGTATTGATTGTAAGAGGCCATCATGCGGTTTAATGGCCCATATTTTGCATTATTTGTGCGATAATGTTTTATGGCAAATAAATTTCGATTTCGGAGTTGCCGAGTAGGTGCATTAAAATTTAATTTTGATAAAAGTTCTGTGGAGTCAATGCGCTGCGAAACGATATCGTATACAAATGAAATCATTGCATATTCACGATGCTCTTTTAATGTTTGTATGTATATAAGCATGCAGCGTGCTTCATATGATGGAAGAGGAAATGATGTCCAACCTAATTTACGAAGAGCGTATAATAGAAATGGTTTTTGTACGGATTCTAATTTTTCTTCGTGCGTGATTGAAAAAGGAGACCATACAATGCTGCAATATTCCAGTATTGACCTCACATAGGCGATATATAGTGTTTTAATTGTGTATGGGTCCTGAAAGTTATAGCAAAAGCGCTTGATAAAATCTAGCATGTTATTTGGTCTGTAAATAATTGTGTTGTAATGGCATATGAAAGTTATTTCGAAGTCTAAGATAATTCCTAAATCCCTAACTCTTTCACATTGTTCTGCATTTTGATTTCTTAGTGCAATTGAAATATTTGAAGTTGTTCTTTTCCTGCTAAATGATATTAAGTTGCATTTTTTACATTCAATTCAAGTAGAATTTTTTTTTACACCATATGTAGAATATGTGTACTTCATTCCGAAATATATTGATGTCATCTTCATTTCTTATTTCCAAAAAGAGGTTAGCAATTTTTTTTTTTTGTATGAAGGAAATGTCGTTTACATACAGAATAAAAAGAAGAGGTCCCAAATGAGAGCCATGGGGGACTCCTGAGGTGACTTTAATTGGGGTCGATTTCTTTCCGTTCAATTTAATTATTTGTTGGCAGTTAGTTAAATATGATTCAAGCCATTTTAGGAGCCCTGACCCAATTCTAATTTTTTGCAATTTAAAAAGTAGCATTGGTATGTCTATGCGGTCAAATGCCTTGCTAAAGTCTGTATAGAGAGCTTCTACGTGGTTTCCATTATCCATTGCATTCAATGAATAGTCTATAAATTCAAGTAAATTTGTTGAGGTTGAGCGACCCTTGAAAAAGCTGTGTTGCATGTCAGTAATTCTATTTTTGATTTGGAGAAATAGTTTTTCGTTGACAATTGCCTCGAAAAGTTTAGGAATGCAATAGTAAGTAAGTCTCAGAATTTCATGAAAATTGGTATAGTTCTTCCTTATCAAAAATTATTAGACTAGTATTTTCTATTCCGGTGACCATTTCCGTTTTAGGGTGGTCCGAAAAATGTATTATTTTTTCAAAAATGCCTTTTTTCAAAAATTCATAACTTCTGAACCTCTTGACCGATTTTTACGATTGACGATTTTTAGAAAAAATATTCAATTTATTGCGGCATAACTTTATAGCTGAGCAACAGGCAAATTACTTGAAACAAGTCAAAAGCAATTTGAAAGCTACAGAATGCATCATAATCTATGATTTTTCGGAGAATTATTCTTTCGTTGTGCAGGATGCAGTTCAAGGCTTTCATTGGGCCAACGCCCAATGTACTATTCACCCATGTGCTATTTATTTTAAAGACGAAAAATCGAACGATTTGAAATTTACTAGTTTTATTGCAATTGCTGATTTCACTAAACATAATCATGTCGCAGTTCGTTTATTTCTTACGCATTGTCTAGCGTTCATAAAATGTAAATTGCCAGGATTTACTTTTTCTCAGATGAATCAGGAAGCCAATATAAACATATGATAACCGCTTTTAATTTATGCTGTGACTCGATTGAGACGCATTGTGAACTACCTTGCGTCTTCATCGTTTCCATGCTCGTTTGGTGTATATCCTGCGGAACAATGATTTTTTGTTTAAAAAAAATTGTATCTCCAAAACTACTTCTCCGACATCGCTAATTTTTTTATCTTATGTTAAATTTAATGATCTTTCAATTAAAAATACTAAAATAAAAAGTTGTTGAAAACTCTCGCAGTGAAAATCAATAAAAAGCATTTGTAACGTTTTTTTTTTCTACAAAATTAAATATCTTTGAGTGTTTCATAATTTTTCTTAAAACAACATTAAAACATCTTTCATTTGAAGGGTCAATCGTAAAAATCGGTCAAAAGGTTCAGAAGTTATAGATTTTTTGGACCACCCTAACACGGAAATGGTCACCCTAATGGCTGAATAAAAAAATACGAGTCTAGTATTTTTTGGTAAGGAGTAACTATACCAATTTCCATGAAATTTTGAGACTCACTATAACTTTTTTTTCTATGGAATTGCTGGATATACAAATTACTTGCGGACCAAAATGCAACTGCGTGCGCGCCCGAAGACAGCTCGTGGTGAATATGGATTGGAAACAGGGACGAAAAATAAGTAGCAAGAGGAGACTAGGGGGTGCCGTCGATAGGTTGACTATTCCTCCTGAAATATTACAATAAGGCTGTCCACGAGACAGTTGCGATCAGCTGACTTTTTTGATTACCAAGAACTTTTGACCGATCACAGTAGAACTGGCAGTTTATTCTTATATGAATTTCTGCTTTATTTATGTTTACGTTCAGCACCATTAACACCAGATCACTCACGTCTCTTTGATCACCTTATTGTTATTGTCTTTTATTTTCAATGAATAACTTTAGCGTGCAAGTTGGGAACAGGTTTGCTTTTAGCGAATTTGTTTATTATTCAGTTCCAACCTGGATCGGGTATCAAGATTGGGTCTGCTTGTTTTCTGACAAACGTCTTGTTTCAATTCAGCATGCTTGTTTTTGTTTATAATTTTGACAAGTTCATTGGGGATCGCCTTGTCAAATCCAGTCCGCTTTTTAGATACACATGTAGTTGGTTGTAAAAGTGCTAAAATGTATCGTCTTCAGTGTATTGTATCTACTTCCATTTTCAATAAAAGCAATAGTTCGTATGTCTTCGCATTGGCAGGACGGCCAGACAATCGTTCGTCTTTTGATTTATAAAATAACACAACGCAGGAAAAGGTCATGCCCGTGCGCGATAATAACATAGAGGTAACTCTAAGACTAGAAGGTCCCGAAATAACGTGCTGTGAGCATGTTTCTTGACTAATAGCGAATTCGTTTATTATTCAGTTCCAACCTGGATCGGGTATCAAGATTGGGTCTGCTTGTTTTCTGACAAACGTCAGTTTGCTCGTTTGTTTTTAAAACCTAGCTCAGGTTGAGGTTCGCACTGACAAAAAGTTCGGTTTCGCACTGGGTTGGAACTGGTTCCAACCCCGATAATAAACGAATTCGCTATAAGACTCTTGCAGTCCACTGTTAGTTAAGAAACGAACATGCTCTGCCACACCATCGTAGCTAGGAGGGTCCCAGGATTCTCGGAGTTGCTGCTGACGCACTGTACGGAATTACACCGGCGAAAACATTGCCCGCGGGTAACAAACGATTGGTCACGGCACCATTATGATGGCGCACGGGCCGGACCTTTTCCTACGTTGTGTTATTTTATAAATCAAAAGACGAACGATTGTCTGGCCGTCCTGCCATGAAGGACGATACATTTATTCCACTACCAGCGGCAGCTTTTTGTGTAGTGTACATCAGTACGGTTGGTAGGGTAGGTACACACTTAGTGGACAGTTGCACAAACAATTTTTATGCCTAAAGAAGACTAATTTGCGAAAACTAACCGAAAAATCGATTTGCCTGATTAAACAACGTTATCTATCGGACATCGACGCAAAAAGTTGGTACATACTATCCGAAAAAAATGTGTAGCCGTTGTTCCTTCTCTCTAAAATCAGCTCATAGAAGTGCATCAGTATAAACATGGTCAACGTGTTTCAACGAGGAGTGGAATGAATTGCCAATGTGACGTATGTATACTAAAAAGCTGCTCGTGCAACATTGCCAAATCTATGCGGCTTACAGAATAAGGCGAATAAGTGTGGGAGGCCTGGAGTTCTCCAAAAAGATGTGCCCTTCAAAATTCTCTACAGCATGTTTTTCGGAATTTTCCAAAGGCAAACGGCATTCATGTACCCTCCTTGAACGACACAATAACCTTCTGCAGCTTGTTCAACGTGAACAACCACGAACCGGCTAATCAGTTGTTGCATCCTATCTGAGGGAAAACCGTTCTGATGAAGATGGCTCCGTAACTCTTGCGAGGACGTCCTTCTCGTTGTGTCACAGGCTCATCGGCTTTGCATAGTAATAAAATTCTATGTGTTGATGACTTGTTCCTAATAAAAACCAAATGCAATTTGAGCACATGGAAAACATTGCAATCAAGCAGTGCCCTCTGAGGAATGGACATTGAAGTCCCCTCTTATCTTCCCAAAAAAAAAGATAAAAGATGTGAACCAGACCCGATCAGAAGGGCATAACAAAATTTTAACACAATTATATCAATGGTTGATATTTATATCAACGTGTGTTATATTTTGATATATTAGTGAAAAGTGGTTTGTGCGAAATTTCTCATCATATCAGAATTATAACAATGTCAGTTATAATTACTATCAATACATAAAATATGTATTAATGATTCCAAAATATAAGTTTATTCACTATTTTCTGTTTCTAAGTGACGATCATTAGAGGCATCTGTGCATAAATAGTAAGAAATGATAAGATTTTCAGATGATTGTCAAAGATTGTTTGAATCATAAACGGCTTATATCGCGAATTTCTTCAGTAATAACCGGTGTCTTGTATTCAGGTATCACTTTTGAGTATTTCAAAAAAGATCATATGATCTGCTGCTTCGTATCTTAAAATAAAATAGGTTGTTGGTGTGCTGTCATTATTGATCAAGAAGACGCCAGTACCATAAATATTATGTCTTTGATGTTGTCATGAAATTTTGCCGATTGATCGTAACTCGAAGGCTCCTGAAAAAAAGATAGGATGTTCTCAGTCTTGTCTACCTTTAATAAGTAAGATAATAAATACCGATCCGGAATATCGTTCATCGTATCCTTCGAATTCTGCTTGTATAAAATCTTCCTATTTTTCTGATTCGTCATCGAAAAACGGATCCGAAATAGATTGGCTGCCTACTGAACCAGATAATGAATGAAATTCCATCACCATGATTTGATGGAAGATCCTCTAACAATCCATGTGGAAGACCATAAACGACGGCAACCAAGCATCGGACTCAAACGCCACATAACACAATTAAACGCGTACCACTTGAGCCGGAAAAGTGAAATATGTGCGAGGTTACCTTAATTTTTCATTCATTCATTCAGAATTACAAAAACAACCAATTTTTCTCTCAGATCGGTTGTTGGAACTCCGAATTTATTGGGGAGAAAAACCAGCTGCTGCAAAATCTTTGACCGATGAAGCACCACACATTATGCAGCAAATTCTGGCATATTATTGAAAAAGAAGCCAGGAAAATAACTCTTAATTAATTAAAATGACCTACAGTTGATGAATTCCAATTAATTATTAGACTTAGATTCAAAAATGTGAAAAATAAATGGCATAACCATTGCCAGAAATATGGCAAATTTTATATCTAATTTATAACAACGGTTGTTATGTATGTATATTTTTGAATGCGATAGATTATTTCTAATTTCTAATTTTGATTTAATCATATCAAAGTCTGTCATAATTTTGTTACCACTAGACGATTTTTTGTTATGATTTTTGTTTTTTTAACAACTAACCAGCCAATGTGTATAACACGTTCTGTTACATTTTTTTTTTTTGTTAAATAAATAACTTCAGTTGTTATAATTTTGTTATGCCTTTCTGATCGGGGAAGCTCATGGAGTGCTTTTCTGTTACACATCTTCCGTTCGAATTTGAGCAGACCAGTAAGGGGTCTTCTCCAAGAGGCTTGAAGAAACCAGTCATATATTGTAACGACGTGAAGATGTCTATCTAATACCGATGTATTCTATAAGATAGGATTACTATCGTAGAAAAGGAGCGAAAAAGGAGGAATGAACCTAAAGATACAGGAGCGAAGAAGTTGTTTCTTCTTGCAGCAATACCCAGCATTCCAGAAAAGTATGTAACCACATGTGAATATCACCCTTAATTAGCTATGAAGCTTCTCGTTCGTTGAAAAGTTTTAACCTTGCTCTGCAGCAACTTTCGCCATCTCTCGGCAGGTTGAGAGAGTGATGAAAGGCTTGCGCGTGAATTATTCGGTGAGTTCCACTCAGATCTCATAACGTTCTCGAGGGCTATTTGAATTTGATCAAAAGATGGGCTAAAGGAGGAATCTAGAAAATTAATATCAAATACACGATTTCCTCACACGGATGATATAGGTAGCCTTAATTTGTTTGTCTTGAACAATAGCATATGGAATGTCAATTATTCAGCCTCCAAAGCCATCGGCTTTGTTTGAGGGAGAGAATTTCTGGTTTGGGTTTTGAATTTTATTAAAGTGGAGACCGTCATCTCGAAAAGTCGGCAGTTGAGCAAGTGCGCCTAAAATCCAGATTTGGCAGAAAATTAAATTGTGAACGGTAATAAGTTCAAAAAGTTAAAACTATTAGCATTCCTTTAAAAGGATAACAAAATTGTTTATCGTTGTGTGAAAACTGATTGTACCTGAAGGTAAATTTGTGAAATGAGTTTCCGAATTGTTAGCTAAAAAGTTTATTTTGTGTAACAGGGTCAAATGTTAATTCAGTATTAGCGATGAATCTACTTGTGAATTCCGCTACGAAATAAGTCGGGTAAGATTTAGAAAGTTAGAAAAATCAAGTGAATACGGCGCACCAATTAAATTTTGACGCATGTTGAACTGATTTAACTCACTGTTCGACGTGGGTGCGTGTTTGGGGCTTGGAAGCCTGCGAGCTGGACCGAACCTCACACAGGATTACGCATCCGTAGTGCATACCCGCCTTTCGACCCTGGGACGAAGCTTTTCTCCCCGGAGTGAGACCGATCCGACAACCACTCAACGACGCCCGATCAAAGCTCTCCACGATTGATCGTTCGAGGCATCCGTCAACCACCTCGATAGCTTGTGGCGCCAGTAGTAGCCGTTGTTGGAAGTGCGGCAATCGGAAAGCTTCCCATTCGGTCGGTTCGAGTGCCGGTCGTCGACATCAGCCAAACGGTTCGACTCGGTGTGTGTCCTGGATAGCGATACCTCGTCCGACTTGGCGTGCGCCTCGGGTATTACGCTTCAACTGCTCGAACACGTGTTAGATACCGTTCGTCCGATTTGAACCAGCTATGGGATCGTCAGGTCAGAACTTCTTTTTTTATGAGCTCGAAGAACTCCCTGTACATAGTTGTGACGTCACTCTAGCTTTAAGAGAAGACTGAAATCCCCTAGAATATAGTGCACTTTAAAGTCGTTGAACTTTCCTTAAAGTTTAGTAGCTCATTTTTCGATTTGGAGAGTTGATGCCTTCACTTTGGGTGACAGGGTTTAATGGACTAGTTTTTCTTTTATTTGCTGAATAGTTTTCATTCCGTTATCTTTAAATTTCATTTGGTTTTAGTAGTATTGAAGCAAATTCAATCAGCCCTCGTAAACGTCAATTGGGATCGGTGTTTGAGCATTATTGACCCGCCTTGAAGAGAGCCTCCAGCCGGGCCTCTTGATCAGCGTCAGCAGTCTCTCGATTCGGAGATTGGCGCTTAAGCTGCTGTTTGCAAAGAGCTTAAAACATTCGTTACAAGTACACCAATATTGTACAAGTTTGGTCGACACTTCTCACGTTAGGCAAATTGGAAGCGGTTGTCGCAGGTGACCTAAAAATCTTAAATCTTTTGATAGGTATTGTGGGTCACAGTTCAACTTAGCCTTGGCCATATTGCTGCACAAGTAAGTCCATACTTTCTCAAGAAAGCAAAGGTTCCAAGAACGTTGGACTTAATAAACCCAAGTTACGTATAATGGAAGACTGATGGTGCTGATGATAAACGAGCAAAACATTTTTATAATTGCGTTCAAAAACCAATGTTGTGTGGAGCTCCTAATCAAAGAACTGTTCTCATAACGCCATTTACAAAGGTGTTGAAGCTGCAGCATGTTGACCCAACAACTGCAGAACAGTGTATGAAGCTAAGTTCATGTCAATTTCATAGCAAGTATGGCTTTACAGGTAGAAACTGCCACAAATTACTGGAGAAGAGGCTCAGTATTTTCAGAAATGTAAGAATTCAAAATAACTCTTCACTTATTATCATTAACTTAATTAACCGACTATGTGTAGGTACTTGACCGTTTTGCTGAGGTGTTCAAAGCTTGCCCAGACAACCAGAAGTCGTATAACAATGTACAGACAGTATCGTAAATAACTACAGTTTAAGTCAGTTTAAGTGTTTAAGATAAATCGCATAGAATGCAAATTTCCGACTTATATCCGATGAATCATTTTTCTATCTTACTGTACCACAAATTAAATCGGATTACATCGTAAGACTTTTCAAATAGAATTTGTTATGACAGATTAAATCGTATATGATGTCGAATTAACTCGTTTAATAAGAAATTAAAATTTGCACGTATATGGCCTCCACTTTTGTAGGTATAAGCCCTTTTTTGCATTCTTATACGAGTTGATTGTTTGTATATCACAAAAAACAACTTTAAATATACGTGCATTCCGGTTGTCTGGGTGCCTTCAAGAAAACTTAATTTCTGGATATCTTCAGAAAATTGAAGAATTGGCAGAGAGCTCGATTCAGGCAGGACTACCAAATAGCTCTAAGTTCCATATCTTACGCTTCCATATTCCAGAGTTCTGCAACTTCGTAAGATCAGGGTTGGGGCTATATGACAAACAAGCGTGCGAAATTGTCCATTTTGATTTTGGACTAACATGGCAGAAGATGAAAGTTCCAGAGACGTCATAACATTACGAAGATCATTTGCTCCGTTCCGTGATTTTATACAACATTGCTCATTTGTTTTTTTTTTTGTATAATTACTTTATTTGTATAGGCTCAATCGAATAACCTTTACAGAGCCGAGTTATCATTTGTGTGTTTGTGTGTGTGTGTGTGTGTGTGTGTGTGTGTGTGTGTGTGTGTGTGTGTGTGTGTGTGTGTGTGTGTGTGTGTGTGTGTGTGTGTGTGTGTGTGTGTGTGTGTGTGTGTGTGTGTGTGTGTGTGTGTGTGTGTGTGTGTGTGTGTGTGTGTGTGTGTGTGTGTGTGTGTGTGTGTGTGTGTGTGTGTGTGTGTGTGTGTGTGTGTGTGTGTGTGTGTGTGTGTGTGTGTGTGTGTGTGTGTGTGTGTGTGTGTGTGTGTGTGTGTGTGTGTTTTTTTTTTTTTTTTTTTTTTTTTTTTATAGTAAGGTTTAGGAAAGCTTCAAGAAGCCTGGCCTGTAGTGAAGGTGGCACGGTGTGGTATCCACTAGTTGCCTAGTGCAGCTCCACTAAAACCCATTCCTTACTCTCTCCTCTGCCTGGATCCCCCCGGGACCACTGTGAAGCGACTACTTCGGGGGGTGGCTGTGCTCATGCACTTGTCGTACTCTCAGCGCTAGCTGGCGTTGCTAGATCGCTGCTCTTCTCTCCATTTACGCTGCAGCTCTGACATAATCTGTGTGACTGCCCTGCTGACGGCATTCCAAGAGTCCTCCTCTCGACACATTTCATCAACGACATTCTCCACGTTAAGGACGGGCATCTCCGTTCGCACTGCCTCGAACCTTGGACAGTCAAAGACCACATGCTCCGGCGTTTCATCGACGTTGCCACACTCCGGACAGAGGGGTGACGCTGCGTGTCCGAACCGATGCAGGTATTTCCTGAAGCAGCCGTGGCCAGACAGGAACTGCGTTAGGTGGAAATTGACTTCTCCGTGTTTTCTGTTCACCCAGGTCGAAAGAATCGGTATTAGTCTATGTGTCCATCTACCGTTCTCCGTCGTGTTCCACTCCTGTTGCCACTTAGCCAATGACTCCACTCTCACAACTTTCCGTACTCTTCCGGCTTCTCTCTGCCTGTAGCACTCACTGTCCTCCGCCAGGGTGATGCCGATAGGGATCATACCGGCGATAACGCATACTGCTTCCGACGAGATGGTTCTGCACGCACTCACGACTCGCATGGCCATGAGCCGGAACGTACTGCTCAGTTTCCTTTGGTTCTGCTTCGTTTCCAGCGCTGGAACCCAGGCTGGACCTCCATATCTCAGTATCGATGATGACACGCTGGCCAGAAGACGCCTCTTGCTACTGCTGGGACCAGCGTTGTTCGGCATGATTCTAGCTATCGCGTTGATGGCCTTCGAAGCCTTCTCACAGGCATATTCGACGTGGCTGTTGAAGTTTAGCCGGTCATCGATCATCACTCCCAGGTATTTTAACACACGCTTCGAGGCTATGGTGTGCTCCCCGACGGTGATTTCCGCCCGCTGTACCGCTTTACAGTTACTGACCAATAACACTTCCGTTTTGTGGTGGGCTATTTGCAGCTTCGCTCCTTTCATCCAGTTACCAATCATGTCGATTGCCTCGGTTGACAACACTTCCACCTCTTCCAGCGTCTCGCCTGTTACCGTCAAGACGACGTCGTCCGCAAAGCCAACGATCTCAACTCCTTTGGGCAGTTTCAGCGTTAGCACGCCGTTGTACATCCCGTTCCAGAGCGTTGGACCAAGGATGGAGCCTTGTGGAACTCCCGCTGTGATCCTAATCGATCTCTGTCCCATGTCTGTCTCGTAGACCAGAACCCGGTTCTGGAAATAACTCCTCAGGATCCTGCACAGGTAGTCAGGGACCCTCATTCTATGCAGTGCTTCGGCGATGGCCTCCCAGCTGGCGCTGTTGAACGCATTCTTGACGTCGATCGTTATGACGGCGCAATATCGATCTCCTCTCCGCTTCTGTTTGGACGCCTTTTCAGCTCTCTCGACCACTGTCCGAATTGCATCCACCGTCGATCTCCCTTTTCGGAATCCGAACTGCCTCTCCGACAATCCGTGCTCACTCTCCGTGTATTTCGTCAGCCTGTTTAGGATGATCCTCTCCAAGAGTTTTCCGAGTGTATCCAGCAGGCATATAGGCCTGTATGATGTTGGATCCCCCGGTGGTTTTCCTGGTTTCGGCAGCAACACTAGCTTCTGTATCTTCCACCTGTCAGGGAAGTGACCCTCGTTCAGGCATTTCTGCAGCACCATCCTGAACATGTCCGGGGATGACTGGATCGCCGCTTTCAACGCTACGTTGGGGATTCCATCCTTACCGGGAGCTTTCTTCACCTTCAATCCTTTCGCCACTACTACGAGCTCCTCGTTGGTGATTTCTACGTTATCTCCCTCTCTTTCTCCGTACGGTGTAGGTGGCCAGGTTGTTGGGTCGTGCTTCGGGAAAAGTCCTTCCACGATGACTTTCAGCTTCTCTGGGCACATTTCAGCGGGCATCGTTGGACCTCTGATCTTCGCCATCACGACTCGGTATGCGTCGCCCCAGGGGTTGGCATCAGCGTCTTGACACAGCTCCTTAAAACAGTTCGACTTGCTCTGCTTAATCACTCGTTTAAAAGCGGCCCTGGCCGCTCGAAACACTTCTCTTCGTTCCTCTCTGTCTGCTTCCGTTCTTGCTCTCTGAACACGTCTTCTGGCTCTGAGACAACTAGCGCGGAGAGTACTAAGTGCCTCGTTCCACCAGTAGACTGGACGCCGTCTGTTATTTGGCTCCAGTTTCCTCGGCATGGTCGTGTCACATGCTCTCACTAACGTTTCTGTCAGCTCGTCCGCATTTAGATCTACGGGACTCCCGTCCACACGAAGTGCCTCAACGAACAAATCCTTGTCGAAAGCTTTCGTCTTCCACTTTCGGTCACAAGTTCTCGTCCTCCGTACTGCCACAGTATTCCGTTGACCGATGCCATATCGTATCGCCTGATGGTCGCTATGGGTATATCCTTCGCACACTCTCCAATCCATGTTTGCCATCAGCGACGGACTGCAGAAAGTAACGTCGATAATGGATTCTCGGCCATCTCTGCGAAAAGTGCTGCTGGTGCTTTTATTGGCCAGCATAACTTCCAGTTTTGCCAGAGCTTCCAGCAGACTGTGCCCTCTTGCATTGGAACACCTGCTTCCCCACTCCACTGCCCAAGCATTGAAGTCTCCTCCGATGACTACCGGTCGTCGTCCGACCAGCTCTTCGGTAAGTCCATCAAGCATCTCGTAGAACTTCTCAATCGTCCATCTGGGGGGTGCGTAACAACTACACATGAAGATTCCGTTGATTTTGGCGATGACGAAGCCTTCGTATGAGCTCGCAACCACTTCTTGAATGGGGTATCTGCCCATAACTTGTATAGCTGCCATCCCAGCTCTATCCGCAACCCAGTTACCGTTATCGGGAGGGACTCGATACGGTTCCGCAATGATTGCAACGTCGCACTTTGTTTCTGTTGTCGACTGCCACAACAGTTGCTGAGCAATGTCGCAATGATTGAGGTTTATTTGGGTTACCTCCATTACTGTTGGCCTGCCATCGCCTTTTTGTATGCTAGGCATTTGAAGCCTCCCGTCGTATGATCGTTACCGTCCTCTTTTTTGCAGAGCATACACCTCGGATGCTTCGTGCAGCCTCTTGCAATATGGCCTTTCTCTCCGCATTTCCTGCACAGATCAGATCTGTCAGGGCCATTGCAGTTCCTCGCCTGGTGACCGAATCCCATGCACTTGAAGTATCGCTCCAATTGCTTGGTAACCCGAGGAGTGGCTTTCAGCGAGCACAATGACCAGCCAACCTTGACCTTGCCCTTCTCCAACAGCTTATTCGCTGCAGCTGTCGAAAGCCGTATAACCGCCGTTTGCATGCCGCCGTACGCCTTCCTCATGCGGATTGACATCGGGACATCTCCCAGATCGCAGTGCACTCTCAACGCACTTCTTAGCTCCTCTTCTGTGGTGATCTCGTCCAGGTCCCTGCACTCGACCACTGTCTCCTGGGATAGAGCTCTTACGCTCGCCCCTTCGCCAAGAGACTTTTCGACGAGCTCCTTGAAGGCTGAGCTCTTGATAGCAGGATCCTTCTTCAGCTCAAAGAGGATCTCGCCTTTCTGGGTTCGCCTGGTTTTCACCACGTTCTCTCCTAGTTGCTTCAACTCCGGATCCTCTCGTACCTTCCGGAGGAGTGCTGCATACGACGTTTTGTCCTTAGCTTCGACGATCAGAGCATCGCCCTTACTTCGCTCCCGACGAGTCCTGGGTATCACCTTCTTCTGTTCAGCTTTCTTCTTCATGTCTTTTTCCTTCCGTTTTTTCCACTTCTCCTTTGGCTTCTCGACGGTACGCCAGCCTTCCTCCTTGTTGTCTTCTTTGTCGTTCTTAACTTTTTTCAACTCCTCTTCCTCTCCTGGAGTTTCCCTTTTCCTCTTCTCCGAGCGTGGATTTCGAGGTCCCTTTGGCGTCTCCTGTATTTCAGCTGCTGCTTTCTCCTTGGCCTCGATCAGTGCCCTTTCGGCAGTTACGGACCTCGTCCTCAGCGCATCCTGTTCACGTTCGGCAGCAATAATGGCGGATTTGATGCCCGTCACCATTTCCTTTATTGCCTTGTGGACGTTGCTCTTATCCTTGATGAAGTCATGGAGTTCATTGATCCTCCTCCTGACCTCCATCAATTTGGTCTTCCCAAGCTGCAATCCTTCTTGGGGTGTGCTACTGCTGGATTTCGGTGTGAACACCTGGCTTAGCATAAGACCTAGCTCTCCTTGGTGTCCTTGCTGCTCACCTTGGGGCTTACTGCTGCTGTTGGAACTCGCTGTTGCCTCCAGGTTCAACACTGGTGATCTCTGCAATATCCCGCTCTTTGCGAACACGTTCGCTCCTCCGTTTTCAATTTCTGGCGTCTTGCCGTCGTCCTTCATATTTTTTTGGGTTTTCTCATTTTCTTCTTTTTTGTTTTTTTCTCCGTTTTTCTCCATTCTGTTGGGTCCCCCCTCCGGGCCGCTATCTCCACTCGTTGTATGTAGTCGCCTATCGTGATCCCATGGTTATCTATGCAAGCAGGGAGGCCATGCTAGGGTTGACACGGTCCTTCATGGGGGCCGTGTTCAGAGCCAGATCGGCGTAAGTCAGGAATGTTACATCTGAGTCTACTACTCACCAATCACCAATTGGTGACGAGTTTTGAACGTATCCGGAGGCCAGCCAAGGTTTAACCGGGACGGGGGCAGCCGCACTATTAGCCCACTCGCCATTTCAAGAAGGTGTCACCCTTCTTTACTTAGGGAGCAGAATAGCACGACTGTCAGCCCTGTAGCGTGGTATCCAATCCATTGTACCGTGTCGTGTCCATAGTTCCATGCCGTATCCAGTATGCCATAATAAGGATCTTACTGGCGTCGATCCTAATGTGCCGGTTGGCACTCCTGCGGGTTGACGAAGCATTTCCTCGATCGCCGTGTTATGGTTACCGCGCCAGTGTTCGCGTCGCACCCCCTCACTTTGCTATTGTCAGAAGGACAACATTGCCCAGGCTACACCACGGGGAGGTGTGAGGTAGGAACTTGTGAGGACCAGAGATAGGAAAAACGCTCTTCCCAGGTTGTCAATTCACCATTTGTAGCCCTGTGTGTGTGTGTGTGTGTGTGTGTGTGTGTGTGTGTGTGTGTGTGTGTGTGTGTGTGTGTGTGTGTGTGTGTGTGTGTGTCTGTGTATGTGTGTGTGTGTGTGTGTGTGTGTGTGTGTGTGCGTGTGAGTGTGTGTGTGTGTGTGTGTGTGTGTGTGTGTGTGTGTGTCTGTGTGTGTGTCTGTGTATGTGTGTGTGTGTGTGTGTGTGTGTGTGTGTGTGTGTGTGTGTGTGTGTGTGTGTGTGTGTGCGTGTGTGTGTGTGTGTGTGTGTGTGTGTGTGTGTGTGTGTGTGTGTGTGTGTGTGTGTGTGTGTGTGTGTGTGTGTGTGTGTGCGTTGTGTGTGTGTGTGTGTGTGTGTGTGTGTGTGTGTGTGTGTGTGTGTGTGTGTGTGTGTGTGTGTGTGTGTGTGTGTGTGTGTGTGTGTGTGTGTGTGTGTGTGTGTGTGTGTGTGTGAGACAGCGTGTGTGTGTGTGTGTGCGCGTTCCCTCTAACCCCCACTGGCCGGCAGTGTTATAATGGAAGAACTCTTTTTATTATGTCGCATTTATGGTCATTGTAGACAGCTTTAGTCCGGGAGTTAGATGGTGAAAGCTCTATTGCAGATCCAGCAACCCATTTCAGAATGTCTGGAGAGTCACGCCCATTCCGAGGTTACTTTCACTTACAATAAGCTCCGCATTTATGTATTACCTCTATAAATTGGATATTTGTATTACACACACACTTCCAGCTTCAAAATATTCTTTTGAATCCTGGCACGTATTTTTTTTTTGTTTTTCCTCTGTTCGGTACATAAAACTACTGCGACCAGTAATTTGATATTTTGTAGTATATCCCGTGTCCTTAGTTTAGTGCATGTCGTATTACTTCATCACTATTGAAAAATGATGAAGTATTCGGTTTTGATACAGTTGTCATTCTTGCCTTCATCGCAAGGAATCGATTCTAATTGAAAGGTTCCGCTATTTATACCCTTCGGAGTGTTGGAACACCCTCCAAAGGCGCGCTCCTTTGTCAGTTAAAATTGGATTCCTTAGCAACAAAATTAAGGAATGACACCGATAGTGACCATGCATCAGAACCCTAGTCTTAACCACTTCAAACTAGAGAACAACGAATAGAAGATTAGGAATCACATAGATGAAGACTAACTAACTCATTTTTTCTTGTTTCAAGATCATCCTCGGTCCAGGCAACCCGAGGACTTATCACTATCAACAAGGCATAAAAAGTAACAAGGACTAAGATGTGTTCCTTTGATTACTGTAAAATCCTGTTCCCCTAATTTGAAGTAGTCAAGACTAGGAATCGGTGGTAGATCTTACATCCCGTAACGTACCACGAAAAGGTGATCTACCCACGTTACGGGGCATGTTCTTTTGAATCCTGGCACGTATTTAGTTTGTTTTTTTTTTTATTGTAAAAAGTATTTGGACTGGTCTCACCATGATAATTTGATCCCCCAATCCATGGGCTACGTAGTCTGAACACAAATTTTCTTGCACTGCCATGCCTGGGAGGATATTCGCGTCTAGTGCCTTTCCTAGGAACCGGTCGCGGCCATCAGTTACACTCCGTCAAGTCTTGAGCGAGGCATTTTTCAGATTAGTCGCAATCTCCGACACCGTCAAGAAACCAGCAGCCGAACACTTTTGCAAGCGGGAACGTCTGCCACCGAATTACCAACAAAACTCGCGACGACGACGATTCACTTTCCAGGGCTAATTCACCAATCGGATCGGATTAAAACTCGTCCACGGGGACGAATCTCTCAATAGAACTACGCGCCGAAAGTGTGGCATCCGAACTCGGAGAACCGGGCTCCCGAGAGGCTATTAAACCGACTCCAAACAATTGAACTGAAGCTGCGACGTAGATTTTTTTTTCTTGCTTCTTTCTTTTGTCACTGCATGTTTCTATTTTTCACTTGCTATATTCTTCTCTTTTTTAATCTAATTTGGCTTCAAAATTGGACGTCTCAACACAGGAAAAACACGATATAACACTAAATGATAACTTCATGAACACTTGATACTAAATTTCAGCACACAAATTAACAAATTCAAGGCAAAAAAGTTTAATTCGCTGACGAAAAATACGCAGCAAAAGAAAAAACACGTCAGCTTTCAAACGAGCCGAGTTATCATTTTTGTTATACATTTAAAGTTAAAGGAACTGGACCGGATACTCGCGGTTGTCTCGAGGTTAGTGGAGATTTACAATTTTTTTGGATGGGAAAAGGGAGAAGGAGGTTTGAAATGTGATTTACGATACAACAATTTAATTAATCCTAAAACATGAACTTATTTCTATTCATCTTGAAAACAAGCATTCAAAATACAAACTAAACACAATGTTAATCAAACTTACAATCTAAGGTTAATATTTTTAAAGTAAACATATATGAGCTTCATTAACTCCAGATCGCGTCTAGCCAAAATATCCCGAACTGGAACATTAGGTTGTCTACCTCGAGCCCGAAGGGAATCATAAAAATGTGATCTGACTCCACGATACTCCGCACAAGACCAAAGGATGTGATCAGCGTCCTGGTAACCTTGTCTTCATTAACAGAGATTGCTGTCCCCCAGCCCAACACGGAACAAGTGAGCGTTTAACGAAAAGTGATTGGACATGAAGCGAGACATCATACGAATGAAGTCTCGACCCACATCCAACCCCTTGAACCAAGGACTCTTCGACACCTTAGGGATGATCGAATATAGCCATCGTCCCAAGCTTCTCTCACTCCACTTATTCTGCCAGCTGATGAGTCACTGTTGACGGTAAATGAAGAAAAATTCATCGTAGGCGATTTGTCCATCGTAAATATCGCCTTCTATAGCGCCCACCTTAGAAAATGAGTCCGCCATCTCATTGCCCGGAATCAAGCAATGAGATGGGACCCATGCAAATGTGATGACAAAAGATCTTAAAGATAAAGCACTTAAAAGCTCTCGTATTTTCATGAGAAAATACGAGGAGTGCTTTACCGGCCTCATGGAGCGAATAGCCTCGACGGAACTGAGACTATCCGTAAAAATAAAATAATGATCTGGTGCAAGTGAGGTGATAGTTTCTAGCGTATACGGAACAAGGAGCTTGAAGCATTCGAGAGGCGCTATGAAATTCGTTAAAAATACCAAAACCAGCGGACGAATAGAGTGCTCATTTTTAAAACTATAGAATATCCGAACAACAGATCATCCATCTATCTTTGTTATATAAAAACAACTTTAAACGCAAATAAACATTAGCGTAAAATTGTTACTTGGATACAATCTT
Organism: Ochlerotatus camptorhynchus; assembly: GCF_037179485.1. NCBI lineage: Eukaryota > Metazoa > Arthropoda > Insecta > Diptera > Culicidae > Ochlerotatus > Ochlerotatus camptorhynchus. The sequence goes on along the minus strand of NW_027040682.1, from coordinate 3,688,653 downwards.
TTAATTATACTTAATCGAAAAGCCAACTTATCCTCCGAATTATCTACTACTATCGTTTTGCTATGGAATGGCTGTTCATATTGTATGATGAAGTAAGAAGGAATATGATATATTTTACATATAAATATGTTATTATGAATCACTTTTTCTAAGCAAATGATTCATTCATTAGATTCAAATCAAACTTGCAGACTCACCGGCATGAACGAGAAATAAAATTACGGAAACGTATGTGTCCGCGCAACGAAATCCTCTTCGGTAGCTCCCACGCCTGGCAAAGGCGGAATGGAATGATTTGGGGTAGGTCACTGGTTCTGGTTCACGGTGAGAAAGTTCTAAACTCTAGCCTTGACAAAGGCTGTTTGGTTGGCTTCGGTCGGAGGGAGAAAATGAAGTTGCTTAACTGCGTTGCTTTGACCGGTTGTGTATTTCACGTGTAGATGATACAATAGTTTGATTTGAACTGAATACTTGGCCGGGATGCTGGTCATATTTATATCTGTTGGTTGTGTGATGTGTGGTACAATATAATTTGTGTGGGTTTTTCGTCTGGTGAATTGTATCCTGTGCTAACTGTTCGCGTTGTTCGCGACATACCGGCCACCAATGAAATAACAATTTCATTCAAATTAACTTATACTCTAATTCAAGATCACTTCTTAATCTAAGTCATGAGGATTCTTCTGGGATAGCAGCGGTTGCTGCGTTTCCATCTGGGCTGCCAGGCACTTCACCGGAAGTGGAGGCGGAACTATCTTCGCTGTCGGTTGGTAGAAGACAGATCTTCACAATCGGTCGGTCGAAGATTGCACCGGATGCCAGTCTGACGGTCACCACACGGACGAGGCCATCCGCGCCGGGATGGACGGTTTCAATTCGACCCATGCTCCACCTGAGTGGTGGTAGGTTGTCGTCCTTCAGGAGTACCAGCTTGCCGACGAGAACATTCGGTTGCCGGTAGTAGTGCTTCGTACGTTGCTGCAGTTGATGAAGGTAGTCCGTCGACCAGAGTTTCCAAAATGTTTGGGTTCTGCGCTGCATCTCCTGCCAAAGTGACAGCCGATTGTTGGGAACTTGGGCAAGGTCGGGCTCCGGGATTGATTGGAGTGCTGATCCGACCAGAAAGTGTCCCGGTGTGAGGACTTCCGTGTCACTTGGGTCCTCGGATAGGGCGGTCAGTGGCCGAGAGTTGAGACAGCTCTCTATCTGGCAGAGGATGGTACACATTACATCACTTGACAGGGATTCCAAGCCGACGACTCGCCGAAAATGGTGCTTGAAAGCCTTGACCGCGGCCTCCCAAAGGCCGCCGAATGTTGGAGCGTTTGCAGGGATGAAATTGAACTGGATGGATGATTCAGCGCAGAACGATGCTACCTTCAGTCGGAGTTGTTGGTCGTTGAGTTGCTTGCAGAGGTCTCGTAGTTCCCTGTCTGTGCCCTTGAAGTTGGTGGCATTGTCACAGAACAGAGCAATTGGCTTGCCTCGGCGGGCAACGAACCGTTTCAACGCTGCGATGAATGCTTCGGAGCTGAGATCACCAACCAATTCGAGATGTACTGCCTTCGTTGCCATACAGACGAATATAGCGACGTATGCTCGGATCGGTGGAGATGGTTTCGTTCGACGTACTGGTACCTTCAGCCAAACGGGACCACAGAAGTCAACGCCCGTGTTGAGAAACGCACGGGTCGGAGTGATGCGAACTTTCGGAAGCTGGCCCATCAGCTGGTGTTCTGCTTGTGGTCGTGTGCGGTAACAACGCAAGCAGGATTTGACGTATCTCCGTGCCAGGTTACGGAGGTTTAGTGGCCAATATTGCTCACGGATGTGTGCGATCATCGCACGCGGACCAGCGTGGAGAAGCTGCTTGTGCACCGAATCAACGAGCAGTGAGGTGAACGGGTGCGCTGCAGGCAAAAGCATTGGATGCTTGCGGGTGAACGAGTATGAAGAGTGGTTCAGCCGGCCACCGACCAGAAGTACATCATCGTGGATGAAGGGATTCAACGTACGTAATGGGGACTTCTTGAGATCCGCTTCGCATCTGGCCTGAAGCATAGCGATTTCTTGGCTGAAGCACTCATTTTGCACAACTTTCACAAGGCCTTCTTGTGCTTGAAGGAGTTCTGCTGAGGTAAGGTACGGAATAGCTTGTAGATCGAATCCAGCTATCTTGGCCCGACAGTACCGCACGAACCTGCGGCAATATGCAGCGATGCGGGTGAGTCTCGTTAGTGACGAGTAGCGGATGAACAGTGTGCGGTCGGGGGCTTCGGTGGATCTAGTGACGGCTGCAAGCGTATGAAGCTTCACCTCGAGAACTTCGGGAGGAAATTCACAGGCGTCTTGGACTGGAAACATACTTGGCCACTCCGCTGGATTAGACGTTAACCACGGTGGACCCTTCCACCATAGTGTGTTGTTGACGAGCTCGCAGGGATCGACACCCCTCGAGATGAGATCGGCCGGGTTCTCCAGACCGGCGACGTGATTCCAAGTGCCTCCTTCAGTGAGTCGCTGCACCTCCGCGACACGGTTTGCCACGAAAGTGTTGTAGTTGGACGGTGGGTTGTACAGCCAGTGGAGAGTGATTGAAGAGTCAGACCAAAAATAAGCATTAGCATTGATGTTGAGGCTTAACATAATGGTTTGGAACAGTTGGCTAAGGAGGACAGCAGAGCAGAGCTCTAGCCGGGGAATTGATAAGGTTTGGATAGGAGATACTCGGGATTTGGCGGTTAGGAGACGGGTTGTGACGACACCACTTTTTCCGACACTTCTCAAGTAGATGCAAGCTCCGTAAGCATTTTGGGATGCATCGCAGAACCCATGAAGTTGCACGTTGTCTCCGGCGCCTGGAGCTTTGACCAAACGAGAGATTGAAAATGTTCCTAGAGCAGCCAGACCAAGCCTGTAGTCTTCCCACACGGTACAGAGTGCATTGGGAAGCTCTTCGTCCCAGCTTAGTTTCAACTTCCAAAGTTGTTGGACAAACACTTTGGCTGTGATGATCACCGGACCCAAGATACCCAATGGGTCGAAGAGTTTGGACATCTCGGAGACCACGATTCGTTTCGTGATCGGATTATCAGAGAATCGCTCAGGAACTTTGAACCGGAAGGTATCCGATTCTGGGTGCCACAGCAGACCGAGTGTGCTGACGGAGCCTTGGATGTCATCAACTGCGACAATTGGCCTATCATCCTTCAGGTTGTCCGGGATGTGTGACAATACTTCGGACGAATTCGACGACCACTTTCGAAGTTCGAACCCTGCGGACGCGAGGATGCTCTGCACTCCAGAACGCAGCTGAGTTGCTTCTTCCACAGTGTCAGCACCGCTGAGGAAATCGTCCACGTAGAAATCCTTACCGATTCGTGCTGCAGCATCGGTTTCGCTCACCGAGTGATCATAGGACAATTGCTGTAGACACCGAGTAGCTAGATACGGCGCACATGCGGTGCCGTATGTTACCGTGGTCAGCTCGTAGGGATGGACGTGTGAATCAGTCCTGCTTTGCCAGTACACGAGCTGAAGACGCCTATCGTCAGGATGTACCCACATCTGGCGATACATCTTGGTAACATCTGCAACTAAAGCCACTTCGTACATGCAGAACCTGATGACAATAGCATATAATGCATCCTGAACAGTCGGTCCCACCATAAGGCAATCATTGAGAGAGATTCCCGTAGAAGACTTGCTGGACCCATCGAAAACCACTCTGCATTTCGTGGTAGTGCTGCTCGGCTTGAGCACAGCGTGGTGGGGAAGATAGAACGAGCGGGTATGGGTTTTGTCTTGTAATGGGTCTACGGGAACCATATGGCCAAGTTCTATGTACTCTGCCATGAAGTCTACATACTGGGCCTTCAAATCGGGGTTCTTGCTGAGTCGACGTTGCATCCATTGAAATCTGCGAAGGGCACCGATCTCGGAGTCACCAAGTTGACTCAAGACGTGCTCTTTCTTCGGCAGGCGTACAACGAATCGGCCTGATTCGTCGCGGGTGGTGGTTTTGGAAAAGTACATCTCGCAAGCTAATTCTTCCTTAGACAGTCCACGGCTTTGAGGGCAACTCTCGACTTCCCAGAATCGAGTCAGTTGTTGGTCTAAGTCATCGGTGGTGCACAACAGAGCGACTCGCTCAGAGTCTTGGGTAGCGATATCGATGGCGACCGGACCACTTACTACCCATCCAAGCACGGTACGTTGGAAAACAGGCTGGTGTTCATAGGGACCAGCTTTCACTGGGATTTGTCCTTCCTGCAGAAGGCTGAAGAACAGCTGAGCACCGATAACCATATCGATCCTTTGCGGCGAAGCGAAATCTGGATCTGCCAAGATTAAGTCAGGGGGGAGGTTCCATTGCGAAATGTCGATTGCCCGAGAAGGCAGATCGTTGGTGATCTTGGAGAGAATGCTGAACGTCAGTGTGTTAGAGTAGGTGGAATTAACAGAACTGAAATCTGCTACGGTGCAATAGGTGCTGTTGACAGTAGAACCACCCATTCCAGCGATAATTGCAGCTTGCTTTCGTCGGTTCAATCCCAAAAGCTGAACGATTCTTTCGGTGATGAAGTTTGACTCGGAACAGGAGTCCAGCAGGGTTCGAACAAATGTAGATCTCCCCGACGGGCCGTGGACCCTTACCACGGCGGTGGATAACAGAACAGTTGAATAGGTGGTGGTGGAAGAGCTTGCTGCAGCTAATGCGTTGGTGAGAGGTTGGTGGGTGACAGACGAGGTGGTTGGTGATAGTGGAATTGGAGTGGACAACGATGCCGAAACCACGGCTTCGCTTCCGTTGATGATGGTGGGTTGTTGGTGTCCAGGTGGTGGTTTTACTTGGGGTTGGGTGGAACGATCGTTGGGGGAGGAGGAATGTAACAGTGTATGGTGTTTCTCGTTGCATTTCCGACAGGGTTTGGAAGAGCAATCACGGCTGAGATGACTCGACGACAGGCAATTCCAGCAGAGCTTCTTCTTGCGGACGGTGTCTTGCTTTTGCTCGATTGGCATCCGTTTGAACACCTCGCAATCGTAAATCCGATGTGGTTGATTACACACGATGCAGCTGAAAGATTTTGATTGAGATGATTTTGCAACGGATGCGGTATGAGCAACAGAGAAACGTGGTTTGTCTTTTGGAGGGGAGGGTATCAAGCTATCACTGTTCAGAGACAATAAGATCCGAGCTTGATCTTTCAAGAAGACAATCAGTTCGCTGTAGGTTGGAATCTTCTCCTTATCGCTGCCTGTTGACCTCTCCCATTCCCTCAAGATGCTGTTATTCAAACGACTACACAACATGTGTACCAGCAGGGAGCTCCATTGCTCGGTCTGCTCCCCCAACGTCGTTAAAATCTTTACGTGACGTTCGAATTGGTCAACCAAGGCTAATATAGCAGCAGAAGATTCCTTCCTCACAGGTTCAATAGCGAACAACAGGCTGATGTGATTTTTAATCAGCAGACGTTTATTATCGTACCGACTAACCAACAGATCCCAAGCAATCTTGTAGTTATCCCCCGTGACGCTCGTCGTGTCGAGCAATTTCTTGACTGGATCCTTCAACGCAGCCATCAGATAATGGAACTTATCCACAGCAGCCAAACCCTTATTGTTGTGGATCAGACTGCGATAAGTGTCATAGAAAGGGATCCAGCCATCGATCTCACCATCAAAGGTCGGCAGATCGATCTTCGGTAGGCGCACTACCGAATTAGCCATGGGTAAGGGGGTAGCGGATACTGAAACATGACAGTCTAATTTGTGTGTAGTGAGGAAATCATGCAGTGTGTAATAGGTATCTTCCATTTCGTGGCGACTCTTCAGAAAAGAGCCTTTTGTTTCCGATTTTTCCTCCATCATTAATTCCATCGCAATAGATGCATCAACGAATCGGTCATATAGGGTATCAAGTCTAATTAATCTTGAATCGATCTTGCTTTGATCGACCTCGGCATCATAGTTTTTAACGAAGCTTTCGATGGTCTTGATAGCGTCCACCGTGACGCTCAATGTCTTAGACCGCTCCCGAAGCGAAGTCATTTCGCCTACTGGGAACGCCACGTAACAAAAGCAGACCACCGATCACCACCACAACCCAAGCAAAATAATCAAAATGGATGCCGGTTCACTCCACCACTCCAAAATCCAAAAAAGTTGCTTACACTAGCTGTGTACTCACCGATTATCACGCCAACCCAACACAACCAACTCACGAGAGATGGCGCAGGTTTTGACGCCCAAACCTGGAAACGGCTGGATCAGATGGCACAGGTTCTGACGCCCAAACCTGGAAAACGCGTTGTATGATGGCACAGGTTCTGACGCCCAAACCTGGAAAACGAGATGATCCGACGGGTTTTGACGCTAAACCCGGGAAAACGGCAGGGTACGTGCGGTTTTTATCGGTCACACAGTGTAACACGATATCACGCACTAGCGCTTTTCTTGAGAATATCACTGCACTTTCTTTAATTGTTCAAGTCCAAATTTTGCACTATCACTCGCTGCTAACTTTTGCGAAACTTGCAAACACGACCAAGCGACGGAAAGCACACAATCTCCAACCGACCAAAACCACAGCAATGGTGCACCGACCGAACGATCGGTGATCGATTTGAATTGCCCCACAATGGGCAAGTGATGATGCTACTACAGCAGTAGCGGTGGGGTCGCAACAAAGCGACGGCAAATGGATGACAATGCACAACGTTAGTGCCACTGGTTCCACTTCGAATGATCTCAACGATCCGGTTCGAAGGACCAAAAAGATGTCCGCGCAACGAAATCCTCTTCGGTAGCTCCCACGCCTGGCAAAGGCGGAATGGAATGATTTGGGGTAGGTCACTGGTTCTGGTTCACGGTGAGAAAGTTCTAAACTCTAGCCTTGACAAAGGCTGTTTGGTTGGCTTCGGTCGGAGGGAGAAAATGAAGTTGCTTAACTGCGTTGCTTTGACCGGTTGTGTATTTCACGTGTAGATGATACAATAGTTTGATTTGAACTGAATACTTGGCCGGGATGCTGGTCATATTTATATCTGTTGGTTGTGTGATGTGTGGTACAATATAATTTGTGTGGGTTTTTCGTCTGGTGAATTGTATCCTGTGCTAACTGTTCGCGTTGTTCGCGACAGTATGTATTGATTGATTCCAGAGTAACGATGCAGTTAACGATGGAAGTTGAATTAATATGAATGGGTTAAAAAATGTCTTTAAACATTCAAAAACAATTTGAATCTGCGCAGTTTAATCAGATGATCATAACACAATGCTTCACCACAGAATTTTAGTTATCCCGTTTTTCAATAATCGGTTATCGACCATTAATCGATTGAACAATACTGATATTCAGATTAAGATATCATAATGAAACCATTTTTTTAATGATAAGCCTTTTAAAATTTATCACCAACCACAAAAGGGTCAAAAGAGGAGGATCAAACTTTATCGGAACCATAATACAAATCCATGAAAAATAAATACAACCCAAAACAATAAACGCCCCCGAAAGTAAACAGTCAAACACCACACACTTTAATCCCATCCGCTTGAATTGATTCAGCCTTTAAATCCCAAACAGCCATCAATGCTATCATTTGCTACAGATCCCGGCGCTCGTGATGATTGATACGATTAATATAAATTCTCACAGTGAAATTAATTGCTTTTTCCTAGTACCACACCAAGGCAGCAGAGGCTAACCAAACCAAACCAAACCAAACCAAGCCAAGCCTATAACCACATCCCGAAACAGCCTGTCCGTTGCCGTATATTTCACTCATCATTCGCAATACCACAGGAAATTAATGTACAGGAAATTATCCGATCATCATTATCACAACATTATCATTATTGCTATTGCAGTCGCTTCTCCATACACTATACTGTCCCAGTAGCCCCAGTTTCGTACAAAAACAAAACTGTTCCGCTCTCGCTTAGAGACTCTTTAACAACATAGAACCCATTTCTACCCGACTGACTGTGAGTTCCCCGAAGGCACCCCATCATAATGATCATCATTCAGGCGGCAATCAAACACGAGCACAACGGGTGGCTGGCGGCCGGCGGCACTTCACCACAAAATATGGAAACGATGCTAATAAAATATTTTAATAAATTCAATTTAAATTAAAGTTGAATTAGTTTCCGAAAATTATATAATCTAATAAAAAGGAAACTCATCGTTGATGGTGGTGGTGTGTGTGGGGCTCGTGGCGCTCCCGCTTCAGTTCTTCCGGTTCCGGTTTTGTTCGATTCCATGCTGTGGCCGTACGCCCGTTGGTTGGTGCTCCCATAATTCGTCCCCGTTGCTGGATCTTTTCAGCACAATGCCGTCGAATATGGGGAACTAATCAGGTTTGACACAGTGGAAGAATAATGCTTGTCGTGTTCGATATAGGTTCATATCGAAATGCTTTCATGACATCGTAGAAGGATATGGCCTTAATCCATGTACCACAGTTTAAAGATATCAATAAGAAACTTTCATTAGGGCAAAATTGCTTTTGTCACAGATACACTTCATGTGGTTGGCATATGGGTAGCAGTAGGGTAGAATGGTGCAAAACGCACCGTTTAAGCAAAATCGTCAATTGCTGGCGCATGGAAGCTAAAATCAAGGATGAAGTGATTGTGTATGGGCTCATTATCATGTTTTTTAACTCTTTATTTGTTTTAAAATCAAAATAAATTAAATTTCATTTTAACCTAGGTGCTCCAGTTACTACAGTAACAAACTTACCAGCCTTAATTGTTATGATATATGTCTAAGTGTTTTTACATTGTTCCTGCCTTGGCAATTCAGTATTTTAAACAGGTTTTTGACGTAGGACTACGTCTGTGATTTCTATATGGGGGTACACTTTGTGAAAACCGAAAATGGAACATGTAACAAATTATGAAAGATTTTGAACGTTAATAACTCAACTGCCCCTGGTCCAATTTCAATAATTTTATCACCAACCGATCAGAAATATGGCTACGCATCGATAACAATGAAACAATCTGAAAGTTGATTTTCAACAATAAACTATTGAAAAACTGGTAAATGTCCAGCATTGTCCAAAAGCGTCGAATTAACTAATAAATCCACCAATCACCTACATGCATATGCTGCTTCCCCAGCATAGTCGTCAGAGAGTAGTAAGTAGACGAAACAAGTTGAAGTGGCATTCGCCTCCGATCCTCGGGCGCGTGCGAATAGGGAGGATGGAATTGCGTAATATTTTGCACACTCATCGCCTTATTCAGAACCACACGCTCCCAACGACCACACAAAATGTTCTCCAGAGTTGAAATCTTGTAACCAAACTTGGAAACAGGGGATACACTCAAAAAATATATCACATATGTAATGCATGAAATCCATGTGGATTTCACATAGCTTTCCAAAAAAAAGTTGACGACAACCTAAAGAAATCGTTTATGGACTTTGTCGTTTAGTTTTTTCCAGGAATTTTTTGTTAAATAAGCTAGAATTAAATAAAAAAGGTAAAACATTCAAATTTGAAAGAGAAAATTCACTCTCACGATCTCAATATCTCAACATTCCATGTATTTTGATGACACTCTGTAACATTTGGTGGGGGAGGGAGGATTAACATTTGAAGTCCCTCCCATTTTGCATATTCTGTATGTATGTATGTAAGTAGCCACCATCCTAGCTTGTCACTTACCGTGCATGCGGCTCCACTCAACAGCAAGATAAAATTTCGTCATCATTCTGAATTCAACATACTGCTGTATGAAGGGTCAAAAGGGGTTGGACGGACCCGTAAGCAGAGACACTTACGCGAAACCCGCGGGAATAAAAGAATCTCCTTCCAACAATATGATCCAACAAAACGAATAACAAAATTTGCAATAGATGTTAAGCTTTCAACGGGATAGTTTGTTTAAGAAGAGCGCGTCAAATTCACTGCAACTGTTGAAGTGAAATGTAACTATCTTAGTGACAGTACACATTCCCTCCTAGACTCCGGTTGGCACTCCACTCCATTGTCCAGTTACAACTTCAATGATGCCCTGATGCTCCCTCCCGTCCCAGCATTTTTTGAATACACAGTTCAAGTGTTTATATATAATCATGCAATGTATAATGTGTTATAACCTGGCAGCACTGTGTAGAGGTGTGATGTAGAATACTAATTAGTAAATCAGTGATTCGGAATAAATATTATAGTTTGACATATATGAATTGATTTATTCGAAGTTGTAATAATCACTCATCGATCTGAATAAGAAATTCCTTGTTTCCCTGATTCTAAGTTTTGAGGGACGACAATACAAGTCGTCTGGAAGAGTAAATAGTCGAGGTTTTCCCCTTCCAGCAATCGTATATAAGGCGGTTGCCTTCGAGTCGGCATTCATACAAAACAATCCCACCAAGGTGGTCATTCTTAAAAAAGGCCTGATAGGACTAGGAACTGTAAATAATAATTAAAATCTCAAATGTACTTAAGTTGAAAAGACGCATCTGTGTCACTTGAAAATTCATACATGTAAACCACACAAACACAAGAAATAAAGATCATTTAAATGCAGTCGGCATTCATTCCACTATCGGACGGTGAAGCGAACGGTATTCGCTTGGAAAACAGCAGCAGCAGTATCATTAGGGTCGACATACAAAGAACGGATCGCGATGGAAGACCAGCAAGACCACGTTTTCGTCAGAGCACACGGCTACCCGAGCAAAGTCGGTTAACAAAATGAAAGCAAATCGATATTAAAGTGTGCATTTCCTATCATAACGTAAACTCATTTTGATTTCAAATGTTAGGACATAAGTCTGATATCATATTGTGCTTTCATTATGCAGTCAAGACGTTTTAAATGAAAGCAACTTAACTTGAAGTTCTGCTGTTTACGTCTTGTTTAAAATTTAATTGAAATTCATCTGTCGTTGAACTAATGATTATCGTTTATCTGATTTCTTTAACACATTTTAGGTCATTCGTAACTTGCCCGCGGTGAGATTGGAGCCTAAGTCTTTCAGCTTGAGAAACATGAATGGTAACCATTTACCCTAGGCCCGTATTCAGTTAAACATTATGAATGCAAAATCAGTAATCAAATTGATTTCATTGAAAGCAGGATTAGTTTTCCGTTTGCTTCAACAGTGTAAAATTTTGCTCTCATTTTTGCTGTGTTAACCGTTAAGTCAACCAAAATGAGATCAACTGGAGTATTCAAAATAAGTTACATCATAACAGCAAATTGCTCGGGTACACAACCAAAAATCACGACACACTGGACGCTGCCAACCGAAACGAGCAAAACTACACGAACGTGGCTCGACGTGGCGATTGACTACCGATCGCGTTAGAACAAAAGAGCAACCACAAGAGAAACATTGTTATATATTCTTCTCTATTAAAACGTAAAATAAAGTTAAATTTGATTATCTAAATAACTGAGAAGTTAGTCCTTGTCTTTGTTTGCGATCCGGACTTCCGTGACTGATTCGAGGTCACAACATATTGTATATAAATATATAGTGAAACACAAAATGGAATTACCAAATCCAAATACCCTAGATTTTAATTTAATGCAATTCAACTTAATTTAATTCATAATATTTCATTGGGACTTGTACACACTTTTTTTTTTCTTCATGTGTCATGGAATGACAACGCATCATGTAATGTTTTGCGAATATCATACTAATTTAATGCATCAAAGCAGAATAATCTTGGTTATTTGGACATGGGACATTTGATTTACAAGGATAATATTTAATATATCCGCAATGATTGTATGTATTGGAAACCCTGCAGGGATAAAATATTTTAATGTCTTGGCATGTTGTTGTTTGGTATCTAAATTATTCGTTGTGGAGGATTACAAATTTTGATCAATGTTAAATATATACATATTTAAATAATTGATAAACATTGAAAACATATAAATAATAAATAAGCGTTGGTGCATTTTTGGCAATTCCTGTTCATCGTGTTGTGTTTGTAACTAGTAATTGATTATATGATTAGTTAAACTGTAATGTCACAGTTATCTAATGTAATGTCACAGGTTATATTAAAAATATCATAAATACTGACATCATAAGTAATGCAATACAATAACAAATATAAATATTCCAATTAATATAGATTAAGTTGATTTTGTTGTAGTATGTAGATGGTTAAGTATTTTAATGTTTGTATGTTTATGATTGATTCACGAAGAGCAGAAATAAACTTTGGTTTAGATTTTTCTCTGAATGGATGCATTATTCTCATTGAAGCTGGTTGGTATATCAGGTTGTACGCTGTTGAAGTGAACTTAGCTAAGCCATGAACCCGCATGCAAAAGTTATGAATTGGTTCATGTCTGATCTATTCTGGACAAATAATTTTAATCTAGATAAAAAATCGTATGATTTTGACAGTTCGGATCACTGCACATTTAAATCGACCGTTTACGATTTTCGGACATAAGTCAGAATTAAGTGTCAAGTCGGATTGTCGGTGGTAATATTTCAAATGATATAGGGGAAACAGCCCTATTGTTGCGGTACGTTAGCAGCGTTAGAAGCCTATTGTTGTGTATGGAGGTCTCCAATCTGATCCACATTGCTGAAGCCTGAATAAAGTTAGTTAGTGAGATGATACGATTTAGCGAAATACTTAGCACAATCTAGCATAATAAGAATACATGAAAAAATTACTGCTGTTGTTAGCTCATCCGGTTAGCTATTATTTTCAATTTTCTGCAAAACACAAAACTAAAACAAAGCGACCACCTCAACCATCATCATACGAATATGAATAAATAAAAAAAAACTCTAGCTTTAAAACTAAAAATTAGGCGACACGACCGCGAAGCTAACCTAAAAATAGAGACCCATTTCCCAATGATAAAAAAATATATATGCCCTAATTGAACCGCAATTAAATTTCTCCCACAGCTACTGGCAAATACATAAAAATTCCCTCCCTTTTAACATATTCTGCAAGAAAATGCTCTTTATCGAAAATTTCTAGGAAAAACTGAACGATAATGAATGATTTCTTTTGACTTATTTTGACCATAATATGCATCCAAAGCATTCCATCCACTTTTCCAAATTTCGAACTAACTATCAATGGAACAGCGCCATCAATGAGAAAAAATAGCCTTGACTTAATGGTGAAAACTATTTTTGTAGTTCTTTAAAAATTCTACTCTAACTCTTTTTTTAAATGAACTTGGTGGCTCTGAAAAGGGCCGTGTTGTTACTTGGTTGCTGGTGATAATGATGCGTAGACGACATCCATGGCCGGGACTGTCTACTCTTGCGTGTTCAGTGACGGCATCACGGATCACATTTTCTCGGCACACCTTGGGTTTCCTCGTACATGGCGAATCCTTTACCAAATCCTTGCCACCCTTGCCACGACCAGTCATGCCTCCTGGTTGCTTGCCGTTGAACGGGTGCATCGCAACAAATGTTAAGGCGCAGTTAGCTACCTACATGTTGTATAGACAACCAGCTCTGCCGGTACCATATTTTCTCGCTTCCTATTGGCTATACACAGTAACCAAAATGAAGCGAGAATATATGGTACCGGCAGAGCTGGTTGTCTATACAACAGGTAGCTAACTGCGCCTTCGCATTAGTTTTGACATTCTCTGCTTGAACGTCAAGCAGTTGAGTTCGGTCTTTGCTCGCTTTGTCGAGTTGTTCGATTAATCTATAGTTTGTTACAAACGTTTGCAGATATACTGCACGTCGCGTCGTCAGTAGTGTCGGTCGCATCGCGTGATGGGAAGACAGCGCTCTCGGAGCCGACTTCGTGAACAAGCGGAGAAGAAGAACAGTGGTGAGGGTAGCTCGGTACCTACCTCAAATAGGTACGCTACTCTGCCCACCGATGTTGGAAATACCAACCCAGTCCCGGTGAAGCGGACGAAAAAGAGGAAGAAGAACCAAGGTCAGTCCGATGGTACGAGCGGACGCGACGATGTTACCGCGACGAACGCCAGCGACATCGGTGATTTCGGCGACGCCGTCGAAACCGAGAATTCTGCCGGCCCGAGTGCGGCGAAAATCAAGCTTCCTCCACTGGTGGTGAAGGTAGTGCCACTCAAGACGCTCATTGGCGATTTCGCATCGCTGGGCATCGCAGCTGAGTACAAGATCAGCAGGATCGGCACTAAGGTGATGCTCCGGACGAAAGCGGAATACGAAATCGCAGTCAAATTCCTGAAGGATTCCAATGCGGAATACTTCACGCACGACATCCCCGGTGAAAATCCCTTCAAGGTAGTCATCAGGGGTCTACCGGATGTTGATCCCAAGGCGATCGAAGAAGAACTCAAGGACCGGTACAAGCTGGCCCCAATCGCTGTCTTTCGGATGACGAGGCGAGACGAAAACGTGAAGACGTACCCGGATTGTCTTTTCCTGGTGCACTTCCAGAAGGGAACGGTGACACTGAATGCGCTGCAGGCTATCCGCTCAATCTACTCCATAATCGTACGATGGGAGCCATACCGTGGAGGCCATCGCGATGTGACCCAGTGCCAACGATGTCTGAACTTTGGACACGGCACTCGCAACTGCAACATCAAGCCACGTTGTAGCAACTGCGCTCAAGAACACGCCACTTCCAACTGCCCTGCGGATGGAGCCGTGGCGTTAAAATGCGCCAACTGTGGTGGTGCTCATCAAGGTTCCGACAGACAGTGCTCCAAACGCGAGGACTTCAAACGCATCCGAAAACAGGCGGCAACTAACAACCAACCAGGACGCAAGAAGGACAAAGTCCCGGCATTTCGGACGGAGGATTTCCCGCCCCTTCGTGCTCCTCAGCAAAGGCAAGTGAATTCGCGGGTGCATTCCGCTCAAGCAACTTCCGGTGATTCTGCTGGCCAAAGCTCTCCATCCCCCCCCCTGGATTCTGGAGACAACCAACAGCGCAAAACAACAACCCCGATCTGTTCTCAGCGGATGAACTGATGGAAATCTTCGTCAACATGTCCGGTGCTCTTCGTAAGTGCCGCAATAAGCCCGAACAGATCCAAGTGCTCGGTAAGTTCATCTTACAGTATGGCGTCTAAACCGCTAAGTATCGTCACCTGGAATGCTTGCTCTGTAAGAGCAAAAGAGATTGAGCTTGCCGACTTCCTCCGCAAGCACAGCATCGACGTGGGCCTTCTAACCGAGACCCATCTAAAGTCCGGTGACAGCTTCTGGTTGCCTGACCACAACATTATCCGGCTTGATCGCACCAGCTCCAGGGGGGGTGGTGTTGCGGTCGTCGTCAAGAAAGGAATAAAATACCACACTCTGTCCCATATCCGCACCACTATCATCGAGGCCCTTGGTGTGGAGGTGGAGTCGTCGACTGGATACGTCCAGTTCATCGCCGTCTACTGCCCTCGACAGTGTGCCGCCAGCAGTGGACTAGCGGCTAAATTCAAGAAGGACCTGTCCACCATCACCCGTACCGGTTCCCGCTTCGTAGTAGGAGGAGATCTGAATGCTCGCCATGAGGCCTGGCGGAACTACCAGCAGAACCAGAACGGTCGTCTCCTGTTCGACCACTCACAGCATGGGCTGTACTCCGTTTGGTTTTCGGATGAGGCAACATTTATCTCACCGGCGGGCAACCCATCGACGCTAGACCTGTTCCTGACAAATATCGGCTTGTCCAAGCCGGTAGCCTTGAACGAACTCAGTTCCGACCACCAACCGGTGGTGTCTGAGCTGGGCTGCAACGTGGCTCCTGCTTCAAGCCTGCGCAAGGACTATCATCGCGTAAACTGGGCCCAGTTTGGACGCGTGGTAGACAGGCACATCATCGACAACGCGCCGCTTGACACCGTGGAGGACATCGACCGAGCGTTGGAGGGACTCCACCAAGCCATAACCGTGGCTGACGAGGCGTGCATCCGACGAGTTCCTGTGAGGGGTAAGTTTATTGCTATTGATTCCCACACCCAACTCTTAATTTGCCTGAGAAATGTTCGTAGACGCCAGTTTCAGAGGACTGGAGATCAAGCGATGAAACGTGAAATGGCCGATCTGAACAAGGAGATTGCTTCCAGAATGGTCTCACTCCGGAACGAAAGTTTCGGGCGGCTTGTCCAGAATCTGGACGACCGCTCCAGACCATTCTGGAAAGTTGCCAAGGTCTTAAAGACGCACCCTAAACCCATTCCGCCACTAAAAGATGAAAATGATGACGATCGGCTCATAATCACCCCTCAGGAGAAAGCAAATGCGATTGGTGAGCATATTGCCAAATCGCACTTGCTTGGCTCCAACATTCAAAGTCCGCTCGAAGTTCAGGTTGAGCAATGCGTACTCAACTTTGATTCCTCCCCTTGTGCCATCCCTCCGGAGGATAGAATCACAGTGGAACAGATTTGCTCAGCGCTGAAATGCACCAAAAACATGAAGGCCCCCGGGTTTGACGGAATATTCAACCTAGTGTTGAAAAATCTCAGCATGAAGGTTCACTCTCTGCTGGCTGCTGTCTTCAACAGATGCTTGGAACTGCACTACTTTCCAAGCATCTGGAAGACAGCGAAAATCATACCTATCCGCAAACCCGGGAAGGACCCAACGCTAGCTTCAAGCTACAGACCAATCAGCCTCCTTTCAGCGCTGAGCAAATTGTTCGAGAAACTCATTCTCAATCATTTGCTCAAGTTTGTCGAGGAAAATAACATTCTCCTTCCGGAACAGTTTGGGTTCAGAAAGGGGCACTCCACCAATCACCAGCTAGTGCGGGTGATGAATAACATCCGAAGTAACAAAGCTGTATCCAAGTCCACAGCCATGGCATTGTTAGACGTTGAGAAAGCGTTTGATAATGTCTGGCACAATGGGCTTGTATACAAGCTCTGTAACTTCAACTTTCCATTACATCTGGTTAAAATCACCCGTAGCTACCTCCAGCAAAGGTCGTTTAAGGTATCGTTGAATGGTTGTCTTTCAGACACGTTTTCCATCCCTGCAGGAGTCCCGCAAGGCAGTCTGCTGGGCCCCTTGCTCTACAGCATTTACACTTCCGACATTCCTCCCCTTGGAGACGGTTGCGTGTTTTTCCTGTTCGCAGATGATACCGCAATAGCCGTCAAAGGAAGGATGCCTCGCGAAATAACGAACAAACTTCAACGATGCCTTAACGCCTTTGCTGATTATGCCACCACGTGGAAAATCAAAATCAATGCCTCCAAAACACAAGCGATCATGTTCCTCCATCGGCAATCGCCCAAACTAAAACCGGCTCCCTCTTGTACTGTAATCATGGATGGCACAAGGGTTGAGTGGTCCGCCGAAGTAACCTATCTCGGGATGTTGTTTGACGAAAAGCTTCTATTCCGCTCGCATGTGGAGAAAACCGTAGTCAAGTGTTCCGCCTTGGTTAGGTGTCTGTATCCGCTGATTTGCCGCAGATCCCGCCTCTCAAGGGTGAACAAACTGGCCGTCTACAAACAAATCATAGCACCTGCGATCCTCTACGCAGCTCCGGTGTGGGAATCATGTGCACAGACCCACAGGAACAAAATTCAGGTAGCTCAGAATAGAGTGCTGAGGATGGTTCTTGATCGTCCTTTCGACACTAGAATAACAAATTTACATGAAGAGGCAGGCATTGCCAAAATAGATTCCAAAATTAACGAAATTAAGACTAAATTTGCACAAAAATGTAATTTATCAGAACATGATTTGATAAGCAATTTGTATATAGTAGGTTAGGTGTACATAGTAGTTGTAGGTTAGTGGTAGTTGTAAATAGTAGTTATAAGTAGTCTCCTTTTTCCAATTCAAATCAAACCAATCCCACCAAGGTGGTCATACTTTAAAATAGGCCTGATAGGACTAGGAACTGTAAATAATAATTAAAATCTCAAATGTACTAAAGTTGAAAAGACGCATCTGTGTCACTTAAAAAATTCATACATGTAAACCACACAATCACAAGAAATAAAGATCATTTAAATGGCAAAAAAAAAATGGCCTTCGCATTAGTTGGCAAAAGGTTCTTTTCAGGGCAATCATAGTCATACTAAAGAGTATAAACAGAGAGAACCCCGCTCAAATCCCTATTCCTACACAAAACACAAGCTCCTGCTGCAGTTAACAAAAATATTTATTATATCATGCCACGTAGTCCTACGT
The DNA here is from genome assembly GCF_037179485.1 of Ochlerotatus camptorhynchus. Lineage (NCBI taxonomy): Eukaryota > Metazoa > Arthropoda > Insecta > Diptera > Culicidae > Ochlerotatus > Ochlerotatus camptorhynchus. The sequence continues at coordinate 3,670,523 of NW_027040682.1, read as the reverse complement.
CATCATTGCGTACAACCCCATTGGGCTGTCCCTTGTAGTTTTTTGAGATTCCGTTTGACCAAGGCCCAATACCGTTCGATAGGGCGGAGTTCTGGGCTATTGGGAGGGTTGTGGTCTTTGGGTACCACAACAAAACCACGTTGTTCGCATCGTACCACTCGATTGCTTTTTTCCCATAGTGGCAGCTCGCCAAGTCCGACCAGAACAGCACAGGTCTAAATATTATGTTGCTTTAGGAATGGTAGTAGCCGCTTTTCCAGGCACTCCTGGACGTAGATCTCTTGATTGATGGTTCCCGTAGTAATCAAAATGCCGCTTTTGATATTTTTCCGGGAACTTCGATAGTTTGATGGTTTTGAAAATTTCAGCCGCCTTCCCTTTTCCTGATGCGGTATAAAACTCCTGCCCCGGAAGCTGCTGGAAATCCGCCTTCACATAAGTTTCGTCGTCCATGACGGCACAGTCGAACTTTGTGAGCAGATTCGTAGACAGCTTTCGGGACCGCTGCTTTGCCGACGTGTTTTGTTTGTAATCTCGGTTTGCCACCTGCACCTTCTTAAACGTCGACAACCCGGCTCGTTTCTTGGCCCGCTACACAGTAGTATGGGAGACATTGAGCTTGCCAGTGACATCCCGGATGGAGAGGTTAGGATTCCGCTTATCTTTCACCGCCACCTTCTTCGTCGTCGCTGCCACATCCGGATTACGATTGCCACCGCTTCCAGGCTTCCTGGCGGTCGACAGACGCTCCCCGAACACTTTTAAAACGTTTTTCACGGTCGATTTGGCCACATCCAGCAATTTTGCCAACTTGGCGGATTTTCTTGCTGCCGGAGCAAAATTTTGACACGCTGCTCCTTTTGCTTGGACGTCATTTTGAAAACTGGAGAGCAAACGGTGAAAACTCATCATAGCAACCATTGTATATAGGGTAGAGCGCTACTTCATCGTAGTTGCCCATTTCCGTTCTATCGATCCGAAAAGATCAATAATATCAATGATTTCAACGTGCACAAAGCTATAATAGGTTTGTTCCGATGCGTTAGTTCATTAGCTACAACATGAACCCTATTAGAGCGAATTGTATGAATATTCACGCTCATTGTTCTCAAAACAAAAGAAGCGCTCCTAGCGAATCTCCTTTTTCTACGTCTATCGGTAGGACGAAGAAAATCTTATGGCGTTTCAATGCGTTAGGACGGAATTGAAACTCGTAGAACGAATTTAAAATCAAGAAGCAGTATTAGATTTAAAACAATATCTCAACAATTTGTGACTCTTTATTAAATCCAAAAAATAAATATGGAAAGGTGAATAAATTTAGACGCCATCTTTGACAGAAATATTCCATTTTTTGTTTAAACTCGTTCAGGTAAAGCGCGGTTTGCTTAGTAGGACGGAAATTAGATCAACGGAAACTATACTCAACTTCCAAATGCAGCATTTCAGCATTTTTTGCAGAAATACACCAATTTGAAGATGACCAATTTTTGCGCGTTCCAGACTATAGTAGATTTAAATACATATTTCTGAAACATAATAACTCAACAATTTCGCTCCTGTTTTATTCTAACGTATAAAATTCAGTCGGTAGTCATCTACGAGAGCGATATGCATTCGTCCACAATACCACACACACTAGATACCAACTAATCCGATCTTTTAACATCGTGACCAGGGTCCGAAACCGAAAATAATATGTTACTGATAAACACTTCAGAGAATTTCAGAGCTTGTCTCCATGCAAAAAGTTTCACTCATCTCTGATTATCCGATTGAATCCTGTGAAAAAAATTATAGTTTATCGTATGACAGATTCATGGCGAGAAATTCTGAAATAAATTAATTTACAATACAATCATTTCACCTCGCGAGTGAAATTATACCTATACTTACTAATGCAGCGATTTCGAATTCCTTTTCCCTTAGCAGTTGATTTTACTAGCGTTATTAATCGGGACCCCGCGAATAAATTCTAAAACTAATAAGTTTGTCATTAGTTTTTCACGTATTGAGAAAAACACTAAATACATGTTATTTTAAATATAGCATGTAATCAGCAAAAAACGTCGGTGCTGTGTGTTTGATTCTACTACAAAAATTGTCGAATCTTGGGAGAAGCGAGAAACGAATTGCATACAACCAGGCTAACTGAGGTATGCTGCAACTATGTAAGAGGTAACTGTCAACATGATATTCCAAGCCTACTCGATATTTATGTTCCGTGTATAATTGATGAAAATTTTCAAAATTGAAAAACTGCACAAACTCCACTACTTGTATCAAAACTGCACATGTATGCCCGGGCCTTCGAGGAACTCAGTCAGCAAGCCGCAAGTACCCCTCCCATAATCATGCAGCAAAGCCCACTGGCCTACATGCACAGCTTTATTTTCATTATGCTCTTTCCTTCCATGCTATACCTGCCTATCTATCTACTGTTCTCACGATGTGCTTTTGCATAGAAAACTGAAGTAGCTACGCGTACTCCAATGTGTAGGAAGTTTTATGCTAACGAGCAACGATATATGTTAAGAATTGACGTCAACTCCGGCAATGGAAGATGGAAATTAAGTACCTACCCGAAGTGAATGATTAAAACGTGTACATTCCTATTAGCAAATGGCTCTTAAAGAATTTCAACCCAATTTACGAATTTAATTAATTTCAAAAAGGTGGAAAAACGACCAACTGATGCGATAGCCACAGTTAACCCCAAGCATTTCATCAACGTAAATTATTCATTCGAAATTATTCCACTTGGTAAGCCATCACTGGAAACGCATTAATCTACATTTGGCCGAAGGTAGACAAGTGCGCAGAGCCCCGTTCGTACGTCATCCGTCCACAATTGAAACAATTCGTTGCAACAGATTGTCAAGCCGTAGGTACCTACGAAACGTTGACGGATTTACTGGATGCTGATAAACAGTGGCGGCTGGGGGACCGGGGCGGTTCGCAGGGGTGTAAAATTTAAACTTTTATCTGTTGCTGACACCGAAATTAACGCTATCCAGGATAATGATATCGGTTGTAATTTGCATATAGAAGCAAGCCAATGACGACGACGACGAGGGATGCCAGTGCAATCGGGCAAATACCTACGGCATACACCGAACGAAAATGACGTGTAAAAACCGCATTGATTTTCATACAAAATTACGCAATTGGAAAATCCTATAAAGCGTATCAATTTCCAGGAGGCTACTGTTCTCTGAAATATCTGTCTTAAACTATGGCCATATGAATATCATTGACAGATAACATTCATTGGATTTTTCAAAGCGATAGCTCCATTGGCGATAACGTGAAGTTTTTCCTCAGTGTAGTGATGCCTCTAGTAGAGCCGTCTGTCCAAATTTCGACACATTACACGATTGCGAATGGATGGCGGCACACATTAAGAGCATTTCGTTAAAATGTGTTCGTAAATGTGATACGCGAAAGACACTCTGGGCGTGCGATAACACAATTATCAAATTTATACTGCATTATGTAATTTCCACAGCTGGTGCTTGCCCAGAGTGCAACGCGTGTACTGACACTCGTAAACCTTCGAAATGGATGACGATGAGTTTTATTATTCCATGGAGTTGAAATGTTGAACATGTTATTACAGGAAGTGCATTGGTGGATTCGAATAAAGTTGCTTTGTATACCAGTTTTCAAAATCCCATGTTTATTTTTACCCTTCTCACAGAGAAGGGTACATTGCCAATTCAGAGAAAATATAGCATTTGGTGTCATATTATCAGCTTTAATAGGATGCTGTGGCTGACAGTTGCGTTGAATATTATTTTCCCTGAAACATACACACTTAATCTAACTCGGTAAAATCTCCAACAGCCGATTACCTCGGCATTTAGTTTTGCTGATATTTCTGCAAAACATCTGTTTGTTAGCTGATATATCAGCAAAATGTTATTTGTTAGCTGAGTCTCGGCAATTGTTTTACTGAATCTCAGCTAAATAAATTGCAGAACTACTCGGCTGTTGGAATCTCGGCGAAAAAATTTAAGTGTGTACAACTTGGAAATCCAACATTCGATCCGAGGCCCGGAGAGCCAGAGTGTCATATACTTTTTTTTTTTTTTTTTTTAATTACTTTATTTGTACAGGCTCAATCGAATAAACTTTACAGAGCCAAGTTATCATTTTCTTTATACATTATAAATGTCTTAAATCTAAAATTAAAGGATTGGAACCGATTACTCGCGGTCTTCTCGAGGTTAGTGGATGACAATTGTTTGGATCGGGAGAGGGAAAAGGAGATTTGGAATATGAATTATGATTCAAAAATTTCACTATTTCTAAAACATATACTTAATCCTATCGACGTTATATCAACTCTGTAATTATACAATTATTACAGAAACAAATCTACTAAAAAAATACACACACACATACAAAACACAAACTAAACACAAGGTTAATCAAACTTACAATCTATGGTTAATATTCTTCAAGAAAAAAAAGGAGTTGCATAAACTCCAGATCGCGTCTAGCGAAAATATCCCAAACTGGAACATTAGGTTGTCTACCTCGAGCCCGAAGGGAATCGTACAACTCGGATCTGACTCCACGGTGCTCAGCACATGACCAAATAATGTGATCTGCGTCCTGGTAACCTTGTCCACATTCACAGAGATTAACAGCTCAACACGGAACAAGTGAGCGTTTAACGAGTAGTGATTGGACATGAGGCGAGACATCATACGAATGAAGTATCGACCCACATCCAACCGCTTGAACCAAGGACACTTCGACACCTTAGGGATGATTGAATATAACCATCGTCCCAAACTCCCTTCACTCCATTTATTTTGCCAGCTGGCGAGGGACTGTTGACGATAAATGAAGAAAAATTCGTCGTAGGCGATTTGTCGATCGTAAATATCGCCTTCCATAGCGCCCACCTTAGCAAGTGAGTCCGCCATCTCATTACCCGGAATCGAGCAATGAGATGGGACCCATGCAAAGGTGATGACAAAAGATCTTAAAGATAAAGCACTTAGAAGCTCTCGTATTTTCATGAGAAAATACGAGGAGTGCTTTACCGGCCTCATGGAGCGAATAGCCTCGACAGAACTGAGACTATCCGTAAAAATAAAATAATGATCTGGTGCAAGTGAGGCGATCGTTTCTAGCGTATAATGTATTGCCGCCAGTTCCGCAACATATACGGAACAAGGAGCATGAAGCATTCGAGAGGCGCTATGAAATTCGTTATAAATACCAAAACCAGCGGACGCCTCTATTAGTGATCCATCTGTGAAGAACGATCTTGCGGAATCAACTTGGTCAAACTTTGTAGTGTATAATGACGGAACAATCATGGAACGATGATGTTCTGGGATTCCGCGAATCTCTTACGTCATAGATAAATCAAAACTAACTGAATTGCCGAAGTCGGAGAAGCATACACGATGAGGATTATGCTGCGAAGGGCTGACATCCTGTGTTATGTACACGTAGTACAATGACTTAAAACGAGTTTGAGGGTTTAGCTCAAGAAGCTTCTCAAAGTTTGCAATCACCAGTGGGTTCATAATTTCACAACGGGTGAGGAGCCTGAGGGATAATTCCGAAAACCGATCAGAGAGTGGCAACATGCCCGCTAACACTTCGAGACTCATCGTATGGGTCGAGTGCATGCATCCTAACGCGATACGAAGACAGCGATACTGGATCCGTTCCAGTTTGATGATGTGCGTTTTAGCCGCCGACTGGAAACAAAAACTACCGTACTCTAAAACCGATAAAATCGTTGTCCGGTACAACGTTAGAAGATCTTGCGGATGGGCTCCCCACCACGTTCCGGTAATTGTTCGGAGAAAATTGATCCTTTGTTGGCATTTCCGCTTCAGATACTCAATTTGGGATCTCCAGGTGCATTTTGAATCGAACCAGACCCCAAGATATTTGAAAGACATGGAATGAGTGATCGGCTTACCCAAAAGTTGAAGCTTCGGTTGTGCTGGGCTATGCTTCCTAGAAAAAACGACCAACTCAGTTTTCTCCGTGGAGAATTCGATACCTAGCTGGATAGCCCAAGTAGACAAATTGTCCAGGGTATCCTGTAAGGGTCCTTGCAGGTCAACCTCTTTTGGCCCTGTGATAGACACTACGCCATCATCTGCAAGTTGTCTCAACGTGCAATTGTCACTAAGACAATTGTCAATTTCTCTAACGTAGAAATTGTAGAAAAGGGGGCTTTAACATGAGCCCTGGGGGAGACCCATGTAGCTAAATCGAAAAGCTGTAGAGTTTCCATGAGAAAAGCTCATATGTTTTTCTGACAGCAAATTGTACAAAAAATTATTCATTAATGGAGACAATCCCCAAGCATGGAGTTTCTCTGAAAAAACTTCAACGGATACTGAATCAAAAGCCCCCTTGATATCCAAGAACACAGAAGCCATTTGCTCTTTCTTAGCTAAAGCTAACTGAATTTCCAAGGAAAGCAACGCGAGACAGTCATTCGTTCCCTTACCCCTACGGAAACCAAATTGAGTATCTGAAAGAAGGTGGTTCGTCTCAACCCATTTGTCGAGGCGAAAAAGGATCATTTTCTCCATCAATTTCCGAATACACGACAGCATCGCGATGGGCCGATACGAATTGTGATCCGACGCGGGTTTATCAGGCTTTTTAATGGCTATCACCCTCACTCGTCTCCAATCGTCGGGAACAATATTGAGCTCCAAGAACTGATTGTACAAGTTCAACATGCGCCTCTTAGCGACGTCTGGGAGGTTTTTCAGCAAGTTGAACTTGATTCTATCAGATCCCGGGGCAGAATTGCCACACGAAAGGAGAGCGAGTGAAAGTTCGACCATTGAAAAAGGCTGACTGATTTCGTCTACCGAATTCGCGGTTTCGTGAGGAATAAACTGCGACGGCACGGAATCTGGACACACTTTTCGCGCGAATTTAAGAATCCATTGATCCGAGCATTCCTCGCTTTCGTTGTTAGTAGACCGGTTACGCATTCTTCGCGCCGTACTCCAAAGCGTATTCATAGACGTTTCGCGCGACAATCCGTCTACAAACTGCCGCAAGTAACCCCGTTTTTTGGCCTTGATGAGGCTCTTGAGTTCGCGTTCAAGAGATGTGTATGCGTCGAAATGCTCGCGTGTTCCGCGTTTCCGAAAAAGTTTAAACGCGTCGGACTTTTTACGGTAAAACTCCGTGCATTGTTGATCCCACCAAAAATATTTGCAGTATATGCTAGCTCAGGCACCTTTACTTTCCGGTCAGCCAACACCATTTCATGTTTTTTTTTTTTTTTGACATTGTCCTCTGTAACCGCATCGCTGCGGACTTGATCCTTAGTGGAGTTGCGGCCACCATGAAACTCTCGAAACCAATATTTGACGGTGTAATCTGACGGAGCATTAGTCCCATAATATTTATCCAACTTTTCTTTTGTTTCCTTCGCTGTTTTGCCTCGCAAAAAATAATGTTTTAGGAGAGAAGGAAAAACGTTTTTATCCATACTCAACATGATGCCAAACACGTCAACAACAATCAGCTGTCAAAACAAAACTAAAGAAAGTATCGCACTGAAAATTGGCATGTTCGCCTAAATATGAACGGACTACAAGGCACCATAACCTTTTTTTGCAGTAGCAGCGCATTCTGGCGGTCAAGAAGGTTATTTTTCACCCCACTAGAACATGTTCTAACCTCAGTCTAATATGAAGCCATTGCATTTACATTACAGTTTATGCCGAATCTTATGTAATAATTGAGCTGCAGTCGGTATTTCACTGCATTTCACATTTTTGTTAGATTGTGGTAAGTCTTTAGTGGGAATGACACTGGTGAAGACTGCTCATTGTGGTCGAAATACGTTTCTGTCATACCAAAATTTATTAAGTGGAATTGAATCGAATATAACTTTTTTTGCTGTTTTATTTAAGCATTCTGCATTCTTGGGTTGTTATCATCACTTCATTATTATGGCTACCAATCCTTTGAGGATTTTCCTTATTAGATAGTTGTACAGATGTTTAGGGTAATGAAAATTTCAGATTATATTGGTTTATATTGAAAATGGCGATTGACATTCTTCGACTAGATTACTACTTTCCGTTCTTTTGATTGTCCTTGATTTGTTGTAGCCCCAGAATAGTTGGTACAACTTTCTCCACGGCATGGAATACATTTTTACCCGCCTTTTCCTGCAATTAAAGTGAATTGATGGTTAATAGAAAAGCTTTCATAATATATATACAACCAATTCTAAAAACTTACAATCTTTTTACCCAGCTTCTTCAGCTTCCCGGCTTCCGTTTGGGCAGTCAGTAGCAGAACGGCAAAAACGACGAAAATGAACAACCTTTTGAAATTCATTTTAATTCCCTGTACTTTCAGATTTGCTGTGACTTGCGAAATGAGAGTTATCGAAAGTGATTGATGCCCTTCTTGGCCCAAGCAATGCATTTTATAGTGCGAGGAAGAAAAAGAAACGATTCTTACCAATAGCCTCCAGCTACCAGTGAATTTCCGATAACAGACGCGATGCCAGCGAAAGCTTCGATACTGACCTCTTATCTCTACCGGCTGCATGATGTGGCAATGGCAATTACCTTTTACCTATTCAATAATAATAATCAATCAACAGTATTGCCACATTGCTTTGTGAGTCAAATCAAGAGATCAGTGTTATTGTTCGAATCGAAGGTGACCAACATTCATACTTGAAACGGCCTCTAGAACATCTATGACAGAGCCATATCACGGTGTGTTTGACAGAATAACATTGAAACTAAAAAATGAACATTACCAAAAACTTTCTCCAATTGAAAAAAGAAACTTTTCCTTTTATTTTGAGGCTACCCAACCGGAAAGGAATAAAGCATTTCCAACCCAAAATGTAAACCGGTTGGACATGAGTGTTTCCGAATCGAGTGAAACATTACTCATATGTTCGCTGCTGCCAATGATTGCATTTTTCATTTAAATATGATTTTATTTCCCCAGAATAACTTTTGAGAAAGGTGTATTTAAAAATGAATTATTTTTTCTCAAAAAATCATATCTTGGAAATCATTGATCTGATCAAAATGACATCTGAGAGAGAAAGATTAGCAATTCAATTCCACTACCTTATTTGCTTATCCTTGGCAGATACGCGTATTTCGTCTGCAATGTGCAGACTTCTTCAGTGTCGTGTAGTAATACTTGACTGATAGGTGTAACATTGAGTTTAAAACTATACCTTCAGAAGATTTTGCATTTTTCTTTACGAAAAAGTTAGACAAATTAATACGTCATAATTTTATAAAAATAAGCAGGCAAAATTTTTAAAAACAAAAAAACAAAAACACTAGAAGATGTGGATGATGATGATGTTCCCAGCTTGGATCCCTACAAAAGTTTAAGCTGGACGATTTATCTTTAAGATAATTAACTATGACATTTTAACCAAATTAGCAAACAAAATCGAACTGGATGCAAGTACAGTTATAAATTCCCTCTACTGTTTTCAGTTGCTTCACAACGATATAAATTTGAAAAAGCTTAGGCGTTCACCTGATTGTTCACTCTATTGTCCACTTCACAAGCGTCTCCTGCGATCAAGAGTTCATGAATCAACAAAGCATTCAAATACACTAGCAATCCCGTAATCTGATGCTATTGCAATGTTCAGCATCGTCAGGAATGCTCATGAACTCCCGAGATTTAGCCAGAAAACTTACTACTAATTCAAAGCGTCTTCCAAATAAGCTTCAAATTTTTTTTTATTAAATGTTAAATTCAGTCCTTTATATCTGTAATAAGTCCGCGAAGCTCCAACCTTCGTAGACTGCTCAAAATTTTTTTTAATAATTACTACTATTAAATCAAATGCCAAAAATCAGTTCAGTGCTACAATAATTATTATAAAGTCATTATGACAGCTATCCATACAAAATAATGCGTTACAAACTTCGTCAAGATACATAATTTGTCAATTTATAAAAAAAAAAAACACTGGATAACTGTTCAAAAAAGAGTTTTAATGTGTAAATGCAGTGTCTCTTAAATAATGTGTTGCTGAACGTTTGATATATCGATGCATCGAAAACATTTTTTCCTTTAAAATATAATTAATTTGCTTCACAAGTCAATAATTAATAAATTATTTTTCTGGTAATATTTAAATCGTTTTTCAATTGACATGGAATTCCATACTTCTTGGTAATTTTCTTGATGACATTGTCAATGTGAGAGTTCAACTTAAGTTTGTCCTCAATAATCACGTCAAGATATTTAATCTCCCGAACGCAATCAACAGCCTCATCATCAATTACAACGGAGACGTTCTCATTTACTTCCGCGAAATTACCATGAATTTAGTTTTACTTATATTCAATATACAATCTATCGACAAAAGCAGACCACTCTCAATATGTGTCACGCGATCGTCTGTTTATTCGGCAGCAACCATTGTGTGGTCCTCCTCATTGTTCTTCATCAGCGTCGTCGACTTTGGAAAACAAAATCGTAAAACACGTCACTATTATTACACTTACATAATAAATAAAGGCGCCCTAATGCACTTCTCTGGGGCACTCCAAGGTTATTCCCCTCGGGACTGGAAACAGAATCATTATCACAGTCCGTTGAGTTCTGTCACACAAATAGCTTTCAAACCATTTATTTGGGAGTAACCTCATCCTACCCTAGCTACGCCACTGTCGTTTGTACAGAAACTCTCCCAAACTTTCACCACGTTGAATCGAACCATCTCTCCTCTCGTACGGACATTACCACGGAGCCGATAACAGATTGGATACAATTAGGTAGCGATAACGATCGGGACCAATGACGTCACTGCGGTGATCGTCTAAATAGCAGTGTAGCAGGGATCGACAATTATAATATATTTAGGAATAGCCAGTCGGCTCTGACTGCCAAAGAAGGATGGATAGAGTAGAGCCACATATTATTTGTGTTGTGTAATGAACCTTGTAAATATGTAAAGTGTTGTAAATAAATTGTATGTTAATAGTATAAACTTGACATGCGAATATATGTGATGTGTGATTGAATGGACGAATGTGCCAATCGAAGTGCCTACATCCACTCTTATAAAGGCGCCCAAGAAGGTCCCACCCCAGAAACGGCAGTGCCTTTTATTACCCCCCTAAACGGTGTTGGGAAGGGTCCGGTAACCCAACAATGTCTAGTGGTTAGGATATCCAGCTGGTTCTTCCTCCTTGAATGGGATTTTGGGAATTTTGAGGATCCCTCCCCTGCGGTCTAGGAGAATCGAATCCTTGAGATTTCTTCCGGCGTAATGCACTTTAATTCCGCCTTCCCTTTCACGACACAAATCACTTTTAATTCAGCTATATTGTTAATTAATAATTGAAAAACATCTAACATTTATTTTAAAATTTATTAAAAATACATCACAAATTCGGTCCCGTGACCATCTATCGACCTGGCTACCTGGAGTATTTCTGTCTTCTCTATAATTAATATTTTATTTACCCTTAGACTATTGACCTATAACGGCGCCGGTGGTGTAGTGGTAAGCGTGATTACCTCTCACTCCAGCAGGCCTGGGTTCAATCCCAGTCGGCGCCGCCGGGATGTTCTGAGGCATATCTCTGATCACGCCTTCCTTCGGATGGGAAGTAAAGCCGTTGGTCCCCGGTTCATGAGTTGATGGGTCGATAGGTAGGGTCCAGGTGTGGGAGCTGCCTTCCTGGCACGTCGGTAGCATTGGTGCTCAGCACGGAAAACAAGATCGACGGAAAAAACAAACCAAAGGAAAAAAAAAAAAACTATTGACCTATATAAAGTGCATATTTTCTCCCCTTTTTACAATCTCTTCGGCTCGGTGGCTGTAGTTGTGCTATCTCGCTGATAATTCTGGTGGTTGATGGATCTCGCATACAGTGGCAGCACAACATGTTCCACAATTCTATGCAGCATCGATCAAGGGGACAGCTGATGGTAATTTCCGATCGTAGTGCACTCCTAGACATACTCCCCACCCTGAAATTCCGGAATTTCTGAAAATAAATAAATAATCTTCTTCGAACACAGGATGGGTGGCTGCTGATCGTTTGACGTATTAAAAAATATCTACAGGTGGTGGTAACAGACAAATCTTCTCTACGGGTCTCTTCAACAATCCAGTGGCGGTTTTTAATGTGACGACTCTAACTACATCGTCTGCTCCTGAAAGAGTATCCTGTATTTGACCCATTCCATTCTCCAACGAAGTGGCGGTGTATTTTCCTCCTTTATCACCACGAGCTTTCCTACAGATATTGGAATGGCAGGTTTCCATCTTTTGACCCTTCCTTGTAATTGCGACAAATAGTCGCCTTTTCCAACGTTTCCAAAATAACAGGAGTTTTTGCTGAATTAGTTACCAACTATGCAGCCTGTTCATTCGTACATCGGTATAATCTGGATCTGGAAGCTGATGCAAAGGTCCGCCCACAAGGAAATGACCGAGTGTTAGCGGGTTCTAGATCGGTTGGATCATCTGACATAGATGATTCCACCTGGGTTAAGAGCGTAGAAAGGTCTTCGAAAGAAACAACGGTCTCGCCTAGAACCTTCAGCAGATGAATCTTTGCGGATCGCACTGCCGCTTCCCACAGCATGCATTGGACGGATTTCACGCCAACTCATCCAGTGGTTGGCAGCACCCTCTCAGAACCTTATGGAACTTTGTGGGTGTGGAGACTTAGCAATTTTAAGCAACTTTGCGTACTTATTTTTTTCAAAATTTATCTCGCCTAACATTTGAACATTTGATAAGGGTCAAACTTTTTTGTCGATTTTTTTTTCAAATCGATATAGCTTAAAAATGACAAGCCCTACAAAAAAGTGATGTATGGCGAACTTTTAGCAAATAATCTGAAATTTTATAAAAAAATTTAAATAAAATAAAAAATCGGTTTTTACACTCTAAAAAAAATATATTTAAAAATTAAAAGTCATTTTCCCAAAAATGGTACCCCTCAGATTTGCTTGATATTTTTTCTCATGAAAGGCAATATAATTACCTAACTTTTCTTCATACATCGCAAAGTGGGCGCTTTTAAGGAAAAAAAGTTGTTCGAACAACTTTTTCATGTTAATTTTTTTTTAGCGTGTTTCACTCAAAGTCGAATAGTAATACGCGCACAACCTTATTGAAATTCGATTAAACTTTATGGGTATACTTTTTGATAATCTGGGTGAAATCTAGCCTAACATTTGAAAAGGGTACAGAGAAGTTACCTGCAAATCGTCCAATAAGAGTTCAGAACAAAACGTTCTAATGAGGAACAGCCATCTCAGCATGGTTTGCACTTTCCTGTGATGGATTGTATTATAATATATGCATACACTCTATCCAACTTCTATAAAACCACCCTCAAATTGTTCCAAATCAACAGGTAAACTAAGTAAAAATCACTTAGTATGTTTTATTCATGAAAAGATTTCAATTCATGTATTTGTGATTAATTTAATTAGAAAAATAATCATTCATTTATTTTTATGTATTAGGTGTGTCCATTAGTAAGCAATATGCATATATGTTTATACCTCATCTCTCAAGTGAATACATATAATAGCGCAGGTAACTTAACGATTATTTAAGGCATGCCTAAAATAATCGTTAAGTTACCTGCTATATAGCAGTTATATAACAACGCAGGTAGTCACATGAGAGATATAAGGTATAAACTTAAAGCACCGCAGTCTGTTTCTACCGACATAATCTAATATTTAAGTTTGGTGATATCACAACAATGCTCATAGTTGCTGTAGTGCATAGTTGTTGAAAGTGTAGTGCTGCATAGTTGTTGAAACGAAAAAGTGTTTATATATACAACAATGGAAAAATCTGCTGAATTGATTATTAAAAGGGTGCAATGTAGTGCCAACATAAACAATCCCAATTGCAGCCGCAATAATTTACGTAATTTATCATCAAGTCTCATAGAGAAAATACATTCATGGGGCTTTGATCATCAATTGGATGTAACAATGCGTATTTGTGAATCGTGTCGTGGAATTTTAGTGCACAATAGGAAACCTCTCCCGAAAAAGAGGCGATCGGATAGAAAAGAATCAAGCCATGCTCGGAAGTTTGAAGAGCCGCAACCATCAACAAGTCATCAGCAATCAGAACATCAGGAATTTGATGATACACTAGGTAAATAATAATAACTTTAACTGTTTCAACTGTGTGGTTTAAGGATTGTACATCGAAGATACAACTTCATTTTCAACATTTTTTTAGAGCACGAGCTGGATGAACCGCTTATCGTACAAATTTGATCGATTGGTAGGCCAACCTCGGTGAACAATCTATCAAATTTTCACGACTGTACGATATGCGGTTTATGCAGCTCGTGCTCCACAAACATGGGGAAAATTCAGATGCGGCTTCGATGTACCGTAAACGGGGATGTCTTTGATAATGGAGGTAACTTTGATAATGCAGCTAATCCAAAAAGTTATGACTTAATGCTCTTCGTATTCATTATTTTGGAAGGGAACATCGGTTTCCTATCCAAAATATTGCGTACGATGTGCCTTAAGTCATAAATTTTTGGCTTAGCTGCATTACCAAAGTTACCCCTATTATCAAAACCACCCCCGTTCATGGTACTATCACCTTAACAGCGTTATATATTAATGTGTGGTAATATTTTTTTTTTTCTTTTCTTTAATTTTACAGATACAGATCCATCGCTAGAATCAATCCCATCAGCGGATCAGATCCAAGGTCCATATAATGTGGAACAATTCAATTGTATAGCTTCAACCTTACAGTTATCACCAATTTCATCGAGAAGTATGAGAAGTATGAATTATCGTGTTCAAAAATCTGCAGAGATCACAAAGGCAGTGCGTAAAAATATATTTGGGATGGATTCAGACGATGTCAACAAATCAAATGATTTTGACGAAATGATCATGCAGTTAAAGGAGAAATTTAATTTGCCTTCTACGAGTACAAATGACAAATTAAAAGTGTTATCAGTGCTCCCTAAATCATGGTCAGTGAATCAAATAGTTAATGAGTTTAATGCACCCCATCATACAGTGAAACAGATGAAAAGGCTAGTCAGAGAACAAGGTATTCTTTGTAGTGAGAAAGCAAGAAGTGGTCATGGATTTAATGATACTGAAAAACAAATTGTTTTAAATTTCTTTGACAGTGATGATATTAGTAGGGTTATGCCAGGAAGTAATGATTATGTTTCTGAATATCGAAATGGATATAAAGAGCATGTTCAGAAACGTTTATTGATGATGTCTCTTAAAGAGGCTTTTATGATTTTTGAAGAGAAATACAAAAGTGTTAAAATCGGATTTACTTCGTTCACTCAGCTCCGACCAAAGCATTGCATACTGTTGGATAGTACAGGTACACATAATGTATGTGTCTGTACTATACATGAAAATGTTAAATTGATTATTAATAGTGTAAAATTTGATTCATATAAAGAAATTGCAGACAAAATACTTTGCAGTAGTCCTATTAGAACCATAGATTGTTTTTATCGTACATATGAAGAATGCATTTCCACAGATAGTATCGTGAGGGAACTTACATCAGTATTAGAAGCAGATGATATGGAAGAAGTTTTATTTCAACAGTGGTTGACTACCGACCGTTGTAATTTGGAAACTATTATTAAACCTGCAGATGAGTTTGTTCAATATTTGACGGAAAAAGTTGAAAAGCTCATAACCCATGATTTTATTCATAAAGAGCAATCATCTTACCTAAGTAATAAAAAAAATCTCTTCAAAACGGTGAAATTTTAGTGATTTGCGACTTTTCTGAAAATTATTCATTTATTATTCAAAACTCAGCACAGGGGTATCATTGGAACAATAATCAAGCTACGATACATCCTTTCGAAATTTACTACATAAAAGAAAACAAGTTGGAAAATTTAAGCTTTATTATTATTTCAGAAGTATTGACCCATGATACAATAGCAGTTCAATTATTTATATCAAAATTGTTAGATTTCATTAAACAATCTATTAGTTTCACAAAAATTACTTTCATGTCAGATGGAGCAGTGGCTCATTACAAAAATAAAAAGAATTTTGCCAGTTTGTGCAACTTCAAGTCCAAGTATGGATTGGAAGCAGAATGGCACTTCTTCGCAACGTCTCATGGGAAAGGCCCATGTGACGCAATGTGAGGAACTCTCAAACGAATGGCAAAGAGAGCAAGTCTTGCTCGAGATTATGGAAACACAATCACAACTCCACAAGAACTGTATGACTGGGCAGTTAAACAAACAGATGCAAGCATAACAAAATTGAACTTCTGCTTCATATCAAATGATCAATACACAAAGATGTCCGATGAACTCAAGGAGCTGTTCAGTCATGTAAAAACTATACCTGGTACACAAAAATTTCATTGTTTTGTACCTATTTCTCAAAACATAATTTCTACTAAGCGATTTTCACATTCAAAGGAAACTCCGAAAAATTTCACTCTGTTTCCGATAGACTAATAATCAATGAAAAACTCAAATTATGTATGGAGAATTATAGGAAAATAAATTATGCACTAAACAAAAACACTTGAGTTTTCATTTATTAAAACACCATTCGAAATGCAGGAAAATCCTCTGTATTAGGCCCTTTCAAATGTTAGGCTAGATTTTTGTTTTAAGCACGCCCAGATTATCAAAAGGTCAAAATCTTTATGCTCATTAAGTTTCAACGGATTTTAATAAGGTTGTGCGCGTATTACTATTCGACTTTGAGTGAAACACGCTAAAAAAAATTAACATGAAAAAGTTGTTGTTCGAATAACTTTTTTTCCTTAAAAGCGCCCACTTTGCGATGTATGAAGAAAAGTTAGGTTATTATATTGCCTTTCATGAGAAAAAATATCAAGCAAATCTGAGGGGTACCATTTTTGGGAAAATGACTTTAAATTTTTAAATATATTTTTTTAGAGTGTAGAAACCAATTTTTTAATTTATTTAAATTTTTTTATAAAATTTCAGGTTATTTGCTAAAAGTTCGCCATACATCACTATTTTGTAGGGCTTGTCATTTTTCAGCTATATCGATTTGAAAAAAAAATCGACAAAAAACTTTGACCCTTATCAAATGTTAGGCGAGATAAATTTTGAAAAAAATAAGTACTCAAAGTTACTTAAAATTGCTAAGTCTCCACACCCACAAAGTTTCATAAGGTTCTGAGAGGGTGCTGCCAACTCCGAAGACGAGTTGGCGTGAAATCCGTCATTGGTATTGGCATCGAAAGCTCTCAATTAATAACTGTGGAAGTGCATTTAGATACAACACTAAGTTGAGAGCACGTAATAAGCTTATATGCACTGAACAATAAGCTTGAAATGCTATTAAGAAGAAGAAGAACATGATATCCTGGACAAATGCTTCAATTTCTACAATAAGATTTTCTGCTAATAAAACTAAAAGTGAACGTTTTTCCTCAACAATCTATGCTACGTAGTTTGATGATAACCCCGCAATATTTTTTTTATTAACTGCAAAAAACAGAGTTCGTTTGCTACAGAGTATTAAACCAACCTAAAATCCTTATCTTTTCATCAAACATCATTGAGCACAGTTAACAAATTTTTAATAAATTACTGAAATGAACTTTAAAAGCATTCCGATTATTCCATCTCACTTCCCGTATTTCCTTTTTAAAAACAAACATCGATGGTTCTGCTACCCTCAAATTGAACGCAATTGCTCTTACTGTAAGTCATAAAGCTGCTTTGTGTTTTTTTTCATTTAATTCGAATTGGAGAACATCATGATCATGAAAATTTAAATCAAACCGCGACTGTATAACATAACTGCACTATTCCCATATTTTTTTGGCTTCTGGACATTCTTTCAAACGGTGATGATTGGAATCAACCAAACCACATTTACCACAGCTGACAGATGTTAAATTTCCGATATTGTACGCTTGAAATTTTCCACGATTTGGAATCAAATCATTCATAAATGCAAAAACTTTGGAACGGTCATGAATGGAGAGAAAATTGTAAGAAATATTCTCCCAGATCACTCTCCAATCAGCAGCCACACTAATTTCTATACTCGGCATCTGTCTGGATGGCTTCAAAAGATGACCATACAAAAGTTTTGTTGTCGTGAGATCAAAGTGTTCTTTAAGATATTTCCCTTCAGTAATCCATTCTCTCGCATTTCTTGTGAGTCTTTCAGGAAACTTGCACAAAATCAAAAAGGTTTCTTCCTTAAAGATTCCTTCTTCGTCTTCAGAAAGGAAGAGATTTTTCAAAAACATGGCTTTACATTTAACCTCTGAGTCAATCAATCTTAATCCACCCTTCCAATAGTCTTGATACAGTTGATTTCTATTGAGTTTAAATATAAAACCCTTCCAAATAAATTTCCCACATGCAGATTTGATTTTTCCCAAATGAGCATTAGATGGAGGAATAATCTGAGCAACATACCAAAGCTTCGAAAGAATGTAACAATTCAATACTTGACACCTTTCAATTATATTCAACCGTCGTACACTGTGTAAATTTAGAACAACTTTTATATTATTTATCAGTTTTGAATAATTTGTATTAACAGTAGTATTCCAAGTTTTCTCGAAAACTACACCTAAAACTTTTAAACTATCGGTCTCAGAAATAATCTGAGGTCCTAATAGGGCTCAATTTATTCGAAGAAATACGGATTTTTTAAAATTAATTTTAATTTTTTGCAAATTTAGCAAACGAATCAAAAATGTCGATTAGCCTGTCAAACTCTTCATCGTTCCTGATAAATACTGTTATGTCATCAGCGAATGCCATTACAGTTATGAACTTATCGTACACAAGGACACCTGAAATGGAAGCCGCAATCTTCCTCAAAAGAGGTTCAATGTATAGCACAAAGAGTATCATACTCAATGGGCATCCTTGGCGAACGGAGCAATTGATTTCGATTCCTGAGGTAAGAAATCCATTAATTAAAATTCGCGACTTAGCATTTTCATACAAAACCTTCAAACAATCTATTAGCTGAGAAGGAAATACAAATTTGTTCAATACTTTCCAAAGATAAGCATGATCTACTCTGTCGAAAGCTTTGTTCAAATCTAAGCTAACAAGACACCCCTTAAAGGTTTTTTTTTTTCGCAAGGCTTAGTTAGTATTCTCCTCAGATCTTTCAGGTTATCAAGGCATGACATATTATTTACACATGCTGTTTGCCCTTTACCAATCAGTTTGGCTAAAACTTTTTTAACCCGTTCGGCAATAATTTTTGTAAAAATTTTATAGTCATAGTTTAACAAAATTATGGGACGATAATCGTCCAAGGATAAGCTGTTTCCACCTTTTTAGGAATCAAGGTTATTATCCCATCCGTAAAATTGGTCGGTGGGCGTTTGGAGCCGTTTAAGTAATTATTAAACATTTCGATTAAATCAAACTTAAATGAATCGTAGTGTGCTAAATAAAATTCATAATTAGGCCCATCTGGTCCCGGAGTTTTCTTTTGGGAACAACTTTCAAGGACAGATTTGAGCTATGTTTCATCAATTGGTTGAACTAATTCATTTCGATCATAATCATTTAATGTTTTATCAATGTTATTAATCGGGTCATCAGCTGGACTACCGTCTCCATCTGACACAGTATAGTTTGAAATTGTCTCTGTGTAGTAATCGTAAACCTTGCGTTTAAAAATGTTTATATCGGTAATAATTTGCGTCCCATCCAATAGCTTTACACGATTCTAATCGTTTTATCTGAGCAGAAACTTGGAAAATATTCATCATTTCACCCTGTAATAAATTTGATTCATCGATGTTGCTACTCAAATGCTTCAAGCGGTTTGATTCGATTTCTAATAATCGCGATTTTATCATTTTGATATCTAGTAACGTTTCTTGACCGCTGCTAGTTTTATTCATCCACTCTATCATCTTTGAATAAAAATAGCTCTTTTCATGTGAAATTCTCCGATTTAGATCCCAACTTTCTCGTTTGTAAAATTGCATTATTTTTGTTTTTGCTGTAAAACTCCACCAAACACCTCTATCAATTAAGTATGATTGTCTTCCTTTCCAAATTTGATAATCTTGAGAGAATTTTTCTTGTATTTCTTCGTTTTTTAGCAATGAATTGTTGATTTTCTAATATCCACGACCTCGTGATGTGAAATCAGTAGATAATATTTTAACTTTCATCATTATTGCACAGTGATCCGAGAAAACCACAGGAAGAGTCGAAAAATCTAAAACGCTTTGAACGAACTCCGCAGGTGCATAGAACCTATCTAGCCTAGATTTACTTTCGTTTCTGAAAAAGGTATAATTCGCTTTATTTAACTCCAACGCAATATCCTTTAATTTGAAAAGATCAATTAATCTCTTCAAACCAGTCGAAAAATTCTTATTTGCACCAGCACTGTCAGCTGCATTCAATAAGCAATTGAAATCTCCTCCAATCACACTAAAAAGAGATCCGGCCTTATTGAGATGAACAGCCATGTTATCCAGAAATAGTTCATCTCGTTCTTTTTTCCTATTGCTTCCGGAAAAAGCGTAAACGTTCACATAGTTAACGTTATTGATTACTACAGAAGACATGCGTCCATTGGAATCCAGCAATGGCTGACAATAATCTAAAGTTTTACGCACCAAAATGGCGGTACCAGAACCACTTTCCGCGAGATTTATTATGGGAGAGTGTGACGGAATAAAAGAGAAGTTATCATATCGAAGCTCTTGCAAAAAAACAATGTCCAAATCAAGTGTACCAACAAACTCTTTGAGAAGAGATTTGTTAACTGTGTTATTTGAACTATTCAAGTTAATCGAGGCAACTTCCGATATCTACTCAATCATGACCAATAAAAAAAACTACCTATTTACCTGACTGACTACTGTTCGATTTTCCATTTCTTCTTCCACCAGACTTGGAGGCATCGGTTTCCGAATTACAACGATTTCGGCTTGGATTACTGCGACTTCTCGCTTTTCTGTCCTGGACGAGTTTAGGTTGCTTTGAACGACTTCGTATTTTCACTCCCTGCTGTTCACTGATACTTGCTTGTGAGTGTGGCACGCTGTTTTCCCCATTGTTGACCTCTGCAGCATCAGCTGATACATCTGAGCTAGATCCGCTATCGCCCGTCTTGCTCTTCGCATACACCCGTTTTACTTGGTTTCCTCCTGAACCATCGGCTTCAAACAATTGTTTGCATCAGCGTCGTTCTCTTCGCCGAACTCAGCATCCATCGCATCGTCTAACTTGGCAACTATTGCACTTGGTCCAGCTATCTCACTCTCCACCAACTGTTTCTTTTCAAGGGCTTGGTCAGGCAATTTTTGCAGCTCTCTTTCGCTCTGGCACTCACTACCCGCTCCTGGTTCTTTGTCTCCCTCGTCCGGCTTTTTTGCTCCATCCTTTCCCAACAACTCATTTAGGTTGGTCATTGTTTGCTGACCTTAACTTCCTGATGAAGCAGATTTGGCATTTTGTTTAGACCAATTCGCTCCACCAGTGACTGCTCCACTGTAAGAACCTTGATTCGATTCCAAGCGATCGTTGACTGACTTCCGGTTTGGACAATCTGCCTTCAAATGATCAGTAGCGCCACATTGAAAGCATTTATTTACGAGGCCCTCATAATAAAGCCGTGCTCGTATGTTCCTGATCTGCAGGGTAGCTGGAATTTCACCATTTTCCTTTATCTCGACGTACGCACCCCTCACCGAGTTCCACATGGGAAACCCAGTGCTCGCTGGGTACTTCTCCCTAACCAAACGTTGCACTTTCCCGTATTTCAAGAGCGCATCCCAGATCTCTCGATTTTCAACCTCAGGAGGGAGATTGAAGATCCGGACTTACCGCACAATCGCATTAGCTGGTGACAATTGAACCACTGTACACTGATACTTATCATACGCGAACTCCATACTTCCAGGCAACATCCGTACGGTGGACTTCAGATCATCCTCCGTTTTAAACTTGATTATCATCGATAGTTCCTGCTTCTCCTTATACATGGCGAGGAGGTTGTCACACTTTAGCATCATTTTGGTTTTCATGAATTTGAAAACTTCCACATCCGAGGGTTCCGGGTTACCGCGCTCGAAACGCACTCTCAGCGAATTTGTCTTGAGCTGTGATTCGGCCATTGTTCCACTAGATTCCGTGCTTCTTTACAGAAGGCTTCTATTGTTCAACGAAAACAAAAGAACACAGCTTAACGCTGCTTTACGTTATAAGTTTGCACTACACTTGATTGTACGTCTGTTTTCAACGAGATCCATGTACGAACTGATGCAAATATGAAAAATCGAATCGATTCACATTCCTGGAACTTGTCTGCTATTTGTTGAAACGCAAGCTGTCTTTTATAAATTGAACATTCAGAACTAAATGCGGCATATTTGACGTCCAAACTCATTTTAGGCTCTTTATTCATTTTCAAACAATTAACACATTTCAATGCAGTTGACGTACACTCCGACGTTTTGTGTTGTTGGATGCACCTTTTCCTACCACTCGAACTCTGCCATGGAATAATATTTTGAATATTTTTCTTCTAGAACCTCGAGAAAATAGGGTCTTGATAACTTCAAACAATTTAACTTCAAATCGAAAAAAAAACACGCTGATTTTTTTATATGATTTGTAAAAAAAGCCTAGATTTTCAAATAAAATATATTGCTCCGACTGTCAACAAACCATGAAAACCATAAAAAAATAATCATAAATAAAAACAATACAATCAATGTTTTTCAATGCAAAAATCCATATTTTATAAATATCAATATATTTTTTCAAATAAGTATTTTACTACATTTCCATTGATATTTCTATTTTTGAAATCGGTCAAGTGGTCCAAAAGTTATGATCTTTTTTAAAGTCATTTTTGAAAAAAAATCGATTTTTTTGACCACCCTAACATGGAAATGGTCAATGACAAAAAAAAATACGGGTCTAATATATTGCGATAAGGAACAAAACTACCATTTTTTAAGAAATTCTGAGAACCACTATATTTTTTGCTATGGATTTACTGCATAAGTTTAAAAATCATAAAAAAAAGTCCTTTTGTGTTATTGAAGTGTTGAACAGTTTAAGTTTTTTTTTTCATTTTTTGACGAAATTTTTAATTTTTTTCGGTGTTTATAATTTTCTGAATAGGCAATCCAGTTTCCTACAACGTAAGTCTCAGACGTAATTTTGATTATAAGATCCATTTTCATGCGATGTATTGAAAACATCAAATATGCCATTTTGAAAAATAAGGCTTGAGTCAAAATGGCTGAATTCTGGCACAAACTTGATTCATTGCGCCTAGCAAAAAATTTGGCGAAGTTTCATGGAATTCTGAAACGGTTACGATGACATCGATCACGCAGTTTGGCAATGTACGGATAATGACGCCGCCAGAGAGCGACTTTTGAATACCCTTGAGGCCCAAGGAAGACAACCCTATGTTCCTATCAGAGACGTGTTGGGAACTCGCGATATCTGCTATATGCAGTCGGTTTATGTGTTTCTTCAAATGTCTAGTATAAGAATTTAATTCCTTTGTCTTTTGTCTTTCTTTAATAGTTTTTGTTTGTCTTGTCCCCCGTCTCGATGAGTCTCATCGTCGCCCACTGGTCACCATAGCCGGTCGAACTCCAGACGGAACTAGAACCGCACTACCATTCATACTGGCGACAACGCTCTGATGAGACAACGAAACCTTACCCCCAAACTCCTCCCCTGATCCTATCCTTCGACAATGTACCTCTCTAACCTCGAGTAAGCCGCGAGTATTCGGCCCAACTCCTACTAGACATAGAATTAAGTGAATTTTGTTACAAACAAAGAACAATGAACTATCGGCTCCGTAAAGCTAACGCGATTGAGCCTCCCAAATAAACGAACTAGTTAAAAACCGCCATCCGTCGTCTGGTTCGCCGTGGCGGTTTCAAACGAATCTCCGGTCTGATCTACGAGGTGTGCTGAAGGCGTTCCTGGAAAATGAGATCCATGATGCTGTCACCTACACTGTTAAGCGTAAGCGGCCATGGATGTCATCTACGCTTTGAAGCGACAGACGCACTCTATACGGTTTCGGAGGTTAAATCATCACCAACTTTGGCAACAAAACGGCCCTTTTCAGGACCAACAAGCTTATCACAGTAAAAATTTGGAATAGAATTTATTTGTGCCTGTTTGTCTATATTCAGAACCAAACGCCCCCAACGACCACACAAAATGCTCTCCAGAGTTGTAATCTTGTAACCAAACTTCGAAGCAGGGGTGCAAGTGATTTTGATCGATTCTCTTCATCAACTTTCTCTTTGAAAAAAAATTACTACAAATTTGGTACGCCTTTAATTCAAAAACTGAAAAGGTTAAGATAATAGATGATCGATCAATTAAAAGAACAAAATGCTCTTCACATTTGTTCCGTCCACTAGCATTCCTACGTCAAGCTTCCGATCGTGCCCCAAACCACAGACCCTTCTACTTTTTTTTTTTTTTTATAAAGGCTTTGAGATATTTTTGCAATACTTTTAAATCATTAAAAAGCAGTACGGCTAAATGTTCTTTTTATATAAATTGCGTTCTGTATTTTGGTGTATTTTCTAGTTGGAGGTTTCCACAGGATTACTGCAGTTTCAAATGAGCAATTAAAGATAATTACAATCGTGACTCATCATGAGTGCTCAGTGATCATTTAATCGTGAATTGTGACTCTTTGAAAGCGAAATTGACAGATTTTATTAATCAAATACATACTTTACATCCTCTTACACTTTACGCCTCTTACAAATACAAATTATGATTATACACTTTACGCCTCTTACAAATAACGGTGGGGCGCCATATGGGATGAGCCGTCGGCCCTCATGACGGTGTCCACCCGCAGAAACAGCAATCGATCCATCAACAACAATGTTCTTAGATGTTAAGCAAAACAATCTGTTTCTACAATTCTGTTTCGAGGTTCTCCTTCTGAGACCTCCTTTTTGACAAAGAGATGAACTAGCCTTCGGCTAAAAATCTCTAAAATAAAGAAAAAAGTAATCTCTTATAAATACAAAAATGCATTATATCTTATGATTTTGTAATTCAAAAAAACTGTATGTAATGCGCAATGAGCATTTGCCAGCAGCTTGGATAAAAATCATAGAATGATGTAAACCTTCCATTAGCTTGCCAAGCTGTCGCTTTAATTTTAATCATGTAGCATAAATTTTTCGACTTGTATTATCAAATTCACTCATCATCCCGTGTGCCATATCGGAAGCTATTAAGGTTCGCTCTAATTTATGCCTTAGCCAAGCTGGATGTTCTGCCTCTTTTCCAGCACTACGTCCTAGTAGTATCTGCACCGGAAGCATCTTTCCCACTTCGAAGGCGAACGGCATCAGTAGCAACAGCAAGAGCAGCAGCACTAACGGTGATGGCTGAAGACTGATAATGAAAAATGACCAATAAAATCGATGGAGCACTTCGGTGTGGAGCAGCCGAGAAGCGGCTGCTTGGGAAATAAATCTCGTCAAGTATTAACTCAAAATCACTACTATCGGCACCAATCGAGCCGACTGTGCTGTACCGATACACAGACACAATAATAGGTCATTCTGCTAGGAGGCCTCTCAGATAGCCCAGTCGGTAAAGTCATAGTATTAACAAGCCGGAGGCGGTGGGTTCGGTTCCCGGTCAAATCGAAGAAATCTTTCGATTTGTAAATTTTGTCGACTTCTCTGAGTATCACTTTGCTGGCCACACAATATACAAATTCATGTATTGGCTTGTTGGCATAGAAAGCTCTCAATTAATAACTGGGGAAGTACATCTAGAACACTAAGTTGAGAGCCGGCAAAACGCTCACTACAGACGCGTAAAAGCCTAGAAGAAGCTAGGATACCACCGCAGCGTCGCCATCATCGTCGTCGTTGCCATCGTTGTCGTAGTCCCTAGCGAACCAGCGAAGAAATGGAGTCACTCTGTTTATTAATCCCCAAGCCATCTTCCTCCCCACAGGGAACGCGCCACGCCATGCATTTGCCAGTGCGAGCCACATACAAAACTGGTAACATACTGTTTCTGCAAAGTCAGCGATTCCTGTATCCTGTATCTATACGGAAGCAAAAGGAATAAACGATCGAACCGACGACGAATGCCCCAAACGGAGCGGAGAGCGGAAACAACTTCCGCTCTACCGGTGCGGTGGCGGCGCACGAACATATTCTCAGCTTTCCTCCTACTACTCTCCGCTGACTATAAACCGGGAAGAGGCCATAAAGGAGACGCTCTATTAGTCCGAGGCTACCATCACACCCCTCCCTCCGCGCTAGGACTATTTCGGGGTACAGCCGATGTTCCGGATATTGATGAGCCACTATAAATCTACCCATTCTGGTCCCGAACTGCGAACAGCTCTCGCTAGTGCAAGTAGGGCCCAAATAGCCGGAGCATGCAACACTCTTATGATAGGTTGGCCGAGGCGGACGGATGGTAGTTTGGGGCAGTGCGCTTTATGCGATACTATCGATGCGCTTTTACTCCTTTGGCTGAGGCCGGTGATGCTACTGCTGTTGCCGGTCGCCTTTGGAGCATCTCGTGAAGTGCTTGTACGTTTCAGCAGCTACTGCCTCTAGCGACCCAATGCAGATAGTCACAAATATATCGGGAGTAACCCTTGAAGGGTAGAGGTAAAATGTTTCTAGGAAGATCTAGAAATGTTGGAAGAAGAAAAATGTCCTTTGTGGTTTAAATATTCAGTTTTAAAGATGAAAAGGCTGCACACAAAATATCTCTGAAAATAGTGGAAAATTATGGAAGACACTAAAAATGTAAGGTCATTCTTTAAAAAATAATGGTCCTAGGATTTCTATATAAATGGGTTTAAAGCACACAAAAGTCATCAAATTCCAGGTTCGACAACCGTCATCGTCGTACAACATTTTGAAAATTGTTGAAGTCCAGGTTGTTATACATTTTTTCAAGTCCTATGTCTAGATGATATGCTAATTTGAAAGTACCCATTAATAAGAAAAAAAAAATACCCATCAAATATAAATAATGGGTAACAGATACTCATTAAATGGGTCAACAATTTACCCATTAATGAGTTAAGCCATTTTTTTTTTCAAAAAAGATATAATTTAACTCATTAATGAGTAAGTTGGCGTGTGTGTATTATTAATAAATAATAGAGTGTTGTCAGTTTTGATCTCACAACTACTGACACAATGGCACCACCATCCTAATTTTATCTAAACCAACGTTAAAAAAGGGTTGAATGTAAACTAGCCAAAATATATTCCTGCCTAAATGTCAATTGACAGCATGCTCTGCTCATGCATGTTTCGTTAATTTTCCATCGAATAATGTAAATAACAGACTAATAACAACGAACTACGCCAACATATAAAGCAATGTATTTTGGATCCGGAAATCTTATCGGTGATCATTGCGCAGTTGAATTTTGCGTCAATGTTCCTAGGACATCTACAAAGTTCCCTTATGTTTACTTCTTAAAAAGGTCCGAGAATTTCTTTCAAGTTCCATAATATTTTTTTTTTCAAGTTCTCTCAATTCAACCAAGTCTCAGAACATCCATGACCTTTTCAAACTTCAGGCATTTAACCTTTTCTACGAATTTTCGCCCAGATGCGAAACAAAGTTCCCAAATCAAATCCTGAAGATTTATGAAATATGCTGAACCTCACGATACTCCCTGAGCCTCTACGATTCCCTGAATTACAATTTTGGTTGAACTTCAACGAGTTTCCTTGACCATTTAAACAAAATTCCAAGCACATCTTTGAAGTTCTACGAAGTTTGCTACGTATTTCGCTTAACTTTTACAAAGTTTTCAGAATTACTATGAAGTTTGCTGTACTTTATACAAAGTTCCCTGAAAATTTTAGGATTATCAGTCAGAGACGAACCAGCCAACGGCCGAAAGTCTCTATAATAAAGAAATCAATCAATCAGGATTACCTGCGAAGTTCCTTGTAGTTCAGTTCCACAAAGTTTCCTGAACTTCTACCGAATTAAAATTAAACAAAGTTCCCCTAAAATTCGCTGAATTTCAATAAAGTACGCCAGTTTTCGCCAATGTTTGATGAAGTTTAACAAAGTTCTACAAAATTAGCTGAAGCTCTACAAAATTCTCTGAAGTTCTATGACATTCACTGAGCTTTTACATAGCTAGCTGAACTTCCATCAAATGTTCTGCACTTCTAGAAAGTTTACAAAACTTCTACGCAGTTTTTTTTTTAATGGATGTCTACGAAGTTTTTGAAAATCCTACAACATTTCATGAAGATCTGTGAAGTTCCTTGAAACGTTCCCTTTCCTTTTAAAAAGCTTTCCGAGTTTCTACGAAGTTTTGTCGAAGCTCAACTAAACTTGGAATTTCTCCCGGATGCCACGCATAGCTTTACCACCGACAAACCGACATGAATGGCCATAGCAAGAACAATAAAATTTATAACCAAAGCACACTACTGACATCTGGCTCCGTGTTCGCCGGAAATATTTAGCTAAGCCATGAACCCGCATGCAATAGTTATGAATTGGTTCGATCTATTCTGGACAAATTATTTTTATCTAGATCAAAAACTCCTATGGTTTTGACAGTTCGGATCACTGCACATTTAAATCGGCCGTTTACGATTTTCGAACATAAGTTAGAATTAAGTGTCATGTCGGTATGTCGGTGGCTTTACCGTATTTCAGCACCAACGGTAGATCTTTGGCGGGTAAACAAACCGATCGAGTAAACAAACTGTCGATAGCACCATCGGCACCGAGATACACAAACAGGGCCCAACAAAGTCACTTTCAGTCGAATATCGTCGAGCGATGACGAATCTGTCAACCATCATTTTCAATGTCATTGGCCACATCTTTCTGGACCTTATTAATAAATCATTGCAGAATGGACATGTACCACAAATTTGGAAGGAATCCTTAGTGGTTCCTATTCAAAAAGTTGTTGGAATGATTAAAGCTGAAGAGTTTCGTCCCATCAACATGTTGCACACATTAGAGAAAATCTTAGAACTTGTTGTTAAAGGCCAGCTGTTGGAGTATTTGAATAGCAACTCTTTGTTGATACCAGAACAATCGGGATATCGGGAAGGTCATTCTTGTGAAACTACATTGAATTTGGTGTTAGCAAAGTGGAAAGACAACTTGAAGCGTAAAGATACGATTGTTGCTGTTTTTTGGATCTGAAACGCGCTTTTGAAACAATTTCTAGGCCCTTACTGTTAAGTACAATCAAGCGCTTTGGAATTACGAGTACTGCATATAAATGGTTTGAAAGCTATTTGTCTGACAGAACTCAACGGACTGTTTTTAATGATTCTGTTTCCAGTCCCATGGGGAACAACCTTGGAGTGCACCAGGGAAGTGTATTTGGCCCCTTATATTTATTATGTATATCAATGACTTGCGACGTGTTTTACGGTTTTGCGACATTAATCTTTTTGCAGATGATGCTGTGTTATTCATTGCAGCTAAGTATTTAGAAGTTGCCGTCTCACACTTGAATGAAGATTTGCAGTATCTAAGTAGATGGTTGAAGTGTTAGCAGTTAAAATTGAATACAAGTAAAACTAAATTAATGGTAATTTCGCGGAATCGATTAAATGAGAACGTCTCTGTTCTAATTGATGATGAGACTATTGATCGCGTTCAGGAGATTAAATATCTTGGCGTGATTATTGATGGCAAACTTAAGTTCAACTCTCACATTGACAAATACTGATCAATAGAGTATTTTTGGAATCGGAGTGACGTTTGATGATGACTGACGCCATTTTGAAAGCCAAGATGGTGGCTTCCGATTTCAGAAAAAGTGGGAAATAATGTCAAATACCCATCAATATGGGTATTTTTGGAATTGAGATGATGTCTAAAGGCCGGAGATCGATGTCCGATGCCATTTTAAAATTAAAGATTTTTAATCGGGATGACGTCGAGAGGCTAAAATCGATATCCGACTCCATTTTGAAATCCAAGATAGCGGACATCGGGTTTCAGAAAAAGTGGTGGCCGATGGCTGCCATCTTGGATTTCAAGATAGCGTCTAGCATCGATCTTCGGCATATACGTGTCGTCCCATACCTTAGAGTATTTGAGACTTTTTCTGAGCCCAATGGCTGCCATCTTGGACTCCAGAATGATCTCGTTAATTTAATTTTCGTTTAATATAAAATAACAATTTATTGCTACCTTTAATCCAGATGCCATCTCTATTGGCAACCGGTATTGTGCAGATACTATCCGGATACTATATTTTGATGCTTGACGACGCGACGCAAGACAAGTCAAATGAGCCCCGAGATGAAGTGAAAGTAGTAAAAACGAAGGAAGCAGGGGCCACATTGCGTATCTCAAAACGAAACACTTTTTGTACGAACGCTTGTATAAAAAAGTTTTTCGATTCGAGATGCGTAATGTGACTCCAGTTTTCAAGTCATTCATTACGTCAATTTAAATAAGCCTTTGCTTCAAAGCGATAGCCAAGTCATGTTTGACAGGAGGAATGTTCATCGTGACTCGATAACAAGAAACACAATTGATCACTTCATTCGAGCAGTTAAAATGACATTTACTACCACTCGAACTTCGAAATAAAACAAAATTTTAAGATTTTTTCTTCCACATCCACGAGAAAAGTAGCCAAGACTTGAGAGTTTCATTAAAAATAGTAATTTGTTGTTCCAGTTTTGAGAAATCGCTGGTAGAAATCCATTACTTACACAAAAATTATATTGCTCGAAATGAAGCGATTCTGCGGATAGGTCATTTTCTTTTCGTTGTTTCGGAAATGCAGAACCCTTATACAACTACTGTCCACAGCTGAAAGCAAACTCTCAAATATTTGCTTGTTTTTTCCATCATGTCCAGTGCTGATAAAAAATCATTTATTCTACACTCAAATAAGCTGAAAATGAAAGCAAACTTTGAAAGATAAACCAACTACCTGCATGAATTTGAATGTTGACATGATAACATCCCGTATTCATTATCGCCTGTACTGTTGCGTACTGTACTGACACCATTCATAATCATCTTGGTGGGGATGATTTTGAGTATCAAATTCGAAATGATTATTTTCGTTTTACACAAATACCGTTGTGGAACGTGTTATGTTGCTTTTTTCAGTCAGATCGATGGAAGATTATTGCCTTTTGCAGAATTGATGATAATATCGAGGTTTTAACTTCTGCAATCGATAATATTCAAAATAGTCATTTTTGGCAAAATGAATTTGATTTTTTTGCTTTTAAGGATCATTTCCGATTTTGACAATTTTGAGTTGGAAACTTAAGCGTTGATGAATATTAACAAACGTGTATTCGTTGATGGATAATGAACTCATTTGTTCATTTCACTCGTACGTTGACAACGAAGATTTTCAAAATAAACGCAATTCATCTACACTGGGTAGAAGCGATAGTCAGTACGTGTGAGGGTAAATGAGAAAAACAGACACTGATCATGTCACTCTAAATTTGGTCAAAATACAGTATCTTCGGATCAGAATTCAAATCTTCGGATCAGAATTTAAACCTTTGATAAGAAATGAAGATTGTTCTCTTCGCACAACCTGGTACATCAAACCAATCGCATCAGGTAGAATACTCAACTACCAATCGTTCCACCAGTACAAGCAGAAGATAAATGCAGCCACAAATATGATTCACCGAGTATCATCACTCACAACAGACGAAAAAGCGCAACAGGATATCAACCACATCATACACAATCAACTGTCAGCAAACAGCTACCCAAAAGCATTAGTCAACAGACTCATAAATATGTATAAACATAAACGCAACGCATCCAGAAGTGAACCATCAACATCCAGCCGACCATCTGCCAGCTTACCACCCCCCAACCAACCATCTGCCAGCACAAAACCCTCCACTTCACGATCTGCCAATGCATCATCCATGAACAACCCAATATGCAACATCGATAACCAACCGTCGAATGATCCATCTGTGACTGAGCCAACACCAAACCTGCAAACACCAACAACACCACAACTGGAATTCATCTACAGATCTTTCCCGTATGTATCTGGTCTCACCGAACGCATCACCAAACTACTTAAAAAAGACTACCCACAGGTAATAATAGCTGCTAGTCTACACAACACGGTAGAGAAATTTCACACCAAAGTCAAGGATCCTAAAAACAAAAAAGATATTAACAATATTATATACAACATGCCATGTAATAATTATAATTCCTGTTACATAGGCATGACCAAAAACAAACTAGGTCAACGATTATCGGGACACCAATCACTTGTAAACAAACTAGAAACAATACTATCATCCGGCGCTGATGAAACAAAACAGCTATGATCGAACACTGTATAACCCACGAACACATATTCAATTTGGAGAAAACAGCAATAGTTGATCGAAGCAACAACTCAAATACACTTGCATTCCTTGAAATGTGCCATATATATAGTACACCCCATACAGCCAATAGAAGAACAGACGTAGACAATTTGAACACCGCTTACGCAGCAATCTTACACTCACTAAAAGCCAAATCAATCAATGCCCAACAGCAATACCAATTATGTCCACCTGAATCCACCTAAAAAGCTTAACTATAATACCCGTTCCCACCATTTCACCAATGAAACAATTAATTCTAAAAATAAAATTCCCCTCAGTTTCCCCTGAAGAAGGCCCTAATCAGAGCCGAAACGTAGGGACAAATTACAAAATTAATTTGTTCTGATTGAGTGATTGCCAGACTGCCAAGCCGAAACTGTTTATTGTAAAACCTCACAGTCGAACACTCCAACACAATAAACCTTGAAATTTTCTCACTTCGTAGCGCTAGTGTGGCCGAATGCCATTTGGTCGAATGCAATTTGGCCGAATGCCGTTTGGTTGAATGCCGTTTGGCCAAATACCATTTGGCCAAATGCCATTTGGCCAAATGCCGTTTGCCGAATTTCGTTTGGCCAAATGCCGTTTGGCCGAATGCCGTTTGGCCGAATGCCGTTTGGCCGAATGCCGTTTGGCCGAATGCCGTTTGGCCGAATACCGTTTGGCCAAATGCCGAACAACGAAACTCCAAAGAACTGCTTCATTTATGTGCATCACATTAAATAGAAATTTACACTACTTTTTTCGAAATGTGTGGATTAATTATTCAATAATATTGTTTTGCCTTTTTAATTGGTTTCAGTGGTAGGGTTTTTGATCTAATTTCCGTACTACTAAGCACAACCCGTGGTTTACCTCTCTTTTTTGAGCGGGTTTGAACAAAAAATGAAATATTTCTGTCAAAGATGACTTCTAAATTTATTCACCTTTCCATACGCATCGTTGGATTTGATAAAAATTCACAAATTGTTGAGATATTGTTTAAAATCTAATACGGCTTCTTGATTCTAAATTCGTCTCACGACTTTCAATTCAACCGTCCAAACATATAGAAACGCCATTAGATTTTCTTCGTCCTACGGAAAAACGTAGAAAAAGGGGATTCGCAAGGAGCGCTTCTTTTGTTTTGAGAACAATGTGCGTACATATTCATACAATGCGCTGTAAAAGGCTTCATGTTGTGGCTTATGAATTAACGAATCAGAACAAGCGTATTATTGTTTTGTACATGGTGCATTGATATTTTTGATGATTTCTGATCGATAGAACGGAACTGAGCGATTACGACGAAGTAGCGCTCTACCCTATTTCAAGTTGGAAAAATACGGATTCCAAGCCTGACTACGCCGATGGTCAAGCTAGTCAGGATCTGCTAGCGGATCTGCTAGAAAAAAACCCTGGAAGAAATCCTTGTCCTTCAAAGGTTCCCCATCCGAAAATCAGTCCAAAATGAGTGAATGTTTTCTTGTACTGCTCTATTACCGATGCTTGGTTATCTGCCACTCGTCGAAATTCTGCGGGTGTTTCCGAAACATAAGGTAGAGCACATCCCGTAGCTCTGCTGAAACGGAATCACCATCACCATCAGTAGCAGCCCATCTCTAGGTGTGGTAGTAAGGCAGCAGATGCTCCTTATAAAATTTACTGTTCCCTTGCTCCATGCGCCCCATATGCTCCGGTAGTATGCCTCTACGAAAGTGGCCAGAAGGATTCATTCCTACCCCGGCTGTGTCCTCGCCCTGTCGTGCAAACACTATGCTACAGCGAATCCAAAATGAACGGTCAACTGTGCCGACTATAGCCACTATACTGCCGGTATTACGGGGAAAGCACACTCACAGGAGCGACTCGATGAGAGATAAACATCGGGATAAAGTGTTATTTATTCGGTGTGCTTTTGTTTATGTTTGCTTAAGATGCATCGAGTGATGTGGTGCTCCGACTGGCAGGAGCAGCATTCACTGAAAATTGGCAGTATTACCGCGCTGCTGACAGGGATGGTCAGTTTCCGGTTTTGAATAATTGAGTCGGTGAGGTACATGATTCGTGGTAATCGATCAAACCGTTGAGAGGGAAATTCCCTTGGCAAATAACTTATTCTATGGTTCTTGTAATAAGAATCGTCCAATTGAATTGTTCTCCGGAACATCCTGGTACTGGACATCACTGTGTCGAACCGCACACACGGGCAGGCGGGCAGTCGGAGATAAACGTGTGGCTATCGGTATTTAGACTCTCGGTACCGCTTCGATGGCCGGTGTCGGAAATTAATGCTGATAGGATTTAAATGACCAGCATCGGCTTCGCCACGGAAGGCGAAGCATTAAACGCGCCAAGTGTTTCGATAAATCCGTTCCGTCGTTCATACATACATGCCACAGCATACATACACGGCTTGTGGAAATTCCTTTCGTTTCAGCTCGGTTAGGTTTTGCACCTTGACTGGTATGTATGTCTACATACAGACTAAGGCGACGTGTGTGAGACTACAGAATCTCCTTCTACCAGCAGGTAGATAAGGGTAAATTTTATTCAAGGACCGAGTTCAGCATCACCGATTGCATTGAATGAGCCGTATCAAAAGGATAGGATCTGCCAAGGAGCAGCAGAACAAGACGAGGATGAAGATCGGATATCTCAGATAACGCTTCTGATTCAATTGAAGAAAACACACTCCGAATGTATTAATATTCCACTCCTTTGCCGGTGGCGTTTTCCTTTCACTCATTCATATATGTACCTACCCGGAGAAAACTGCTGCGGCTGATGGAAATTTATGGATTTTCATTCACTTCAACACCTGTGAAGGAGATTATGTAAATTGATTGCGTTTTGTGGGGGGTTTAAAGTAAATTGTAGATAATAACTGTGAAGCTGTAAGAGCATTCAAGGGAAGCTCTTGTACATTATTGAAGATGTTTTGAAATTGTGCGTAGCTTGTAGTATAACGTCGTAAATGTGGGCAATTTTCCAACCCGAGTTTTCTTTGAAAACCAGATTTTCCATAGGAAAACCCATGAGCAAATTTGAGCAATATTGGAGCTGAGATAATGTGAGTATGTTCCTATTGATTGAATGGATATTTTCGTTATTAAATACAATCGTAGTATAGTCCGGGTATCATAGCCGTAGAGGACAACCGATCTAATCAATGTTTTGCAGATAGTTAACTACGTGCGATGGTGAACTTTATTCGACCATATTAAGTTCGATTCCCTGCCGCAACGCGTCTCTAAATTTCACTGCTGGTGTAATTATTGGCAGTTACCAGAAAGCCCAAATACACGAACTCGTCAACCACCTCGATTTCATTGCCATCAATCTGAACTCGTGGTCAGATGCCTGTCAAAAATTCTAGGATTGTTCAATTTTGACCAAACCTGAGATTAAGATTGGGAAAAGTATGCGATGTCTGTGCAAATAGTTTCGTTCCGTTTCCCAAACATTTACCTATACAAACGTTAAAGTTCCCCTGCAAATCCAGATCATAACCAAATTCGTCCTCACGTTCAACAAAGTTATTGAAAACCTTAATATAGCAACAAGTTTTCAAGTTTTTTAGAATGGTTTATGTTGAATTTACTAAGTGACATTTTTACTCAAATAAGGGAACTGATTTGGGGTAACCAGAGTGTTTTGCAAAAAAAAAAACAAACAGCAATTTCATTTCAAGGAATATTTGAGAGGAGACTTATTATATTACATCCATTTTCTTGAAAAGTTGTCATGAGATAATGCTAACTTTTGTAATTGTTTATCTTATCCAATTGTATTTGAAATCATAAACTGATGTTAGCAGGCATGTTGACAGTAAATTTCTGCCAGTAGTTCAAATATTTGTTGAAATACGATAAAAAAACGCATTTGATAGCTGCTTACAGGGCCCAGCAAAGAGATATGTACCCTGCATCACTTTTTTCGCACATTAACTATTTTCTACATTCTCTACATTGAGAAATGGCCTACGATTTAACCCGAGATCTGTTGTTCATTAAGCAAAACCGGTCACTTGCTAAGCCACCGAGCTCCATACATCACAACAATACACTACAACCGAAGATTCTTGAAGGCATGATCTTCTCCAAAAAATGCATATCTAGAGTAAGGTGGGGAAAAAGTTCACTTTGAGATTTTCGAAGCTCGTTCAAAATAAAACTTAATGTTTTGAAGCTTGTATGGTGGTTCTTTTAGAGACATACTTTCCCTTCAAAAAATCCTAAAAATTGGTGATGTTA
The DNA here is from genome assembly GCF_037179485.1 of Ochlerotatus camptorhynchus. Lineage (NCBI taxonomy): Eukaryota > Metazoa > Arthropoda > Insecta > Diptera > Culicidae > Ochlerotatus > Ochlerotatus camptorhynchus. The sequence goes on along the minus strand of NW_027040682.1, from coordinate 3,633,884 downwards.
TAAAACGTTACACGCAGAAGATTGTTTTGAAATGAGAAATAATATCATTTGTACCAACTTTGGGGGCTTAAAACCAGAAAAAGTCAATAGTGAAGGGCTAATCTTATTTCAGGGAATGATGGTGAGCTACCTGAATATGTTTATAGGAGTATCAGATTTTTGATAAGTTATCAGGAACCTGAAATTTCCTATAGCATGAACATGATTGACCGACCATGAATGCAACTTGGTTTTTGCCAGATCAGCTGTAATTACACAGTGAACCAATAGATGTTTCTAGGCATTAACAATCATCCCCAATGTGTAAATACTGGTGTTTTAAAACTAGGCAATACCTGCGCAGGCCACGTCCGAATGTGTTGACGTAATACTCGCTTCAATGAAAGCCAAGAACACCTCTGCATTTTCAAAAGAAATCACTTTAATGTTGGATATAAGGGTTAAGATTGCAGCAGGATTCGTTTTGGAAAACGATATGCTAAATGATTCAATATCGCGAAGGAGCTTCTGCTCAGTAAGCAAAATCAGTCGCCACAAGGGCACTGAGCTCCTTATATCACAAAACAATTACGATCAAGTTACCGTTCAACTTGTTTTTACTTGGTTTCGATCCCGGCGGCGACCTGACCGACGATGACAACAACTGCTCTTGAGAAGGATTTGATATGGAATTCCGATTAACACGTCTTTCCTGAATCTCGAACATTACTTCTTTTACGAACCTGGCACTCCAACCTAATTTTTTCACGCTTTACATCATATTATGAAAGAAAGCCGATTTAAAGTATAACTTTATAATGTGAAGGAGCTTCTCAAACCGAATTTCAATACGCTTTATTCTATTCACCCTGAAACTCTATAATGTGAAGGAGTTTAAGATTGAACCCATAATGTTCTGCTCAATAAGCAAAATCGGTTGCCGCTAGGCCACCGAGCTCCTTATATCACAAACGAATAACGAGTTCCGGTTCAACTAACAGACTACTAGATTTCGGTCCCGACGGCAACAGACGACGGCAACAACTGCTCTTGAGAAAGATTTAAGATTTCCGATCAACATTTCTTAAACAGACGATCTTCAGTAAGCATAAGCGCCTACACCCACTCTCGCGAAGGCGTCCAAGAATGTCCCACCCCATAAAAGGGCAGCGCAAATTAATTACCCCCTTAAACGGTGTTGGTAAGGGTCTGGTACAACATCATGGTTGCCTTTTTGCAGCAAAATAATTCTTATGCTTCTTCTGCTTCTTCTTCGTGTTCTTCTGCTTTCAGAGAGGCAGCTCATACACCTGGACCCTACATATCGACCCATCAACTCATGAACCGGGGACCAACGGCATTACTTCCCTGATCAGTGATCAGAGATTTTATGCCTCAGAATATCCCGGCGGTGCCGACTGGGATTGAACCCAGGCCTGCTGGGGTGAGAGATAATCACGCTTACCAATTTGCGAATGTCTTCAACTTAGTGATATTTTAGCACCACCTTACTTAACGAGCCTGCACACCTCCAGGGGTGCAAAGGGCCTTTGTGAAAGATTTCCATCCTGGGCGATTACTAGCTTTGGCCTTGACCTGTGCCCAAGTCAAATTTTGGTCAACGTTCTTAATTTCACTGTTTTGCTCCACCACCGCGAGCCTCTGGGTCTTCCTCTGCTGCGATGTCCTGCTGGATTCCAGTCCAGTGCTTGCTTGCAGATTTCGTTTCCGCTCCGTCGTAGTGTGTGGCCGACCCACCTCCACTTCCGTTCACGAATTTCTGTCTCTATCGGCTTCTGATGGCACAAACGATGAAGCTCGGAATTTGAGATCCAATTGTGGGGCCACCAGGCCCGAATTATGTACCGCAAGCATCGGTTGATAAACACCTGCAGCTTCTGAGTGTTCTCCGCTGATACACACCATGTTTCACTGGCGTATAACAGCACAGACTTCACGTTCGAGTTAAAAATTCGGATTTTGGTGCGTCGACTGATCTGATTCGCTCTCCATATATTTCGTAAACTGGCAAAAGCAGTCCTCGCTATCTGGCTGCCAAGATTTTGGAAGCTTTCGACTTTTTCCACTGCCTGCCCAGCTACCGTGAAATTGGAACGGTTTTCCGTGTTGACATTCAACGATTTGGTCTTGGTGACATTGATGGTTGGACCTGCTTCAGAGCAGCGTTCCACAAGGTCGTCGAGCTTACTCTGCATGTCAGAGCGCCGTTGTGCTAATAACGCAACATCATGAGTCAAATCGAAGTCGTTGAGATGCTCCACGGTTCGGTACACGGTCAGCGGCTCCAACCATGATCTCGTCGATTACGATGAGGAACAGTAGCGGTGATAATATACATCCTTGCCTCACACCCGCAATTACCCGAATCGGGTCAGACAAAGCTCCGTTGTGCAACACTCTGCATGAGAAAGCCTCGTACTGCGCTTCGATGAGGTTGACGATCTTATGAGGGACTCCCTTGCGTCTCAGAGCGCCACACAAGTTTTCGTGGTTTAGTTGGTCGAAAGCTTTTTCGTACTCAATGAATACCAAGTACAGGGACTCTTGGAACTCATTGACCTGCTCCAAGATAATGCAGAGCGTGACAATATGGTCCACACAGAATCTTCCAGCACGGAATCCTGCCTGCTGTCGTGGGAGAGTTGCGTCGATCTTCTCCTGTATCCGATTGAGGATAACTTTACACAGAACTTTGAGAACAATACACAGTAACATGATGCCTCGCCAGTTGTCGCATACAGTTGGATCCCCCTTCTTGGGGACTTTTACCAAGACGCCCTGCATCCAGTCGGCTGGAAAAGTCGCGGTGTCTCACATATTGACGAATAGTTGATGCAACATTTGTGAGAATAGCATGGGGTCAGCTTTGAGCATCTCTGCTAATATGAGATCGACCCCCGGGGCTTTGTTGGACTTCATACTTCGGATGGCTGCTTCTATCTCCTGCAATGATGGAGCTTCAGTGTTGACGCGAGTAACGCGCCTCACCCTTGGCGGATCATGCCGAGATGTTGATAGTTGGTTGACCGTTGAAACTTCGAGAAGTTGTTCAAAGTGGTCAAACCAACGTTTCAACTGGTCAGTGGGGTCGGTAGGCAACTGTCCAGTCGCGTCTTTCACAGGCATCCTTGGGTTCATCCTTGCCCGGCTTAGGCGTCGTGAAACATCATAGAGGAGGCGGATATCACCAGTTGCTGCGGCTTTCTCCCCTCCATCAGCCAGGGAGTCCACCCACGCTCGCTTGTCCCGTATACAGGAGCGCTTAACTTCCCTCTCTAGAGCCGAATACCACTGACGGGCCTCGTTCTTGGCTCCTCAGGTCCTTGCTCGCTCTATCGCGGCTTTTGCTTCTCTCCGCTCTTCGATCTTCGTCCAGGTTTCATCGGTGATCCACTCATTCCTCTGAGTGCGCCGCTCACCCAGGTTGTTCTCGCTTGTTGCAATAAAGGCATTCTTGATGCTCGTCCACTGTTCTTCTACGCTGCCACCTTCCGGAATATTGGCTGCGCGAGCCTCGAGTTCTTCGACGAACGATTTCTTCACTGCTGGGTCGTCCAGTCGGCGTGTGTTGAATCGCCGCCCGAGTCTCTCCTCCCGCCGTTGAACCCGCGCAATGCGTAGGCGGACCAGGAGATGATGGTCAGACGCGATGTCAGCGCAGCGTTTATTCCGAACATCAAGAAGGCTCCGTCTCCATTTTCGGCTGATGCAGATGTGGTCGATTTGGTTCTCTGCATATCCATCATGGGAGACCCATGTGGCTTTATGCACTGGGCGATGGGGGAAGAGCGAACCATCTGATCACCATGTCGTTGTTGCCACAAAACTCTGCAAGCAGCTCACCGTTCTCGCTCATATCTCCGAGACCATGGCGTCCAATAATGCACTCATAGTCCGAGTTGTCGGAGCCGATCTTCGCATTGAAGTCGCCTGTGTAGATCTTGATATCACCTCTTGGAGTCTTATCCACGACAGCATTCAGTTGACTGTAAAAGTTGTCTTTGTCCAGTAATTCGGCAGCATCGGTTGCACATAACAATAATTGGCTATTTTCAACATCTTTTTAGAACATGCCAAACATTTAGAAATATTATAGAAAAAGTTACAGATACAAAACTGATTTTAACGATGTCTCCACAATATGACCTTTATATCTCAGCAGATAAGAGCTAGAAAGTTATAGTCTTGAGCAAAGTTGTTCACAGTAATGTTTTCTACAGCTTTGCCGAACTTAATTATTTTGTATCTTATCATATTAAAAAAATAAATCTTGCATCTCACTTTTAGGTGGATTAATCTTTAATTTTCTTTTACCATAACTTTTGTTGTAACTCGAGAAACTTCTCACAAGACACCTAGTACCTTTACTCAACCATTTCAGCGTAAATAAAAAAGCGCGTGTTTTGATACCCAGGGAACCACTGTGCGCGGGGAGGAAGGGATAGGAGTTACTGGGCAAGAGGCTAAGGACCACTTTCACTTGCGTGACCGGTGGTAGGCATTATCCCAGTCAGTTGCCAGCCAATTTAACACCACCACAGTTCAAGAACCACATGTGAAAAGGGCATACAAGCTTTTTGTAAACAAACCTTCTTATGCCCTTTTCTCGCCACCCATATGACATCAACGCAAACCATTAACATTAGCGGGTAGGGGAAGCTTTTCCCTTCTCGATGATGTTGTTGGTTTACGTGGGCGACCCTCGGTTGGCGAGAAAAGGGCATACAAAGGTTTGTTTACAAAAAGCTTATATGCCCTTTTCACATGTGGCTCTTGAGTTGATAATTAAAAGTTTCCTAAGCCTGTACCATTTTTGCCATGGCTGTGGATTCGGTGAAAACTATTCTGACTCTGACTCTGACCCCGACTGCGACTCCTCAAAAATATGTTTCTTACTCCGACTCTGACCTTACATTTCTACGGAATAATGTTTGATTCTTATCAGTAGCATATTCATGTTCTTATGTAGCAATTACATAGAAAATAGTTTGAGTGTTTCTTAGAATTTCGTAACAATTGGTACTTTTGTTCCATATCGAAAAATATTAGGTCCATATTTCTTATTTCTCCAAAGGGGCGTTATAGAGTGGTCCAAAATATCAGCATATTTCCAAATTTTTATGTTTGAATTTTTCAAAAATATTAAGTTTTTTATTTTTGCCCATAAACTGCCATGAGCCTCTATTATTATTAGATGCGTATCGGGGATCTTCCAACCTACTATGTCCGGCAAGTATCCAATCGATTACGATTCAACAGTGCTTGATGTCAGTTCGAATTCCAGCGTGCCGGATGCTGCTGATGAAGGAAACGTTGCAGCTAGTCACCCGGAACGCACCGTAGAAAGCACTGTGGAAGCCCCTAATCCCTCTGACACAGTCCTGCCTTCTGCCGCCTCCATTCATCACAGACGGTTCCGGACCTGCGGTCGGTTGTGGAGAGGGGGTCTTCCAACCCGTTCATTATGGCGAGTATCCTCTTGGTAATAGTAATGTTCGTTTGCTACCTGTCGCCCCGTGATTTCCAGGGACATTGCTCCGCGTAGCACGGATATACGCCAAAGAGAGGATATCACCATGTACTACCAAAACATCGGTGGAATGAATTCTGACGTTCACGAGTACCTGTTAGCTGTATCGGACCGTTGCTACGATGTAATAGTTTTAACCGAGACATGGCTGGACTCTCAAACGCTTTCCAGCCAAGCGTTCGGATATGAGTACGAGGTATTTCGCTGCGATCGAAACCCGAACAATAGTCTAAAGTCCACTGGTGGTGGTGTCCTGATTGCTGTTCGGTCCGAGTTGAATGCTAGAGCCATAGAGCACGACATGTGGAACTGCGTTGAACAGGCATGGGTAGCTGTCAAGCTGAGCGATCACACACTGTACTTATGTGTGATATACATTGCACCCGACCGAGTTCGCGAATTGAACTTATCGAAACTCATTGTCGATCAGTTTCCACTATATTAGATTGTGCGTCACCTATCGATGATATTATTGTTCTGGGCGACTTTAATCTTGCTGGTGTTTCGTGGAAACCTTCCCACAGTGGCTTTCTCTTTCCGGACCCCGCCTTCTCGACAGCTGTAGCGCAGCGACGTTATCTCAAATCAATCCCGTGGTTAACGAGAACAATCGTAGCTTAGACCTCTGTTTCGTAAGCACTCAGGATACGGCTCCATTCATCTCGTCGGCTCCTTCTCCACTCGTAAAGGAAGTTCCTCATCATCCTCCTTTGGTTATTGCTGTTCAAGACAATCACATTCGAGATCTTGAAGACATCTCCACTACGGTGTCTTACAATTTCCGGAAAGCCGATCATCGTAGCATTGCCGATGTGCTGTCAAGCATTGATTGGGAAAACATACTCGATTCTGATAACGTCGAAACCGCAGCTCAAACTTTTTCACATGTCTTGGCTTATGTCATTGACAGACACGTACCTAAGAGCGTTCACCAGATTGCATCGCACCTCCCTTGGCAGACGAACGAATTGAAGAAGCTGAAATCGATCTATAGAGCCGCGTTGAGGAAATTCACTAAATATCGAACGATGTCACTGAAACGTCACTACGTTAAGCTCAATTATCAGTTCAAGCGAGTCAGCCGTCAATGCTACTTGCATTATCTGCGAAGGATTCAAAGGAAATTCAAGTCGCACCCGAAGTCTTTCTGGAAGTACGTGAAGGAGCAGCCCAGAGAGTCCGGTCTACCATCATCCATGATATTGAACGGCGAGGTCGCTTCCACTCCACAGGAAGTCTGCCGCTTGTTCTCCAACAAGTTTGCAAGTGTCTTCTCTGACGAGAGCTTAACCAACGAAAACGTGACTCTAGCAGCAAGTAACGTTCCACTTTCCGGTCAAGCTCTGGGTGGAATTGTTGTCGACTTCGATCAACCCTGGACCGGATGGTGTTCAATCTTTCTGAAGAAGCATATCGCTAACTTACTGTCACCGCTACAACATCTGTTCCGATTGTCCATATCGTGTGGCATTTTTCCATCGAACTGGAAATTTGCGCATATGTTCCCTGTGTATAAAAAGGGTAGTAAACGGAACGTGGATAATTATCGTGGAATTACATCGTTGTGCGCAATTTCGAAGTTATTCGAGTTAATCATCATAGAGCCTCTGCACTCCCATTGCAAGCAGTATCTAAGTGAAGATCAACATGGCTTCACCTCTGGTCGATCTACTACCACAAATCTACTGTGTCTGACATCGTACATCACGCAAAGTATGGTTGAAAGGTCACAAATAGACGTCATCTACACTGACTTGTCTGCTGCCTTCGATAAATCACGCCATCGCGATCGCCAAATTGGATAGACTTGGGATTAGCGGAAATCTCTTGATTTCGCTCATATCTCGCCGATCGTCAGTTGGTGGTAGCCCATGGTGACTGCCAGTCCGACATTTTCGCTGCTACGTCAGGAATACTTCAAGGAAGTCATCTGGGACCGTTGATTTTCTTACTCTACTTCAATGACGTGAATTTAGTTATCGAAGGTCCACGACTATCGTATGCAGACGATCTCAAAATCTACTTACGGATCTGCTCGATCGATGATTGTCAATTCCTCCAACGTCAGTTTGAAGCGTTTGCCAGCTGGTGCAATTTGAACCGAATGACAGTAAATCCTGCAAAGTGTTCAGTCATCACTTTTACCCGAAAGAAAGAACCAGTTATTTTTCACTATGCTCTCCGGGACACCATTATTGAACGTGTGAGCCATGTAAAAGATCTAGGTGTCATCCTGGACTCTCAACTTACATATAAGCAACACATCTCGTACGTCGTCGACAAGTCGTCAAGGACATTGGGCTTTATCTTCAGAACAGCTAAGAATTTCTCCGGCATCCATTGCCTCAAGTCACTGTATTGTTCCCTGGTACGTTCCATTCTAGAATATTGTTCTGTGGTTTGGAGTCCGAACTACAACAATGGTACTGAGAGAGTCGAGTCCGTTCAACGCCGTTTTTTTGCGATACGCGTTGAGAATATAACCTTAGAGAGACTTGTTTCATTTGCCCAGCTATGAAAGTCGCTGCCAGCTGATTGACTTGGAGCCCCTTCGCACCAGAAGAGATACTTCAAAAGCCCTGCTTGTCGCGGACACGTTACATGGCAGAATTGATTGCATGGCAATCTTGGAGCAAGTAAACATTAACGTCCAACCTCGAATGCTTCGTAACAATGTTATGCTGAGAATGCCACTACGTAGGACAAACTATGCAATCAACGGTGCAATAGGTGGACTGCAGCGAGTATTTAACCGAGTTTCATCAGTATTCGATTTTCACCTGCCACGACTAACACTTCGGAGATGTTTCTCTTCATTCTTCTCCAGAAATGGAAACAGTCAATGATCATGTTTTAATGTTTTGTAGTTTTAACTTATGACTTTAATTTTAATTTTAAGTTAAACCATCATTGGGACCATATCGAGTCTGTTGATGCTGACAAATAAATAAATAAATAAAGGACTTTGGCCACAAAAACATAAAACTCATAAATATCGATTATAATCAGTGTTTTTCAATGTAATACTACTAGTTTTAATAAACCTTTTGATTAAAAAATTGATCCAGTTGGTAAAAAATATGGTTTTTAAAAAATAAGGTCAATGGTGATTTCTTCAACCACCCTAATACGAAAGGGGCCAGTCTAATAACGAAATAAAAAAAATACGGATTTAATATTTTCTGAAAAAGAACAAAATTACCAATTGTTACGAAATTCTGAGATCCACTCTAACTTGTTTTTGACGTAGGATTACGTCTTTGATTTCTATATGGGGGTACACTTTGTGAAAACCGAAAATGGAACATGTAACAAATTAAGAAAGATTTTGAACGTCAATAACTCAGCTGCCCCTGGTTCAATTTCAATAATTTTATCACCAATCGATCAGAAATATGGCTACGCATCGATAACAATGTTTTCGAATGTTGATTTTCAACAAGAAACTATTGAAAAACTGGTAAATGTCCAGCAATGTCCAAAAGCATCGAATCAACTAACAAATCCACCAATTACCTACATGCATATGCTGCTTCCCCAGCACAGTCGTCAGAGAGTATTAAGTAGACGAAACAAGTTGAAGTGGCGTTCGCCTCCGATCCTCGGGCGCGTGCGAATAAGGAGGATGGAATTGCGTAATATTTTGCACACTCATCGCCATATTGAGAACCAAACACAAATTCTTCGAGATAGCCGCCATCCGCCGTCTGGCTCGCCGTGGCGGTGTCAAACGTATTTCCGGTCTGATTTACGAGGTGTGCTGAAGGTGTTCCTGAAAAATGAGATCCGTGATGCTGTCACCTACACTAAACACGCCAAGCGTAAGCGGCCATGGATGTCATCTACGTTTTGAAGTGACAGAGATGCACTCTGTTTGGTTTCGGAGGTTAAATCATCACCAACTTTGGCAACAAAACGGCTCTTTTCAGGGCCACCAAGCTTATTACAGTAAAGAGTAGGAATAGAATTCATCTGCCTGTTTGTCCATATTCAGAACCAACGATCACACAAAATGCCCATGTAATCAAACTGGAAGCAGGGGTACACATTATTTTAATCAACTTTGAATCGCCACGGCCGGATATTTTCGATGAAAGAAGCAACAATCTATCATCTAATTCGACGAAGACGGCAGGAAACATTTGTGAAGCCGAATTATTTACGAAAGAGAGTGTCGATGAAGATAATCGATCAATGAAGATAGGACCTATTGAAAATTGATGCGAGATTTTTTTTCCGTACTGAGCTCCAATTAATGCTACCGACGCCAGGGAGGCAGCTCCCACACCTGGACCCTACCAATCGACCCATCAACTCAACCGGGGACCAACGGCTTTACTTCCCGAAGGAAGGCGTGATCAGAGATGTTATGCCTTAGAACATGCTGGTGGCACCGACTGAGATTGGACCCAGGCCTGCTGGAGTGAGAGGTAATCACGCTAACCACCGGCGCCGATATCTTTCAAGGTGATATCACGGCGAATGAGAACGACCCAAATTTGAGTTTAGTTATCTCAGAAATAAGAAATAAAGTGCAGGAACTCAGCGATGAGTAAATTTGTCTCATGTTTTCCCAGGATTTCCAGGATTTTCCAGGGAAGAATTCCCGAATTTGAGAAAAGTAAAGATTGGATTCACCCAGTCTATTGGTACTACTCCAAGACTCAATAAAATTTTCGTCAATTTCCTCATTTTCTGGCAGATTTTTTAAGTTTTCCACAGGAAACCATGAGACAAATTTACTCATCGCTAGTTCCTGCACTTTTGGCGAGTGAACTAAACTCAAATTTGGGTCGTTCTCATTCGGCGTGTACGCAAAAGGAAAAGAGCCAATGTCGCTACATGATAGCAAACTACTCATAATAGGAGGAGTCTTTGTAGCGTTTATACCACTTGGTTGCACATCATTATGCTTTAACCTGAAAAGATATAAAAGAGCGCATTAGCTCATTTTCGCTTCAGACGGCGTGGAGAACAGCAAAAGCAGCAGTAGGAAGGTGGTCGTTAGTCCACTCCTTCACATCTAACAAGCAACAATTGACTGATCGTGGCAAAGGAGGAAAAGGTCTGGTAAAGGAGGTGCCAAGCGTCATCGCAAAGTTCTTCGAGATAACCGCCATCGGTCGTCTCGCTCGCCGTGGTGGTGTCAAACGTATCTCCAGTCTGATCTATGAGGTGTGCTGAAGGTGTTCCTGGAAAATGAGGTCCGTGATGCTGTGATGCGTGATGTACTGGCCATGGATGTCCTCTTCACTAAAACAGCCCTTTTCAGGGCAATCAAGCTTACATCAGTAAAGAGTTGGAATAGCATTTATCTGTGCTTGTTTGTCCATATTCAGAACCACAAGCCCCCAACGACCACACAAAATGCTCTCCAGAGTTGTAGTCTTGTAACCAAACTTGGAAGCAGGGGTGCAAGTGATTGTGATTGATTCTCTTAATCAACTTTCTCTTTGAAAAAGATTACTACAAATTTGGTACACCTACAATTCAAAAACGGAAAGAGTTGAGATAATAGATAATTGATCAATTTAAAGAACTAAATGCTCTTCACATTTATTCCGTCCACTAGCGGTCCTACGTCAAGCTTCCGTTCGTGCCCCCAGACACAGACCCTTCTACTTTTTTTCCTGTGGAATTGATGAATGTATAAAATTGTGCTCCTATATTGACCATGCTCCTATATTGGAAATATTTTGGTGATATTTAACGTTTTTTACAAGTTTGAGATATTGAGTTCTGTTAAGATTGTTGATTCAAATCATATTCATCGGGGTACACAAAACGCACGATGATTGTGATTCAATCGTTTTTCTGAAGCATGGCAAAAATGGGAACCTATGGCCAATACTGATACACTTACCCTGTTAAAATATAGCAAGCAATAATGACTGTGCGGGGCCTCCCTTAGCTCAGTCGATAAAGACGCAGCTACAAAGCAAGACAATTCTGGAGGTGGCTGGGTTCGCTTCCCAGTCCGGTCTAGGAATTTTTCGGGTTGGAAAATTTCTTGACTTCCCTGGGCATAGAGTATGATCGTACTTGCCACACAAATATACTAATACAAAAATGGTACATACATCGAAAGCTCTCAATTAATAACTGTGGAAATGCATCTATAACACTAAGTTGAGCGCACGCAATAAGCGAAGCTAATATGCGATAACCAATAAGCTTGAAATGCAAAGAAGAAGAAGAAGAAGGACAGTATTAAAAAAAATCTTTCCAAATCCATAGTGAATACACTGGAATCGCTTTTTACGCGGGTGATACGTCCCGCGTAAAAAAAACCGCTTAAAAAAAAACCACGTAAATTCCGGAATCCGCGTAAAAAAAAACCGCGTAAATTCCGAAATCCGCGTAAAAAAAACCGCGTAAAAAAAGACCGTGTAAGAAAAAACCGCGTAAAATGCGATATACCGCGTCAATTATGAAATCCGCGTAAAAAAAACCAAAATCCGCGTAAAAAAAACCGCGTAAATTCCGGAATCCGCGTAAAAAAAAAACCGCGTAAATTCCGAAATCCACGTAAAAAAAACCGCGTAAAAAAACCGTGTAAAAAAAAAACCGCGTAAAAAGCGACTCCAGTGTATTTTAAATGAAGAAAGGTTCTTCGATTATTTATGTTATGTCCTTCTTGAGAAGTAATCTTCTCAAAAACAAATAAAAATAAATTCTGTTAGGAATTTAGGTTTTGCTCCTCTTACAAATTTTGACAGTGTGACAAATAGGGTTTTTGCATTTTTTGTACCCATCTGTTCACGCCCAAACGCGAACGATAGTCAGTGACCGTCGTAAGCCCCACCCATTTGTTAAATTTCTCTCAACCAACGATCGAGCAAGGCGAAACCAGAAGATGAAGAAGAAGCAGTACGATAGTATATAAGCAGCGAAGCTAGTGGAATTAGGATTAGTATGGTTTTAGTTGTCAAATGTATACAACAAGAGAAAAATAAATAAGTGAAAATATCCTAGTTTTTTTACAACATCCTCTGATCCGGCATTGTGTTCAACTGAGGAGGAGCAGTACACCGTTTTTAAATACAGTCCACCGCTGGTTGAGTGCTTGCTGTCGACGGGCTTGCGGAATCCCAACCGTCCTTATCAGGGCAAGAAGAGTTTTTTGTTATCCCAAGCGCCTGAGCAGAACACTCATTTTACGAAGACTTCCTGTTTGAGCGGCACCCTTTCCCTTTCCTGTCTTGTCAGGACACGATTAGTTTTGCCGCAAGAGAACTAGTAAGTCCCACCATTCCCTTCATTGGAGTCTGGTACGGCTCCGACATTGGTCCTTCGAGCCGGATCAGAGCAACGTTGTGCGGAGAAACCTACGAGAAGTTTCTGGAGGATGTTGGAAGAAAGCTAGTAGTGAGTAGTGAGAATTGGATAAGTAAAGTGGACAATAAATAAAAAAGATACATTGAAGTGAAAAAGTGAAAGAAAGTGTGTTGTGAAAAGTGAAACGTCATAATGCCTATCGACCACACGCCTAAGAAGCCCACTGCGGACGCCGAGAAGTTGCAGATGTTTATTCACCAACGTGGTCAAATTAAAGGCAAAGTGACTAAAATAACCAACAACCTTGAAAAGGCTGAAGATGACCCATCGCAAATCAGTGCATCGTTACTCAAAGTGTATGGCAAAAAGTTAGAAATGCATTACACCGAGTACACTGAAGCCCACCGTGAAGTGATTGCCATAACTCCACCGGCAAAAATGGAAGAGCAAGACGACAAGCTAGACGAATTCGACGTTCTGCACACGGAAGCGCTCGATCGCCTAGAGCGTCTGATGGAGTATTTTGCCAAGCCTGCTCCTGTGGTTGCTATTCCTAGTGGAGCAGCCCAAGTAGTCGTCCAGCATCATCCCCTCAAAGCACCGATACCTTCTTTCGATGGTCGTGTGGAGAATTGGCCCAAATTCAAAGCCATGTTTGAGGATTTGGTCGTGAAAAGTGGTGATTCCGATGCCGTCAAGCTGCATTATCTTGACAAATCTTTGGTGGGTGACGCAGCTGGTCTCATCAATGCCAAGATGATTCAAGACAACAATTTCTATCAAGTATGGAGACAGTTGAGAGAACAGTTCGAAAACAAGCGTGTCATAGTGGACACCCACGTCGATGGATTGATCCAGTTGAAACCGATGATGAAGAGCAACTTCAAGGATCTGTTGGAGTTAACGAAATCATGTGAGCGTCACGTCGCAGGACTGGAGTACCAGGGTCTGGCAGTGGACGAACTATCCGGGGTCATCATTACGAAGCTATTAACCTCCCGTTTGGACGATCACACCCTACAGCTGTGGGAACGTAAGCAAAAACATGGTGAGTTACCCAAGTACGAGGATACGTTGGTGTTCTTAAAAGGTGAGTGCCAAATTCTTGAGCGTTTCCAACATTCTCGTCATCCTGTTGTGGCGAAAGAGCCTCAGTCCAAACATTCCAATGCAAAACCTGTGTATCAGAAGGCACACACTGTCACGTCCTCTAATTCTTCGAGTCAATGTAAATTTTGTGGTGAAAACCACCGCCATTTTGAGTGTCCCATTTTTACCAAATTGCCTATCGCAGAGCGCATAAACAAGGTGAAGCAATTGAGAATTTGTTTCAACTGCCTCGGACTTGGCCACTGTGCCAAGGATTGTTCTTCCAAGCGTAATTGTTCGAAATGTCACAAGCGACATCACACCCTCCTGCACGAAGAATCCTTCACGAAAACCCTTGAGACCGAAACCCTCCCTGAAAAGGACTCTTCCCAGGACGCTGCTGAAGTCAAAACAGTTCCCAAAATCGTCCCGTCAACAAGTGCCAACACATCCTGTTCCTGCAACCATTCTCAAACCGCGAAGACCGTGATGCTGCTAACTGCTATCGTGAATCTTGAGAGTGCTGATGGTCAGTTAGTTCCTTGCCGGGCAATGATGGATAGTGGCTCCCAAGTATGTTTTTTGTCCGAGACGATCGCCAACCGTTTGAAGATTTCCCGTGAGCCAGTGAACGTGCCAGTTACCGGAATAGGCGGAGCAAAGATCTACGCAAGAGAGAAACTGACAGTGACGATCCAGTCCAGGTGTTCCAATTTCTCCACTGATATGGAATGCCTTGTGGTACCAAGGGTAACCGGTACCATCCCTTCCGTTAAAATAGATGTTTCATCGTGGCCAATTCCTACCGGAGTTCAATTGGCAGATCCTACATTCCACGTGCCTGATAAAATCGACATGCTAATCGGCGCTTCAAAGTTTTTCACGTTGCTGAAGTCTGGTCAGATTCACCTAGCCGATGGTCTTCCTGAGCTCCATGAAACCCATCTCGGTTGGGTCTTCGCTGGAGAGATCAACAACGATGCTGCTGATACCGTAGTGGCCCACCCTGTTTCGCTTGATTCCCTAAGTGAGACGATAAGTCGGTTCTGGGAAGTTGAGGATATTTCACATTCAGTGAAGGAGGAAACGTTCAACACATCGTCGGACGTCAACTGGACGTTACATGGTTTCACTCCCCTTCCGAGAAGATATTGCATTGCTTGAGGACAATCGATCCGTTGCACTTCGTCGTTTCCTAATGCTCGAGAGACGGTTCAAGAAGGATCCCACGCTGAAGAAACTGTACTCTGAGTTTATTGCTGAGTACGAAGCATTGGGTCATTGCCATGAAGTCGATGAAGCAAACGATGTTCCTTCTCAAGGTCGTTATTATTTACCACACCACGCAGTGTTACGGCCAACCAGTTCGACGACGAAGCTAAGAGTGGTGTTCGACGCTTCGGCCAAGTCTAGCCCGTCAGCCAAGTCTCTAAACGAGGTACTTCAAGTCGGAGGCGTTGTTCAGAGTGATTTGTTAAGCATTCTTCTTCGTTTTCGCATACCCGTCGTAGTATTCACCGCTGATATAGCAAAAATGTATCGGCAGATATTGATTGCTTTGGGCCATACTCAATTCCAACGGATTTTTTGGCGGATGGAACCCAACCAACGACTACGAGTTCTGGAGCTGCTAACCGTAACGTACGGAACAGCTTCAGCGCCTTTCCTTGCCACCAGATGCCTGGTTCAGTTGTGCAACGACGAAGGTAACCGATTTCCTCTTGCGTCCAAGATTCTCATTGAAGACTGTTATGTCGATGACATCCTCTCTGGAGCTGACAGTGTAGAAGAAGCTGTAGAAGCACAGCGCCAGCTGCAAGAATTACTCCAACTTGGTGGTTTTCCTATCCACAAGTGGAGCTCAAACTGTCCGGAATTACTGAATCAAATCCCTGAGGAAAATCGAGAGAAGTTAGTGCGCTTGGTTTATACTACCACAAGCGAAGTAATCAAGACCTTGGGGCTTACCTGGAGCCCACATTCTGATGAATTCACGTTCGTAACGAAGATTCCAGCCGAAGTGCCTGAAACATACACCAAGCGAAAGGTATTTTCGGAAATTGGGAGGCTATTTGATCCATTGGGTTTAGTCTCTCCCGTCGTTGTGGTAGCAAAGATCTTGATGCAGAAATTGTGGACGGCTGGTTTTTCTTGGGACGAAAATCTTGAAGGAGAACTTCTGCTTTCTTGGTTGAAGTTTCGCGATGCTCTGCCGCAAATGTGTGAGATGAAAATTCCTCGACGTGTCATTCTTTCAAACACCGTTGCTATGGAAATCCACGGGTTTTCTGATGCCTCGATTTCTGCGTACGGTGCAATTGTGTATGTGAGGAATGTTTTTCCTGATGGCAGAGCCGAGTTGCGACTCTTGTGTAGCAAATCAAAGGTTGCCCCAATAGCTGAATTGAGCATTCCTCGGAAGGAGTTGTTAGCGGCCCGACTTTTGTCCCGATTGGTTGTGAAGGTAATTGATTCGATGAAGATGAAATTTGACGATGTTACTCTCTGGTCTGACAGCCAGATAGTGCTGGCTTGGCTACGCAAGCCATTAAGCTCACTCCAAGTATTTGTACGGAACCGAGTTGCTGAGATCATCACTGAAACCAAAGGCTACACCTGGAAATATGTCCCTACCAAGGAGAACCCAGCGGATATTGTGTCAAGAGGATCGCTGCCCAAAGTCTTGATATCCAATGAATTGTGGTGGAAGGGTCCCCTTTTCCTACGATCCGCAAACTACGAAACTGAACAACCAAATCAGCTATCGGATGAAAAATTGCCGGAATTGAAATTGACAGCCTTTGTTTCTGCAGCCGCATACAATGCTGATAATCTTCCCGTTTTTGCCAAGTTCAGCTCCTTTCGGAAGCTGCAGAGAGTGATCGCATATGTACGGCGTTTCATCTCAAACTGTAAAATCAAGGACTCGAGTTTTCGTAACTCGAAGTGTCACCTCACAGTTCCTGAATTACGAGGATCGATGGATGTAATCATCAAGGTAGTTCAACATGAAATTTTAGGAGACGAAATAAGCCGTATCGAGAACAAGGAGCCATGTAAAAGAATTGCTTCTCTGAATCCTGTGTACCAGGATGGACTGCTGAGAGTAGGTGGAAGATTGACGAATTCGCCTATATTGACCATGACTAAACATCCGTATATATTGCCGAATCATCCCATTGTCGATCTTCTGATAAGAGCGTACCACCTCGAGAATATGCACGTTGGACCGTCAAGTTTGCTCGTGATAATTCGAGGCAGATTTTGGTTAACAGGAGGTAGATCTGCAGTAAGGAAAATTACGAGGAATTGCGTCACTTGTTTTCATATCAGACCAACGAAGGCAAGTCAGCTAATGGGAAATTTGCCTTCTTGCCGTGTGACTCCTGCTAACCCGTTTGAAGTGACTGGTGTGGATTATGCGGGCCCCGTGTTTGTAAAACAAGGACGACGAAAGCCAATTGTGGAGAAAGCGTATATAGCCGTATTCGTGTGCATGGTAACACGAGCTGTGCACTTGGAATTAGTGTCGGATATGACCACAGATGCGTTCATTGGCGCATTACAACGATTTACGAGCAGAAGGGGACTGCCTCGAGAAATGCACT
Organism: Ochlerotatus camptorhynchus; assembly: GCF_037179485.1. NCBI lineage: Eukaryota > Metazoa > Arthropoda > Insecta > Diptera > Culicidae > Ochlerotatus > Ochlerotatus camptorhynchus. The sequence continues at coordinate 3,616,379 of NW_027040682.1, read as the reverse complement.
CTGATAACGGCTCCAACTTCCGAGGAGCAAAGGCGGAACTCAACGAGCTGTACAAACTGTTTCGGTCTCAATCAGCCGTTGGAAAAATCGAGGGTTTTTGTCAACCGAAGGAAATCGCTTGGTTTTTTATTCCACCTGAGGCACCAAACTTTGGTGGTATCTGGGAGGCCGCCGTTAAAAGTGCCAAATACCATTTGAAACGCACCTTGAAGGACACTCATTTGACATTTGAGGAATACGTGACAGTTCTGACACAGGTCGAGGCTATATTGAATTCCCGGCCGCTCTATGCTACCTCACCTGATCCTGATGATCCCGAGGTACTCACTCCTGGTCATTTTTTGATCGGGCGTCCGCTTACTGCCATCACGGAGCCGAGTTACCAAGACATTTCAGTCAATCGTCTTGGCCGTTGGCAATTTTTGCAAAGACTACGGGAAAACTTTTGGAGAAAGTGGAAAAATGATTACCTGCAAACCTTGCAACAACGAACCAAGGACCAAATCAAGAAACACAATTTGCAGCCAGGAATGATTGTGCTCCTAGAAGAACAGAATTTGCCACCCATGAACTGGACATTGGGAAGGATTGTTCGAACCTATCCAGGATCCGATGAATTAGTTCGTACGGTCGACGTTAAGGTTGGTAGCACTGTTTACAAGCGTCCAGCAACAAGGATTGCAGTGCTTCCTATCAAGGACAATAAACAATCGTTGGATCATCGTTCCGAGAATACTTCTCAGCCCGGGGGAGAATGTTCACGCCCAAACGCGAACGATAGTCAGTGACCGTCGTAAGCCCCACCCATTTGTTAAATTTCTCTCAACCAACGATCGAGCAAGGCGAAACCAGAAGATGAAGAAGAAGCAGTACGATAGTATATAAGCAGCGAAGCTAGTGGCATTAGGATTAGTATGGTTTTAGTTGTCAAATGTATACAACAAGAGAAAAATAAATAAGTGAAAATATCCTAGTTTTTTTTACAACATCCTCTGATCCGGCATTGTGTTCAACTGAGGAGGAGCAGTACACCGTTTTTAAATACAGTCCACCGCTGGTTGAGTGCTTGCTGTCGACGGGCTTGCGGAATCCCAACCGTCCTTATCAGGGCAAGAAGAGTTTTTTGTTATCCCAAGCGCCTGAGCAGAACACTCATTTTACGAAGACTTCCTGTTTGAGCGGCACCCTTTCCCTTTCTTGTCTTGTCAGGACACGATTAGTTTTGCCGCAAGAGAACTAGTAAGTCCCACCATTCCCTTCATTGGAGTCTGGTACGGCTCCGTTCACATCTAACAAGCAACAATTGACTGATCGTGGCAAAGGAGGAAAAGGTCTGGTAAAGGGGGTGCCAAGCGTCATCGCAAAGTTCTTCGAGATAACCGCCATCGGTCGTCTCGCTCGCCGTGGTGGTGGTGTCAAACGTATCTCCAGTCTGATCTATGAGGTGTGCTGAAGGTGTTCCTGGAAAATGAGGTCCGTGATGCTGTGATGCGTGATGTACTGGCCATGGATGTCCTCTTCACTAAAACAGCCCTTTTCAGGGCAATCAAGCTTACATCAGTAAAGAGTTGGAATAGCATTTATCTGTGCTTGTTTGTCCATATTCAGAACCACAAGCCCCCAACGACCACACAAAATGCTCTCCAGAGTTGTAGTCTTGTAACCAAACTTGGAAGCAGGGGTGCAAGTGATTGTGATTGATTCTCTTAATCAACTTTCTCTTTGAAAAAGATTACTACAAATTTGGTACACCTACAATTCAAAAACGGAAAGAGTTGAGATAATAGATAATTGATCAATTTAAAGAACTAAATGCTCTTCACATTTATTCCGTCCACTAGCGGTCCTACGTCAAGCTTCCGTTCGTGCCCCCAGACACAGACCCTTCTACTTTTTTTCCTGTGGAATTGATGAATGTATAAAATTGTGCTCCTATATTGACCATGCTCCTATATTGGAAATATTTTGGTGATATTTAACGTTTTTTACAAGTTTGAGATATTGAGTTCTGTTAAGATTGTTGATTCAAATCATATTCATCGGGGTACACAAAACGCACGATGATTGTGATTCAATCGTTTTTCTGAAGCATGGCAAAAATGGGAACCTATGGCCAATACTGATACACTTACCCTGTTAAAATATAGCAAGCAATAATGACTGTGCGGGGCCTCCCTTAGCTCAGTCGGTAAAGACGCAGCTACAAAGCAAGACAATTCTGGAGGTGGCTGGGTTCGCTTCATGATCTTAGTAGCCTTAGGATCCATGGAAAAGGTTGTGAAGAAAACGCAATTTTTTCAGTTGTTTTTAACCTGATTTGATCGATAAATTTTCTAACTTGTAGCAGCTATCGCTCCTGAACCGGACCGGGAATTAAACCTACTGCTGTCTCCGATCAAGTATGCCGTGCCTTTACTGACTAGGATATCGGGAGGTCACAAGCTTAATGTAGTGTGGACAGCACCCGGGAAAAATCTGACACCGATCACGAAAAAAAAACTAGACCTGTGCGCCGCCACGCCACGCCGCCGCCGCCGACGATTTTCATACGCCGCCGCCGCCGATGAAATTGAACCGGCGCGCCGCCACAGTAAAATTGTCCACGCCGCCGAATAAATTTATGTCACGCCGATGATAAATCCGCAACACCTCTTCGGCAAAATGCATCTTGAACGCGTTGTAATTAGAACGGGTGTGCACGCTCGTTCATGGCTACTCAAAATTTAGTGAAAACTCACTCAATTTCATTACAACCGGATCTTCTCTAAATTTAGTAACATTGCCAGAACTAAATTTTGAGTGAAATGGCGAGGTACTTGTTGATGAGTTATTTCTACTCATTTCCATAGAATCCAAAATATAGGAAAATGAGTCAAAAATACACAAATGGGCAAATATTTCGTGTCTTTTCGTTTTTTCTTTAGGATTAATAAACCAAAAACTGAAAAACAGTTACATCAAGCATCAAATAAAACAAAATGCAAAACAATTACCATTTAATTTGCGGTACGTTTCTGCATCCACGGCGGCTGCAATTTGCATCATTTTCGAATAAATTCTTTCGAAATTTTCAAATTTTCTTCTAAGACGGAAAGGAAAACTTCGTATTTTTACATTTTTACAATCAGGGCTGAAAAATTTCATTACAGCTAAAATGCTACTTTTAGAAATTATGAAACTATGGGATGTTGAAATAATAATTTTTATATGTAAGATACAAGAAGAGGAGGTAAAGCTTGTGTAGGACATAAAACCTGTCAATGTCACTTCCAGAGTGTTAGCTATTAGAGTGTTAGCTATTAAAGTGTTAGCTATTAGCTATTAGTTATAACGAAGGGTATTAACTCATTGAAATATCTCATTACAGCTAAAATAGCTAATTGTGACCCTGTGAATGCAAAATTGACAGGATTTATGTGTCCTATACAAACTTTACCTCCTCTTCTTGCATCTTACATAAAAAACTATTATTATTATTATATCTCATAGTTTCATAATATTGAAGAGTGGCGTTTTAGCTGTAATGAGATTTTTCAAGCCTGCTCAAAATTTCAGTTTGTTTCTTTTTGAGTCAACAAATGTGCTGAAATCTTAAAATTGAGATCTGCCTTTATTTATTTATTGTTGAGTCAATGTTGCTCATATTCAGAAATCCCAACTACTCATGCTTTGACGTTTCAAAAGAAGTTATGAAAATGAAAATGTCTGACTCATGTTTGAGTAACCTCGAACAAGCCTGTATGAGGCAACTATTTAGCATCATTTATAGCGAATTCGTTTATTATCAGTGCGAAACCGAACTTTTTGGCAGAGCAAACCTCAACCGGAGCTGGGTTTTAAAAAAACGAGCAAACTGACGTTTGTCAGAAAACAAGCAGACCCAATTTTGATACCCGATCCAGATTGGAACTGAATAATAAACGAATTCGCTATTAGTTTTTTGACGTTTGTTCGCACTTGCTCTATCTAGCACACATGGATGATTCCTCTTTGTCCTCCTGCTCGTGCTTGTTCGAGATTGCGGTTTGGTGCGCTGATCAAACGTCAAAAATCTCAGTTCACTGGTTTCGTCTCGATGAGCAAGAACGGCCAGATCTACAGGTGAGGCAGAAGGAAACTAGCCGACTCTTTCTTTCTCTCGATCCGACGAGAACACCGGATGAATGAAACAGTCGACTTACGGTTCCTTCTGCCTCACCTATAGATCCTGCGCATCGGTCTCGTCTTTAAGCATTTGATTTTTGGAGGTTTTGTTTCCATTCACGACGACTTCAGCGAAGTAGAATTTGAATTTAAATAAAATTCCCTTGAATTTTCTGTCGATTGATACTTCGAGAGGAAAAATCCTTTAAAGTGAAACGTGGAAAGAGTGACGTGAAAATACATATATTGAAGGAGAAAGTGATCTGCTTGTAATGCATGTCAGAGGCTAAGAAGAGGCCGAGTGATACCGAGGTCCGGAATTGTAAGTCGAAATGGATAAAATAAACAGACACATCTTAACCGATATCGAAGAATCTGGAGATTGACTTGATATGGATGGGCAAAACCCGTTATCTAGTATGGAGGAGGAGCTAAATGCTCAACTTCCGAGTTTGTGTGAAATGAATGTCAATGTTCCGTCAAGGACCTAAATAAGCCCCAACACTTATAACAATCAGCGTAACACGTTAGCATTACTTACGTAAGACGATGAAAAGTCTCCGAACTAAATAGAGCTGGTGTGAATGCTGTATTGAACCGTCTCACGATCTCATATTCACAGCACATGAGTGGGCGCTAGTTGAATACTTCCGAAACTTTCTTGAGCCGTTTGAGGTGAGTTTTTTTTTTAAGTTGTGGTTCTGAAACTATAATTGGAAACTATTGTTGCTATATCTCTAGTAACTAAGCCTACTAATAAGTTCCATCTGACCGATTGGTGACCATATAGGGTTTGAAAATTAATATCCAACCAGTGCATTGAAGATCAGATGTTCGTTTACTGACACACTAGCCATTCGATAGCTGAGAAAATAATGTTTGATTTTCCCCTAACGAACGAAATTCACTAACTGAAATGCATTTAAAAAGCATCAGTGTTCATCCAGTTAATCTTGACATTTTGAAATTGCATCATTTTGGAAGAAAATGTACTTCAACTGAAAAATTGTCTCAGTCAGCGGACAAGTTAAAAACGTGCCAGTTAAAAGTCGATCACGTAGCGAACGTCTAGTGTGAAAAGTTTCATTTTAGTTCCAATGTGATTTTACTCTAGTCTGTTTCTAAAACATGATGACATAATGGTGGTGAAAAGATTGTAGTAAAATTCCGTTTTGGTTTACAGATTATAATAACCCTGTTGTCTGCTGAAAAGAATGCAACAGTTAACATTGCCATGCTCTTGCGATCTGAGATTGAAGCTTGTATCAGTAAAAAAAATGAGGACTTGCTTGCCATGACACACATGAATCTGGGGATGAAGGAGCATCTGAATCGAAAGTTTCCTGTTAAGGACCTAATTTTGATTTCGACTTTACTTTACCCTCGATTTATGAACCTGAAATGCATTAAAAGTGCTTTGGATGAACGCTCGATTACAAATTTCTTGTACGTACTATATGATATGAATTTATTGTACGGACATCATTGAAAAACGAATATTCAAATCGGTTTCTAATCAGATGAATGCGATGAACTTCCTTCTAACTCACCTTCCTTGTTGCTCAGTCTTGCTATGAAGCACTCAAACGTTGAAGATAGTGTGACCTCTGTCATCGAGAAAGAGTGCACCGCATATTTGGCTACGTCATACCCGAACAACGTTTTTTTTTTTTTTTTTTTTTCCTTTGGTTTGTTTTTTCCGTCGATCTTGTTTTCCGTGCTGAGCACCAATGCTACCGACGTGCCAGGAAGGCAGCTCCTACACCTGGACCCTACCTATCGACCCATCAACTTATGAACCGGGGACCAACGGCTTTACTTCCCATCCGAAGGAAGGCGTGATCAGAGATGTTATGCCTCAGAACATCCCGGCGGCGCCGACTGGGATTGAACCCAGGCCTGCTGGGGTGAGAAGTAATCACGCTTACCACTACACCACCGACGCCGTTTCCCGAAGAACGTTGTAGATGGAGATATTCTCTGCTTTTGGAAAATTAGAAAGCTTGGCAGCCTTGGTTCGCAAGGTCTCGCGAAAGGTATTGTGTGTGCACACCAAGTGAACGAGTTTTTAACATAACTGGGCCGACCGTATCTGCACGTTGGTCAGGCATCCACCATAAGAATGTGGATAAAACATTCTTAATTCATGACAATTACAGCATTTGCAAAAATAGAATTGTGCAATAATCACTGGCTTACTGACGAGGATAGGATTTACATAAAGGTGAATAAGGGATTATTATTAACAACACGCTGAAGTTTGATCTTTTTTTAATCTCTAACAGGTTCAAGTTGTGCGGGATTCTACGTATATCCGAAAGACTTCATCTTCAATTACATAAACACAAGTTATATGACTACAATGCGCGTGCATTCAAATATGCATCAGAGTAATAAAAGCACATCATTTATCACTATCAACATATAAATAACGTGTAATGCTCAATGAATGATAAAAGATTACTTTTCAATACTATACACCTCTACATAACGTACTTTTCTTATACTTAATAAAAAGGTTGCTTACACTTTGCTATACGACTCCACCCCCTGCAAATGTAAATAAGCACTTGACTTACTTTTCTAAACAAATTCTGAATGCACGGCCAATGAGAACGACTCAAAATTGAGTAAGAGTTACTCACATTTGAGTTCAGGTTACTCAAATTCGCGAAAACGTAGCTCACCCATAGAATGAGTCAATTTTCCGACGCTTTTCCGAGGAAAAGTTCTCGAATATGAGGAAAACTGAATGTGGTTGTAGTCCTTCCACTAGTGCACTTCTAAACGTGGGTAAAATTTTCTTAAATTTTTCTTATATTCAAGAACTTTTTCCGGGGAAAGTGTCGCAAAATTTATTCACACTATGTGTGACCTACGTTTTAGCGATTTTGAGTAATCTGAACTCAAATGTGGGTAGCATTTTTTGTACATGTGGGATTAGTTTGAAAAGTATTTTTTTTTCTAAATCATTAAAAATACACTCACGCCGACCCACGCCGCTACGCCGCCACGCCGCCGCCGCCGAAAGCAAACGGCGTGACGCCGCCACGCCGCCGCCGCCGGCAGAAAATAACATATCACGCCGCCGCCGAAAATATTTTGATCGGCGCACAGGTCTAAAAAAAACCCGTTTCACCACTACTAGACTAGACTAGACGTAAATCAGATGGGAACCAAAACTAAGGCTTCCGCCAAAAATAATAAATTATGATTATCCTCTCCCTAGCAAAACTATCCATTCACTTTAACGACCTAGTTTTTTCTGCAGTGCGGATTCTGAGTCAACAGCGGCAGTGAGCATGGACCACAACGCAACGAAGAAAATTCATTTGAATCAACTCACATGAGTACCTAGATGAGAATCCACTCGGTACAACACCAATATGAGCAACAGCACGTCGTCGTCGCATATGACGTCCTATTCAAAAGCTAACTGCTGCTGACTCTCTGTTCGGCAGCAATGTACATGTGTGTGCGGTTTCATTAAACTTATAAATAATAAATTTAATTTACATTGCTCAAAAGAAGCCTGAAGGAGGAAGATTTTTCCCACTCGGGTTACAAACAGAAGTTAAGGTTGTTGGCTTCAGCTGCATGAGCTGCCGCCGGGGGCGTGCAGATGTTTGACACATTGCGACTTTGCAGGTTTACTCCATTGGAGCTTGTAAATATGCAGCAATACAACAGCTTTTTTAAATGTATGACACCAAACGCCTGCAGTGTAAAATTTAAGGCTGCTGGTGCTACTGCTTATTCCTGTCTGGAATTGGTTGGGTTGCTTTCGTAACGCACGCCTGCAGATTGTTCGGGACCTGATACTACATCTCGTCGTATGACATCATTCAGAGGAACTACTGAACCGGAGACTGACTGTAACAAGCAGTGTTTGCTGGTGGCATAGCTATGTTTATGTGCAAGCTTCAGCCGTGCCTCTAGAAAGAATAAATCTGCTTGCTGCTGTTCCTAGGAAACCTTTCCACTGCATCCCATCGGATGGCTTGTCCCGACACTAATGAATATTAAACTAAGTGTAGTCATGTTTAGGAGGATAGAAATACACGAGCAGCTAAATCGTGCAGCAAGGACTACCAACCAATCCGAACGACCGACCGACCGACCGTGCACTTTTGCAGTCAAACTACCAACTATCAACATACCAACCAATATAGGTATGTAGCAGGCAGCCAGGTTGGGCGTCGTGTGTCGAAGAATTATGGCTTGAGAACACATGCCAGAACTTAACTAGAAAGCGACTGCTGAGCGAAGAACGACGATGAAGAACTACCGGCCTGCCTCTCCAACAATAAGTCGTCGCCGTCGTCATTGGGTGCTTCATCCCGAAGAAAGGCTCATATTGTATGCTGAAATGGAAGCCATCCTTTATGCTCCATTACATTACCAGGGAGTCCGTGGAGGTTGACTAAGCCGGTCGGTACGATGGCTGAACGCGGCTGGCAGATATGTACCTTGCAGAGTGATTTGCTTCCATGATGAGAAGGTGGAAAAATTGTAAAGGTAAATCTGCTGACGGGATTGTTAGTTTTTTTTTTGAAGGATCACCCGGTTAAAAGGGAGACAGCGAACTTGTGTGCTCTGCTCTTCAGTGCCTTTCCACGCAATAATGTCAGCAGTGAGTGGGGAAAGTTACATGACGTTGTTGACAGATTCATTACTATTCATGAGCAACAGCAGCTAATTGTAATGAGTTTAACCTACTATGGTCACTGAGTGGATTAGGATAGAGAGAAGTGCAAGAGAGTACGTGCATTTTCAATAATCTTAAAGTAAGGAAACTCAGACCGGAGGTCCGTCGTTTCTTCAGTAGGAAAGCCTTCCGATACGATGCCAAGCATATAATTAGCTCGATTTAACTTTAAACATATACTAGGTCAGAATGGTGCAGCCAGATTTGTCCATTCTAGTTCAATTGCAAAACTAATTTCCAGAAATCATAGTTTTCCAGAATTCAGAAAGTTTAACAAAATCTCATAACTCAGATGAATTCATGGGTGACAGAATCTTGATTTTATTGTAAACACCACTACAAACCCAGGCAAAGAGTTGGAGGGTATTTTATAGGTTCTTTTTTCTTGTTCTTCTTCTTCTTTTTCTTCCCCGCATTTCAAGTTTGTTGCTTATCACATATTAGCACCACAGTTATTAATTGAGAGCTTTTGATGCCTGTACCATTTTTGCATTTGTATAATTGTGTGGCAATAACAATATGCCTAGGGAAATCGAGAAATTTTCTGACTCGAAAAATTGCTAGACCGGACCAGAAATCGAGCCCAGCCTCCTCCAGCATTGTCTTGCTTTGTAGCTGTGCCTTTACCAACTGAGCTAAGGGAGGCCTAGGCCCAGGGAATCAAGAAAAGCTTATCTTTCGATACTTACCGCGACGATAAAAACACTAGTATCCGGAATCGTGATCAGTGTACATCTGAGATCAAGGATTATCATTTGTGTTACACATCATTATCAGCAAACGGTAATCCACTGATGTGATAACAATCACTGTGTAATGTATCTCGAAATCTAAGAACATGCTGTATTCGGCAAAGTTCTTCTGCAGGTTAAAAACCCTACAATATGGATATTTTTGGAACCGGGATGACATGTAGATGTCGAAAATCAATGTCCGCCGCCATTTTAAAATCCAAGATGGTAGCCGTTGGTTTCAGAACAACTGTCAAGTAACCTACAATATGGGTTGACCACACACTACGAAATAGTCATGTTAATTTTAGTGCCCTGAGACCGATACATGCAAGCGGCCCTTTTGACATAAGAATCAGTTGAAAAGAAGTGGAAAATCAATTCAATCAAACACACTTTTCATCGAGTTGCATATATTTCAGTTTAAGGACACTTAATTTTACATGACATATTTGTTTACGTTCCATGATTTACGTCAAAGCTGAATTACGTCTCGTGTAAAAATAGTTATTTCTTAGTGTGCATGACCCGCAGGAAAACGAAACAGACTGCCGGCCTCGAGGACACTCGTAGCCATAAAATCCGTAAAAGAGGAGAAAACGTAGCACCTTCTCCCCCTATAGACTCGGTATCGGAGCGCGAAAGCGATGCTGATACCGGTAATAAGTAGTTACCATGTCTGATTTCCCACAACAGCATGGTAAAGAGCCATCGAACGTAATACTGCAATGGAATGTCCATGGGCTGCGATCAAAGTTATCTGAGATCCAACTATTGACAAAGAAACTGAACCCTTGTGTCACCGCCCTCCAGGAAACGATGGCCAAGGTAGCAGATCTACCCCCAAACTATCTCGGTGGTAGATATAAGTGGTATATCAAGCCATTAACGCCTACATCCATGGCACTGGATTGGCTGTCAGAGAAAATATACCACATAAGGTAGAGCAGTTGGATTCTGAACTGGAGGCCACCGCGGTCACCATTCAGTTTCCGTATAAGCTGACTGTCGTTAGCTTATACATGGCTCCGAGGAATAGGGTTGGCAAAGAAGTGAACGTCATCGGCAAACTGCAATATCTAATCTAGCAGCTGCCTGTCCCTTATGTGATAGTGGGCGATCTGAATGCGCATCACCCCTCTTGGGGATCACATAAGACTGACGTTCGAGGTGAGAAGTTGTATCAGCTACTGGAGACGTTGGGTTGTTCAGTGCTGAACGATGGCAGACCGACTCGGTTCGATCCCACCACCGGGGTCTAGTCCGTGATTGATCTGGCCATAGCCTCTTGGGATGTAGCCAGCCAATTTATCTGGCGGGTTGACGATGACTTACACGGAAGTGATCATTTCCCTATTTCATTGTCACAGGCTGTAGACCTCCCGTCTACTGTGACAAAACTTAGATTGAACCTTGAGAAGGCAGATTGGGACGGCTTTGGCAAAGAATTCTGTCGCCGACTGCCTGGTGATGACACGATACTGAGACCAGGCGACTGGACCCAAATCTTGAGTAAGGCCGCTCATCGTCACATTCCTAAGGCTGGATGTAGGGGAGGTATGAAAACTGTTCCTTGGTGGGGGACAAAAGTTCATACGGCGATTAGGACTAGACGTAAATGTCTAAGGGTACTGCTTAGGTTGCAACTTGCAACTTGATGATCCTTCTAGGGCCGACAGATCGAGGGAGTTTCAGCTCGCTCGGTCTAAATCTAGAAGTGTAATCAAAGCTGCAAAGCGGGATACATGGTCTGCTTTCACTACGGACATATCGGAAACCACTCGCTCTTGTGAGCTATGGCGAAAGGTAAAGTCTGTCGGTGGTAAAAATAGACATGTTGAAAGGGTTATTAAGTTGAATGGTGATTACACGACAGACCCAAGACTGATCAGTGAGGCCTTTGCTGATCAATTTGCCAAGGTGTCGGCAAACAGCAATCACAGTGATGAGTTCCTGCGTGTAAAGTCATTGGCTGAGGGGGAGTACCGCTACTCCCGTGACAGGCAGAGTAGTCTTGTTAAGGACTACAACAGAGCTCAACTGGGTCCTGCGCCGCGGCATTGGTAAGGCTGCGGGCCCTGACGATATTGGGTATCCCCTGCTTAGGAGATTACCTCTTGTCGGCCGATTGGCTCTTCTTGACACAATGAACGAGGTCTGGCTTTCAGGCCAGATACCTGACGAGTGGAAAGAAGGGTTGGTTATTCCCATTCCCAAACCTGGGAAGGATATAACCCAAACGGATGGTTATCGACCGATAACCCTGCTTCCCTATTGGTGGAGAATGGAAAGGTACCTTTGGTGAATGTTGTCACCGAAGACCTGGCCACTAAGGCGCTGTGGTTATTGGAAAGGGATCCCATCCTCAATGACAGGCCCACGGTTGCTAGGGCGAGAGGATGGTGGAGCGACTTGACGGGAGTAGATTTTCCCAAGTTAGCCCAGCGAGTTAGGCTGTGGCAACAGGCATGGGATGCTACTGCCCCGAAAGTCAACTGGAAGGTTAAAGCTATGTGTGGGGCCAGCTCTGGTGTGGCGAAACTTGCATTCAGGGAGGTTGCTGCCTCATACGAGGGATGGCCCATGCTATTTACGGACGGCTCTTTGACCGACGAGGAAGTTGGTTATGGGGTGTCTGGGGAGGCCATAAGCCACTGCGGCCGGTTATCCGGCTACCTACTGGGTGAAGCAGACTTCGCGATACGCATGGAATGTATCTTGGCGTAACAACCGTGATGCATTCCTGCGTAGAATCAAGAACACTACACAAAAGTGGAAAGATGTACCCAGTTCTCAAGATCAGAAAGTTCTGACTCGGCTGAGGATTGGTCATACAGGAGTACAGAACAGACTGTACTCAATTTCTTGCGGGCGGTTGACTTATACGACATGATATAAGCATAAGTAGGTTGAAGTGGCATTGGAAAGAAAATGACTTGTATAGTCACTTCACTTCTTTTTGACAAGAGGGTAGTCTTTAAAGTCCTAAAGACAATGCAATGGTGTGTGAGGGTAAGTGACAACGGGAAGTTATTGATGCTCGGAATGGTTGATGCCTTATGCCGTCTCGAATGAACTTAATTATCCTCTACCAGGGGAACAGTTTAAAGAGACGTTAATATATTTAAGCACAGCTACAATATGGGTGTTTTTGGATCCGATATGATGTCTAGATGTTTCAAATCGATGTCCACCGCCATTTTGGAATCTAAGATGGAAGCCGTTTAGAAAAAGAAAACTAATCAAAATGGCGGCAAACATCTATTTTCGACATCTAGGCGTCATTCCGGTTCCAAAAATATATATATTGTAGAGTATTTGACAGCTTTCATGAAATCAATAGCCGCTATCTTGGATTTTAAAATGGCAGCGGACATCGATTTCAGACATCTACATGTCATCCCCGTTCCAAAAATAGCCATATTTAAAGGTTCAGTTTTCTTCTTAAACCAATGGCCGCCATCATAGATTTCCAAATGGCGACGGACATCATTTTTCGACATCTATACGTCATCCCCGTTCCGAAAATACCCATATTACAGAGTATTTTGTTTGTCATATATATGGGGAATTTTCAGCGACGACAGATGATGATGATCGGAGATTATCGTTTTTTCATATGATCGTGATCTGTAACACAAATTATAATAGCATTATCGTTTCCAGAACTGTCCATTGTGTTTTATATGTGAGAGAGATAGTAAACAATGAAAACGAGGGGGAAAAGTAGAATCTCTCTAAATTCAAGCGCACAACGAGTTAGAAAAGTATTTCGAGGCATGGTAAAACCTAAATGTGCATGGGAAATGTGGTCGAAGGACCCTAGATTCCCTATGGTGCAAAAGAAGAGTTGACCATATTTTAAATGTGATCTGATTTCAACGTTAAGTATTAGGAATACGTATCAACAATTGTAGTTTTCTAAATGTTTGAAGGTTTTGTTTATGAAGATTTACATTTACCGCTAGGTTTTGGAATTTTTCCTTATTTCGATTTATGCTGAGAATGACTGTTTTCATACAAACGTTCATACGAAAAATAAAAAAAATCTGGAGATCTCCAGATGATCCCGTTCAGACACCAAGACTCAATGACTACAATGGTAACATAAGTCAAAACAAGAATAATTAACTATACAAAGTCCCCCATCTCGATGAGTTTCATCGTCGCCCACTGGTCACCATAGCTGGCCAAACTCCAGACGAATCTAGAACCGCACTTCCATTCATACTGGCGACATCCTTTTGATGAGACAACAAAATTCTACCTCCAAGCTCCTCCCCTTATCCTATCCTTCGAAAATGTACCCCTCTATCCTCGGGTAAGCCGCGAATATTCGGCCCAACTCCTACTAGACATAGAATTAAGTGAATTTTGTTACAAATAATGAACAAATGGCTCCTTAAAGCTAACGCAGTTGAGCCTTCCAAATAAACGAATTTGATATAAAAAAATTAACAATACAATGTGGTAAATGTATTCATTCATAAACCAAATCTTTAATAACTTGATAAAAAGAGCAATTGTTGAAAAGTAGTCATGAGCAGGGATGTTAATCAATATCCGTCGATAACATCTGCATTAACGTCTGAAATGCAAATTCACCATTGCAGACGTTAACGCTGACGTTATCGACGGTTTTTGATTATCAACCCCAAATTTAAACCCCACCCCAAGTCTCATTCTCTTTAACACGATATTCTTCCTAACTCGGTGGCTACTTTAACCACATTTCCCATGCAAAATTACAAAATTACGGTGTTAATTTTAATTCCATTTCGAAATTATTTCTTAACTCTTTGTTCGCAAATATCTGTATAGAGCTTACTGTAATAAAGTATACCTCTATTTCCCTCTCTCGTTTTCTTCCTCTTTCTCTTTCTCTCTCATTCTCCATATATATAATTCCATATGCGCTAACATCTCTGATCGCTAATCTCTGATCACGCCTTCCTTCGGAAGGGAAGTAAAGACTGGTGATCCCCGGTCCATAAGTTGATGGGTTGATAGGTAGGGCCCAGGTATGGGAGCTGCCTCCCCTGGCGTCGGTATCATTGGTGGTACCCAGTACTGACTATAGTCGCTATATTTATAGTCCGGCGGATAGAATTTCGATCTATCAAAAAGCGGAACCAATTCAATATATTGTAGACCAACAATTGAACAGGTACTATTAACTTTAATAAAAAACGTTGATCATTCTATCCTCGCCAATCGAACGCACATTACTAGCATCATCGGATAGAGGAAACTTTCCCCATCCCAAAGATGGTGTTAGTTTGCTTAGGCGAGCCTTGAGTCACGAGAAAAGGGCTTCCGAAGTTTTGTTCGCAATAGCTGATGTGCTATTTTCAGTTGTTGGTCGTGATTTGCTCGATTGGTTCCGCTATTTGACAGCTCAATTAGTTCCCGAGATTTTATCCGCCAGACTATGAATATAGCGACTATAGTACTGACCGCTGCTCGGGCGTATTCATGTACCTCGTCATTAAATTTCAATCACGAAAAAAAAAGTTGTCGCCAATTTACAGCCTCAAACACATACATAGTGATTACTGTGCTTGGTTCTATTGTAATGAGTGAATTATATTGCTCAAGTAGTTTCCTGTGCGTTATGGAGCAAATGCAATTTCACCGAAATCAAAAGCATACACAAGTGTGCACACAAAAAAACAACATTGACATTTTATTTCCACCTGCATTATTAACGCGAGCTTTCAAATTAAGCACCATTGAGCCGTTATGTTAATCACGCCGCATAAAATGCCTAACCATTCACTCATAAAACGCACCGATAACGATGACCAGACCACGCATTCCGCTTCATGAGTGCCTGCCTCGTGCGTCTATCGTTTGAGTTTGCGATTGCTGCCGCCTACTGTTATCACTGCCGTTTGTACCTATGCTCATGAAATCGCAATCAGATTGCCATTAATGCAAGTGTCGTTGAATATTTTTCGCATTTTTTAATTTTATTTTTCAATTATATTCGCTATTATTGATTTTAATAGTGATTCATAATGTGTGCGCGCCGTGTATTCAATTATCACTGCAAGTAGGTACGGACGCGATGTGGTCAGTGCACGTTTCTGCCAAGGGGTAGAAATGTAAATGGTACAATCATTCAAATTAATCCACGAGCTTAATGAAAATCTATACTATTTTTTTTTGTCTCCTTAAGGACTGTATCGAAAATAAGTTGTAAACCAAATGTTCCTTCGAAATCTTAAAAAAAAATAAATAAAAAAAATGTGTGATTATGTGTGTCATGTCCTTCATTAAAACTTAACAAAGAAAAACAAACCAAAACATATTCTTTAAGGGACTGGTCTCAAGTTAGATTTAGTTCCCTTTATAAGGTTTCGCACAGTACATTTTCCAGATTTTTTTTAACGCATCGTTTCGATAATTTCAAGGTTTAAGAACTCTTAATATCCTTTTGAAGATGCTCTTAACACTGAAATTCAGCCTCAGCAATCGACATTAAATAGGTTGTAGTTGCGAACAAGTTGAATAGGGTCGCTCTTTTTTTAATTTTTTAGCAAAAGTGACGCACAGAATTGATGTAAAACAATGCTAAAACACAAGGGGTAGGTCACTCCGCACACCAATCTTGGGTCATCTTTTTTGTCAGTGTACCTCAAATGTTCCGCAGGTTTGCCGATTGTGCCACTCATAGAGCAAGCTGCGATTGTTTGTAAAATATCCATCCCGGCAACCCGGTATTTCTGACAACTTAAATGTTTTGGTTTGAAATTGCAAGGATAAATCGGATTGAGGATGAAGCGGAAAGTGGCGGGTGTGCGAAATTTCGGTGTTTTGTGTTCCATAGGGTAATAAAAGTCTTGTGTTTTAGTGCTTCATAATGCCCTCAAACGCAGACCAGAAACCTTGCTTTTCGTGATGTGAAAAGCATCGGTCTATCTGCGGCCGGAAAGAGTTGGAACCGGTGGGGAGCATTGTTAGAGACCGACTATAGAGGATGATAAATAGACTTATTTAGTTTGTTTTGTGTGAGTTGCAACATGATTTGAATTAAGAGTACTAATGGGGTCCTATCTGCCTCCTCTCTTGAGCCCACTCTAGAACCTACATTTCATATTTAGATCTGTAAGCAAACTGCTGCTCTGAGTTCCTCTGGTATACTCAATAAGAGGATGTTCCTGAAAATACAGTCAAACAACACGTAATGTTGTGAACAACTTCAATGGCAGTTGTCCAGCAGTGCTCCCATTTTATTTACAACAATCCAATGCCTACGAGATTGTGACGAAGGTGTGTCGAAGGTATGTCGAAGTTGTGCCAATAGATGTGCCCAAGCTGTGCCGAATCTAATTTCGGCACAATGTGCTGAGTGACTTACCCCTTGCTAAAACAATTAAAAGGTCATGAAACAACTTCAAAAAATGTTGTACGATGTGCACAAAAAGTGCGAATAACCTGTTTTGTCACACTGTCCAAAATTTATAAGATGACCAAAATCTTAGATCATAAAATTAACTAAAATAATAGTTTTATATTTGTTTTTTTTTATGAAATTAATTTCTTCAAAAAGATATGACCTAAATAATTGATGAACCTTTTTTCATTTGATTATATTTGTTATGGATCCTTAGATAGGCTTTCAGTAATTGGCTGGTTCACCTCTTATCTAAATAGGATGAATTTTAGTGAAACTCTATAAGGCCGATGCAAAAATTATTTTTATTTTATGTCTGACATCACCCAATAGGTCGAGGATGGGCATGGGTTAGAGGCAAAAATTAATAAAAATGAACTAAAAAAATTAATATACTGCTTAACAAAATCTAATACATCATATAAAATAAATAAATGTAAGCTAATACTCTAGCTATGATCGCATAGCTGTTACACAATAATAAGAAATCATTATTAGCAGAATTCTCCTGATGAAACATGGTTTTAACCCCTTCAATATCTTGCAAATTTGATTTCATACAACAAAAAATAAATTTTCATCAGCCTTAGTAATGCACTCATTTTGTAATAGCTCTTGAACATTTGTTTCTCCATCTAGTTTTCTAGTGGCCAATCTTCAAACTAGTCAATTTTCTAAAGTATTTTAAACTTTAGAAATAGTAAGTAAAACAAATAAAACAGCAAAAAAGGTTATCTTCCATTTAATTCCACTTAATTAATTTTGGTATCCATGACAGATACGTATTTCGACTACAATGTGCAGTCTTCATCAGTGTCATTCCCACTAAAGAACTTATCAAAATCTAACCCCCTTAAATACTCATCCCTAGGTATAAAAGTCAAGATCACAGGTATAAAAATGAAATGTCAATGTGTTGAATCGGAACCTACCTAACTAATAAAAACCAAAGATTTAAGTAAACTAAAGTGTTGTGTATTGAGAACGCTTGCGCAAAAAGACTAATGGAGGGAAACGGATTCGAAACTCATATGTCATTAGCCAAATACATCTGTAGACCATAGGTCCACCGTTGTATAATTGGCAATGCACCCGTGTACTGAATGGGAATTGTGGGTTCGAATCCCACCGGTGCCCTTAGATTTTTTCGCAAATTTTCTCACACGCACGTCTCTTGCCGATGATATGTGCTAACCTCTCAGTATCTTCTAACTGTCGCATATAACAAGTAAACTAAAGGAGAAAAATCTATTCAACTCTCTAATAAGGAACAGCAAAAAAGGATATCTTCCATTTAATTCCACTTAATTAATTTTGGTATCCATGACAGTGGGATATAACATATTATATTTATAGTGCTATTCCCTCCAGCAAAACTCGATTATGGCTCAATTTAAGAACTTATTTGGTGAATTTAGTTCATTTTATTTGTTTGTATAATTTAGTGAACTATGTTATATACAATTTAATTGTCGTTTAAGGACTGATTTGGTTGGTGAATTCGTTCGATGTATACTATATATGATTTCATTATACAGGGTAGAGGGTAGGGAATCAAAGGTGTAGTTGACTGGACAAGGGTTCGTGGAGTAGTCAATCCCTTGCCATGTGAATACATACCTCTATATGGTCGTATGACTACCGAAAGTCTTCAATGATATTGATTCAGCTACTATTGTACAAATTTGTAGCTGATAGATCTTGAGCGGAATGGACCAATCTTACCGCACCGTAAATCGAACATAGTTTTACCGGTAACCTTCGTCCGTGTTGTACGATTTCAGTGGGTTGTTGACAAAAGTTTATAATTGTTTCTGAAGCTATTTTTCTAAACAGTGTGACTACAGTGAACGATTCCGTGTCCTTAGTTTAGTGCATGTCGTATTACTCCACCACTATTGAGAAATGATGAAGTATTCGATATTTATACAGTTGCCATTCTTGCATTTATCGCAAGAATCCGGCTCTAATTGAAAGGTCCCGCTATTTATACCCTTCGGAGTGTTGCAACACCCTCCGAAGGCGCGCCCCTTTGTCAGTCAAAATTGGAGTCCTTAGCAACAAAATTAAGGAATGACACCGATAATGACCATGCATCAGAACCCTAGTCTTAATCACTTCAAACAATAGAAGATTAGGAATCACATAGATGAAGACTAACTAACTAGTTTTTCCTTGTTTCAAGATCATCATCATCGGTGGACAAAGCCGAGTCTTATCACTATCAACAAGGCATAAAAAGTAACAAGGATTAAGATGTGTACCTTGGATTAATGAAAAATCCTGTTCCCCTAGTTTGAAGTAGTCAGGAATCAGTGGTTGATCTTACATCCCGTAACGTACCACAAAAAGGCGATCTACCCACGCTTCGTAATGTTTTGAAAAATAGAGTGCAGTTTGGGATACATTATGACTGCTTTCGAGAACGAATTTTCATTTTAATAGGGTAAATGATGGCTTCGGCAGCCATCGACTGTTTTCGGCAACGACAATTTAAACGTTAATTTCGATGTATTTTCTCACTAAAACACTTCGCTGAATGTATTTAAACGATTCCTTAGTCTTTCAACTTCCATCCTAATACATTTTTACGACTGAGCAGACCTGTTATGTCAGGTGTTTCTGCAAAAGAAACATAAGCACATCAAAATGCTGCTGATTTCGAGTTGCCGATAATAGAACAGCTGGTTTACACGCAGTTTAAACGGAAAGGTTGCCGAAGTAAAAGAGGCTGCCGACAATAGTCACACTCACCTGAGAAGTTTGGAGCGCCTTAATAACGTTTTCAAACCGTTTTGGACAGTTTTGTTGATTGGAATGGATAGAATAGCTAGCAGCAGATGAATGTAAACAAACAGACACGTCATATGTGAGCGTGACACTGAGAAAATGCTAATAGAAGTACGGAAGCTACTTAGATTGACGAGAATACGTAAATTCCCCTATCTTGTTTAATCACGGTCTTAACAATCGTTACGTCGGTCATAGCTTGCTAAGATGAAAGAGGCACGGTAGGCTGAACAATGCGTAAAGAGCAAATCGAAACATTGAAAGTCGCGTGAAAGTGGAACTTAATGAAGGCCTAAGTGCTTTTTCGTAGCTTTTAGCTTTCGGATTTTACAGATCGTCAGTTGCAGTGGCTTGCTTACTAAGCAGAAAAACGCGGTCCCAGATCCTTTCAAATTTAAGAGATTTATGGTCAAATCGCTTCGTTATCATGTACTTTGCGAAACTTGTCGTCGTCGTCGGTGCTGAGTTTGAACGGTTACAACAAGTCGAGGAAAGGTATGATATGATATGAGGAGCTCGGTGGCCTTAGAGCGATAGTTTTTGCTTACTGAGTAGAACATCATGAGTCTAATCTCAGGCGCATCCACATTCAAGATTCGTCAATCGTTTTTTTTGTTATTATGACTACATGGCTATAACAACTCGATTCAAAAGGAGCCCGTTTACCTAGTGGCAAACGCTTTTGCTTACTGAGCAGAAGATCGTGTGTTCAATTCCAAGCTCCTTCGCGTTACATGATCGCTAGGACATCAATTCAGCTTATCGTTTACCAAAACGAACCCTTGTGCAATCCCAACCCTCTTACCCAATATCCCAGTGATTTCTCGGGGAAGTGCAGAGGTGTTCTCGGCTTCTATCAAAGCAAGTGTCACGTCAACACATTCCTACCCATTCCTTTCTTGACCTGCGTTCGAGCACAGCCGGCGCTAGTATTACCTAGTTTGAGATCACCAGTTTTTACACATTGAGGATGATTGCTAGTACCAAGCATCGTCTATTGGTTCTCTATGTAATTACAGATTATCTGGCAATAACATAGTATCAACCGTGGGTGATCAATCATGCTCATGGCCATGCACCAATTTTGGCGTTTTAAGAAACATGTTAACGGTTGGAGGAAATGCTACACTAATACCAACATGAAGCTTTTTTTTAATTAGTTAGAAAAAGTTCTGAAGGGTGATAATTCCATTAGAGTACGGCAGTGTGAAAATTGAACAGAAGTTGAAATTGAGCGAAGGGCCATTATGGCGACAATTCTAATCGAATGCGCACTTCTTTGCCTAGGTCAGTTGATGGGTGAATGGATTTTGAGGTATTTTCTTAAACTCATAGGCAAAATTGTGCGCGTTTGACTTGCTCATATACCGTCTATGCCTGTGGAAATACCTTAAAATTCTCTCAGCCATGAATAGAGCTAGGCAAAAGAGTGCACATTTGAATAGTATTATCGCATTAATGGACCCAAAAAACGCCAAAAATGGTCCAAAAATGTCAAGAAGATCCTAAAAAAGAAAAAAAAAATGTGATCAGTTCCACGCCAACTGACGAATCGATTTTATTTTCCCCTCTCCAAATTCCATGAAACTTCAGCCTGAAAAACGAATCTTACTCAGAGAGTGAGTCACTTGGAGCAATTTCTAAAAGCGTAGCTAACTCATGCGCTTGCGAAATATCTCGATGTGAATCAGTAAAATTAACTCACAACTGAGAAAAAATTACTCATTCTCTGAGTTAGTTTCGATTCAATAAAATATAACCCATAAGTAAGCTTATGGAATATTCATTTCAATCAACTTCAATACCATAACCGTACCCTCGCACTTTACGCCTAACTCCACTCATTAGGTTCTGTACAACATCTGGCTGCAGCTTCTTCTATACGGAAACCCACTTTTTCTTTATCTCTTCCTCAGATTTGACCACCTTGGGATGCTTCATAATAGCCCAGTATTTTTCGATGGGCCTTAGTTCCGATGCGTTGGGGGGGGGGGGGGGGGTTCATGTCCTTGGCTACGAAAGTGACCCCGTTGATTTCGTACCACTCCAGGACAACATTTGAATAGTGACACGAAGCTAGGTCCGGCCAGAAGATCGTAGAGCCCTCATGTTACTTCAACAGAGGAAGCAGACGCTTCTGTAAACACTCCTTGAGGTAAATAGATCTCCCCGTTTACAGTCCTCGTTTGCCACATAAGCAGATCGCTTGCAAATCATGTATTTCTTGGCAAACTTTGAAAGTTTCTGCTGCCTTACTTCCTCCGAAAATTCAAACTTGTGCTGGGCGGTGAAGAACAGTAGCCCTGGAAGCTGCCGGAAGTCCGCCTTGACGTAAGTCTCATCTTCCATGATGAGACAATGAGGCTTCGTCAGCATCTGGGTGTACAGTCTCCGGGCCCGTTACTTTCCCAGCGTATTTTGCCTTTCGTCACGATTTGGAGCCTTCTGCACTTTGTACGTATGCAGTCCCTTCCGGTCCTTGGCTCTCTGAACGAAAGACTTGGACAGATTCAACTTTTTGGCCACATCCCTGGCCGAAGCATTGGGATTCCGCTTAAACGCTTTCACGACACGCTTGTGATCCTGATCACTAATAGAACATCCATTCTGACCGCATTTCTCCTTCCGTTCGATGCTCAGAGTTTCGTAGCAACGTTTAATCACACGACTTACCGTTGACTACACAATTCCGAGTTGTTTTCCTATGTCCCGATGAGAGAGTTGGGGATATTCCAGGTGCTTGCGCAAAATCAATTCGCGACGTTGCTTTTCGGGTGACGCAATTTTTTTCCAACTTTTGAATAACTGACAGCGATAAAAATACAGTGTAAACAATACATTCTAAACTATTTCTACCCAAATTTTCAAGAGAAAATACCCAATGGGTAATTTTCTACAGCGTTTTTTTTTTCGTGATGCAATTTGATGTGGGACACCCTTTATTAATGCATGACGACTGGAAAAACAAGGAATATTAGGAAATTTATGTTTCATCATAGAGTCGGCACCCTGGTAAATTGATTAAACTTCTGTTAAACAAACTAATTCTTTTCCCTATTAGCATTACCACTCACTAGGTAATAGTAACAACGATGCTTATTCGAAAAAATATTAATGGAAAGGAAAGATATGCTCAACAACATTTTATATGATGTAGAATTAATCAGTGTGTTTCTAGAAATATTACACCAAACCGGGAAATGTAAGATTATACTACAGATTTGCATGAAAATTATACAGAATTTGCCCATATGCATTGCATCCAGAAAATCACCACGTGAAGATTTTATAAAAAAATGTGAATTCTGGAAAAACTTGCTCCTTCGCTGCAGACCATTGCAAGAACTACCATTTGTTGCATTAAGCATATGCAGAGGATGTAATAAGACCAACCTCCTGTAAGAGAAATTATTTAAATTTTAAAAGCATCGTGATTTATGTTATATCGATCAACCGAAAAAAACACTATCTCTTTCATCCTCATCCTCATCGCGGGAAGTATAATTGACATCAACAATGTGACTAAGTATGAATGATAAGAAGTGAAAAAGAAGCGTGATATCACATGTCGAACGTTTGTAGATCGAGGGCCATCTTCGATAGGACGAAGTTGCATCCATTTATAGACCCTTAGGAGTACAGTCAACCGACATTACATCCACATACCTGGAAAGTTTTCATGGTGAGTTTTACAATTAATATCCAAATAATAAGCCTATCTAAACATGCATGTTGACAGTGAAGTATCGTTTGCAGCTCAATTAGTAAATAAGATATGGAATAAAATGAAATTGAATGCTCCATAGTGGACCTATGAATCTGAAATTGTTAACACTATTATTGGTTTGTAATTCCCACTGCAGTATTACCAGTTCTTTATCGATTTCTCAATCCAATGGTAATTGACAAATGAAACCGTCCAGTGACGTGAATCGACTCAGGAAGTTAATGAGTAATTCGAATCCATAATTTGATTTTCCACGAGGTACCCATTGAACAGCTATCAAATGAGATCCTTCCACCTCGTATAGGTACCAACGACGTGAGCAAATGGTGTGATCTAGGGCACACTCATATGCCCCAAACATGTGTGCATTGGATTCCAATCACATGTACAGAAAATGCGTCTCACGTTAAAACTCCACCGGATGTTGGTAGATTTTTTCCCAATAACCATTCCCGTTCGGCACCATACGGACGGACGGACTGGCGACGGCCTACAAACTGGTGATAATCATCTGCCTAACGAACAACAAGCGTTCTACGGTTCTCCCGCCACTGAGAGCGAGCGCAAGGAACGAAATTGTTCGTACGCTTGTTCGTGATACCTTATGTTTAAGCTCCTAAACTAGTGCAGTATGACGACGTCGAGGACAACGCCAACGACGACGATGGCCCTGGGCTCCTGCAGGAGCATGTCATTGTGTGTGCTGCAGCATATGTGACCATGGCCGGTTATGACGTCGAAGTCGTTGTTGTTTTGCAGCTGATGGTTGATAAAGGAACCACTCGAAGGCTTAAATGTGCCGGATAGAACCAGCAACGGAAACAGCTGTAATTACATCCAATAAACAAGTAACGACTTTAGTTCTAGTATCAATGGTCAATCTGGCATCCGGTTGCAAACAAACAGGCAGAGGTTTGTTTGCCGTTGATTGGATTAGGTTGGAGCTAACTTTAATGAGAAAGCTACAAGGGAGTTCAATTTCCAATATATGTACATACTTGCGTGCTTGTTTCGGAAATAGGCCCCCAAATACTGCCACCAGCAGGCAAAGACCAAAGTTGAAACAAAATATTTATCCTGATGAGCCGGATGCCTTTTCCCTCTTCCATCCGAATAAATTTAATGATCTAAAAAACAGCCAAACTTAAGTTCAAAAACTTGGCCCCACCGCAGTCATCATCGTCCCCGATACCTCGAGCAAATCCTTTGCGCCTATAAGCCGCTCGGAAAGTTTGCCTCCCAAATGAATCAATTTTATGGGCCAGCGAGAGCGAGAAATCTTTGCACACGGCAGCCACCCCGGAAAACGCTTGGACCGAAAAGACACTCGCGTGCGCCTCTCCGGTCGAAACATCACGCGGCGACAAAATAACAACTTCCAGTGCAATAAATCTCAATAAAATTCTACTAAGTTATTCATTGAAAGACCAAGAAGCAGACCGGCAGCGCCCGGCTAGGTCCACGTCCAATGAGACTTGCTAGCTTCGAGCATCAGAAGGCTCGTTGGTGTGCTTTGGAGCTTCCTCCTTTCCGCCACCGGCCGTGATTGGAAGGAAATTGGATGGAAAGCGCACACGTTTTCCATTTTGCTGTGTACGTGGTGGGCTGGCATTGTCAATGGGATTGCTGGAAGGGGAAGGGGAAGTGGAAGTCGACAGATTTGATCTTTCCGGTAGCAAATGTTGCGGGGAGTGGGTGAAGCCTGTCGGTGGCGAACTGTTTTGGGAACACCAACTATAAGGAGGCTTATGTTTTGCTCGACGAATCCTCTGATTTTTTAAAAGTGTGTAAAATGAAAATTCTTTAATTTCAGCTTGAACCAATTAACTTGTAAGAACTAGGGGCATCCCACTCTAAACTTTGTATTTCTCGCATTATACTCAGAAAGTTCTAACTGATATCTAAGATACCTGAAAATACTTAAAAATACTTAAGAAATATTTAGCTCTAGTTTGTTACCACCGTTGCTAGACAGATTTCATTGTTTATTTACCCGGTGTCATCTGGGATTTTGTGTGAGCGTATTTAGAAATTCAACTATTATTTTTAAATTTATTCCTTTTGTGTAGGAATCGAAGAGGAGACCATTTTGATTCAAGGAATATTAAATTGCCAAACTATTATCCTGTCATTCAAAGGAAGAATAAGGAGCTATTTGGAAAGTTATTGTAAAAGAAAGTGCATTTGAAAGCAAACCCTCGAAACAAATCAGTGCCAACATTTCAAAGGGGCGTAAATGCTTTTGTAAACAATGACTTTAGCCGTCAATTTCTCGCGAATGAAATCTTACCTCTCCAAAATTACTATGCTAGCTGGTAGAGGATACATTCCTCTACCTGGTGGTGTCATTATTTTTCATGAGTGAGCTTTTATTCGAGAAATCGATGGCTAAAGCCTTTGTTTACAAAACAAAATTACGCCCCTTTGAAATGTTGACACTAAAATTTGTCTATCCAAAAACCTTATCGATAGATGGTTTTTGGATAGACAAATTTGTTTCGAGGATTTGCTTTCAAATGCACTTTTTTTACAATAACTTTCCAAATAGCTCCTTATTCTTCCTTTGAATGACAGGTGAACCGGTTGGAGATGGATTTTTCGTCCATAAGAATCTTTACCGTGGGACGATAACTTCAGGAATTTACGCTGATTGAAGCTGAATACGAAGTTGTGAATGCTTTCCGCGCCATCCGTACTTATGGCATCCGGAAAGCCACATCTCCTAGATTTCCACCGAATGAATTTATTCTAGAAGTGAA
Organism: Ochlerotatus camptorhynchus; assembly: GCF_037179485.1. Lineage (NCBI taxonomy): Eukaryota > Metazoa > Arthropoda > Insecta > Diptera > Culicidae > Ochlerotatus > Ochlerotatus camptorhynchus. The sequence continues at coordinate 3,590,122 of NW_027040682.1, read as the reverse complement.
TCACATTTCCTCGGAATTGAAAACTTCGATGCTCTCCTGGTTAAGGCTTATTATTAAGGCTGGACATGACGAACCAACATATCCGCTTCGTGTTAACCTCGGAATCGCTTTAAACATTGCTTTCTGTTTCTAAGATTTATTATCTGTCTATTGTACCATATTGGTGTTTTTGCATTGGCTTTTTTCTTTTGCTTCATGGGCACTGTCTGTTCTAGAATAGAATAAATAATCTGATAGAATACATCAACTGCATGTTCTGTATCATGACTACGGATTACAAGTTGCCAATCTATACTGTTCAATTTATTTTTGATCGCTCCATAGTCTGCCTTACTGAAATCGAAATAGGGGTCTGACAAATTATTATCCACCATTGCGGTTTTTTCAAGTATCATTATGGAATATTCAATAGCAGTGTGGAACACTTCATTTTTCCAAAGAGGAGAAGGTGACTCTGATACGCAAAAATCGTCAGTCATGGTAGTAAATAGCAAATCTAAATAGCAGTTATTTTGATTTTTTATATGATTTACTTGATTCAATCCAATTTCTGCGCATTTTTCAAACAAAGTATGAAGTGTTTCATTTTCCCCCATAATCGGAATCAAAATGGATTCATTTTCGTCATCTACAATAAAATTAGCTGCCCGTTGATTAAAATCTCCGTATATGTGAACGTTTGCTTCAGCCTCGAATTCCGACATAATACTGCTAGCAAGACCAAAAAATTTTTCAAATGCTTCTTTTTTAGCATGTTCTGGTGGAAAATACACAACCGCGAAAATATGAATACGATCACCAATAATTAATTTGACCCATACATGGTCAAACTCCTTGTTCTTGCAAGATGAAATTTGCTCAGATTCATACTCCACGCTAACTGCTATTAACACACCTCCACCGCATTTTTTGTTGGATAATAATTTATCGCGATCATCTCTATAAACATTAAAACGATCGCCAAAAACTTCTTCGTTATTAATACTAGAATCCCAACTTGTTTCTGTTCCTAAAATCACAGGAAAAGTGCAAGCATTAACTTTCTTGTAAATCTCATTCACTTTGGTGGCGCTTCTCATTCTATTAAAATTCTGACAGTAAATGACCAACTCCTTACTTTCATCATTACGATGCAATTCCAAATTTTGTGCTTCAGTACTAGGCGGCAAACTAAAACTATTTAAATTAATTACCTCTCCTTCCTGCTGTCGAGAGGTCGTCAAATCGTGAAAGTTGTCCAGTTCTTCAAAAACATTGTCATCGTTGGGACTTTCCTCTAGATGACTCGTCAATTTAGTCGAAAACACGAATGCCTGCATGAACTTGAACATGCCTCACATGCAGTAGCTGAAATCATCCGGTTAGGCGCAGGAATGGTACATGGAGATTCGCTCTCCGGATATGGGTTTAGAATTTCACCTCGATGAAATTGCATCGTTGGACGATAATTAGTCGGTGGCCTGGAGAAGCGATCTTTCGCTACTGCAAGAAGCTCTCTATCAGACGGAAGTAAGTGGGCGCGATTCAGTCCAATGTTTCTGCGATTGATGTCACTATTATCCCTGTTACGACTGTTGTTGTAGAAGTAAACATCGTAGTTGTCGTTTCTGCTTTGATTTTGGTGCTGGTTGTTGATTTTGTTATTGTTGTAGTTGTTGTTGTTGTTGCTGTTGTTGTTGTTGTTGTTGTTGTTGTTGTTGTTGTTGTTGTTGTTGTTGTTGTTGTTGTTGTTGTTGTTGTTGTTGTTGTTGTTGTTGTTGTTGTTGTTGTTGTTGTTGTTGTTGTTGTTGTTGTTGTTGTTGTTGTTGTTGTTGTTGTTGTTGTTGTTGTTGTTGTTGTTGTTGTTGTTGTTATTACGGATGTTGTTGTTACGGATGTTGTAGCCTAAATTTTGACGTGATGTGTTCTGCTTCCTCCATTTTTTAGCCTTGTCAGCCAATTTTTGCTGACTCAAGCGGCGCGATACACGAGCGTCGTAGTCCGTCCAATCTGGTCTCCACACCTTCCGGGTACCAAGAAGTCTCCATCCTGAGTCAGTGGCATCATTATTGTTGTTATTTTTATTTGTATTGTTTATTTCTGAGTCCAGGCTGGGACACAAATCCGGAGACAGAGTCAAAGGTGCAGTACTATGTACTGTCATAATGTTTGCTGATAATGACTTCAGCTCGTCCAGAATGTCCAACTCTAACATTGGATTATTGCGCATTGGAGCACTAGTTGTCAGGTCCATAGTGAGACTTGAGATTTTATTAACTTCATCGCTTAAACATCTCAAGTCACTTGATATACCTAACGTCATCGCTTGTAATGACGTCGATATGCTTTTATTGGATGCCTGCATTGCCATATCATTTAGCGATGTCATATGGTTCTTAATGGCAATAACATTTCCAGTAGAACCGCTGCTTTTATTCGCTGCCAGCTCTTTTTTTATGTCGGTGAGCAGAGTGTCGAGGTGATCGATCGCTTTATGCACAACATCAACATTATTTTGCTGAGCGGAGCGATGTGTGACTTCTGAGTTATTATTTATTATTTCGGTTAGTTTCGCCTGCTGATCGATTAGCAATTTGAAGTCAAAGTTCATTGTGACTAGCACTTGACACGAACTGCAGCACGGTATGACATAAGATTGAGTGTCAATCTTTTTGTCATTTTTACGAAGCGAACCACGTTTTACAGGCACTCCCACGCAGGCGGCATGAAATGTGCGCGTACATCCGACGCATTCCCACATTACCGTTTCGACGGAGGAATCAAGTGAGCAAATTTCACAACTCATTTTGAACAAAAACAGTACACAAGACTAAAAGCGTAGCGTATGCAAAAATAAATACCACGAAAACGCACGTGGTTAAGAGCGAATTGAAAACGCGACTGCACTGATTGACGACACGATATAGTCCATATAGTTGCATCAATAGCTGAATAAAACTGGACTGTATCGAATTGGGAGAATAAGTTGAAACCAGATAAGTCCCTCAAATAAACGAATCTCAACCATCCAAAATTCCCATCCATCTCCCTAACCTACCACAGCAAGTCACTCAGAAACCCAATCACCATCACAATGTATGCATGCATGTACCATAACATTGATCGAAAGCCACCTCAACAATGGTCCGACCGAACTTAACCCTATCCCTAACCCGAACCCGCACTAAGCTCGAAATGGTGATTGTTGCTGCAGCAATAAAACCCCAAAGAAAATGCACTCGTCTTCTGCCGGTATCAGAGAAAAAAAACACTGGCGAAAAGATTTCACTTCTGGCTGACTGGTTGACCGTTGTTGTTCGTCGAACCGTTTGGTATCCCCCCTGAGCAACCGAAATGGCTAGGTTCGGTGACACAAATAGCCGGATAGCATTCCGGTGCTGGATGGTAAACAGAGGCTCAAGCAGCAACGGCAGGCACCATCCATCCATCTAGACATATGCAAGGTTCGTGTGATCCCTTCTGTCGTTGGTTGGCAAGTATGTACATGAACGGCACCAAGAACGACTAAAACGACGACAGTCGTCGGGAAAAAAGAAACCGCATTGCTCGAATCTCTTAAATTGAAGAGGAGATGTCGCACATGTTTTGATGTTTTTCTTTTCCGGATGCCTCCACCCGGGCTAGAGCAACCGGACAAGACCGGAAATGTGGGATAAGGGGCAGAAAGCTGTTGGACAAGAATGCGATTTTCAATTGCTTCAGCAAGGGTGGTTCTATTTAGAGGAAATGATATGAAATCAACTCTTAAAGTGCAACGCTATTTTGTTTGTTGTTTGTTGCATTCAAATCGAGTATAAATACGTTGCTCGTGTTGCGCGTGATTCCACGAGATTACGCCAAATATTTTTGAGATTTTTTATTCTTTTTAATTTATTGGAATTTCGTGGAATAAAAAAAACTGTGTGAACAGCCCAGCGGAGCGGTCATATGACACATACGTTGTTTTGGCTCTGTTAGAGGCCTGTCATGGTGGTTACTCTAGTCGAAACTTAGTGAGCGTACAAATATCAATCTACAAGCGCACCTCTGATCAAAGAATGTTCGGACACCCATACAGATTACAATGCGTTTATATGAACAAAATTGCACTGCAAAGAAACATCATTTGAAATATTCTGTCTTTATCAAGATATAACCTGTGGGTTTCCAAGAACCCCAGGACTTATCACTATTAGCAAGCCATAAAAAATAACAAGGAATACCAGCCGCATAGTACTTTCTTGTCGTATGTCGTGACCCACATCAAATTACATCACGGAAAAAACGCTGTAAAAAATTACCCATTGGGTATTTTCTCTTGAAAATTTGGGTAGAAATAGTTAAGAGTGTATTGTTTACACAGAAAGCTCCAAACCGAAGTAACATTTCATGTTTTATGGAGGTTTTAAGGCATGCTACAAGTCGAAATCATGGTCTACAGAACCCTTATAAAACCGAAATTGTTACTTTTTGGGAATCGTGACGAACGGCTAAATACGGTGGGAAAGTCACGGGTCCGGAGACTGTACACTCGGATGCTGATGAAGCCTCATTGTCTCATCATGGATGCTACGTCAAGGCGGACTTCCGGCAACTTCCGTGGCTACTGTTCTTCACCGCCCCCCACAAGTTTGATGTTCCGGAGGAAGTGAGGATGCAGAAACATTCAAAGTTTGCCAAGAAATGCATGATTTGGCAAGCGATCTGCTCATGTGGCAAACGGAGTGCGCCGTGCGTGACTATCGGTACTGTAAACGGGGAGATCTACCTCAAGGAGATCTACAGAAGCGTCTGCTTTCTCTGTTGAAGTAACACGAGGGCCCTACGATCTAGCTTCGTGGCACTAGCACTGAGTGCCAAAACTTACTTCGTGGCACCAGCACTGAGATCTAGCTTCGTGGCACTATTCAAATGTTGTCCTGGAGAGGTACAAAGCCAACTGGGTCACTTTCGTACCCAAGGACATGAATCCCCCAACGCACCGGAACTAAGGCCAATCAAAAAATACTGGGCTATTACGAAGCAGACACTACGGAAGCATCCCAAGGAGGTCAAATCTGAGGAAGACATGAAAAAAAGTGGGTGTCCGTACAGAAGAAGCTGCAGCCAGATGTTGTACAGAACCTAATGAGTGGAGTTAAGCGTAAGGTGCGAGCGTACGGTTATGGTATTGAAGTTGAATAAAAGAAATATGCCAAAAGCTAACTAATAGGTTATATTTTATTGTCGGAAAGTTTGAAAAGGATAGGTCGACTAGGTAATTTTCTACAACGTTTTTCCGTGATACAATTTGATGTGGTGCACTCTTTATTTGCTTTTGCAGAAGGAAGTGTTACTGCTACCTAAAGCTACAACAAATTTAAACAGCACTTCTAGGTGCTAAATATTACCTGTAAATTTTCTACCTTTTTTGACTCTTATTCCTCTCCGATCCTTGTTTGGACCCTACCCGAGGTTATTTTGCTTGGACATCGACTTGTAAACACAAAAGAAAAGAGCAATCTCTTGATCCCCCTTCTGATGAAATTCATTTGAGCAATCAATTTGATATGCTCACGGACGATAAGAATGATCCATCATCCACGCAAAATTTGAATAAACTTTCCCGACTTAATGCCAGGAAGGAAAAGGTCACCCCTATTGTGGTAACCCCTTCCGATTTCCATGCTCTTCGCACGGAACTTTCAACTTCATTAAATTTAAGTTTTCACTTCAAATTGGCCATCCAGATTAGACTGAAACCTTGGACGGATTAAAATGGCACATCCATTTTTTATCTTACTCAGAAGTAACACAAATGTTTTACTTGCGACACCAAAACTGAACATCTGTTCATGGTTGTCTTGAAAGGTCTGCCCAGTGGTAAATGCCTGGATCAGATAAATTGACAAAATGACTTGCAGTTGAACCAGTCCAAGTAATCAAAATAAAAAGAAATCCCGTCCGGACAACTCGCGTAACGGGATTTCGAATGACTTTTATTTAGTTCACTTCATTCTTTAAGGTCATATATAAATCTAGCCTTATGCTGCTAGCCTGAATGAAGTGGGAACACTTAAGGAAGACGGGAAAAATTTCCAAAACCTCTCCCCGTGCCGAAGCCGCCAGGGATGGGGTCACAGAACCAAAATGCCAGCTAAATGCATTAATCGTGGAAATTCCTCTCATGAAAAAAATACCTCTCAACTAATATTTTCAGCATATGTAAACGCTTTATCACTGTCGATTTTGCAGCCTCCAGCTGCCTTGAAGCACTATACAATATGCGGCAATTTTTACACAACCTCTATACACGCAAATCTGGAAGGCAGCTAGTTTTGGTCAAATTAGACAGCTCTTAATAACATTTTTTTTTCTTTATTAGAGAGACTTTCAGCCGTGGGCTGGTTTGTCTCTATCTCGGAACATATTCATTAACGCTTCTTAACAGCCGATATTCAGCTGTTTAGCTGAGTATGAAGTTTAAAGGCGTTTATTCAACTACCAAATAATCACCATACAGCTTTGTCACAAAGTAGAGATAAATATTGTGTGTGTAAAACATTTCAAGAAATGCGGAATTTATATTATTCTGAACGTTTCTCATCGCCGGATTTAATTAAACACCTAACAAAATTATTGCTTGCACCGGAAACTAAACTTGAACTTGTAACGATCGCAATGGTAATCTTAAACGCTACCAACTTTGCAACACCAACACTAAAAACTGATCTAGATATATCTACATGTTGATCCACAACGAGATCGTTGACTAGAGGCTTTATAATAGTACATGTGCAACACTTTCTTGAAAATTCTATTTATAGATTCATGGAAGACGTAGTGTAAAAGTTATAAAACAACTGCAAAAGTACACATCAGAAAACCAAACTACGTTGATTACAAAAGGGCTTGCAAAATCGATTCTACAGTTTATTAACAGAGTATATAGGAGGCTATAAATAAAACAGCAAAAAGGTTATCTTCCAACGGCGCCGGTGGTGTAGTGGTAAGCGTGATTACCTCTCACCCCAGCACATCTGGGTTCAATCCCAGTCGGCGCCGCCGGGATGTTCTGAGGCATAACATCTCTGATCACGCCTTCCTTCGGATGGGAAGTAAAGCCGTTGGTCCCCGGTTCATGAGTTGATGGGTCGATAGGTAGGGTCCAGGTGTGGGAGCTGCCTTCCTGGCACGTCGGTAGCATTGGTGCTCAGCACGGAAAACAAGATCAACGGAAAAAAAAACAAACCAAAGGAAAAAAAAAAGGTTATCTTCCATTTAATTCCACTTAATTAGTTTTGGTAGCCATGACAGATACGTATTTCGACTACAATGTGCAGTCTTGATCAATGTCTTCTTCTTCTTCTTCTTCGCATTTCAAGCTTATTGCATATCGCATATTAGCTTATTGCGTACTCTCAACTTAGTGCTCTGGATGCACTTCCACAGTTATTAATTGAGAGCTTTCGATGCCTGTACCATTGTTGCATTGGTATAATTGAGTTGCAAGTCCAATCATATTTCTATGCCCAGGGAAGTCGAGAAATTTTCCAACCAGGAAAATTCCTAGACCGGACCGGGAATCGAACCCAGCCACCTCCAGCATGGTCTTGCTTTGTAGCTACGCCTTTACCGACTGAGCTAAGGGAGGCCCCATCAATGTCATTCCCACTAAAGAACTTATCAAAATCTAATCCCCTAGGTAAAAATATCAAGATCACAGGTATAAAAATGAAACTACAATGTGCAGAATCGGAACCTTCCAAACCAAAGATTTAAGTAAACTAAAGGAGAAAAATCTATACAACTCTCTAAAAAGGAAAATTCCCAAAGGCTGCATAGATTTGTCTCCTTTAGCTTAGCTTGTATAAATGCTGAATAAGCGCTACTCTTACTATTTTGACAGCTTTTGTAGCTAAACTCACAGCTTTTATGCAGCTGCTTACAAAACGAAACTGCTAAAAGTAAAGGGTGGAACGATCAAAAATTTGTCAAACATTATCAAGTGCACACTTTATTTATTTTTGAAGATCAATGATTACAAAATGCAGGAAAATTATTTTATTAGGCTTCCGGTTTTACAAATGTGAACTGTCGGGCCTTTCGTTTCACACCTTCCATCAGACTTTGTACCGCTGTTGTAACCACTTTATTTTGTAGCGCGCAAAATGCGGCTAACGGTTTTCCGTCTTCTGGATCGTTCCCTGGCTCAATAAATGGACGGCTTAAGCGCCACCTCCAAGGAGGACCGTCCGTCGAGTCTTGTTTGCCCGGCTAGAAACCCGACCTCAGGGCGGGTTTGTTCAATCAGAACCAAAAACTTAATTTCAAAACGAAACAGAAGACTCAAACAGCACGATGGATCGAGATTCTCCACACAAAGAGGTCGCCACAATCGCGACGAGAGAATAGTTGATGCTACCGGTCGTTCTACCTACTCACGAAAACAACACTCACCAGTATCATCACCGGAGGAACTCACTTATTCAAAGATCCCCGCCGATCGAGACACGTGAGTGGAGAGACTGATTTCCCAGGCAGTCTAACCTGGCGTACAAGAACATCAACACAAAAAAGTAGAACGACGCGAAATGTGAGAATTCTCGAAACCAAAAAATAAGTTACATGGGAAACTTTAACATTTAACGGAAAAACATTTATTGGGGTAAACTACTATAAAACATTTAAGTAAGCTTATTTAATTGCATAACCTAGGTTTTCATTATTCGTGTTTCTTCGTCTCTAGTTTCCCTACTGTGTGCGAATTTTGATCTAGTGATCGCTAGCTAGTTTTTCTCATCAGGCTCTTCTTCGTGGTGTGTGTGTGGTGTCGTTAACGCATGCGCATGGTTAGATTAATTGTTGGGTTTACTCACGGTACCGAAATAGCTGCCTGATGAATTGGTCGACAAAGCAGATACCGGCTGGTTTGCGGCGGTATTGTGGCTATCGCCCGAAATGCGGCGATTGGCAATGATGCTGCGGAAATTCCCAGTCGATGGATGGTCTCGAAGCTGGTACTGAACTCGCGCCGAAATGGATTGGCACTGTAGACGACGTTGGGGCGTCGATGTTTTACACGTGGCGGAAATGGCAAAATGGTCGCTCTGTCGAAACGGTTTGTTTCCTTCCGGCTTTCCCCTCAAACCGGGACTTTTGACGCAGAATAGTGGGGTCGAGAGTCGCGCTTTATCTCGGGATGCGGTGTGCCGAGCTTCGGCCGTATATCGATAAAAGCGAATCCTACATAAAAAGCCGTCGAACGGCTGTTCGACGCGTTAACAATAAAATTTCCACACAAAACAATTATCCACGAATTACCTTTTCTCTACGTACGCACACACAAAAATTGACCGCACGTCAACTTTGACCTAACTGCTGAACTTTAGGCTACACGATAACTAGACTTCTCACATTTTTTATAAGTACCAATTAAAACACACCGCGACACAAGAAAACTATTTCACGCGCTCTCGCCTCTTCAACGGTCCAGGTCAAAATGGACGAGTGGACGTTCCGAAAACCCTCAGATCAAATCGTGATCATAGTCTTCGTGGCCGGAAGTACGTCAATTACCGAAGTAATTAACGACCTTTTCAAACGACAAATATCATCAACTACGATCTCGAACCGAGTGAACACTCTATCTCTTTCTCGCTCGTACCGTTTGATTAAACTGTCTCGTTTCAATCTATTTCTGGTTCGATTGATTTTTTAAGAGAGAGAATGTTCGGATTCGAACCTCGGACTTTACGACGAGTCTCGCAAACCAGTGAACGTTTCCAGTGACGGGTCAAATGAATTTTGGTAGGCAGCTTGTATGCAAGCGTTTCGTTTTTATGCGGATTTACAATTCGTTTCATTTGTAATGGTGATTTCAATTTAATTTACGTGAACATGTAGTTATTATGTAATGAATATAAATAATAAATAAATAACGTGAACGATAATTATTAATGGAATTCAAAAATAGATGGAAAAACAGAATATAATTCAAATAAATAAGTGGCAATCCTTAAATTAGTTAAATTATATTTACATAAAAGTGACCATGCTACAATTTGATGCTGAACGCCAATTTGATTTGAACTGTTTCTCATTCCCAACTGTTTTCTGAGTTTTCTTGAGGCTCCACTTAACGATTGCCCAATATTATCAATTGGGTGCAGCTCCGGCAAGTTTGGAGGTTTTTTGTCCTTGGGTAAGACTTGCACGTTGTTGGTGGTATACCGTTCCTGAGCCATGTTCCCGTAGTGACAGGAAGCGAGGTCTAGCCAAAACAGCACGGAACAACTGTGTTTCTTTGAAAATTCAACAAGCATTGCAAATCACCTGCTAAACCAAGTATTCTTTTGTGAACTTTGACAACTTTTTCTGCTTAAACTTATCTTGAACCATTCCGTTTCCGGTAACCGTGTAAAACTCTTGACCTGGTAGCGGCTTGCAATCCGCCTTGACGTATGTTTCATTGTCCATTAAGACGCAATCAAACTTCTAACGCAATCAATATGCGTGGGAATAATTTGGATTTTGCTTAGGCACGAGCAAAATTTCGATACGCTGTTCCTCTTGCTTCGACGCTATTTTGACAACTGGATGGAAAATGGCAAAGACAAAATAGAGGCAACATTTCGTACGCACAGACCTACAAAATTATGGAGTGTTCAAAATCCTCAATTTTGAGTCGACCCATTTTCGACCGTTCCACCCTTTAAGCTTACATAGCTGAAAATGTTTGTTGGGCTGTTATGTTAAGGAAGATCCTAAAAAAATCAATATTCAAATTATATACCTTTTACGTCGATTTTTCCTTTTAATTCTACTGTTTTTGTATCACTTTCACTTTCACTAATTCAATTTCACTCTTTACTTTCACTATCACTTTGAACTATAACATATACGTATTTTGTTTACTACTTGCAAACTTCAACAGTGTTTAGTCATAGACATAGTCAAATTGAGAAACAGTGGCTAATAAACGCTTACACTACTGCTAAACCCATCAACACATGTTTCTTAACATGCAACTTAAAAGTTGCAATTCAGTGCTGCAAAAAAGTGTACATTACTCATCTAATCTCATGACATCATGGCCTACAAAATGGTGAGTTGACAACCTGGAACGAGTGGAATACCGAGCTCTGGTCCTCACAAGTTCTTACGACTCCCGGGTCATATGATAAAAAAGACTACCCGCTGAAACATGGACACAGCTGGGTGGCGTAGCCTGGGCAATGTTGCCAGTCCGGCAATAGCAAAGTGAAGAGGTGCGACGCGAACACTGGCGCGGTAACCATAGTACGGTGATAGAGGAAATGCTTCACCAAACCTGAGTGTCTGTTCACCATGGAGGTGCGGCTCAAAACGGCGTCTGTTCTCCATGTTAGGAGCTGCTGATCACCGCCCTAGTGCCACCGTGGGACTCTAAACAGAACTTTGCACGATGGTCCCCTGCCAAAACAGGGGGTTGGGGCAGGCCCAAAAAAACACCCTGAAAAAAAAATAAAGTTGCAAATACCGAAGAAAGAAATACGCATACTAAGATTTTTTGCCGAGATGGGCACCACCGAGCAGCTCGGCATTTTATTTTGCTGGATCTCAGTTAAAACTTGCCAAGATTCAGCTAACAAACGGGAATTTTGCCGTGATCTCAGCTAACAAACATAAATTTAACCGAATCTCGGGAAGTTTTTCACTGATATCCAGCAAAATAAAATGCCGAGCTGCACGGTGGCACCCTTCTCGGCGAAAAAATCTAAGTGTGCAGATCGGAACAATCGGCACAGCCCTACGCGATGAAATAAGGACTACGATTGGAAACTCGGAACATGGAACTGCAAATCGCTCGACTTCCCGGGCTGTGATAGGTTAATCTATGACGAACTTCAACCACGCAACTTCGAAGTCGTAGCACTGCAGGAACTTTGCTGGACGGGACAAAAGGTATGGAAAAGTGGACATCGAGCGGCTACTTTCTACCAGAGCTGTGGAACCACCAACGAGCTGGGAACCGGCTTTGTAGTGCTGGGTAAGATGCGCCAACGCGTGATTGGTTGGCAGCCGATCAACGCGAGGATGTGCATGTATAGGATTAAGGGCCGTTTCTTCAACTACAGCATTATCAACGTGCACTGCCCGCACGAAGGGAGACCCGACGACAAGAAAGAAGCGTTCTATGCGCAGCTGGAGCAGGTGTACGACGGCTGTTCGCAACGGGACGTCATCGGCGACATGGACGTCATAGGCGACTTGAACGTTCAGATAGGACGGGAGGCAATGTATAGACCGGCAAGCAGGCCAAACAGCCTGCATGCCGTATCGAACGATAACGGCCAACGATGTGTGAACTTTGCAGCCTCTCGAGGTAAGGTAGTCCGAAGCAGTGGTGGCACAAGTACTGGAGTTTAACGTTTTTTCCTTAACATTTGATATTTTGCGCAATGACCATACCGAAGACGCACAAACACAAACTGGCAAGCGGAAAAGATGTCATGACATTTCTAAACTGTTTTCTGCAGGCGACAGAACATTTGCGCACAATGAAGCAGACAAGACCATAAATTTATGTCATGTAGAATTTTGCTGAATTCTGGCTAATTATAGCATTTATTTGACGTTTATTGCATGGAATAATAAAATAAGAACAAATACTAACCACTCATAAGCTTAGATGTTAAAATGATACGTAAATAAGGAAGTTAATAATTTACTGTCACACGCATGCTTGCAGCCAGTGATGGAAAAGTTCGCAAAAAATCACTATGACTCGCGAACTTTTCCCTTGGAGAACTTCGAGAAATATCGCGAACTTTTCCAACACTGCTTGCAGCTAAAATGTAATTTCAATAAACTGTTTGAAAAATAATGGACTACGACATTTTTCCTATTCTCTATATCTGCTGTTTGCTTGTAATGTAGAAAGATACGACCGCCCGTGTGCTGGCTGTTTTGTTTTGCTCTGGACGATGGTTTTGCAAAAAATGTACTATTGCCACCTCTGGGCAGGAATTCACGGTTCACAAAAAGTTCACTATTTTGCCATAAAGAAATTCAAAACAAAAAAATGTATGGGCGGATTTGGACTGTTTTTGACCTGTTTCATACGACCGGAAGGTGTATGCTGGTCACAAATGCCGTGCCAAACTGATTTCGTACACAATTAATCAACCTTTGATGTGAATTTCGCTAATAAACACGAGGAGCCTTTCTTATAGCAAAACTTGCCATAACAAAATGGACATAGTTCATTTTAGTAAACAAACTAATACTTCTTCCTTGTGTGTCACCTTTCATGCAGCTCCTAGAGTCCAAAGTACCTTTTTCCCCCGCAAGGATATGCCAAAGCCACCTGCAGATCACCTGACCAACACACAGAAAACCAAATCCATCACGTTCTAATCGACGGGAAATTCTTCTCCGACATTATCAACGTCCGCACGTACCGCAGTGCGAACATAGATTCGGACCACTACCTAGTTACAGTATGCATGTGCTCAAAACTCTCGACGGTGCATAACACCCGTCGAAGTCGAACGCCGCGACCCATCTTTGAGCAGTTACGGAACGCCGGAGTTGCCCAGGACTGGGCAACGCAGCAGCTGGAAGTTGCACTACCCACGGAAGAGCAGCTTGGCGCAGCTACTCTTGAAGATGGCCTGAGGGACATCCGTTCCGCCATAGCTAGTACTGCTGCAGCGGAACTAGGTACTGCGATCCCGGACCGAAGAAATGACTGATTTGACGGCGAATGCAAACTGTTAGTAGAGGAGGAGAATGCAGCACGGAACAGACAAAACTCGGTTTTTCGAAGGAAGAAGCGTCAGCAGGAAGACCGAGCTCGAGGCGATGGAAAATCTTTACCGCGTAAACGACACACGGAAGTTCTACTAGAAGCTAAATGGTTCCCGAAAAGGTTACGTGCCGCAAGCCGATATGTGCAAGGACTTGGACGGTAACCTACTCACGAACGAGTGTGAGGTGATTGAGAAGTGGAAGCAGTACTATGACGAGCACCTCAACGGAGATGCAGCAGAAAACGAAGGTGGCACGGCCATAGACCTTGGAGCACGCACAGAAGACGACAGGCTACCGGCCCCTGATCTGCAAGAAGTTGAGGAGGACACAAAAGTTGGATTGCTGCAACTACCGCGTGATCACACTGCTGAGCGCCGAATACAAGGAACAAGACTGAAGGCTGAACCTACGTGGATTGGACTTGCCATCAACGCATAGAAGACAAAATACATGAAAGGAAGAGGTTCTAGGGAAGACAATGTTAGCCTCCCACCCGAGTTCAGATTGACGGTGACGAAATCGAGCTGGTCGATGAGTTCGTGTATTTGGGCTCACTGGTGACCACCAAAAATGATACCAGCAGAGACATTCAAAGACGCATTATGGCAGGGAATCGTGCCTATTTTGGACATCGCTCCTGTCGAGAAAAAACAATTGCCGCCGTACAAAGTTGACTATCTACAAGACGCTGTACAGAGGAGTAACTGGAACAAAAACCTGGCCAAAATAAGAAAACAAGATTTTCTTGATTTTTCATGCTTCTTTATTTTTTTATATATTTCAATATATGTAGCATAAAGTAACAATGGAATAAAAACGTTACATTTTGTTTACAAATTTTGAGACGTGTTCAAAAACAGAAGAAATTCGAAGCTTCTTGTTTTCCAAAAAGTAGCCATGTAATAATTATGCCTACCAGATATAAACAATTTGATCAAGAGACAAGTATTATAATAAAATGGGTACTTTGGGCTCTCTTCTAACAAGTTATGAGATAAAAACCTTTAAATTTAAATAATGTCTTATTTTTTCAACAATATGAAAAAAATGTATTTTTTATGTTTTTTTGTGCTGTTTCAGACTTGAAAAAATTGTAGAATCTTGCGCGATCAGATCATATAATCTATGGACGAATGAAAGTTCACGTTATTATGAACACATTGGCATTAGAAACTCGTCTGGAGTCGTCCGAATTGGCGATTGCGAGCCATTTGAAAATGGCATGTTTTGCATCATTTCGTGGCAAAATTTTATCCCTTTATAAGGTCATACTTCCAGAAAACTTCCGTAACACAACGGTTTTCTGCAGATACCTATGACAAACTTACCGAGTACTACTTCTTTAATCTAGTACATCAATTGTGGTACTAGATTAAAATTGCACTTCAGTAAACTACTCCCGGTTGATACCCATGGCCAGCATTATTTTACTAATGTTGCTAAGGTTTTTTAATCTAGTACCTCAATTGATGTACTAGCATAAAGGAGTGTAACGCTAGAAAAACCATGTGACATTAGTTTATCTATATAATTTGTGTTTGTAGCAAGAGTAAGGTTTCTTTGCCCTGTAATTCAATGTTTATCACAGACCGTTTACCCCATAAAGTATTTCACTTTTGAGGTAGATACTGTAATTTTTGAAAATTAGCGAGTGCCATTTGGTTGTAATACTCTCTCATACACACACACACATTTACCCATTCGATTTTACATACACATAGGTTCGTTCAAGCTAAACTAGCAGAGCGTCGTAGCTGGCGATAACGAATGAAAATAAAGCAGAATCTGTGCACGGTAACCGCAAACTACTCAATATTGAATACAAAGATTATAACTTAACGAACGTAAGAAATCGCAAATTGTGTTATTAAAACTTTCGTTATTTTTTATTATTTTTTTTATTACAGGGCAATGATTCTTGGATAGTTTCTTTACTCTTTTTTGTTAAATAATCAGAAGAAGAAGAAAAAAATCCTACTTTAAAAACCAATTACTTTTTTTATTCGTATGGATGATGAAAGGCCATATATTTACTGCTAAGTAGATGGATTTTAAAAGTTTAAGTTAACAGAAGTCTTAAAACCTATTAATATTAAATATTTTAATATTAGTAGAAAATTGCTCAAAACCAGTGAATATAATTTTGGCCAGGTTTTTGTTCCAGTTACTCCTCTGTGGCGCTGATTAGACCGGTGGTCCTCTACGGCCACGAGACCTGGACTATGCTCGTGGAGGACCAACGCGCCCTTAGTGTATTCGAACGGAAGGTGTTGCGTACCATCTACGATGGAGTGCAGATGGATGACGGAACGTGGAGGAGGCGAATGAACCACGAATTGCATCAGCTGCTGGGAGAACCATCCATCGTCCACATTGCAACAATTGGGCGACTAAGGTGGGCTGGGCACGTCGTAAGAATGCCGCACGACGACCCAGTGAAAATGGTTCTTGAAAGCGACCCAACATGAACAAGAAGAAGAGGCGCGCAGCGGGAAGGTGGGTCGACCAAGTAGGCGACCTGCAGATCCTTCGCAGACTACGAGGCTGGTGAACTGTGGCCATGGATCGAGCAGAGTGGAGACGACTTTTTCGGACAGCAGAGGACAAAAAGGCCTTATCCTGATTGGTAAGTATCTCATGACATCTTCACACCAATTTAACAGTTTGAATCACATAAACATCGAAAGCGCATGTCCAGCTATTAAATAGCTTTTACTCTGAAGTAGTGAAATTGGATTGTTAGCGGAATGCTTAAATATAACTGCAAAAAAAGGTTATCTTCTATTTAATTTCACTAAATTAATTTTGGTATCGATGACAGATACATATTTCGACTACAATGTGCAGGCTTCATCAGTGTCATTCTCACTAATGACTTATCAAATTCTATCCCACTTAAGTACTCATCCCCTACACACTTAGTTTTTTTTTTCTCTACTGAGCTCGGCTGTGCTTTGTTTGCTGAAATTCAGCTGAGCATTATCCGAGATTCAGCAATCAAATGTCACTTTTGCTGAGATTTCAGTGAAGCTTTTTTTTCCAAGATTTGCACAGCCGAGCTCGGTAGAAAAAACTAAGTGTGTAGGTAAAAATGTCAAGATCACAGGAATTCTGTTTGACACCACAAAAACCGTCAGATATTTCGAAACGTCCAAATTTTTCAGACTTGTATTGATCAAACATCATTGCTAGTGGTAATGTACGTCCAGCAAAATACCGCGTCAAACCTGAAGCGTTAATAAGCTTTTAACATCTATAAGCTCTGTTCGACAATGAACAGGTGAACAGATCTGACCACTCAGGACAATCTGAATGGGCTGAGGGTAACATCAATCCCTCATATATGACACTTGGCCCTCCGGACCTCGGATCAAAAGTCAGTCTTCCAAGCGATATGTATACCCTCCTCTGTAAGAAGGCTAAAACAAGCACCAATTATATAACCGCTGTGACTGATTGTTATCACTTTAGTATGATCAACTTTCCATAGAAAATAAATGTTGCCTAACTGGAAAATAGGTTTTCATATGAAGAGCACAATGCGTCTCCACCGGATCGTCGAGTGCACCGAAGAATTTCTAACTGTTATGGAAACGCATTGTGTCCTAGCACCTTGACCTATCGCATAGTAAACACAACGAACGACGAATCAATTCCAACCAAATCCAATAATAATCCAAACAAAAACCATACATACTAATCGAAATTCACACCACCGTCCGCCGGGATGACCTACCCTAACGAATCTCATCGTCATCAATGAACATTGGAAGCTTTATTATGACCACTGCGGTGTACATACTATACAGTCAAGTCCAAAAGACATCATCCAGAGAGGCAGAAATATGCAAAAAGGTCGGTCCGAACCAAAGATTATAGGACCAATGGGGGTTTTGCCTGCTGCTGCATATGCCGTAGGAAAGGATCGCCTTTTGACGATAAAAAAAAACGCTCGAAACCTCAGAAACAAGCCACAGACCAACGACCGGAGTGTGAATACGGCGGCTCCAGAGCGAAAATAAACACACTTATATGTACCTACGACGGAGCACAGCGCCGACGATGACGACCATGGACCAGGCCAGTTCGATGTTCACATATCTACCTTCCTATATGTGGCTAGCTGGATAAAAGTGAGGCAAAATGCATCGATTGGAAATTTCTGATCTTTATCTTTTCGAGGGAGCGCTCTGTTCGAAGAGGTGGAAGCGCTGCAGCTACATTCAATCTATTTTAGATGTTTTCATCTCGGTCCCAGGCACTTTTTGTTCTTCATGTTTTATTTTTTTTTTCCCCATTTTTTTTTTTTTTTGCTATTTTCCATACCTACTCCGGGAAAAGCGATTCAATTCTCGCAATTGTAGATTTCCGTTTTTCCAATCCGGAATTATTATTTTTGCAGCTTCCTCCATACAGTGCCATGCAGACGAATGTAGGTTGTGTTCCTCCGAGGGGAGTTTACCATTGCAATCTCCCCTGAACTCGGTCGCATGGAGCAAATATTAATGTTGGGATCGGGAGTAGTTGTTTCGCCATTATTCTCCACTTCATTATTGTACTCATCTGACAAGAGCTCATTAATTAATATAGTATTTATTAACGCAAACAATTTCCCTTTCCTGCAGGCTGGTTGTCACCGTTGAAACATTTTCCATTAGACTGGTTCTATCGAGATTTTGTGGGAGAAATTTTAAACGAATCATGAAGTTTCTCCAGCATCCACTATACCAGTCTGGCACTCATTACCAACCAGAGGTCCAAAACGGGAAACGGATGAGGACAATACGAATTATCCTCAAAAGCACACGCGAAACAACAACCGAAACAGGAAGATGTTGGAAAATATAAACACTCTGCACAACAATGGCAACTATATGAACCGATAAATAATTTGCTCAAGGGTTGCTGCCTACCTGAACCGTGAACCCGACAGAATTGCAATCTTTTGACACATATATTTCTGTTGCAACAATTTATATATTTGAATAAATAAATTGCCCCACTCCAGTAGCCCAACGGTGCACGGAAATTTTCACGGCGTGCAATGAATGGCCACACAAACACACACACACCGATACCAACCAACGTGACGGGCACAGCAACATATTTGTCCATAATAAGCGAAATATGAAAAGCAAATTAACACATTTCCATAACAATTTCCCGCGCCGTTTGCCTGGCCAGCCGACCGATCTCGTAGGGTACTACCCATTACCTACCACACACGACTGTTTGGTTTTGTGACGCGTGGTGGGTTAAACGACGGCGTTGATTTTCCGTTTCGGTACAGTTAAACTTGGTGAAAACGTTTTTGTTTGAGAGGCTAATTTGGTGATTTTTCTGCACACAGTTATCAATAGTTGTAGCAATGTTTAAAAATATAAAAACACTGATATTTATGGTTTATGAATTTAGTAACAAACTATCTTTTCACCAGTTTGTGGTGTACGTTGAAGTACGTAGATGATAATTCATGTTGATGATAATTCAAGTTGAAATTACGGTACTTTGAGATAAATGATTTTAATACAAAAAGAGTCTCCCGTGAGACATACGGTCGATCGATGGCTAGAACCTAGGGGCATCCCACTCTAAACTTGAGTTCTAATATTAATTGAATATTTTTAAATATATCATAAGTGCTATTAAGTATTTTTAAGTTTTTTTTTAAATCTTACATTTTTTTCATCGTAGTGGCCGGTTGCAACTGTAGTTGTTTGTTGTTGTATTCTCTGCCAATTTGTTACTGTTCGTCCGTATCGAATTTAATTAATTTTTCGTTTTGAACTGCACACAGATTTTTTTGCCGAGATGGGCACCACCGAGCAGCTCGGCAATCTATTTTGCTGGATCTCAGTGAAAAATTTGCCGAGATTCAGTTAACAAACGGGAATTTTGCCGAGATCTCGGCAAACAAACATAAATTTTTCTGAGCTCTCAGCAAAAATAAATGCCGATCCTGCTCGGTGGTGGAAGTCATGGATCGCGACCGAACAGGTGAATTGAGACACGAGTTTTGAGCTATTTAAGTTGGAATGCAAGGTAGGAGAACGTATGGAGGACGCTTGTATTTATGAAGGTATCGTCGAAATAGATGCCGGAGACGTTGAGGTCATCATACTTGCCTTTCTCACCTTCCTGTTCAACCTACAAAAGGCCAAAACCTGGCATATGTAGGACGTTAATTCAGTTGGGCTTCACCGTAAGCTGCGCGAGTATGAAATGGAGAAGCTCTTAACTATGATCACGCAAGTCTAGGATATCGTGGCTACGATGCGATGGTCATTCACCAGCTACGATTTTTGAAGCGAACTATGTTCAGCTGTAGCAAAAATTTCTGATAGTTCGATTGCCACAGGTGGTTGGAACACGTCGCATTTGGAGCTGGATTACATTCGACTGGTAAGATAGTCCTTGGGTAGTCAAAGTAGTAGCCGAAGGTTTACTTTCAAATCAACATGCATTTTCCAGATTAAGGATTCGGTACCTCCAAGGACGAGATGCTGATGATTGAGGATTACAAACACACTTGTACAGATGAAACAAGTAACACAGAGAAGGAAAAGTCAAGATTACCAAAAAGGAAAATACCATTGGCCCAAAACGTTTTATTTATTATAAATAATTTATATTTTTTAATATCTACACGCTAAGAAGTTATTACCGACTTTGGTATTTTTGTACCAAACTTTCAACAGCTGCATTGCCCATAAAAGCATAACTGTTCCATATGAATAGGAAATCGAGCAAAGATGGGACAATTATGCTTTTATGGACAGTGCACGTTCGGTTAAACTTTGACCCTGATTGCAAAATCTGTTTCACTAAATATAAATTTCAATCCATTGTTAGCCTTGTTTAAATAATCGTGTATTGCCAATGCCGTGAAGTTTTCATTGTTTTGAAGCTTTGAATCTTATGTATTAAAATACTTGATTATTACCTAACAGTTCAGCTGTTTAAAGTTCGGTAAAAATTGCCGAAATCGGTAATGTTTTAACAGAATACAACCATTTCTGATATCCGATAAAATCGATAAGAAAACAGTTCCAACATTAAAAATCCCCGTCATCTCGACCATGTCCAGTCGTTTAGTAGAAGAGCGTTGAATTTTCCAAATTTGAGGAAATTTTGTCTACTTCTAGATAAACATATTCGACTTGAAGCTACGAGGCTGCGATATGTGGTAATCTGAATGCTAAAGATACAATGCATGTTATGCGAAAATTCTTCAAATTTCTAGTTCAGCTTCGATCAACATAATTAACTTAAGTTATCGACGCACGACCAATATCTTAATTAATGAAAAATACACTTGTAAGACAACCATCGAATGCAAATTGAAGCAGCAACGGGTGGAATGATCCCATGACTTATTCAATATCATAGCATGAGTTCAAATTTTGGGAGACTAATCAGGACCCGATTTGGAACCGTTTGAGCATTGTGGAGCGAAAATGTCAAAATTTGCATCAGTCTACTGGACACGTCCTTTCCCAGTCAGGTTTGTTGGTTTATGAAACCAACTACCTTTCCAGGATTAGCAGACCAAATTAGTGGTGTAAGATAACACTACGAAGAAATTTAGATCTACGCCTGTGTAATGCACCGCAACTGCAGAGCAGATATTCCGAGGTTTCACGTTCTATGCTACAGAAACGGCAGATATCGCTCTGAACCCGACCAATGTTCTTCAAATGATATCTACTCGGACAGTGCCCAGTTACTAGGCCAGTTTATATACTAAGAGCCCATTTATTGAGCTCCAAGTGCTTTTTGGTATGTGTTACCTTTTGAGGTTTAAATCTTTTCGACTGGTTGCACTTCGTGACGGCCATCCCGTTGGCCATCACCCTTTGTTCTTCCCAACGTTTGAGTTCCATTTTTACCGTACAGTTTGATATTCCACAGTATGGTTCTGGACCAATAAGCGGTGAATTGAAACCTAATTTTGCGAGATCGTCTGCCCTTTCATTCCCTTCAATGCCACAGTGTCCAGGAACCCAATATACGTTTACTGAGTTCTGTTTGCACAGCTGTCGCAACAAGAGAATACATTCCCAGACAATCTTTGATGTACATTTGTAAGCACGAAGAGCTTTAAGTGCTGCTTGACTGTCATAAAAAATACAGATATTTGCACTTCTATATTTCCTCCTTAGGTAAACACTTACACATTCAAGTATGGCCACGATTTCCGCTTGAAACACTGTTGAACAATGTCCCATCGCTACTGAAATATTTGTCCCAGGGCCAAAGATTCCTGCACCTGTTTGTGTTCCAATTTTTGAGCCATCTGTGAAAAATATGATTGAGCCTTGACGAACGCTAGGACCACCGACTCCCAATCCGAACGCAACATTTCACATACGTTGAAGGGAGTGTCATAATTGTCCTCTGGTTTCATCCAGTCTCCATTCATACTCATCACTGGTCCTCTTTGGAAGTATTGTAAAATGCTTAGGTGAACAACCAGGTCACCAGGCATGACTTTTTTAGACCTTTTCAGCCTTAGAGCACTTCTTTCCGCTTCTAGTTGCACGGGTTCATGCAAGGGCAGTAGATTGAGAATTGCATCTAACGC
The DNA here is from genome assembly GCF_037179485.1 of Ochlerotatus camptorhynchus. Taxonomy (NCBI): domain Eukaryota; kingdom Metazoa; phylum Arthropoda; class Insecta; order Diptera; family Culicidae; genus Ochlerotatus; species Ochlerotatus camptorhynchus. The sequence goes on along the minus strand of NW_027040682.1, from coordinate 3,567,783 downwards.
TTTTGATGGGGTGCTGCGCATCGCACCTGTTATAGCAATACATGCCAGACGTTGTAGTTTTGCCAGCTTCCTCTGTGCGGTAGTCTCTTTCGTTTTTGGCCACCACACTAACGAAGCATAAGTTACTTTTGGACGGATTACTGATGTGTAAATCCACATTGTCATTGTTGGTTTCAAACCCCATTTTCTACCAACAGTTTTGGAGCATAACCACAGGGCACTGGTTGCTTTGTTGATCACAGAATCAATCTGAGCATTCCAATTCAACTTGGCATCCAATATAACTCCTAGGTATTTGACCTGTTCACTAAGATGGATCTGTTCTCCTCCAAGCTTGAACTCCTTTAGGTTGAACTTCCTCTTTCTAGTAAAAGGAACGATTACTACTTTTGACGGATTAATGTTTAGGCCTTCCTTAATACACCAAGATTGGGTAAACTTTAGAGCTTGTTGCATTCTTTCTGAAATGATAGCGTCAAACTTTCCTCTAACTACGATGACTATATCATCGGTAAAGCCCACAACTTCGAAATCTTTCGCCTCTAGGCTTCTTATAAGATCATCTACAAATAAAGACCACATTAGTGGTGAGAGGACTCCTCCTTGAGGACAGCCTTTCGTTGCCTTTACTGTTATAGATGAGCTTCCCAGCCCAGAAGTGACTTTTCTTTTTGCAAATATAGTATGAATCCAGTTGACGATGTGCGTGTCGAAGTTCCTTTTCTTCATGGCGTCAACCATAGAAGAATAGGATGCGTTGTCAAAAGCTCCTTCAATATCCAAGAAAGAACAAAGTGCGATTTCTTTAACTGAAAGTGATTTTTCGATTTTACTTACCAAAGTATGGAGAGCAGTAACTGTTGATTTTCCAGATTGATACGCAAACTGAAAATTAGATATTGGATGCGTTAACATGTAAGTTGAATTGATGAAGTCATTTAACACCTTTTCCATAGTCTTCAGTAAAATTGATGAGAGACTAATGGGCTGAAATGCTTTTGGCTGCGTTTTATCACGCCTCCCGTTTTTCGGTATGCATATAACTCTTACACATCTCCATTTTGATGGAATGTAGTTTAATCTTAAACTTGCCTTATAAATCTTAGTTAGAGACGGAATCAGCATTGCTTCACCGTTTTGAAGTAGTGCCGGGAATATGCTATCCACACCCGCAGATTAAAAGGCTGAAAAGATCTCGCAGCATTCTCCACTCTGGCAATTGTGAAAATTTCATCAGCTATATCTGATATGGTGTTTTCTGTTCTCTGAGACACTGGCGAGGTCTCTATAGAACACATTTCACCAACAGAATCAGAAATATCTGATTCCACACACAATACCGAACCTGGAAAATGTGTTTCCATCATTAAATTTAAAGTTACAGAGGGAGATTTGGTAAAACCTCCATCATGACATTTAAGATTACCAAGTTCAATCGTATACCCAAGTAACCAAAAGTTCTGATAAAAGGCCATTTGTGGCTTAAGCAGCTTAGTTAGTGATGGTCTTTAGAATTCTAAGCAGCCTCATTTTTAAGTCGTTATAAGAACTTGAAAGTTCCGGTATCATAATTGAAGAGAATTCTAAGCAGCTTCTGGCGGAACTTGAACGGAACTTTTAGAAAATAAATTAAAAAAGGTTTTTGCCCTCTAAACCAATTCTATGTTTAGTTCGCACTTTTATGAAAGTTATTTCTAAGGGCAGGTATTTTTGTTTATTGATTTATCAGCATTAGTAGTTTTGGAGCTGTTTGAAGAATTAAACCCAGTCCTTCTGCGTGAGAGCCCCAGCACGAACCGCTGCGTCATCTGAAATATATTAAAGCGAGCTGTTGTTCCGCCTACTGTTGGAGTTTTCAGTGCCAGCTGACTGACTTGCATACGAAACACAATACCTTGATGAATTTGAAATTGGTATTTGCCCGCATGGTATTCCAACCCATTTGTGGCGCAGTGGTTAGCGTTAGTAGATCGCATGCCGAATACACGGGTTCGAATCCAGGAAATTACTTTTTAATTTTTTTTTTATGTTTTAACAGAATGTTGATGCACTGCATAAATATAAGAATTATGATTTATTCGGGCCACTGATCATTTAATATTTACGTACATTAAATTTTGTTACTAATAAAGACTTGTGCGGATTGCTTCATGTGACTTGAAAGTTCTGTCGGAACTTTATTTGAACTTTATGGAACTTGAAAGTTCTGTCGGAACTTTATTTGAACTTTATGGAACTTCTGTCGGAACTTTATTTAAACTTTATGGAACTTGAAAGTTCTGTTGGAACTATATGTGAACTTTATGGAACTTGAAAGTTCGGTCGGAAGTTTATTTGAACTTTATGGAACTGGAAGGTTTGGTTGGAACTTTATTTGAACTTTATGAAACTTGAAAGTTCTGTCGGAACTTTATTTGAACTTTATGGAACTTCTGTCGGAACTTTATTTGAACTTTATGGAACTTGAAAGTTCTGTTGGAACTATATGTGAACTTTATGGAACTTGAAAGTTCAGTCGGAACTTTATTTGAACTTTATGGAACTTGATGGTTCGGTTGGAACTTTATTTGAACTTTATGGAACTTGAAAGTTCTGTCGGAACTTTATTTGAACTTTATGGAACTTGAAGGTTCGGTCGGAACTTTATTTGAACTTTACGGAACTTGAAAGTGATTTTAATCGTTGAATGCGGAACTTTTGGTTACTTGGGTAGTCTTTCGCAAGAGTTTTCTGTAATCTCGCGACTATAGGAGTATTGTTTATATTTTCACACATTTGAATTCAAGGTCGCCTCTTAGATTTCCGTATTTCATTATTATATTCAGATAGGGTTTTCTTATATTGAGTCCAATCAGAAGTGATTTTCGCCTTATTGAATATCTTACGTGAAACTTTCCGAAGGCGTTCCAATTTTGAATTGATTGAATTGATAATAGTATTGGTAATGGCGAACGTTATAGTTTATTTCGCAGTGCTGTGATAAATATTCAATTAATTAAGTGTGAAATTGTGCTTGTGCCGCGGTAGAATTGATCCTACGCGTGCCCCGTAGTGATAATTTATTGGATAAGTAGGAGAACGGTTGCTGTTGCCGCTGGTTCTCGTTCATTTTTTGTATTTTCCTTCGCCCGGCAAGCTAATTGGTACCCTTTTAGCAAGCTACGGCATAGTAAATTTTTGCTTTCGTTCGTTTTTACTTGTGTCTCTGTAGTGTTGCATGTAAAGTTTATGTGTATAGGTGATATATATGGCTGAGTGTGCAATATGTAATTTGGGGATTTTGGTAAGTGATTTGCCGGTTATCTGTGTGGGTAAGTGTGCTCGTGTATTTCATTGCAAGTGCACTACACTCACGCGGACTCAGGCAAAGCTTATCACAGATAATGCAAATGTTCTATTCAAGTGTAGTAATTGTCTGTCAGATCAGAGTTGTGACGAGCAGAATGTATCGGTTTCGGATACCAAAATGCTGGGGGAAGCAATGAAGCAATTGTCTTCTGTTGCTGACTCTATCACTGGTATACGAAACAACGTTGCTGCTCAGATAGACAACGCGTTGAGAATTGGCATGGAAAAAATGCAACAAAATATGAACGATTCTTTAAGTTGCTTTGAAAAATTAATTAGTGAGAAATGGAATACGATGACTAGTTCATGTTTTGAAATTAGTACGGAAAAAAATTTAGCTGCAACGAATGGTGCATCTAGGACGGTTCATTCTGAATCGGACCGAAATCCCAGACGCAAAAAACGTAAATTTCAGAATAGTGACAACGATTCTACTGATGATGTTTTTCAAGAAAATGCGAGTTTTGCGGATGTTGTAAAAAGATCTAGTCATGCAAGTAAAAGTAAAAATATTAGTAACAGTAATAGTAACATTAACAGTAACAGTAACATTAACAGTAACAGTAACAAACAGAGTAATCGTAAGACTCGTCCGGTCATTGTGATCAAACCAAAAGAGTCCAAACAAGCTTGCGAAGATACTCGTAAGTTTTTGAAAACTCAGTTGGATCCAAAAACACACAAAATCAGTAATTTTAGGAATGGTAAAGATGGCTCTATTATTGTTGAGTGTGCAACAGGAGCTAATCTAAATGATGTAAAAACTGGTATTGAAAGCAATCTGGGTGAACAATATAGTGCTGTTGTTCCCACTTCGGTGCCAAGATTGAAGATAGTGGGCATGAGCGATCAGTTTTCCTCCGATGTCTTCATTGACTACTTAAAAAGTCAAAATGAAGACATCGCTATAAATGATGTTAAAGTAGTGAACATGTTTGAAAATCCACGCTTCACTTATAACAAGTTTAGTGTTGTAATTGAAGTCGATGTCGATACTTATAAATGTTTGTTATGTGCGAAAAAAGTAAATGTAGGGTTTGATCGGTGCTCGATAGTTCCCGCGATTAATGTGTTGAGATGCTTCAAATGTGGAGAATTTGGGCACAAGAGCATGGATTGCAAAAATTGTGATAGATGCTCTAGGTGCAGCCAACAACACAAAACGTCGGAGTGTACGTCAACTGTATTGAAATGTATTAATTGTTTGAAAACGAATAAAGAACGAAAAATGAACTTGGACGTCAACCATGCCGCATTTAGCTCGGAATGTTTGCTTTATAAAAGACTTTTTGATCAGAAGAAAAGCAGCTTGCGTTTCAATAAATAGCAGCCAAGTTCCAGGAATGTGAATCAATTCGATTTTTTATACTTGAATATTGCGGGGTTGTCAACAAACTACGTAGCATTACGTCAGATTGTTGAGGAAAAACGTCCTCTTTTAGTTTTATTATCTGAAACTCATATTGTAGAAACTGAAGCTTTTGATCAGTATAGTATTCCGGGATATATTGTTGCTGCTTGTTTATCACATTCTAAACACACTGGCGGTGTTGCTATTTATGTCAAAGAATCAGTTCAATTCAACCTTCGTACCAACGAAGTTATTGATGGCAACTGGTTCTTGGGCATTACAGTTGTACGTGGCATGAAGATGGGTAATTATGGTGTTTTGTATCATTCTCCCAGTTCTAGTGACCAGCGTTTTGTTGAAGTTTTAGAGAACTGGTTTGAGACATTCCTTGATTCTAGTAAATTAAATATATTGGCTGGTGATTTTAATATTAATTGGCGTGATAACCATAATTCGAATCATTTGAAGCGTTTAGCTGAGTTTTTTAATTTAAAGCAAACGGTAAATGAGTATACGCGTATTTCCAGGCACAGTAGAACTTTAATTGACCACGTTTATTCCAATTTTGATTCCATTTGTTCAGTTACGGATACTGATTTGAAAATAACCGATCATGAGACTTTAGTGATTAATGTCTTAGACCATGTTAACGATAACGATAATTTTGTAAAATTGAAGTGCTGGAGGAAATATTCGAAGCAAGCTGTTTCGAATCTTGTTGAGAGAAGCCTGGATTTTCCATTCGCGGCCGGTAACTTAGATGAATCTACAGCTGTTCTTAATAACGCTTTGAAAACGTGTACCAATCAACTAGTTGAGCAAAAGTTTGTTTCTTTGAAAAACTCGAACAGCTGGTACAATTTGGATCTTTTGCGTCTTAAACGGAAAAGGGACAAATTGTACAAAAAGTTTTGTAGATCTAATAATGACAATCATTGGACTAGGTACACAATCGCGCGTAATAAGTATTCACAATCGATAAAGAAAACTCGTTGTGAATATGTTCAAAGGAAGATTGATCAGCATCAAAACAACAGCAAAGAGTTATGGAAAATTTTGAAATCTTTATTAAAACCTAGTAATTGCAAACCGCGGTCCATAACTTTTAATGGCACATAAGAACAGTCAGAACAAGTAATTGCAGCTAAGTTTAATGATTATTTCGTAGATAGTGTTTCATTGATTAATCAATCTATTGAATTGGTCGATGAACCTGACGAAATAAAACAGCCAGTTAATAGTAGTTGTAGATTTGAAGTTTTTCACCCAATCACATTAGATGAACTTAGAGTTATTTGTTTTTCATTAGGAAAATCGGCTGGAGTAGATAATGTTAATGCTAGAGTTATTCAAGATTGCTTTCATGTCATTGGCCACATCTTGCTGGACCTTATTAATGAATCATTACAAACTGGACATGTGCCACAAATTTGGAAGGAATCCTTAGTGATTCCTATTCAAAAAGTTGCTGGAACGATTAAAGCCGAAGAGTTTCGTCCCATCAACATGTTGCACACATTAGAGAAAATTTTAGAACTTGTTGTTAAAGGCCAGCTGTTGGAGTATTTAAATAGTAATAGTTTGTTGATACCAGAACAATCGGGATATCGGGAAGGTCATTCTTGTGAAACCGCGTTGAATTTGGTATTAGCGAAGTGGAAAAATAACTTGGAGTGTAAAGATACGATTGTTGCTGTTTTTTTGGATCTTAAACGCGCTTTTGAAACAATTTCTAGGCCCTTATTGTTAAGATCAATCAAGCGCTTTGGAATTACGAGTACTGCATATAAATGGTTTGAAAGCTATTTGTCTGACAGAACTCAACGGACTGTTTTTAATGATTCTGTTTCCAGTCCCGTGGGGAATAACCTTGGAGTGCCCCAGGGAAGTGTATTAGGGCCCCTGTTATTTATTATGTATATTAATGACTTGCGACGTGTTTTACGATTTTGCGACATTAATCTTTTTGCAGATGATACTGTGTTATTCATTGCAGCTAAGGATTTAGATGATGCCGTTTTACACTTGAATGAAGATTTGCGTTCTCTAAGTAGATGGTTGAAGTATAAGCAGTTAAAATTGAATACAAGTAAAACTAAATTTATGGTAATTTCGCGGAATCGAGTAAATGAGAACGTCTCTGTTGTAATTGATGATGAGACTATTGATCGCGTTCGGGAGATTAAATATCTTGGCGTGATTATTGATGACACACTTAAGTTCAACTCTCACATTGACAATGTCATCAAGAAAATTGCCAAGAAGTATGGAATTCTATGTCGACTGAAAAACGATTTAACTATTGCCAGTAAAATACAGCTATACAAATCAATCATCTCTCCTCATCTTGACTTTTGCCCTTCCATTTTATTTCTGGCCAATGCAACACAAATATCGAGATTACAGCGCTTGCAGAATAAAATAATGCGTTTGATTTTGAGATGTAATAGATTCACTTCCTCAACTTTGATGTTAGACGCCTTACAATGGTTGTCGGTGAAGCAAAGAATTGTATATTTGACTATGGTGTTCATTTTTAAAGTAGTTAACGGTTTGCTGCCTCGATATTTGTGTGATCGAATTGAAAGAGGAAGTGACTTTCATAGATATAATACTAGAAACGCGGTTGAAATAAGAACACCACATTTCTTGACTTGTGCTTCACAAAATTCATTATATTATAAAGGAATAAATGTTTTCAATTCGATGCCTAGACATATCAAACGTTCAGGAACACTTACAGAATTTAAAAGACACTGCATTTCACACGTTAAAACTGTCTTTTGAACAGTTATCCAGTGATTTTTTTAATCAATTGACAAATTATGTATCTTGACGAAGTTATCTCTAACGGATTATTTTATATGGATAGCTGTCATAACGACTTTTTAATAATTATTGTAGCACTGCAAAAACTATTTCTGTTCGCCACGAGGGTGATGATGGATTTTTAATATAAGATTTTATAGTAGATTAATTAAAAAAAAAAAGTAGTCTACAAAGGTCTGAGCCTCGCGCGCGTATTACGGATATAGAGGACTGAATTTAACATTTGATAAAAAAAAAATGCAATTTTGAAGCTTATTTGGAAGATACTTTGAGTTAGTAGTAAGTTTTCTGGCAAATGTTGGGGGTTCGTGAGCATTCCTGACATTGCTGAAAATTATGATAGCATCAGATTGCGGGGTTACTAGTGTAATAGGATGCTTTGTTGATTGTTCATTAACTCTTGATTGCTTGTAATACTTATGAATATTTTAGGTGGACAAAAAGGCGAACTAAGAGGTGGACGCCTGAGCTTTTCCACATTTATATCGCTGTGAAGCAACTGTAAACTTGAGAGGGAATCTATATCTGTAACTGAAACCAGTTCGATTTTGTTTGCCAACCTGGTTAAAATGTCATATTCAATTATCTTAAAGATAAATCGTCCAGCTCAAACCTTTGTAGGGGTAAGAGGTGGGACCATCATCATCATCATCATCATCATCATCCACCACGGCACATCCCTGTCAGAAGACGACCATTTGATAGGACAGCTATTGTTGTTTATGATCAGAAAGTGAGATTTCATCTGACACACGCCAATTTCGAATCTTCTCGGAAATTGCAGTGTTGCAAAATGTCAAGTCTAAAACTTCCTGTCTAATGGCATTTGAAAAAGTAGGTTCATTTCCTTTGTTGCATGTGTCTATATTATACAATGAGAGAAATTCCAAAAGGCACTCACCTCGACTGTTGATGTCCGTACTATCCCACACGGTATGATGCGCATTTGCATCACAGTCAATGATGAACGACTTGTTGTATTCTCAGCAAAATTGGACTAATGAGGCGATCTCAGGAGGAGGTACCTCAGAAGCATCACCAGGAAAATAAGCCGAAGCAACTACAATCTCAGTTTTTAGAGTTAATAATGAATATTCGAATGCTCTTCATATGAGAATCTCATGGAAACTAAAAGGGGAATTGAGAACTCTGAAACATATTTTGACGAATTGCTGAACAGATTTCACAAGTACTTTAAGGAATAATTCCATCGAAGTTTTGTAGGAATATCAATAAAATACGGAGGAAAATTCTAAAAGAATAGGAAGAATGCTGGAGAGAATTTTAAGGTAATTTTTAAAAAATCGTAGTGAATTGCATGGACTTGAAGGTGAAGAGGATATTGAAGGAAAATCCGAACATCTCTGTTGGCACGGCGGCTCGTAAATAGGAATGTCACCTGGTTTTGTCCAAAAATCAAAACAGCTTTGGGACTGAACAGTTCCTAATCGCAACGACAAACAGAATTTGACATCGAAACCACGGGCTCGACGTTTGTACTGCGAATATTTGACGAAATTTTCATGCGTTGTTATGGACAATGAAACTGATGTCCTGGAGGATTTCAAGCAGCTTCCAAGGCTGCCTCTCTATTTTGGTATGGCCAAAAATGCTACAATTGAGTATTTCAGGACGAAGAAGGAATCGAAATTTCCCAAAAAAAAAAAAAGACTACAAGGGACAGCCCTATGGGTTGTATGCAATGGTGACGTAGGACTACGTGGTCTTATATAATAAACTTTATTTGTTAACTGCAGCAGGAGCTTGTGTTTTGTGTAGGAGTAGGAATTTGAGCAGGGTTCTCTCTGTTTGTACTCTTTAGTATGACGCGCTTGACATGGCCACATGGCAACTCACGAAGATCTACTGATTTCGATCAATAGCGGTGCGGCTTCTTCCTCCTTCTATGGATGCTCATGTGGGCTGCCGCTCGCTGCTTGCAGGCAGCCTTTCGTTGTGTACCGGAGAACACCACCACTCACCACGCGGTGATTGAATAAACACTGTTTGGTGAGACCGGATGGAATTCCTTTTTTGAAATCTGTGTTAGGGAAATCACTTTTCGCAGGCAATCGGTGATAATTTTAATTATCATAGCAACAGTTGCACATTCGTGCAATTTTCAATAGTGAAATTTTGAAAAATGATAAAGTGTTAAATTTAGCAAATGCGTAGGAATATTTCTGTTCGATTGGTGATAAAACTATTAAAATTGGTCCGTGGGGAGGTGAGTTATTAACGTTCAAAATCTTTCATAGTTTGGTTACATGTTCCATTTTCGGTTTTCACAGAGTGCACTCCCATATAGAAATCACAGACGTAGTCCTACGTCAAAAAAATACCTTATTTGGTAAGAAATTTTCACGTGTGGCCGAAAGAGTGAATCTTTCGTCACTACAGGTACAATCAACAAGGAGATTTACCAGAAAGAGTGCCTGCAGAAGTGATTGCTACCCTTCATCAAAAGCCACAAAGAAAATTCTTTGTTTTGGCCCGATTTGGCATCATGCCATTATGCTAAAACTGTGTTGGAGTGTTACGAGGCAAATCAAGTGAATATTGTACCAAAAACCGGAAATCCACCAAATTTCCCAGAGTTACGTCCAATAGAGAGATATTGGGCCCTGATGAAGCGGAAGCTTTCTGAAAAGAAAAAAAGGAAGATATCAAACACTTCCAACAAATTTGGACAAAGACGGCGACCACGGTATCTGAGAAGTCTGTGCAAACCCTAATGGATGGAGTTAAGCGCAAAGTTCGAAAATTTTATCAAATACCGAATAACTATGTTTTGACTTCGTGAATTTTTAAATCATAACCCATGAATCTAAAACAAACAACTACAATTGAAATATAATGCGATGAATAGTGTTTTACTTAAGTTTTGATGTACCCGGAATATTGTGGATACAGACCTTAACTCATTTTATCAGAAATTTCTAGAGTAAAACCCTCCTGAAGATTAAAGGTATAGTACCAACGCTTACATTGGATACAATTAAATGTTTATTCTTTATATTCCCATTGCCATGTTTATGGAGCATTTTGTAAACATTTATTAGTGAAAGAGATTGTTTTGCTGGTACAGGTATACCTTGATATAGCGTAACTGTCACTTTTGATTTTGATCATAGATTACTCGCAAACGATCATTCAATCAAGCAAAGTAACAACACCATCGGACAGATGAGATAACCTCCCATCTAATGGTAATGTTGATTTGTATGGTTTGTATAACCCTTAAATTATTGTCGTTTAAGAGTTAATTTTCATTGAATGTTCGCTCGCCTTGCTGCCAGCCACATCAATTTTCTGATAATGTACCCAGCAACCAAACGTTTGTGGTCAAATGCGTAACAGTTTTGAAGTGGTACAAAAAACAAAAAACACTAGAAAAAAATAAATCTCGAATATATATGATCATTTCAAACAATCCGAACTTCATATAATATTGGCTAAATCAAGCAAATGCAAACAATAAGAAAGTCACAAACGAGTTTTCTCATTTTTGCTCTGGAAAAAAGGCGTCAATTGTTGAGTGGTTGAGTGTTGAGAGGATGTAACCAAAGGCAAGAAAATTAATATTTTTCATGCAAAATAACTTGAAAATTGAAAGTTATCGACTCCGCACTACACCGTTTTATACATACAAGGTCAACCATTTGTCTGGAGTGTGGAAATGAGGAAGAAACACCTGAGCACATAATCTTCGACTGCCCAGGATTTGATGCAGTCAGTAGGCACGGATTGATCATCAACACGGAGAATGACGTACAAGAAGTGTGTAGAGACGAAGGTACGTGGAATGCAGGTAAGTGAAAGTGGAGGGACGATCAGCAAAATATCAAGAACTTTGATCTGCAAATTGATTATACCAACTGTAAGGGGTTCAAAGGGTATTCAATTAAATTAAAATAATTCTAACGTGGTTTATAATTCTATATCTTCTTGGTACTCCTGTCTTTGTATTTCCTTAACCATTTATGTCCTTTTTTAAAACTAGTTTAACACATCATCACCTTACTTCACTCAGCAAAAAAGTAGACATTTTTTACCGATTTTTTATGCGATTACCTGCCCAACCCAACGCGTAATACTGAAACGTCATTTTTAGCTACTATATGTTTACTGATTACAGCCCAATTATGACAAAAAAGTGGGGAAGCTCCACACGAATGTGAATTTCATCTAACTCTAAATTTCGCAGGTAGAATATTTCAATTTTCTTTCTCTGTGATAAACTTAAGTGCACCCCACACGACAGAAGTTTCGTCAATATTTCCATCAATACTTTCATGTCAATATTTTCAACAATATTCTCGGTCGGCTTCTGACCGACTTGAAAATACTAGTTAATCCTTTGAAAAGCCCCTATTTGCTAGTCGAAAAAATAACGGCCGCATTACCTTGACAATTCGCCTTTTCGGTCACTCTGTAACTCTTGATTCCTATGGAAAAAATAACATAAGCAAACGTCAGTCTGTGTGTGAAACATGGTGTACATTTCTTTGCCCTTTCACTTCTATGAAAATCCCATAAGATACTGTCAAGATTTGCGTGAAGATACGGTGGATCACCGGCTGGTACCATGGTGGAGTGAAGAGATAAGACAAAGTCCGCTAGATTTCATGCCTCTGAGGCAAAAGAATGTAAAAAATCCATAATAACCACTTATGAATTTTAGCCACAAGAATTCGGTATGAATTTCTATGATTTGCCTTATGATCTATTTCCATTAGACGGCGGGCGAAGTCCTTGACATGGATCACTGCCTATTGGGAGATTGCCGTAAAAGCTCGACGCAGATTTCACCACTGCATGATGATGATAATGTTGACAGACTGCATATAAAATTCGTGAAAATTAGTATTAAATCATAATTTTTATCAAGCCTGCGTAAAATCCTTCCAATACAACATTCGAATTGAAGAAGAAAATGTTTTCACGATCATACTGATGTGCATCTTTGACTTTTCCAGATGAACTTTCATTAGATATATTCATTTAATTTCACAGCTCCATCAATGCTGCATCGTACATATGATGTAAACAGAAGTAAATTGCTCAATTACTCAAAATAAAAAAGATTTGTCATCTTGCTATCACTTTATAAACCATCGAGCACCATTTTATAGAATGGTGCGTGTTGAGTTAATCAAGTTCCGTTGCGGTTTCCGTCGAAAATTGTGAGTATCAATATGTTTACCTAAAAAAGGGTAAAATGAACATTTATTGAATATTGGCGTCCTATACAACCATTTCTCCATTATCACCAGCATGATACAATCTTTCTTAAGTAAATTCACTTAATTTCTACTTTCATCCTAGTGGAAATCGCACATATTCACCATTTTCCGAAAAATTCAGCTGCGCAGGAGGTAACTTCTACCTGTGGGTGCAAACATCTCCGATCCATACCGAAATAATAACAGTCAGTTTGAAAACACGTTTTCTTACACGATTCAAGCAAAAGTTTCCACCGGAAATTATTAGTTTTTCTTTATGTACCGATTTGCCCCACAAATCGTCTGTTTTACTTGGAGAATTTGGAAACTATCCTCCTTCTAAATAGTAGTTCTCACTTCGAAATGTAGGTGGCGCAAGCTTGGAAAAATTCCACTGCAAGACGCCAATTGCTTTTTCACTTTATAGACGATTTGAACTCTTTACTCCCATATGGCAAAACCATCTGTCAATATGTACGTAAAGTATTGCAGACTTTGTCTTATCAAGAACAGCAGTTGTTGGCTGGACAGTACGAAGTTTAACTCCTATATTATACGAATCAGTGTTGGAAAAGTTCGCGATATTTCACGAAGTTCACCAAGGGAAAAGTTCGTGAGTCATAGTGATTTTTCGCGAACTTTTCCATCATTGATACGAATAAAGCGTAATAGGGAAGGGGAGAGAACTACATTGGCCTAATCGCCCATTCTGGGCCTATCGACCTGAAAACATCAAACATATTTATGGCACAGACAAACAGACATAACACATTGAATATTTCTCACTGTAAAACATCGTCGCTAAAACATTACCGCCATCTGTTGAATACACTGTGGTGGGTAGTACGCTGAACAGATGGCGGTAGTGTGTAAACGTCAAACGCAAGGGAATTCACTATGCGCGCCACAGGTGGTGGTGCTGCCAACTACGATACTTTTAAATGGACCGTTAAATGCTTGTTCGATGAATAATTTGCGAGTGTTATGTCTGTTTGTCTGTGTTTATGGGGTAATCCTTGATATGCTCGATGTTTTGAAACAATTATACATATGGTACGATATTTCAGTTCAAAAGCTACAAACTGCAGTCAGTAAGAACACGTGATATGAATGTGTATACTCATTATTCTCGAAAACTAAAGAAGCACTCAGATACCCGTATAACCCGTATAAACGTGAACCATAACTTGAGCTTACCGAAATTTATTTAAAAAAAAATATAATTCCTGCTATAAAAGTTTAAACTGAAATGTTTATGGAACATTACATAATCGTTTTGATGAACCAGCCGATGGCTGAAAGTCTCTTTAATAAAGAAAGATAAGATACATGAACGTTTGTGTGATAAAGTTTTAACCACTTTTAACTATATGCATTATGGTTTTTTGGAGGTGAACCTTACAAATAATGGGTTCTTAAGAACCATTACCATTCAAAATAGTTTTTTTTCTGCATGCATTTTCGGAGAGAGAACTAAAGACTGGAACGCGCAAAAATTGGTCGACAAAAAAATCATTTCTTTCAGTCAAAATTCATATCACAAAAATCCTCTTATTTTTCTTTTGGTAGATCAATTCATATATTTAATGGAATTTTTTTTCGTTTATTCTTTTGTTTTGCCAAATCCGAACTGCCGTGCCTTCCGTGGTCTCATCGACCTTATTCACCGCCGTACGCCAGTTAGATTTAAACTGCTGCTCGTTTTCCATGGATTTAATAGTTTTTTTTTTGAGATTCCGTTTGACAAAGGCCCAATACCGTTCGATAGGGCGGAGTTCTTTGCTGTTGGGAGGGTTGTGGTCTTTGGGTACCACAACCACGTTGTTCGCATCGTACCACTCGATTGTTTTTTTTTTCCCATAGTGGCAGCTCGCCAAGTCCGGCCAAAACAGCACAGGTCTATTATGTTGTTTTAGGAATGGTAGCAGCCGCTATTCCAGGCACTCCTGGACGTAGATCTCTTGATTGAAGGTTCCCGTAGTAATGAAAATGCCGCTTTTTAGACCACACGTGCATATGGCCTGCCAGACGAGATATTTTTCGGGAACTTCGATAGTTTGATGGTTTTGAAAATTTCAGCCACCTTCCCTTTTCCTGAAGCGGTATAAAACTTTTTGACACGCTGCTCCTCTTGCTTGGACGTTATTTTGAAAACTGAAGAGCAAACGGTGAAAACTCATCATAGCAATCATTGTATATACACTCAACTTCCAAATGCAGCATTCCAGGTTTTTTATGCATTTTTAACAGAAATACACCAATTTGAAGTTGACCAATTTTTGCGCGTTCCAGACTTTACATTAGAACCTTTTTACTTATGGTTTGAGAATTTTAATGGTAATGGTTATTGTAGTCAGTAAGGTCCATGGATGGTTTTGTAACATCGATCAACTTTATGTAGAATATATCGCGAATAAGTTGCCTGTAAATTAATGACCACCAATTCGCGATATATTCCCCGCTTAATAGCCCAAAAATTAACTCTAAACCCTATTAGCATTGTGCCAGCTGACAGGCATAACGAATGTTTCCAATTAGTTCAAGGAACTTCCCTATTTTTTTTATTCCAAATTGTCGAATTCTCAGAAATATTACTGCTTAGCCATTTTTAACCAAATTTGGAAGTGAACAAATGTTTCAAATGGCATTGATGTTAAAATGTTGTGATTTTAATCGAATTAGACTCATTTCAATTTGCTCATGTTCTAAGATCTCACAAATTAAAACTAAAAAAAATATGATGATGAGACGTCACGGTTGATGCATGTGTTCATGATTATCGATGTCAGCGGATCCTCGTGGATACGTTACATAATTGAAGAAAAGTAAACTGTGCGATGTTTATCTTTATATTGACCGTGCATATTCATTGTTCAATTTGTAAAAACAAAATACTAATCGGCGCAAAAAAATGCCACGCCGATTCACGCCGCCGCCGCCGCCTAAAAGTGCTATTGGTGTAACGCTGATGATGCCACCACCGCCGATGATGCCGCCACCGCCGAGCATAATTAACCCCACATGCCGCCGCCGACCATTTTTGAATCGGCGCACACCTCTAAACGAGAGTCCTCCTATCCGATAGAATTGGTGGTTTACATGGATTGACTTTAAACTACACCCAACCGGGGGATGTAAGATTCTCTTACAATTATGTGGGATTCATCATCAGAGGATGTTAGTGGAGACCGCATGAACCGAGGATGCGATATACCGTGCCGATTCAAATTTCGGACACTTAAACTCGAATTTCGGACACTTTTAAAAGTTGATTATCTCAGGCGAATATGATCCACATGTCTTGTAAATTTTAAATTTTTTTGACTAGTGCCCTCCACGATCATCTAACATTATTACTTTGTTTCTAACTGGATGTAATATTTAATTAAAAATGAAAGTGACCGAAATTTGAATCGTCCGAAATTTGAATCGGAACGGTACCTAGCAGCGGTCCAATGCAAGAAAATTGGAGACCGAAAAATGTAGAGTGTATTTATTAGTGAGTGAAATTAATTATGTCGAAAAAAAAGAAAACAGATTGCCGCGATTGGACTCGAACCACGAACGTTGCGATTATCAGACTTGTGCTTTCTCCACTGCTCTCTCCATGCTTCTGAATATGGATAGCTTAAAAGCATGTTTTTGTGCTGGAGAGATTCGAGACAAGTGTGTGCGTCGTTCTACAATGTTCTACAATGTGCGTCGTTCTACAAGCTTACTGATATAGTCGAAAGCGTAGATGGAACACGAAATAAAAAAAAGACAAAAAACCATTACATCGCCTGCATGATCAATTTCTAACATTCGTTGTGATGTTCATGAACAGAGGATGATTGGAAACGGAACTAACATTCATTGTAATAGATTTTTGGTTTGCGTGTATGTAAAATTTACGAAAGAAGCCAATGTTTACGGTAAATTGTTCCTTATGTCCTTAGTGTCGATATCACAAAAGTTTTATTTTGACAGATTGATGTCCAACTATACCACCTATACTACTGAGGCAACACAAAAAACGAGGGGTGCGACACATCTAAAATGGCATGAAGATAGCACACAAGATGAAACTGCTTTTTCGGACAAGGGTACTTTTTCTAGATTTTGCACCCTCCGTTCGCTGCATCTACTTTTTCGATGATGCAAAAGATACAGAAGATTATAGAAGATTTTGCGGTAGATGACAAAACAGCGGTACGAAATCGAGTTAAATACAGTTGGAAATGAGTGCGCGGTGAAACATGTTAGATTCTAAAAATTATGATGGACGGTTACAGTGTTGTGCTATGTCGGCTATTTCGTTGCATTAAGTGATTGCGAATGAGAATAGTGATAGTGTTTTTAAGAATATTTAACTGAATCATATATCACTTCCAATTATTCTAGCAGAATCAAGACTTCCATAAGACGGCAATTATTTTCGGGATTAGTACTGCTTGATCGTTTTTTACGGATATTCGATCCAACGGAAACAGAACGGTAAGTTGCTGCTAGCCTATGCTGTGTTTAGTTCTGACAATTGTGTATCTAGCTTTTTAGAAACCGGACGTCATTAAAAAACACATCAATACATTATTTGCCCTCATACGCGGTGCAACAGGAGATGGAAGTGATTTTGCAGAACTATAACCCACTGAACCTTCCCGATATGATTACCCTCATCTACCCGTTCTTCAAGGATCTGGACCTAGGTGGTGAACAGTTTGGTGCTATCATAATAATGGAGCAATATTGCCATCCAAAACAGCATTGTCACCCAGATCGCAATCAACCTGTAGCAGTCGGTAATAATATGGCCCCATCTAGAACTATATAAAAAGGATCAAGGAATTTTGTTTTTTTTTTTGCTGGCTAATGAGAGTTTGAATTAAAATCTCTTTGTTGATTCTGAAGTGCGTCATTTTTTTCAAACCATTTTTAAATCAATTAAATATTGACCTTATAATTATAAAGCCAAAATACTCCATGCTATTATTAATCTACCATATATTTTTATTACAATTGAGTTTTAATTCATCCGTTACATCTTGATCTTTCCAATATAAAGTTAATATTAATCGAAAAATAATAATAATATGTGACGGGTCTCACTTGCTACACGATCTAACTGCATAATATGGAACTAGATGTGAAATAGCATTTAACCTGGTTTTCGAAACAACTCAATGCATCTAGTTTATCTTGAGCTCATAAAGTATAATTAAAAATAAGGGGACGTCCATAGCGTAGTGATTAACATGCATGCCTCTCTCGCCAAAATAACGAGTTCAAATCTCCTCCGGGACAAGTCTTAACAATATTATGATGTACTAAAACATGTATTATTTAATCAGCAAACGTTTTTGCGCAACAACAAATTTATCGCATTTGGTATTCTTTTTTAGTTCAGTTATTACCAACCAACTGTTACTTTTAGGGTTGCAGCGATCAGATCCCGGTATCACTTGCATTGTGAGAATCCAATAATGTATCTTAATGTCCTGTCGGTTGCATCGAAATGTTTATAAGTCGTCGAAATTGTAATTGGACTGTAGTCCAAATTTGCATTGCTGTTTTTTTAGGCAGCTGACTTTTCTTAATTAAAACGTTTACTATACGTTTCTTTCGTTTCTTTCAGTAGCAATAATCCCCCTTCTTCTGCGCCGCGAGCGAGGTTAGGTGACAAAAGTCAGCTTGAAATTCCACCAATAAGGTCAGCTTGAACTCGTGAACTGTAGACTGCGGTATCTATGCGTCAACGGATTCCGACTCGTCTGGAATGTCTTGAAGTACAGACATGCACATTTTCAACTGCGTATTCTTGGACACAATTTCTCGAACAAAAACAATCATGTTACTTCTCTTTCATCGGATGATCCTACCGAAGTTCAAGCATGACCTGAAGAGAAGATGTTACCATGAACGCTGAGGTTGTCAAGATCTAAAATGATGTTAAGTTCATTTGAATTTGATGATATTTTTCATTAAAACACATTACATTCAACTTACAGTTTTGCATTGAGTATTAGTCATTTCCGCCATCAATAACACGGTGTAACTTACACCTTCACGTTCTCGATAATCAAAGCGCGTGACAGTGCACTTGGTTCACGGTTTGACCAGTTATTCTGGAAGCTAACCGTAGAGAAGCTGTTTTTGTTTGAAACTAAAACAACATATTACCGTAGGTATTGGAACGATGCTACAAATTCAAAAGCAAGCTTCGACGAGTAGAAACCGTTTCCCTCGGACTGGCAAAACCTACATAAGTTGTATTTTTCTCGATGCTGTCTTAGCTGTTCGTTCCTTTCTAAAGAATATCGTTCAGGTTGTGTGGAAGTACGCCATATTCTGATTTAATTTCACTAGTTCGTCGATGTCCAGTTCGACAATATCCACCTGCAAATCCTTCTGATTGTCAGGAACAGAATTGACGGCCAAGGTAGAATTGTAGCTGTCCCCTTTCTTGTTGTAGAAACCGATCAGAGCCAAGGCTTTCACGAAGCATTGGTCCCCGGTAACCCGCGCTCGAAGCAGGACATCTTAGTGAACCCGTCAATTCGACATATGCCAAGAAGGTAAGATTACCACTTTCACTGTTATTGCAAATTTATTTGTTAAAATCAAGACTCTTGAAAGTAATCCATCATACTTATTATCTGCAATTCTTGCTTTTTGATTAGGATATCTTCCGGTGACACAAACTAACTACATCCGATCTACAACTCGCAGCAAAATGTAAACAAAAATACTGGTTTGCTGTCTCACTCGCTGCTTTCGTTCGTTCGGTGATTGCTTCGATCACGAGAAGATGCGAGTAGATGCGAGTGATGAAAGTAGATTACACAGATAAAAAAACAGATGATGTGCGGTAAATAGATAAATAAAATATGAGAGAAATATGTGATGGAAAGAAGATAATCTAGATGTGTCGCACCCCTCGACAAAAAAGGGGTCAGATTTTAGTCAGCTCTTTGAATCACGTTCCACATATGTTATGTGAACGTCGGCTAGCTGAGCCTAATGGGGTGCTTAGGGGCTGTTCATTAACTACGTAGACAGTTTTTTTTAGGGATTCTTGACCGTGAATAATTAACACTCCCCCCTCCCACACACACACACTGAACTGTCTACGTAGTTTATAAACAATGGTGTTTTTTTGCTAGCAGCTAGGTCATTAGCGCTAATGAAATAATAGCATAAGTGTAAACACCCCATAAGATAGGTGCGTGCGCACATACCCCACCTGAAATAGTACCCTAGGGACAAAGGCTTGCGGCGAGTAGCGTAAAAATCCCACACACTGGACTTGCATTAGCAAATCCTCATTGCTTTTAAGCAATTACTAGAGTAACGCTCGAGTAGCCCTATGGCTTTTTGAATGTTTCCTTTTACAAAAAAAAACATACGCTTTCCTATCTTGAAGAGTTCATCATAGCACTGAGTAACTTAACTTTTTTCGAAACTTACTAAAATTTGTATGGAAAAAAAGAAAGTGAGTCACCTTTACTCAGTCTCTTTGTTACTTTCGACGGGTGCGTATATGACCTCAGATTGAAAGTCGGTAAACAGTATGTAAACCCTTCTTAAATTTTACTTGGAAATGTCTATTTCTTGATCTTTACTGCAATTTATTGCTACACGCAAACCAAAAATCTATTACAATGAATGTTAGTTCCGTTTCCTATCATCCTCTGTTCATGAACATCGCAACGCTTTCGACTATACCAGTATGCTTGTAGAAAAACGCACACACTTGCCTCGAATCTCTCCAGCAGAAAAAGCATACGAAGTCGAGCATGCGAGAAAATGAGCGCTTCATGTTTGCTTTTAGGCTATCCATATTCAGAAGCATGGAGAGAGCAGTGGAGAAAGCACAGGTCTGATAATCGCAACGTTCGTGGTTCGAGTCCAATCGCGGCAATCTGTTTTCTTTTTTTTTCGACATAACTAATTTCACTCACTAATACACTTTACATTTTTCGGTCTCAAATTTTCTTGCATTGGACCGCTGCTAGGTATATCGCATCCTCGGTTCATGCGGTCTCCACTAACATCCTCTGATGATGAATCACACATAATTGTAAGCGAATCTTACATCCCCGGTTGGGTGTACTTGGGATAATACTTCAATGATAAATTTTACATACGCCTACTAAACACTATTCCATCAAGATTAAATGATTATGTCCAGAATCCGAGCATTATTATGGATATAATAAAATTGTACTATATTCAAGTTCCACTGTACACTGTTCCCACAGAGCTCTATTGTTGCAGCAATGCTCCATCATCCCAGGATCATAACACTATGCAAGGTTCACACCATTTTTTTTTTTTTGCACTGTGGGTTGGAGAAACTTGCAACCCCCTTTTTCATTGCATTCGAAGCATTAAACCCATCAAAACGGTCAGCGATGCACACGCTCTCTCCACATTTTAATATGAGCGTATCCCTCCAATTTCATGGGACAATCCCATCCCAACCCAAACAATCACAATTTCACACAAAAACATAAATGCTGTTCGTATATATACGCACGCACATAGTCCCAGGCTCACATGCAATAATTTCCAGTATAATTTTGTTTCAAAACGAAAATTTTAATAAAACACCTCTCACCCCCGTCCGATCCGCACTTCTCAGTGATTCCGTATGATGTGCAGTGGGTACCAACCGGCAAACCGTAATTCGCTGCATTCGGATTGAACGACTATTTAAAATTATTTGTTAATTCATTTCATTTTCGCAGCAATGAATATTTAATCAATCACATTGTGACCCATCAGCTTCCAACGAATGACGACGTTAAAATAAAACTCAAACCCGTCACCTCCACCCCTAGCCTTACCCTCCTGTTGAATCACTCTTGAATTATTGGTATCTCTTCTTCTGAATGATCCTTGAAAACTATCGGCCACAATAGGCAGGTAGGGATTGTTTGGATTTTGGAGTAGGTATGACAATGCTTCAAGGCGACGGGGATGGCCACCAGGCGGATATGTCTTTAATCAAGAGAGCACTAATTAATTAATTGTGCCAATTGATCGACTTCCGCAGGACGCGGGGATGAGAGATGGACCAATCAATCCTGTTATTACTGTCACATGCAGCTGCATATCGATAGAGACACTTGAAACCGTAATTAAACATGATTGATTTAAACCGATAACGTCAAGTGCGACAGAGAAGTGTAGTCGTCATTGATCGGGGGGAAAAAAGGCACTCAGTTGCGGTTTGAATGTGGGAATTTATATTTAATTTCAATGTTTCCTCCATGGTTTTTTGTTGGTAGGCATAGGTTTCGAAGTGAGACGATTTAAAAATGGCATTTATAAATCTAGCAAGTTCGTTTAAATTAAATACTGTGTTGCAAACTGTAGGACACCCTTCACCTTGAATAGTGGATAGGACACAAAGCTAAAAAAATAGTTTCAGACTCGACCTTTTCCAATTTTCATGATGCTTTGCTAAAAGCAATCATTCAATTTAGGGGCGATTAATTAAGTACTTCACACACAATATAAGAACATGTATTCACCCCCTCTCTCCTTTCAAACTATACAGAACAACTTCGTCGAAGACCGCAAATCGAATCGACTTCTGTGCAAAAAGTTATTATATTTTTACTGTCGCCCTGATGCTCGGCGCATACCTATAAGCTTATATGCACCCCAGTAGGCATGCGCGGAACACATGGTCATAAATAAAAATATTTAACTTTTTCGTGCCAAAGTCAAATCGATGTGGGGTCTTCAACGAAGTTGTTCTGTATAGTAACCCAAGTAACAATTCAAGCTGAACAATAAGAACAGAAGCTGATTTATTGGTTGATTTATGGTGTACAAAACTGATTAACACCAAGCTGAATATATTTAGTTGATTAGTATCTCAGGTAACAGTTTGATGCTTAACAAGTGTTGTTTAATCGATTTTAATTCAGCCTTAGTTTGAATAATTGTTGTACATAGACCACGTTAACCTTTGTTCAGCTTTAAACATCTAAGTCTGGTGATTTTAATCAGTCGAAGGTTTAACAGTTATAGAAATTATAAGCTTTTTAAGGCATTAAATAACATTCAGAGTGTTTTTTATGTTACTTCATACGCGAAGTTAACGATTTTCAGAGTTGGTTGGAAATGCTAACATGAAGCTTTAGTGTGATGATTTATTAGCTAGAGAATGATCTTTAGAAGAGGGTAGGTGGATAGTTCCGTTAGAGTACGGCAGTATGAAAATTGAATAGAAGTTGAAAATGAGCGAAGGGCCATTAAAGCGACAGTTTTTCAAGATAAACGCACATTTTTGCCTAGCCCGTACGATGTACGCGGGGACTTGAAGTATGTCTCAAGTCCCCGCGTACATCGTACGGGCTAGGCAAAAATGAAGGCTAGGCTAGGCGTATGAAGTAACATAAAAAACACTTTGAATGTAACAACTCAAGGCGGGAGTAGCCGTCAACAATGCTGATGATGGTACAGCACGCAACAACCACCCTACTGCTTTCTCTCTGAGATGATCACGTTGGTCATGACGAGAGGAGCAACACAATAGTTGGGTAAAGAAGAACTGCATTATAACACACCATCGACTGGAAATGCTCTCGCAACGTGGGGCTTTAGGTAGTGATGAAAACGTCGCTAGAACTATTCCACAGCCGCAGTCAGTTTATGAGCAACAAGAGGGACGCACATTTTTGCCTGTGGACTTGGAGACATACTTCAAGTCCCCGCGTACATCGTACGGGCTAGGCAAAAATGTGCGTCTATCTTGTAAACTGTCGCTTTAATGGCCCTTCGCTCATTTTCAACTTCTATTCAATTTTCATACTGCCGTACTCTAACGGAACTATCCACCTACCCTCTTCTAAAGATCATTCTCTAGCTAATAAATCATCACACTAAAGCTTCATGTTAGCATTTCCATTAAATAACAGTCTTTTCCAACCCTTGTCCAGCCTTCTAGATTTATTTAGAAAAAACAATAATGGAAAACTGCTTCATATCTTATATATTTTTATGGGACTACAACAAGGTGCTGACTATTTGGATTTACATATTTATATTGTTATTATTAGTCTAAAAATTACCTTTCGAGATTCGAACCGACAGTCGCTGATTCATAGGCATCAATGTACGATCATTAAGTTGAATAACGTCAAATTTAAGTTGAAGAACGGCAACTGGAAGAGTTTTATACAGCAATGCAGAATTGTAAACAACAACTGGTGACAGTAAAACATTCCTCTCATTTTCACGTGTAGTTAACACAATGTGGACCCAAGTGTGCGATTTATTTCGATGGTCATGTGGAAGCTATTTTAGTGCCATAATTGAGTTATATTTTTGGAATGCTGTAAGTGCATCATAGCAGTCAAAACACAGAAATACATATGTTAATACGTCGGAAACGTCGTCACAACCCACTTCTACCTGTAGCTATACCTAAAAAGCTCCTCTACTTTGTCTCTACTGTTGCCGCTGTTTGGGATTAAAAAGGTTGGCAGTGAATTTAGCAGAACTAAGATGCCGGAAATGCAACGAGTGACACTAACTGCATTTAACAAATCAGACTATAAACATATCTCTAGTGCATTGCTGATTTGTGGAGTTGTTTTAAGCTAAAATAAGGCTTGTTCAATCTTTTTGACGTAGAACTACGTCTTTGTCGACTATACTGGGGTGCAAATCAAAAAATATGTGTGGTGAAGGAGTGTTAGGTATTGAACGCTTGTAACTTTGTCATTTATAGATGAAATTTAAATCCAAATACGTCAATCGATAAGATATTACATTACGAATATTTTTCCAATTTTCTGTAATTAAACTATTGAAAATGTACAAATGATAATTTTATCACTGTTTTCATGAAAAACGCCTTTTTCCCAAACCCAGTCATCATAAACGAATACCACTTGGTTGCACATCATTCTGCTTGAACCTGGAAAGATATAAATCAGCGCTGCTCTCCTGCCTCTGCTCTACGCATTCTCTGCTTGTACGTCAAGCAGTTGAGTTCGGTCTTTGCTCGCTTTGTCGAGTTGTTCAATAAATCTATAGTTTGTTACAAACGTTTGCAGATATACTGCACGTCGCGTCGTCAGTAGTGTCGGTCGCATCGCGTGATGGGAAGACAGCGCTCTCGGAGCCGACTTCGTGAACAAGCGGAGAAGAAGAACAGTGGTGAGGGTAGCTCGGTACCTACCTCAAATAGGTACGCTACTCTGCCCACCGATGTTGGAAATACCAACCCAGTCCCGGTGAAGCGGACGAAAAAGAGGAAGAAGAACCAAGGTCAGTCCGATGGTACGAGCGGACGCGACGATGTTACCGCGACGAACGCCAGCGACATCGGTGATTTCGGCGACGCCGTCGAAACCGAGAATTCTGCCGGTCCGAGTGCGGCGAAAATCAAGCTTCCTCCACTGGTGGTGAAGGTAGTGCCACTCAAGACGCTCATTGGCGATTTCGCATCGCTGGGCATCGCAGCTGAGTACAAGATCAGCAGGATCGGCACTAAGGTGATGCTCCGGACGAAAGCGGAATACGAAATCGCAGTCAAATTCCTGAAGGATTCCAATGCGGAATACTTCACGCACGACATCCCCGGTGAAAAGCCCTTCAAGGTAGTCATCAGGGGTCTACCGGATGTTGATCCCAAGGCGATCAAAGAAGAACTCAAGGACCGGTACAAGCTGGCCCCAATCGCTGTCTTTCGGATGACGAGGCGAGACGAAAACGTGAAGACGTACCCGGATTGTCTTTTCCTGGTGCACTTCCAGAAGGGAACGGTGACGCTGAATGCGCTGCAGGCTATCCGCTCAATCTACTCCATAATCGTACGATGGGAGCCATACCGTGGAGGCCATCGCGATGTGACCCAGTGCCAACGATGTCTGAACTTTGGACACGGCACTCGCAACTGCAACATCAAGCCACGCTGTAGCAACTGCGCTCAAGAACACGCCACTTCCAACTGCCCTGCGGATGGAGCCGTGGCGTTAAAATGCGCCAACTGTGGTGGTGCTCATCAAGGTTCCGACAGACAGTGCTCCAAACGCGAGGACTTCAAACGCATCCGAAAACAGGCGGCAACTAACAACCAACCAGGACGCAAGAAGGACAAAGTCCCGGCATTTCGGACGGAGGATTTCCCGCCCCTTCGTGCTCCTCAGCAAAGGCAAGTGAATTCGCGGGTGCATTCCGCTCAAGCAACTTCCGGTGATTCTGCTGGCCAAAGCTCTCCATCCCCCCCTGGATTCTGGAGACAACCAACAGCGCAAAACAACAACCCCGATCTGTTCTCAGCGGATGAACTGATGGAAATCTTCGTCAACATGTCCGGTGCTCTTCGTAAGTGCCGCAATAAGCCCGAACAGATCCAAGTGCTCGGTAAGTTCATCATCCAGTATGGCGTCTAAACCGCTAAGTATCGTCACCTGGAATGCTTGCTCTGTAAGAGCAAAAGAGATTGAGCTTGCCGACTTCCTCCGCAAGCACAGCATCGACGTGGGCCTTCTAACCGAGACCCATCTAAAGTCCGGTGACAGCTTCTGGTTGCCTGACCACAACATTATCCGGCTTGATCGCACCAGCTCCAGGGGGGGTGGTGTTGCGGTCGTCGTCAAGAAAGGAATAAAATACCACACTCTGTCCCATATCCGCACCACTATCATCGAGGCCCTTGGTGTGGAGGTGGAGTCGTCGACTGGATACGTCCAGTTCATCGCCGTCTACTGCCCTCGACAGTGTGCCGCCAGCAGTGGACTAGCGGCTAAATTCAAGAAGGACCTGTCCACCATCACCCGTACCGGTTCCCGCTTCGTAGTTGGAGGAGATCTGAATGCTCGCCATGAGGCCTGGCGGAACTACCAGCAGAACCAGAACGGTCGTCTCCTGTTCGACCACTCACAGCATGGGCTGTACTCCGTTTGGTTTTCGGATGAGCCAACATTTATCTCACCGGCGGGCAACCCATCGACACTAGACCTGTTCCTGACAAATATCGGCTTGTCCAAGCCGGTAGCCTTGAACGAACTCAGTTCCGACCACCAACCGGTGGTGTCTGAGCTGGGCTGCAACGTGGCTCCTGCTTCAAGCCTGCGCAAGGACTATCATCGCGTAAACTGGGCCCAGTTTGGACGCGTGGTAGACAAGCACATCATCGACAACCTGCCGCTTGACACCGTGGAGGACATCGACCGAGCGTTGGAGGGACTCCACCAAGCCATAACCGTGGCTGACGAGACGTGCGTCCGACGAGTTCCTGTGAGGGGTAAGTTTATTGCTATTGATTCCCACACCCAACTCTTAATTCGCCTGAGAAATGTTCGTAGACGCCAGTTTCAGAGGACTGGAGATCAAGCGATGAAACGTGAAATGGCCGATCTGAACAAGGAGATTGCTTCCAGAATGATCTCACTCCGGAACGAAAGCTTCGGGCGGCTTGTCCAGAATCTGGACGACCGCTCCAGACCATTCTGGAAAGTTGCCAAGGTCTTAAAGACGCACCCTAAACCCATTCCGCCACTAAAATATGAAAATGATGACGATCGGCTCATAATCACCCCTCAGGAGAAAGCAAATGCGATTGGTGAGCATATTGCCAAATCGCACTTGCTTGGCTCCAACATCCAAAGTCCGCTCGAAGTTCAGGTTGAGCAATGCGTACTCAACTTTGATTCCTCCCCTTGTGCCATCCCTCCGGAGGATAGAATCACAGTGGAACAGATTTGCTCAGCGCTGAAATGCACCAAAAACATGAAGGCCCCCGGGTTTGACGGAATATTCAACCTAGTGTTGAAAAATCTCAGCATGAAGGTTCACTCCCTGCTGGCTGCTGTCTTCAACAGATGCTTGGAACTGCACTACTTTCCAAGCATCTGGAAGACAGCGAAAATCATACCTATCCGCAAACCCGGGAAGGACCCAACGCTAGCTTCAAGCTACAGACCAATCAGCCTCCTTTCAGCGCTGAGCAAATTGTTCGAGAAACTCATTCTCAATCGTTTGCTCAAGTTTGTCGAGGAAAATAACATTCTCCTTCCGGAACAGTTTGGGTTCAGAAAGGGGCACTCCACCAATCACCAGCTAGTGCGGGTGATGAATAACATCCGAAGTAACAAAGCTGTATCCAAGTCCACAGCCATGGCCTTGTTAGACGTTGAGAAAGCGTTTGATAATGTCTGGCACAATGGGCTTGTATACAAGCTCTGTAACTTCAACTTTCCATTACATCTGGTTAAAATCACCCGTAGCTACCTCCAGCAAAGGTCGTTTAAGGTATCGTTGAATGGTTGTCTTTCAGACACGTTTTCCATCCCTGCAGGAGTCCCGCAAGGCAGTCTGCTGGGCCCCTTGCTCTACAGCATTTACACTTCCGACATTCCTCCCCTTGGAGACGGTTGCGTGTTTTTCCTGTTCGCAGATGATACCGCAATAGCCGTCAAAGGAAGGATGGCTCGCGAAATAACGAACAAACTTCAACGATGCCTTAACGCCTTTGCTGATTATGCCACCACGTGGAAAATCAAAATCAATGCTTCCAAAACACAAACAATCATGTTCCTCCATCGACAATCACCCAAACTAAAACCGGCTCCCTCTTGTACTGTAATCATGGATGGCACAAGGGTTGAGTGGTCCGCCGAAGTAACCTATCTCGGGATGTTGTTTGACGAAAAGCTTCTATTCCGCTCGCATGTGGAGAAAACCGTAGTCAAGTGTTCCGCCTTGGTTAGGTGTCTGTATCCGCTGATTTGCCGCAGATCCCGCCTCTCAAGGGTGAACAAACTGGCCGTCTACAAAAAAAATCGTAGCACCTGCGATCCTCTACGCAGCTCCGGTGGGGGAATCATGTGCACAGACTCACAGGAACAAAATTCAGGTAGCTCAGAATAGAGTGCTGAGGATGGTTCTTGATCGTCCTTTCGACACTAGAATAACAAATTTACATGAAGAGGCAGGCATTGCCAAAATAGATTCCAAAATTAACGAAATTAAGACTAAATTTACACAAAAATGTAATTTATCAGAACATGCTTTGATAAGCAATTTGTATATAGTAGGTTAGGTGTACATAGTACTTGTAGGTTAGTTGTAGTTGTAAATAGTAGTTATAAGTAGTCTCCTTTTTCCAATTCAAATCAAACCAATCCCACCAAGGTGGTCATACTTTAAAATAGGCCTGATAGGACTAGGAACTGTAAATAATAATTAAAATCTCAAATGTACCAAAGTTGAAAAGACGCATCTGTGTCACTTAACAAATTCATACATGTAAACCACACAATCACAATAAATAAAGATCATTTAAATGGCTCAAAAAAATGCTTTTGCTCATTGTCGTCTCGGACGGCGTGGCACTTGGTCCTGCAGCAAGCAGGACCAAGTCAGTGGCTAAAGGTGGATCACGGCGCCCCCACAATGAGGAATGAGAAAATGCAATGTTTGTAAACCCCCCCCCCCCCCCCTCAACAATAATCCGAAAAAGACAGGGACTTTGACGATCACTTTTTTTCCGGGAAATACATTTTAAACAAACCACAATTATTAGTAAAAACAGAAGTTTTTCCCGGGAATACACCAAAACTTTCAAATTTGAGAAAAAAAATTGCTTGAAAGACATATTCGATTATATTATGTTGGTGAATTACACACCACTGACTGTAAAAGTAGTAGTAGTAAAATAGTGTTTATTTCTGTTGATTCTGGTGTATACATTGATTTTACATTTCAATTGATTAGCCTATCTGGCTCTTCATCTTTGTTTATTGGATATTCTAATTTAGTATTTGCGTATTTCATCTAGTTAACAGAATGCCCCTTGGGGTGCGTTTTGTTTTCATTTTCATTTTCATTTTCATTTTGCAGCGTTTGGTGGTGCAATGGGAGCGCAAGTCAATACAAAGCCGAGGATAAAGGACGGGTAATGGCTGAATAGTCTATGCGGACCACTTGAACGCCATGGGAAAAGGAAGGGATTGAAGAGGCCGGTTATTGGGGGGTTTTGAGGAAATGACACATAGTGATGCTAAATGTAAAGAAACCGAAAATCCATCTCCCACTGATTCATCCTTTCACATATATACCAAATTGATATCTTAAAGCAATAATCAAAATAAACAGACAATACATGAAAAGGCTGGTTGTCAGTTGCTTTAAAGGCTAGTTGCCTCCCTAAGCGACCCTCCGCATCCTAACTCTTCTGTTAATCCACTGAATGCTACTAGGCTGTCTAAATTTTCTTATTTAAGTTCGTTTGATTAAGTACCTGCACTTGTGAATGTAATCTAAAATTTAACGTGTTTCAAGTTGTTTTTGACTTTGACCTATATTTTATATATATTAGTTCGTCCCAGGTGACACCTTCAAGTGACTAAAATGCTTCACTTTGAAGTAAGTTTCCTAGCTGATTTTAAATTACATAGGGTTTATGCTTCTGGTATATATGGGCACTACGCTCCACTATGTCGCACCACAAAAATACGTATGGTTATGTCACAATAGAAGCACGCCACAGTGGAAATCCCGACCATCGTTCAAACACTTATCCCAAATCAAAATGAAGCACGTATAAGATTAGTTGCAATACCATGAACAAAAATGGTGTTTAACATTGTTCCCTGAGTAATACCTCAATGAAAACAGCAACGAAAGCTTGTCACGCAAGTAGAAGGAGCACTGTTGGGCACTTTCTGAAATATTTCAATAGTATAATTCCCTTGCAAACCCCAATAAATCTATCTGCGTAAAAATTAATAAAATAAGAGTGATTTGCGGCAAAACCCGCCAGTATCGAACCCAACGTCAGTGCCTATACGTAAGCGTACTACAACGCGGCTTTCAAATAAAGGAGTAACAAGTGTGATACTATCACTTCAGGCTAGAACTTTGGTTCTCTTATGCAATGGTTCATCAGAGAGGGGAAGCTCAGTAATCCTCATCGCATGCTCATGCCGCTATTCTGTCACGGCATGAGCCAAAGATGCCGGACCTAAACCAACCGTCTCCAACGCTCCACTATGAAGCATAAGATTAGGCCCGCCCATCAACGTCCAGGTTAAAAAACTAGCCAAGGGGAGGGAATACCCCTTGGGGGTGCGTTTTGCTTTAATTGAAAAATTTGATAACCTACCTTACTACGAGTCTAACTTAACTAACGAACCAGATCACGTATGATCTGAAGATCTTATCTCAGACAGGTGTCTCTGAACCTTTCGAAGGAGACCGTTCGTCGCTCTTCGAGAGGCTGAAGGCCAGCCAGGCGGTGAACCTCAGAATTTCGGGTCCGTGGAGGACTGTTTAGGATCATCCTAAGGATCTTGTTCTGGAGTTTTTTTTTCCTTTGTTTTGTTTTTTTCCGTCGGTCTTGTTTTCCGTGCTGAGCACCAATGCTACCGACGTGCCAGGAAAGCAGCTCCACACCTGGACCCTATCTATCGATCCATCAACTCATGAACCGGGGACCAACGGCTTTACTTCCCATCCGAAGAAAGGCGTGATCAGAGATGTTATGCCTCAGAACATCCCGGCGGCGCCGACTGGGATTGAATCCAGGCCTGCTGGGGTGAGAGGTAATCACGCTTACCACTACACCACCGGCGCCGTTACCTTGTTCAATCTTTAGATCAGCTTACTTATTGAGGTTGAATTATGAGGATACAATCTACTATATATTCAGCCTGCTGTTAATCAGCTTTGTACACCTTAAATCAACCAATAATCAGCTTCTGTTATTATTGTTCAGCTTGAATTGTTACTTGGGTAGTGCATAAAACAAGTAGTATTCCCATAATTCAACCTCATTACGTTAGCTGAACTAAAGATTGAAGGAGACTGATTTAAGCCTAATACCCCGATCACATTACAGCCTATATCACGTAATATAGGCTGTCTTGCAATGAGCACTCATACTTAGGATTTCCAGTGAAAACTAGATGTATGAGTGCTCATTGCAAGACACCGTATATCACGTGATATACGCTGTAATATGAACGGGGTATAACACTACTCCACAAATCAGCAATGCGCTACACATATTTTGACAGCCTGACAGCCAGCCAGAAGAAAAGGAATTGCACAATATTGATCAATGTCGTCAGTGTCACGTGTAGCATTTCTGGCCGTCATTTTAGCTCCTCTAAATTCACTGCCTGCATTTCTAATCCCAAGCAGCGCCAGCAGTAGAGACAAGGAAGAGGAGATTTTTAGGAATAGCTCCAGGTAGTTGTGAACTGCAACGACGTCGGAAGTATTAACATTTGCATTCCTGTGTTTTGAATGCTCACCACTGCACTGAACTTTCAGACCGCATTCCAAAAACCGCACTAAAATAGCATCCAAATGGCCATCAAAATAAATCGCGCACTTGTATCCACATTGTGTTTAATGCACTTGAAATTGAATGTTATACTGCCACCATTTGGTGTTTACAAATCTGCATTGCTGTATCATACTCTTGCGGTTGCTATTATTCAACTTACATTTGACGTGCTTCAAGTCAACGATCATACCATTTGCCACACACATGCTTAAGTGGTCCAGTAGGTATGGTTGACGCCTGTAAATCAGCGGCTGCCTGTTCGAATCCCGAAATACAAAGGTATTTTTTAGATTAATCAGAACAACATAAAAATTTAAATTCAATTAGTCGACCTTCAAGGTAAAGCAGTCCTATATCAAATATAAGATTTAAAGTGGTCTTCCATTACATTTTCGAAATAAAACTAGAAGGCTGAATAAGGGTTGAAAAATACTGTTATTAATCGCCTTAAAACACTTTAAATGTATGATACAGCTTAGCTTCCGGCTGATTAAAATCACCAGATTTAGATGTTTAAAAGCCGAACAAAGGTTAACGGGGGTTTATGTACAACAAGTATCCAAAGTTTGGACAAGCTAAGGCTGAATTAAAATCGCTGAAAGAACACTTGTTAAACATCAAATTGTTACCTGGGAATATAAGACCCAAGTTTCTTAAAGCATGAGCGATTTTTGAGATTTGGACCAACAATTGGACCGTTTCCCACGCCTTTTCCCATACAAATTATAAAGCTCTCCCGCAAACCCCAATCATAACCAAATTCGTTCAAATTTGGCACAGTTGTTGGGGACTTCAATTCGAATCGAAAGATGTAGAGAGTAGAGGGTTGTTAAGTTGACCCACCCTAGTAGACAATCATCCATATAAAGGGTGATACGGTCAAAATTTGGTCAAGGGAAAACGCGTGTAAATCGGTGAAATCGTTTATTTAAAAAATCAAATTAAATTTCTTTTTCAAGTTCAATTAGTATAAAATTCAGGAAAAATATTTAGTTGGGCTTCCGCTTTTCCAAATCCGAATTGCCGGGCCTTACGCTTGACCCCTGCCATCAGATTTTGTACAGCCACCTTGTCCACCTTCTTCGCCGCAGAAAGCCAGTTTGCCTTGAACTGCTGCTCGCCCTTAGCAGTTTTTTGGTCTTCTTTAGGTTCCGCTTGACAATAGCCCAGTATTTCTCAATTGGGCGGAGCTCTGGCGTGTTGGGAGGGTTCTTGTCCTTGGGAACCACCTGCACGTTGTTGGCGACGTACCACTCCATGGCCTTTTTACCGTAATGGCAAGATGCCAAATCCGGCCAAAACAGTACGGAACAACCGTGTTTCTTCAGGAAAGGCAGCAGACGTTTATTCAAACACTCTTTCACGTAAATTTCTTGGTTGACAGTCCCGGAAGCTATGAAAATGCTGCTTTTCAAGCCACAGGTATAGATGGCTTGCCAAACCAGATATTTCTTTGCGAACTTTGACAGTTTCATGTGCTTGAAAACATCTGCTACCTTTCCCCTTCCTTTTGCCGTATAAAACTCCTGTCCCGGAAGCTGCTTGTAGTCGGCTTTGACGTAGGTTTCGTCGTCCATTACCACGCAGTCAAACTTCGTCAGCATCGTCGTGTACAGCCTCCGGGATCGCGCTTTGGCCGTCGTATTTTGTTTATCATCGCGATTTGGAGTCACTACCTTCTTGTAAGTCGATAGTCCGGCTCGTTTTTTGGCTCGATGCACGGTTGTAGACGATACACCCAGCTTATTTGCGGCATCTCGGAGAGAGAGGTTAGGGTTTCGCTTGAAACTACCGGCAACTCTCTTTGTCGTCTCAGCGGCTTCCGGTTTTCGATTTCCCCCCGATCCAGACTTCCTGGCTGTCGACAAACGTTCCCCAAACACTTTAATTACATTTGTAACGAATGATTTGGCAACTTTTAGCGATTTTGCCAACTTTGCGTGCGAGTAGCTCGGATTTTCGCGATGCGTGAGCAAAATTTTGATACGCTGCTCTTCTTGCTTGGACGGCATTTTGACAACTGAAGAGTGAATTCCAAAATCAAAATAGGAGCAACATTCTACACACACACACCTTCAAAATGAGGGGTGTTCAGGTTTTTTAAATGCAAAATTGAAAGAAATACGTCAAGTTGATATTGACCAAATTTTGACCGTATCACCCTTTACGTTAATAAAAACTTGAATGAACCGTGGAAACATTCGACTGATGCAAAATTTACATTTTCACTCTACAGTCCCTAAACCGTTTCAAATTAGCCTCCCAAAAGCTTGTTTGGCTAAAAGCTGACTGTGCACAAACCAT
The DNA here is from genome assembly GCF_037179485.1 of Ochlerotatus camptorhynchus. Taxonomy (NCBI): domain Eukaryota; kingdom Metazoa; phylum Arthropoda; class Insecta; order Diptera; family Culicidae; genus Ochlerotatus; species Ochlerotatus camptorhynchus. Next base: position 3,533,426 of record NW_027040682.1, on the reverse strand, counting down.
TTGAGTTTGTATGGGAATTACTATGTAAAATCCAAACTTTCTGTTCGTTACCTTCCATACTTTTTCTATATTGCCTTGAACGACAGTTCGATAGCTATTTTAATATGAAATTTCTGCTGAACATTGTTTTTTAGTCAAACGACAAATGAAATACACTCTCGATTCTGTTTTGACGCGATTTTGATGTTTGAGATATTGCAAATTGATCACCGGGGTGAAATCGATCATTATGCGTTCTGCTTTTAGTTGTCACGTAGAAAATTGTTGGTTATAGATAATCAAAAGACATCTTGATAGCATTTTAGGACCCCAATTATTGCTTTGACAAGTTTCTCATTACAAAAAGGTGGATTTTACAGCATAAATTTCAATTTTATTTAACTGACGTTTAAAAGCATTCAATATCAAACCATCAAACTGTCATATGGTTGCAACAATTCTCGAGTACTTTTTCAAATGGACGTAAGTGACTTTTGACACGAACTGAGAAAAACGGGTTTGATGTTTCATGCGGTAATGTTTAAATCTCATTTTAAAAATATTGGTTGAATTCCAATACCGTTTCCACATGCGAAACATTATTTTGACGCGCTATAATGCAGCGTAAAAATTTTACACGTTTGTTGCGTGTATCATACTGTTACTGAGAAATAATCTTCATACGCCCTTTTGCTTTCGCAACTATTACTTACGCTCCCTCAGATTCGTCGTTTTGACATTTATGTTGTGTGATACGTCAAGCCAGATAAGACTGTTTATAATTTCTAAAATCAGTTACGTCGTTAGGTTTTAGAAATTTGTGTGGCCTAAAAACATTGAAAACGGTAGACAAAAAGGTGAACAAAGTGGTGAACGCCTAAGCTTTTTCACATTTATATCACTGTGAAGTAACTGAGAAGTGTTGAGGGAATTTATACCTGTAATTGTAATCAGTTCGTTTTTGCTTGCTAATCTGGTTAAAAAGTTGTATATAATTATCTTAAAGAGAAATCGTCCAGCTCAATCCTGTGTAGGGGTAAGCAGTGGGACCATCATCATCATCAACCACTCAAGTGCAATTCAATCCTGGTCGAATTCGCCGGCAAAAATTTCGGTCAACATCCGGTTACTTCGACGACTGTCGGATTATCTTATTCGATGCTGCAATCAATAGTTTGTTATCTAAAAAAGATACAAGGCAACACAGACTGCACTTCCAATTCCTGCTGGACACAATAAAATCTGTCAGCAAACACTCCAATCACAGACAAACAGATGAAATAAAGAACAGAGTAAATCTAGATGAACAGAGTGTAATCGCATATCTTTAGCCGACCAATTATTGTGCATTTCATTCCAAACTGAACAAGAAATATTGCAACAAATAAAAATTGGTCAAATAAAATTTAAACATGTAACAAAATTGCGCATTTCCGTCTAATCTTATTGATTTCTTCGATGCACTTATTCCTTTTGATGCAAGCAATAAGTGTTTAGAAGACACCAAAACGATATGACGGAAACGTGCTTTTTTTGTATTTTTGGGGTAGTCTAGTTTCAAATGCAATCAGCAATAAAACAGTATACATTCAGGTTTCGGAATCAACAGATTGTTGCGTTTAGTAAAATTATGTTGGTACAGTTAATGAGCATTATTTTATTTTCTCAGCATTTTCCTTTGACATATCGCTTTCATTATGACTTATTTTTTCTTAATCTCTTTCTGGCGGATCCATGTCACCTTCGAAATCATCCACTTGATTTGATTTGGGTTTTCGACCACGTTTCGATGGAACAAGAGACTTGAGAAAGGTTTGATAAAATTCCTTGTTTTTAACGAATGGTAGCAATGATTTGAGATCTGCCAATTTGGCGTCTGATCTTCTATAGTGTTAAGTTTGATTTGTTCAAGCTCTACGCCGAAGATGATGTTCAAGTGCTTGAATTCAGCATCCCCCACATCGTGCTTGTAAAGAACAGTTCCAGGACTATTGGTAGAGTAGCGGAAGACCATGATGTCGGTAATCTTAATTGATTCCCCAGTTTCATTCTTTTTAGGAGTGCAATATCGGACCGACAAATCCTTTAAGGCACAGAAATTGCGTTGCTCCATCTCATCTACGTCAAATGGGACAGATCTTCTTATGGCAGAGATGAGCACTACCCAGTCGTGCGGTGTTTCAGTATCGATTGTAGTTTTTTTCTTCGCTTTTTCGATGGCAGAATGCACAGTGTCTACCTCCATATGCGAATGGCCAGTGCGCATAAACTTATGTTCGATTATAAGTTCTCTGCCATCTCTTGCAGCAAGCTCGATATAGTAGGCAAACGTAAACACTACGGTCTTATTGAGGTTCTGACCTACGCAGCGGTCGCTGTAATACGTCACGTGGCGAATAGTAAGAGGCATCTTTTTAAGATCTCTAAGAAGGCAGGAAGCCACTTCCTGAGATCCTCTTTTGGCTTTTCTTTCATCCCACAACATGCAGGTAGCTGTATTTTTGTCGAGATAGGATGAAAAGAAAGTTAAATTGTACGTATACAATTGTCTCGCATAGAAAGCCTGTCCACAGCGAAGGTGCGGTATTGGTAATTGCTTCTGCAAGTCAAAAGATACGGTTCGATATCTTGAATCCTCTTTGGTCTGCTTCCTATCTCTGCGCTTTTCCTTGTATACGCGCTGCGCTGCTTGTTGATGCATCTCGTGAGCAGCTGTCAAGGCGATCTATGTAGGGCTGTCCAGTTCTTCTTTGAAAGCAATCCTGTATTTTTCACACTCCCCACACACATCCACTTTGGGCTTTCTGAATGACAAGTTCTTCTCTTTGAAAATGATCCGATAGGTATCGTAATGTACGGGTATCCACGAATTGTCCCTGCTGCATTTTTCTTGGTACAACTCATACATAACCTTAATGTTGAGATCACCCGACAGATACCGCTTTTCGGAACCCTCACGAGAGTAGTGGCTGGAGTAAGCAGGAAAGCTATCAATATGTTTTTGTATGTATTCGATGTGATCTTGGCTGACTTTTTTATTTGTGGAATTGAATGCCCGCTGATCATCTTCTGCAACGCCATGTCCAGCCATTTTTTTCGCAGCCAGATTTCTCAGCTTCCGATCCGTGATGTCAAACGATGTTATGAACATGACCTTACAAACCTTCACCATACCATTCACCCCTGGAAGCCTGTAGGACCTGGAAAAAGTACTCCTGGAGTTGACAACCTGGAAGAGGAAAACAACACTTATTATGTAATGATAATAGAAGGTACGCGTGAATTGGTTGTGAAAAATGAGGATGAAATAAGGTAGAAAAGTAGTAACTGGCTAGTTTTAATTAACGACATATCATATTGTTTGAATCAGAGAGGTACAGCTACAGACAAACAGACGTAACTCTTTAAATAAATATTCCTTAAAACATATCGTCGTGGAACTCATAAGCGACATCTTGCGAGGTATTCGCGGAAATAAGTTTGCTTGCCAAGTGTCAATCAATGCTGCATACAAGTTTGATAAAATGTATAAAAACGTCAAAGTGATGAACGTTAAATGCGTGTACGATGATTACGGAGAAATAGCTACGTCTGTTTGTCTGTGGTACACTTAATAACTCATATTGAGTAAGTTGGAACTGGTTACACTAGAGTGCCAGAATCAAAATCCATAAAATACTCTTATTAGATACCTGCACACTTAGATTTTTTTGCCGAGATGGGCACCACCGAGCAGCTCGGCATTTTATTTTGCTGGAAATTCAGCAAAAAATATGTTTGTTAGCTGAGATCTCAGCAAAATTCCCGTTTGTTAGCTGAATCTCGGCAAGTTTTTCACTGAAATGCAGCAAAATAAAATGCCGAGCTGCTCGGTGGTGCCCATCTCGGCAAAAAAATCTAAGTGTGTGTGGACGAGCTGTTTTAGTAATAATCATATGGTTAGCAATAAATTGGTTTTGTCCGGACAAGTTGAGATCCAAAATATTTTGAAGCAGTTGTTTTCGGACAGTGTCAGGGTATTTTTCGGCACATTTCATTTTGCAATCGCATCCTTTCTTAACAGAACGTGCGGGGACTACGGTTCCATCAGGCCTAGTGTATGCCATCCCTTTCTGCCTAAGCAGTTTGTTTACCTTCCTCAACGACACTTTTTTCACTTTCGCCTCATGTAGCTCTTTTTCAAAATTATTGTGGGTTGTATTATTTGTTTCATTCTCTTTTTCTTCCAGTCCTGTCCCATTTTGCCCAAGTTCATCTGTAATTTAGAAAAAAATAACAATATTATCACACATTATAATATTCATTCCGAGATTCATTCCATGAAAATCAGACCATGTCCAACGGTAATTTTAGATTTTGGTTTTCCGCTTCGGCGTCTCGGTTGAAAATCATACTCATCGTCTGAATCGGGAAACTCCTCATCATCGGTATGCATGTTGCGGTATTCTTCAAAACATTCGTAAATTGAAAACTCGTTCAGTAGAGTAGGGTCTCCTTCGACATCTTCTTCTTCTTCCACCTCGTAAATGTCATCAACATCACAGGCATTGTTGATGTTATCCGAATGTTTTGCGACGCGCAAGTCCATAGGTCGATAAGATAAATTCAATGAGTTGGGTTTTTGGGATATCGCAAGATCAATAGGCATGTCTGATTCAACACTAATCCTTGGAACTGACAAATCCAGAGGTGTCTCATCAACGCATAGTGCTGACGGTTTTGTGTTTTGACGTGTCGGCAACGGCGTTGATGTTGCAGCTCGCAAGATAGATATTTTGAAGGCCAAGATAAACTAGGTCTATGTTGCAAATAAAAAAAATAAATGTCGATGTAATTACGAACAACCAATAATTGGATAATTATATATATATTTTCAGGAAGTAAATCCAATCGATTTCAAGTAATCCACAGACACTGGGAGGTGTCCCAACTAGTGTTCTATCCAGCGAGTGGAAGGTAATAAAACTTGATTCTGTAGGGATAGTGAAAAATGAGAAACTTTTACCAATTTCAGTGTAGGAATGGACAAATTTGACATTGCTCCATTCAAATTCAAGCTCATTTCTCCCAATGAGGTTTGGGATGAATGGCTGCGCTACAAAAGGCAATTTGAGTACCTTGCGTTGGCAAATGGGGTGACAAACAAAACACGACTCAAGAATATTTTCCTGGCTCGCGCTGGACCAGACGTTCAAGATGTGTTCAGCAGTCTCCCTGGTGCTGATGTGGATAAGCGGCATGATATTGATCTATTGAGAGTGGCCATGACTAAGCTGGACGAATATTTTGTCCCAAAACAACACGAAGCATACCTACCAAAGATTTCTGTTTTGGTCGTTAACCCCGAAGGAAAAAGATGAATCTCTCGATCAGTCCGCATCGTGCTCTCTTGCCGTGCGGATCTATTTGCTTTTTGCTTAAGGAAGTGTTACTACTACCTAAAGCTACAACAAATTTAAACAGCACTTTTCAGTGCTCAACCTGTAAAAATTTTCTACCTTGTTCAACTCCTCTTATTCCTCTTCGATCCTTGTTTGGACCCTACCCGAGGTAATCCTTCTTGGATATCGATTTGGAAAATTCCTCTTCGATTCTTCAGATTCTTATAGTAATCTGCTTGGAATTCGATTTGGATAATCGCATAATCGCACTTTTCAGTGCTCAACCTGTAAAAATTTTCTACTTTGTTCAACTCCTCTTATTCCTCTTCGATCCTTGTTTGGACCCTACCCGAGGTAATCCTTCTTGGATAACGATTTGGAAAATTCCTCTTCGATCCTTCAGATTCTTATAGTAATCTGCTCGGAAGTCGATTTGGATAAAACATTTACTGCCGCCATGGCGCCTAAACGCAAAAGAAAGGGGCAAACTCTTGACCCCCCTTCTGAAGAAATTAATTTGAGTAATCAATTTGATTTGCTCACGGATGATGAGAATGATCCATCATCCAAGAAAAATTCTAGTAAACTTTCCCGGCTTAATGCCAAGAAGGAAAAGATTCCCCCTATTGTGATAACCACTACCGATTTCCATGCCCTTCGCATGGAACTTTTGAATTTCGTGAAAGTTAAGTTTTCACTACAAATTGGACGTCGGGGTGAATGCCGTGTATTGGCTGAAACCTTGGACGGATTTAAATGTCTTCTCAAGTATCTTACTGAGAAGAAGCACAAATTTTTTACTTACGACACCAAAACTGAACGTGTGTTCAAGGTTGTCATGAAAGGACTGCCCAGTGGTGAATCCCTGGATCAGATCAAAGATGAACTGGCAAAATTACTTGGAGTTGTGCCACTCCAAGTAATCAAAATGAAAATGAAATCCCGTCCTGGCGATTCGCGCAACGGGATTTCTAATGATTTTTATTTAGTTCACTTCAAGTCTAGTGAACTAAACAACCTTAAGGCCTTAGAAAAAGCTAGCCTTATGCTCCATGTCCGAGTGAAGTGGGAACACTTCAGGAAGACTGGAGGAAATTTCCAAAACCTCACTCAGTGCCGTAAGTGCCAGGGATGGGGTCACGGAACTAAAAATTGCTACATGCCAGCTAAATGCATGAATTGTGGTGATTCCTCTCACGCAAAGGACGACTGTCCTGTGAAGGAAGATCCTAAGAAATTTAAATGTTCAAATTGTGGTGAAAACCACAAATCCAATTTTTGGGAATGTAAGACTCGCAAAGCGATCCTACAATCTCGTTCTAACCGACAGGTAGGAAACGCTCCACGTTTCCGACCAGGTACAAATTCCTCTGCTGTTAACAACGGTCAGCGAGGAACAAATTCTACATTCGTACCCGTAGGTACAAATATCACCCCTGCTTCAAATGTTTCATCTGTGCCTACTCCCCTCGCTGCTAACAATGTTCAGCGAGTTAATGGAGCTACCTATGCTGCTATTGCAGCGGGTAGAAATCAAAATACTAACCAACGTTCTAACGGAAATTTTGACAATTTTGACTTAGGAAGCATTACTGCCCCTAAAATGGAATTTTTACAGAATTCATTAATTGACATGATTTCTGATATGCTTAAATCTAACTCCATGTTTGATGCTATTCAAACTGGAGTAAAATTTGCTAATAATATTGTCATGACTTTAAAATTCAGTAATGGATTTTAAAGCATTAAACATTTTAAATTGGAATGCTCGATCTCTTAAAGATAATGAAGACGAGCTATTTAATTTTTTAAGAGTTCATAACGTGCATATTGCCGTTATAACTGAAACGTTCCTTAAACCTGACCATAAGGTTAAGAAGGACGCAAATTACTTGATTTATAGAAATGATCGTCTTGATGGACCCTGTGGTGGCGTTGCCATCATTATTCATAGACGAATCAAGCATAAAATTCTTTCTTCATTTGAAACCAAAGTTTTTGAAACTTTGGGAGTTTCTGTTGAAACAAAATTTGGACAACTTACGTTTATAGCTGCCTATTTGCCATTCCAATGCGTAGGCCAGCAAAAGAATTTTCTCAAGGGTGACCTCCAGAAACTTACCCGTCATAGGTCTAAATTCTTCATTATTGGTGATTTTAATGCAAAACACCGCTCATGGAACAATGCTCAAAGCAATTCCAATGGTAATATTCTGTTTGATGATTGTTCTGCAGGTTATTACACTATTCAATATCCAAACAGCCCAACATGCTTTTCTTCTGCAAGAAATCCCTCAACTATTGATTTGGTCTTAACTGATTCATGTCAACTTTGTAGCCAATTGGTTACCCATGCTGACTTCGGTTCTGATCACCTTCCAGTAACTTTTGAAATATCCCAAGAAATAATTTGTAATCCCAACAGCTCTACTTTCAATTACCATAGGGCTGATTGGGAGCAATATCGAACATTTATGGAATATAACTTCGATCCAAACATTCCTTTGCAAACCAAAGATGAAATTAATTATGCTCTTGAATCTCTGACTACTTCTATAGTTGAAGCAAGAGCTGCCTCAGTACCAAAATGCGAGGTTAAATTCGATTCAATTATAATAGACGATGATCTTCAGCTCTTGATCCGTCTTAAAAATGTCCGTAGGAGACAATTTCAAAGAACACGCGATCCTGCCATGAAAGTTATCTGGCGGGATTTGCAAAAACAAATTAAAAAGCGATTCTCTGCCCTGAGGAACAAAACTTTTGAAAATAATGTTTCTAAATTAGACCCGAGTTCCAAACCCTTTTGGAAACTCACAAAAATTTTGAAAAAACCTCAAAAGCCAATTCCAGCGCTTAAAGAAGGTGGTAAAATTTTGATCACAAATTTGGAAAAAGCTCAGAAACTTGCTAAGCAATTCGAGAGTTCCCATAATTTCAGTTTGGGTCTTACTAGTCCTATTGAGAATCAGGTTGCTCGGGATTTTCGGAATATTTTCTCTCAGGAAAATATTTTTGATGATTCCTGGGGGACTGATTTGGACGAAGTAAGGTCTATAACTAAAAAATTTCAAAATATGAAAGCTCCAGGTGATGATGGAATTTTCTATATCCTCATCAAAAAACTCCCAGAGAGTACCTTGTCTTTCCTGGTAAAATTATTTAACAGATGTTTCCATTTGGCATACTTTCCTGATAAATGGAAAAATGCAAAAGTTGTTCCAATTTTGAAGACGGATAAAAATCCAGCTGAAGCTTCTAGCTACCGTCCAATAAGTTTGCTTTCTTCAATAAGTAAACTTTTTGAAAAGATAATTTTGAATAGAATGATGCTTCACATCAATACGAACTCAATTTTTGCAGATGAGCAGTTTGGATTTCGCCATGGGCATTCAACTACTCATCAACTCTTAAGAGTTTCCAATTTAATTCGTTCAAACAAATCTGAAGGCCACTCAGCTGGTTGCTCTTCTAGACATAGAAAAATCATTCGACAGTGTTTGGCATGAAGGTTTGATTGCTAAATTGAAAAAGTTTAATTTTCCACTTTATATTATGAAATTAGTTCAAAATTATTTAACTGACGGAACTCTGTAGGAAAATTATCAAAATTCCAAATCTAATCGACTACCTGTTAGAGCAGGAGTTCCTCAGGGTAGCATTCTTGGGCCTATATTGTATAACATTTTCACTTCGGACCTCCCTGATTTGCCTCAGGGTTGCCACAAATCTTTGTTCGCTGATGACACAGGCATTTCCGCTAAAGGAAGAAGTCTTCGTGTTATTTGCAGCAGACTGCAGAAAAGTTTAGATATTTTCTCTTCTTATTTACAAAAATGGAAGATTTCTCTCAACGCTTCCAAAACTCAACTTATAATATTTCCACATAAGCCCAGGGCTTCCTTTTTGAAACCTATTAGTAGTCACATAGTCACTATGAACGGAGTTCCAATTTCCTGGTCAAACCAAGTGAAATATCTTGGATTAATACTTGACCATAAATTAACTTTTAAAGATCACATTGAGGGCATTCAAGCCAAATGTAACAAATATATAAAATGTTTGTATCCTCTTATTAACAGGAAATCCAAACTTTGCCTGACGAATAAACTTCTAATATTTAAACAAGTTTTTAGACCGGCCATGCTTTACGCTGTGCCAATATGGTCTAGTTGTTGCACTACCAGGAAAAAAGCACTTCAAAGGATTCAGAACAAAATTCTGAAAATGATTTTGAAGTTGCCTCCCTGGTACAGTACAACCGAAGTACATAGAATTTCGAATGTTGAGACTTTAGCACAAATGTCCAACAAAATAATTAATAATTTCAGGCAAAAATCGTTGCAATCCTCAATTGCAACGATTAATTCCCTTTATACTTAGATAAGATTTAGTTTTAGTTTTTAGTTTTAAGATATCAATTGTTATACTGACATGCAGGTTTAAAAAACCTGTTTAAAATACTGAATTGCCAAGACAGGAACAATGTAAAAACACTTAGATATATATCATAACAATTAAGGCTGGTAAGTTACTGTAGTAACTGGAGCACCTAGGTTAAAAATGAAATGTAATTTATTTTGAATTTGGAACAAATAAAGAGTAAAAAAAAAAAAAAAAAAAAAATGAATCTCTCGATAAGTTCGTGTTGCGAGCGACGGAATTGGCAAGTGTAACTTCGGGCGTAGTAAGCAAGAAGCTCAGGAAATCAGTGTGACAGATAAAGTCATACAATTGGCGCCTCCTGAGCTGCGTGAGAAGTTGTTACAAAGAGAGAATTTGGTGCTGGACGATGTCACCAAAACGGTCTACTTCTACGGAGCGATTAAATTTCAGGATAATCAGATGACTACCACGAACCAACCATCAACGTCGGGGGTGGTAAACAAAATTCAGAATTCAGTAAAAGGTACTGAAGGGTGTTTTTGTTTGTTTATTTGTTTTTAGTTATCTGATGTATCACCTTTAATTTTTCGGTCATTTAGGTCAGACCGAAGCGAGGACCGGAGGGTGTTCCAGATGTGGTCGAAAGGGCCACTACGCGAACGATACTAATTGTCCAGCTAGAACAAAGTCCTGCGACCGGTGTGGAAGGGTGGGCCACTTCGCTGTCCGCTGTCATTCATCGAATTTTTCCCAGAAGCGTAAACGTGAAGAGAAGGAAGATCGGAAGCGTAAATATCCCAGGTTCCAACATGTCAGAGCAATCGAAAAGGTGGAAGAGAAAGGTAGTAGGTATTAGCAGTTTTATTTTCATTATTGGAGAGGGAGATGAATTTTTGTGGATTGCTATTGGAGGAGTGTTGGTTCAGGTTTTGATCGATTCTGGTAGCCAGAAAAACATCTTAGATGATATAACCTGGGAAAAGATGAAAACTCAGGGAGTAAAAGTCAATAATCTACGGTCGTATTCCAATCAAACATTTAGGGCTTATGGTAGGAGTTCAAGGCCTTTGGTTGTTCAGGAAGTTTTCGAGAGTAAGATCATAAGCAATGAAAGCGATCAATGTGTTACAGCAGATGCCACCTTTTACGTGATAGCAGGAGGTACGCAGCCACTCCTTGGGAGGACCACAGCTAAGGAACTTGGTGTTCTGACACTAGGGCTTCCAAGCATGCACGCTCCAGAAATGTACCGTTTACGATCGGACCAGAAGCGTCCCTTTCCAAAAATGAAAGGCATCAAGCTGAACATTCCCATCGATGACAGTGTCACCCCAGTAACTCAGCATGCTCGACGTCCACCTTTGGCTCTGTTGGACAAAATAGAGGAGAAGTTGGAGTCTTTGTTGACGGCAGACATAATAGAACCTGTACACGACTTCAGCCAGTGGGTCTCTCCGTTAGTTGTCATTGTGAAAGATGACGGTGATTTGCGCTTATGTGTGGATATGAGACGAGCAAATTTGGCCATCAAACGGGAAGCTCGCTTGATGCCAACCTTTGACGATTTCCTTCCCTTGCTAAAGAACGCTCATGTTTTTAGCAGACTGGATATTAAGGATGCATTTCACCAACTAGAGTTGGACGAGGCTTCACGTCACATTACGACTTTCATCACGCACAAAGGAATGTTTCAATATAAACGGTTGATGTTTGGTATCTCTTGTGCTCCGGAAATGTTCCAGAAAGTTCTGGAACAGATTCTTTCCAATTGTGATAACGTTGTCAATTATATAGCCGATGTTTTGATCTTCGGGAAGACCGAGAAAGAACACGACCGTGCTTTGGAGGAGGTGATGGAAACACTCAAAAGCAGGAATATACTTCTGAATCATAAGAAGTGCGTCTTCCGGGTCCGAGAAGTGGAATTCCTCGGGCACCATTTATCCGCTGATGGTATCAGACCGGCTGAAGATAAAGTAGCCACTCTTAAAACGTTTCGAGCCCCCCAGTCTTCAGAGGAATTAAGAAGTTTTTTGGGGCTTGTAACATATGTAGGCAGATTCCTTCCAGATCTTGCTACAGTTTGTACATAATTGAGGGAACTAACTCATAAAGGAGTTCCTTTCAAGTGGCAATCGGAACACGAGGACGCATTTCGGAAGCTAAAAGAGATGGTATCTGGTATACATACATTGAAATATTTTGACAATTCACTTCGCACTCGGGTGATCGCGGATGCATCGCCTGTAGGACTTGGAGCTGTATTAGTACAGTTTGGCGATACTCGGGATGGTCCTGATTCCCGCTAGCAAAAGCTTAACCTCAACTGAAAAACGGTACTGCCAAACCGAAAAAGAAGCTCTTGCGCTCGTTTGGGCAGTCTAACGGTTCTCCATATATCTAGTGGGTAGGAAGTTCGAACTGGAGACGGACCACAAACCGTTGGAGGCCATATTTTCACCAACTTCTCGACCATGCGCACGTATAGAAAGATGGGTCTTACGGCTACAGTTTTTCACCTTCAGAGTGTGTTATCGTAAAGGTGACAGTAACATAGCCGATCCATTCTCACGTCTGGCAACTATAAGTTTTACTCAAGAATTCGACGGTGATAATCAATTTCTGGTACTAGCTATCCTGGAGTCGGCGGCGGTTGATACAACTGAACTTGAGAGGGCATCGATGGAAGATGAAGAGCTTTGTACAGTCAGGGAATGTCTTAGACGTGGAAAATGGGACAGTGATAGAGTTAAACCATTTGAAACGTACCGTCACGAGCTTGGATTGGTTGGCGATATAGTGGTGCGAGGAAATAAACTGATTGTTCCTAAAGCACTACGAGGCAGAATGTTGACCTTGGCTCACGAGGGTCATCCCGGCGAGACAATAATGAAGCGGAGGCTTCGAGATCGGGTCTGGTGGCCTGGCATGGACCGTGCAGTAACCGCACATGTTGCAGCGTGCAACGGTTGTAGATTGGTTTCCCTTCCGGCCAGACCAGAACCAATGCACTGTAGAGAGTTACCGGTTAGACCATGGATCGATGTTGCTTTAGACTTTCTTGGACCGCTACCCAGTGGAGAATATCTCCTAGTCGTAATAGACTATTACAGCCGTTACAAGGAAGTCGAGATTATGAAACACATAACTGCTGATGAAACTATTGCCCGTTTGCATAAAATGTTCACACGGGGTAACGTGTGAAAGTTCCGAAATAAAGAAGTTATTCTATAATCGAGTGTACAGTTAATACATTGGTTATATTCCAATAAATGAGCAAAGAAGCCGTGAATTCCACAAATTCCATTAATTTTGTTTATGGATGAAAATCATTTGCGATTCCATTGGAAACTACATGAAAACCATTTTCGGTGTATAAGACTCTCTATTAGGCTAACAGCACGTCCCCCCAGATTGTAACCAAAATTTGGGATCGACTCGAAAAATATGCCTGAAACTCGTATGACGTTAGTGTTAGATTTTTAACAATATCTCATCCATTTATAACTCTGTTTCAAATCTATGGAAAGGTAAATGAAGAACGTGTTCTATAATGTTTGTCAATTTTCAAGTGTCCATTGTTTAAATATTCCAAAAGTTTGCAAAATAAATGCTGAACAGATTTCAATACACTACCACAGTATAATGCTCAACAATAATCTAAAGCAATTTGAAGCATTAGTGTCAGTTGGTGGGTGGCATGATTGGCGGTAGTAAATGGTACCACGCTTATCTTCGTTTCGTAAGCTTTATTTGAATCATATATAATAAATACAATTTAAAAAATTATCAATTTCAATCAACACTTGTCTTTTTCGCAGTTGGCAACCAAATAGATTCACTGTTCGGCTGTTAGCGGTCGAAGAAGTGTAGGCAACTGCCGATTTAATTTTCTCGTTTTCGTCCAATTAGCACCTTCGTTGATATTGATAGGTTCCTCCTTCCTCTTTGCTCACTGTATTTAGGGTTTGGTAGGAGATTTTTGTTTGGTGTCTATTTGTGTGATACGACTCAACTTGAACGGACCAGCAGCTCTCTTTTTGCGAAAAGGTCAACGTTACAATGCGATAACTACACAGACGTACGAGAGATGTGTTAATAACGATGACAAAGATGATTTATTTGTTGGTTTGTATGTGATAGTAGCTTAAGTGACTAGGATCAACTCCCGCAAGCGGTTCAGGGGAAGCACTTTACGCCGGTGGTCCTCCGCGGTTAATCCATTCAATCTCGACATCGTCGATTTGCTTCCTACGATATCTGGCTGGCAGTTGCCATTCTTCGATCGCTTGCCCAGATGAAACCGATCTCTGAAAAAGCCAAGAGCGTTACTTTGTATAAGGCAATTGTTTGTTACTAAATCGGTAATCATTCATAAATAATTATGTAATCTCTCTTGTTCGGGTGGAATGGTGCGTAACCAAGACCGCTGATAAATCAACATAGGAAATGCAAGCAAATTTTATGGCAATCTCAAACGTACCGTTTGTGCTGCACCGGCTCCTGCAGCAGCTGCTTGTGCCGGATGTCCAGCACCGCTGCTTTCCAGATGTGGTCCTCCCTTACGGAATTTGATCAGCGGAATGCGTTTGGCTGCGTTCAACATTGGCCTAAGGAATACCATCGCTATTGCTCGTTTCTAGCGTCGAATACCACCTAATCTTCGGTCTGTTGTACCAATCGGACGTTGTTCCGAGAAATTGAAGGCTTCGCCACTGAATAGTTAAATTAAAAGTGATTGTTTTAAACAATATTTTACAAAGAATGCAAAAATCTCCCAACTTGCCTTTCGGACAGGTGACTGTCAACATTCGGTTTGACGTGAGCGAGTGAGTTTATTATAGTTCAGCTCAGTGAACACTTACAGTAGTGGTCATACAAAATAATACACCGTGATTTGTTTTTCTAATAATACACACAGAAAAAAAAGTTGTTGAATATCCCTAATAAACGTGTACCATATACTGACGATATCTTAGATGGTGCGACCATACCACATAAAATTGGGATGATATCCCGAATTGCAACCAGGTCGATCCAGGAATCCATCGGTTGTGTAATATAACGTTGTACCATAGAGGTAACTCTAAGACCACTGGGTCCCCAAGAAAATCATTATTATTTTTGGCTCACTCAGTACCAGAACAACGGTCCCAAGCAGTCCCAAGCTATTTCACTCACCCCTGCATGTTCTGCATGAATCCACACACCCCTGATGTTATCTGTCAAACTTTCATAGCGAATCAAAACAAACATAGTGTTGTAATAGAATTTCAACTAGAATAGGGTACGTTAATCGTTTGCTTGGGACCAATAGGCTACTAAAGTGGTGAGCCAATTTAAAATCGTTAGTTTCGTATTGATTGTTGGTTGTACGATGTACATCGTTTTTGCGAACAAAATTACATCCATTGATATAATATTGTATCTGCTTTTTGCTATTACATCATTATTTCATACAGGGTTGCTTTGTAACGTTTTACGTTTTTTGTTTATAGTTTTTCGATTAAATCTAATTTAATTAACAATTAAATCATTTTTTATTTCAAGTTTGCTTAGAAATGAAATATTTCAACCGTGGAAATAAAATCAGACCATTGCTGTGTCGATTTTACAACTTTGCTATATTTACTGTGTCTAGGCTACAACTTCGCCATAAAAGCTCAACTTATAGTGAGCTGTATTATATTGTGCATGCTTTCTGGAGGCGCCATGAAGTCCGTCGCCATTCGAAAGATTTGGCGCAACTCTCGAATAAAGAGGGAGTTTTTAAAAGATGACCTATTTGAATAGGAAAAGGTCGTTAGGAATTTTCCTGCTCGCAAAATTATTCTGACTCGTCCATTTCGTTTTCGAATCGGCTGGTGAACAGAAGTGCGCGAATTACTTTACGTTCTCGAGTTAAATTTAATCAAATTGATTTTGTGCGTTAAGTTTCTAAAAAGGTATTAAATAGTAGTGAGTGAGTTTTTATCATCCAGTGGTTTTTTAAACGTTTTCCTTTCTTTTTGTACAGTGGACATAAGTCCGAATTAAGTTCCGCGTAGTCTGTTCAGTGCGTTTATTAGTGAAATTGTACAAAAAAGGTAATTTTATTCAATTTTGTTCAAATTTAGAATTGTATAATTAATGTGAGTTCGCGTTGGATTTCTAGCGCGTTGCGCTTTTTTTGTACGGGCTGGAAACACGTTACGTTCCGTTCGGCTATCGTCAACGCCGGATCGGGGGTTCCATCTGTGGCATCGCCATCATCGTTCGTAGAAGACGGACGTTTCCTCCGACTCGTACGCCCTGCTAAGGCCCGCCTTTTCGAAGGTAGCTAAACGGAGGTGGGTGAAGTTCGCTAACCTTCGAAGCGAAATATCTTCCGACGGTCGCCAATCATCCGTCGACGAGGTCCCTTCCACTACAACCCCTGTGGACCATTGTTGCGAGAGCTCGGACCGTGTGAGTGCGTCGCCAAAAGCGTGCCGCGGTCCGGATTCAAACCAACGGGAGAGGGGGTTCTTTCTATCGCGGGCGGTCATAGCGGAAACAAAGTACGCGAAGCCGTCCGAAGGTACGTTGGCCTCTTATCTCTGCGGAGCGAATCTCCCGGGACAGCACGACTTCTCGTCGTAGCTCAGCTCTCGATTTCCAAATCGGAAGTCTTCCGTCCAGCCGCCACTCCCTCCGCAACTCTAATTCGGCCATACCGCGTACGAGTCACCCTCCGTTGCTGCGCGCCATACTGCAGCACGTGAGCGGCACCATCACGTTTTCGCCGCCATCGCCACACCGTCTGGAAGGTCGTCTATCGCCGCCATCTTCGAGTCGTCGAGCCCTCATCGGTCAGCAGTCATCGTTTCATCGCTTCGTCCAGTAAAACCTGCGCAGGTATGTCAGAGCATGTTTAATTCATGGCCATGATTTGCTCTTTTCCGTACACCCCTCTCAGAAATCCAATGCGAATGAATGCTAAAATATAGTTTAAAGAAAAAGTTGAAGATTAGTTTTAGAACGTTTTGAATGCTACTCCCTGAATAAAACACACTTACTACGTTACGTTCTGTTTTCTTTCGTTTCCGCTCAGTTGAGTAAGCATTCCTTCGTTCTCTTTCCGTTTCGTTTCGTGGGTGAGTCAGAGTAATATCTTTGGTTTATTTATTTGGTCCATGCGCTCCATTCCCGTACTACTGAAGGACTTGGCATTTCCAGAAAGTTAGTAGTTTTTTACCGTTAGTAACCAACGACCGTTCAAGAGGTCCTCTGAGAGAAAAGTCTCAATTGTCGGGCAAAGTTTCAACACGACCAGTGGTCTCTCCTAATCGAGAGTGGCGCTTAAGCCACTGAGTTTGAACAAAACCTCAGCGAAATTTCTCGAACGGTTACATTGGCGCCCAACGCAAAAAATTATAACGTTTCATTTCTTTCATTCGTACTTGAACAAAAACAGCATTTTCATTCTAATTTTAATTTATTCCTACATATAATATTTTGAATTTACATTTTAGTTTTATCTTTGAATTGAATTTTCGCCTAGTATTTAATTTGAACTGAATTTTTCTAGTGTTAAGTTGGAATTGAATTCGTTTTTCTTTTATAATAGATTAAGTTTTTTTTTTTTTCTTATTTTGCATTCTTGAATTTACATTTTATTCTTAATTTTTTTTTTTCTTTTTCCACTATTATTAAATCGGTATATTAAATCTAAATAGCATAAGCATTATTTTTTTCGGTTTGAATTCGTACTTTGTAATTGAATTTTTATTGGAATTTGGTGATTGATTCTAATCAATTAAAATGAGCGGTCAATATATACTACCAGCTGTTGAGCATTTGCTGGAGGATGAAGTAGACGATGAATTGAGATTACGGAAGCAATCAGTCGATCGAAGAGAAACGTTGGAGGATAAAAAGAGGTTGTTACGCAGATTGTTTAAGGATGATAGGTGTAGTAAAGTTAATTATTCAGGAACTCATAAATTTTCAGATGAAATCGTAAAGGTTTCAGAAATTGTCAATGGATTAATATCAAATTTGCGAAAACGAGCAGATCGGGTGCAAATCTCAAGAATACGACACTATTTGATTCGCATGGCAAGCGCGTCTGTTGATAATAAGGAAGAGGAAATGGCACAAAAAGATGTTTGTGTTCAAATTGAAGGAGTTTTAGAAGAGATAGGGTTGAAAATACGGGAAGATGAAGGAGAAGAGAGTCAAGAGGTAGGGAGAGGAAAGGTTACAGAATCCAAGGAAGGAGATCAAAAGGAAACATTCAAAGTTTCCGAACCAGCATGCTTATCAGGAGCTAAAGGAATCGCATGTAATTGCGCGTGGTGTGAAGGTACAGGTGCAAGGAAGAAAGACCACGATCAGAAACCTGAGGTTTCAAAACATAGACAGAATGAAGATTATTCGGATGAAGATTCGGAAAATTCAGATTTTGACAGGAAATCAAGTAAAAATAGAGTCGATAAAGAAAGAAAAGGGCGTAAATATGGATATAACAAACATAAAAGGGATAAAGATACGAGGAAGCCTGATAGAAATTCGAGGAATCGTAAACACACTAGCAATCGTGATGAAAAGGGAAAAGAAACCCATAGATCGCGTCGCGAAAGAACTCCAAGTTCAAACGATGATAGTAACTCAGAGGAAGAAGTCAGAAAGACGAATTCAAGAAACCACAGACAGAAACGATACGACAGTGAATCAGAAGCAGAGTCGGAAGATAGTTACACGAGAAAAGAGAGAAGAACTCGTAGAAAAGGAAGTAGCGGTCGAAGACATCGACGACGTTCAACATCGGCTAGCAGCGTAACATCGAATAGTGGAAGGAATCATTATAGGAAGTCCAGAGTTGAGAACTGGAATCTTTCGTTCTCTGGAGACAACAGATCGATGCAACTTGAAGATTTTTTGTATAAAATCAAGAAGTTGGCTCGACACGAAGATGTATCGGATAAGGAGTTGTTGAAGAACATTCATCATCGCCTAAAAGGAGAGGCGTATGATTGGTGGTTTACTAGGGAGGATAGATTCACTCGGTGGAGTAAATTTGAAGATGAAATTCGCTTCCGATATGGAAATCCTAATCGTGACAGAGGAATCAAGGCCCAAATTCGTGACTTAAAACAACGGAGAGGTGAAACGTTCGTTGCGTACGTAACGGAGGTTGAGAAACTCAACCAATGTTTGCAGCGCCCTTTCTCGTCGAGAACATTATTCGAACTCGTTTGGGAAAATATGCGTGCCCACTACCGATCAAGATTATCAGTAATGGACATATACGATCTTGAGCATCTGATTGAAATTAATCATAAAATAGATGCAAGTGACCCTAATTTCTATAGGTCACCCAACAACATGAGAAACGATGTACATCATATTGAGGCTGAGGGTTCTTGCTGTGAGTACACAGAAGAAGAGGATGTTCCTGTCCAAGAGATCCAGAAATCGCAGAAGAATAGTCGACCGACTTTGCCTGGAAGGACTCAGCAGGATACGTCTTCTAACCAGCAGACGGGACAAAGACGGACAGAACCCAATAAAATGGCCTGTTGGAATTGCCAGAAACCTGGTCATACCTGGAGGGACTGCACAGAGCGTAAGATAATATTTTGCTACGCTTGCGGGAAATTAGGCAGAACTACAAGGACTTGTGAGAACAACCATCCTAGTACGGGCCGAAATAATGCCCAAAATCGCCAACAGTCAACAAACTGAATGCGGGATGCTTGCCTGGGAATCCGAACATCTCGCCTGTAGGACCGATTCCCGATCAAGGAACTATAAACCGAACAACCGACAACTATTCACTATTTGAAATTCGCGTGAACCCTGGTTCATGCCCTCACATTAAAGTTAATGTTTTAGGTACAGAAATAACTGCATTATTGGATTCAGGAGCTGCGGTCAGCGTTATGAGTTCAGTCGGCCTTTTAGAATCCCATGGTTTGACTATACTTAAATCAAATATTAAAATTTGTACCGCAGACGATACTAAACATACGTGTTTGGGTTACGTAAACATCCCATACACACTTGGAAATGAGACAAAAGTAATACCAACTTTGGTCGTTCCGGAAATTCGAAAGCCGCTTATTTTAGGAATGGATTTCTGGCGTGCCTTTAAAATACGTCCAATGATTGCTTCGGACAACATAATTCAAGATTTAGAGCTAACGTGGACTTCAAGTTTAGCAGATAATCAAATTAATTGCCTGAGAGTAGAAACGGACTCGATCGTCGGAAATGAAGATTTTATATCACTCTCAGTTCAACTTGTCGAACCGCTAGAACCAGAGATAGCTTTCAAATCCAAACCGGAAGAAGATGATTCGTTGGATATTCCAACTTTAGAACTACCTGAAGATCCTGCCAAAGCAATCGAGACGGTGGAAACTGAGCATGTTTTGACACCTGACGAGCAACAGAAGCTCAAAAATACTTTGAGAAACTTTGATTGCACCAGCTCAGGCTGTCTAGGAAGAACAACGCTCATCGAACATGAAATCGAACTCGTTACAGAAGGAAAAATGAGGGATCTTCCAATGTATCGCTATTCACCGAAGATTTGGGAGAAGATCGAGGAAGAGCTGGAACGATGGAAAAGTTTACGTGTGATAGAGGAATGCACATCGGAGTTCGCAAGCCCACTCGTGCCAGTAAAGAAAGCAAACGGGAAGATACGAGTTTGTCTGGACTCCAGAAGAATTAATTCAGTAACCAAAAAGGACGCCTATCCCATGAGAAACATGTCTGAAATATTTCATCGTCTTCAAAAGGCGAAGTATTTCAGTATAGTGGATTTAAAAGATGCCTACTTTCAAATTCCACTGAAGGAATCATCAAGGAATTATACAGCTTTCAGGACCCCGAAAGGTCTGTTCAGATTCAAAGTCGTTCCTTTTGGTTTGAAGAATGCTCCCTTCACAATGAACAGACTAATGAACCTTGCCATTGGGTTTGATCTGGAGCCTTTCGTTTTTGTATATTTGGACGACATTATTATCGCCACCGAAACACTTGAGGAACACTTTCGCCTATTAGAAGAAGTGGCTCGTAGGTTGAAAAGAGCAAGTTTAACGATTTCTGTGGAAAAAAGTCGTTTTTGCCGGAAACAAGTAAGGTATCTTGGATACATACTAACGGAAAATGGTTTATCAATCGATAGTGCCAAACTAGAGCCGATATTAAACTACCCAAGACCAAAATCCATAAGGGATGTAAGGAGATTAATGGGCCTTATGGGTTTTTATCAAAAATTTATTCCTCGATACAGCCACTTGACAACACCGATAACGGATTTACTCAAGAAATCCAAGAAATTCAATTGGTCAGGTGAGGCAGAAAAAGCGTTGGATGAACTGAAGTCAGTGTTAACTTCAGCACCTGTCTTAGCGAATCCAGACTACACACGACCTTTCATTATTGAAACTGACGCCTCGCAACTTGCAGTTGGAGCTGCCTTATTGCAGGAGTTCAATGAAGGAAAGCGAATAATTGGGTACTACAGCAAAAAACTTTCCAGCACACAAAGGAAATATTCAGCTACGGAAAAGGAGTGCTTAGCAGTATTATTAGCGGTTGAAAACTTCAGACACTACATCGAAGGATCAACGTTTACAGTTATTACGGACTGTAAGAGCATCACCTGGTTGTTCACCATCTCGGCTGCGAACGCTAACTCGAGATTGCTTCGTTGGGCACTAAAATTGCAATCATACGATTTTGTATTGCAATATCGCAAAGGAAAAGATAATGTGTTAGCAGATTGCTTGTCACGCATCAATTCTATACAAATAGCGGATGATAACTACATCGAACTAGTTGACAAAATCTCTAAAATGCCTCATGACTACAAAAATTTCAAAGTTGTAGGAAATAGAATTTATAAATTCGTAGAAGAATCAGGAAAATTCAAGGACAAACGGTTTGAATGGAAATACTACCCCCCTGAGGTAGAGAGACTTCCATTGATACAATCTGTACACGATTCAGCTCACCTTGGGTACGATAAGACCGTTAACACACTTAAGGAGAAGTATTTTTGGCCAAAAATGGCCTCAGAAGTCAAAATTTACTGTAAAACTTGTTTGGCTTGCAAAACGTCAAAAGGAATTAACATCAACCCCACTCCGTCAATGGGATCACAGAAAAAGTATTGTGATTTTCCGTGGCAGTTTTTAACATTAGATTATGTTGGCCCATTTCCTTCCTCCGGAAAAGGAAGATTCACGTGCCTTCTGGTGGTTACAGATGTTTTCTTAAAATTCATCTTGGTCCAACCATTTAGGCAGGCCACTGCTTCATCATTAGTACAATTTCTAGAACAGGCCATATTTTTGTTACTTGGAGTACCAGAGATGATTTTAACCGATAATGGTTCACAATTTACATCTAAGGAATTCGCAGGACTATTGAAGCAGTACGGAGTAAAGCACTGGTTAACACCTTCGTACCACCCACAAGTAAACAATACTGAAAGGGTAAACAAGGTGGTGACAACAGCGATAAGAGCTACCTTGAAGGGGAACCACAAACAATGGACCGATAATTTACAACAAATCGCATGTGCGATTAGAAATTCAGTGCATGAATCAACGAAATTCACACCTTACTTCCTCACGTTCGGTCGAGAGATGGTTTCGAATGGGATCGAATACGAGAGGATCAGAAACACAAACTCGTCATCTACGGATATCCTGAGCAACGAAGAACGGGAGAAATTATATCAAGAAGTAAGAAAAAACCTTGCAGAAGCTTATCAAAAACAAGCTAGATACTATAATTTGCGTTCCAATAAGAATGCACCGACTTATCAGGTTGGAGAGAAGGTTCTGAAGAAGTGTACGATCCAATCAGACAAATCGAAGGACTACTGTGCTAAACTAGCACCAAAATACACAGAAGCATTTGTAAAAAGAACCTTAGGAGACAGTTACGAACTAGTGGACAAATACGACAACAATTTAGGAATATTCCACGCAAATTTTTTGAAGAGATTTTAAGTTTTGGTGTTACAGCTATGACATAAGCCATAAAGAAGGAAATGTACCAGAATAAATAGAAAACACATCAGGAAAATCCCCCAGCAATGATGGTAAAGAAAGGGTCTATATTACACTAGTGTTAGTGAATGTATATACAATGTAAATAGCCTAGCCTTAGCGACTTTCGTCGGTACAAAATTTTTAAAATCTACTTAAATATATGTTAGTTTACTTAGATAAGGTTGAAATAATAAGAATTTAAAACGCTCACCATTATGTTTAGTATCAGTTTAGTTTACTCCAGATTTTTAAATAGCTTCTCTCGAATTCCTTGAAATTTTGTTTGAAATTTGTCGCGGTGCCATTCCAGTTAGTCGGTTCCATAGTAAATACGGTAATTAATTCCAAAAATTTTTCGTTTGTAGTGTTCCAAGCGGGTCATCTTTACATCCATAGTTATTTCCGTCCATTTTAGTTTTTCATGATCAGCATTCTTTTGTTGTTCCAACAGCTTTATTTCCGTCCATTGATCCTTTGATTTCCATCCATCAATTGTTCCGATTTCAATTGATTCAAGGGCATTGCCGTCTGCGGTGTCTAGTACCTGTAAAGAAAAGAACAGAAAACAGTTAAATCCATAATTGAAAACAATATTGTGAAAATACTCCCCCGGTTTTGATGAGATCCGTTGAAATTCAGTAGAAAATCGCCGTTCCGTTTTAAATTCGCGAATATTGCACCGTCGATTTTCCTTTTCACGCGTTCAGTCCAAGTTCAGGATGACGTTTGTCAAAACGGTTTTTTTTTTCGGTTAGGTTGGTAGCTCGAGTGACAGAACGATATGCTGTCAGTTGTTCATGCGATGTTTTAGGTCTGTTCGATATTTTCGTAGTTCGAATTCTATGAGTTAGTCAAATTTGAATTTGATGAGTAGAAGTTCGATTATCGTTGAATAGAGGAGTCCGTTTGAGCAATTTAAATGCAGATTGGGTCGAATAATGTTTTGATGTTGCATTTGATTGCAGTTTCCGTTGGTGATCAAATTTAGGACGGAGAATGTTCCGTTGTTTTGATCATGGTTTGTTGTTCAGTAGGTTTATTATTGAACAGAATTTGATAAGTTCATGAACAAGTGATTGTAGTTTATGTTACTTTAAATTTGGCTGTTTTTGTGCGACTTACCTGAATGAAAGAATTGTTGACAACGTTTGCGTTTATAGTGTTTTTTAAGTTATGAAAATTTGATCAATTCCTTTGATCAAATTTTCATAAAACTGGGTGGTGTGATGTAACGTTTTACGTTTTTTGTTTATAGTTTTTCGATTAAATCTAATTTAATTAACAATTAAATCATTTTTTATTTCAAGTTTGCTTAGAAATGAAATATTTCAACCGTGGAAATAAAATCAGACCATTGCTGTGTCGATTTTACAACTTTGCTATATTTACTGTGTCTAGGCTACAACTTCGCCATAAAAGCTCAACTTATAGTGAGCTGTATTATATTGTGCATGCTTTCTGGAGGCGCCATGAAGTCCGTCGCCATTCGAAAGATTTGGCGCAACTCTCGAATAAAGAGGGAGTTTTTAAAAGATGACCTATTTGAATAGGAAAAGGTCGTTAGGAATTTTCCTGCTCGCAAAATTATTCTGACTCGTCCATTTCGTTTTCGAATCGGCTGGTGAACAGAAGTGCGCGAATTACTTTACGTTCTCGAGTTAAATTTAATCAAATTGATTTTGTGCGTTACAGCTTCCACTCACTTGCTATAAAAAAATAATTTTCTGAATTTCGAAATCATTAGACGTTATAATGATATTTTGTACTTATTAGATACACAGCAAAAAAAATGTAATATCGATCAATGTACCCGCATAAACGCGAACCATAAATTGACCTTACCTAAAATGGTTAAAAATTGTTTATAATCCCTGCTAAACTTTAACTGAAATGGTTATAGAACTTTACATGAACGTTTAATGATTAAGTTTCAACCTTATGTATTATGGTTTTTTGGAAGTGGACCTTACAAATAATGGGTTGTTAAGAACCATTACCGTTCCAAATTCTTGTTTTCTCCATACATTTTCGGAAAGAGAACTATATTAGAACCTTTTAACTTATGGTTTGAGAACTTTAATGGTAATGGTTATGGTAGTCAGTAAGGTCCATGAATGGTTTTGTAACATCGATCAACTTTATGTGGAATATATCGCGAAAATTCAGAAGAAACGGTAAAATCACAATTTTACTTTGAATTTCATGCTACAATCTAGAAAAACCACATAGGACGTTTTGACAAGTCGAGTTGTACATCGGACATGTTACATTGGACGATTTTTCTCAATGACATAATCAATGAGTGTTACATTGGACGTTTTTTCTACATGATACTAGATTCCCTTTCACAGATTTCAGAGTATAGTACCTAACTTTAGATTGGCCCCGCCTTTGGAAAATGAGCACCAATCATGTTAGGCAGTCTGAATGACCGAAGTAACAATCATTTACCCAGCATTTCAAACTGTACATTGGACAATTTTTGATCAATGATTTTCTTAAATAAATAAAAGTAAATTTGGATGGATGTTTTTGTATCGCATACAATGATAGAAGAGCAATAGTTTGTATCGCTTATCTCGATTTGTTTACATTTGTTACTTAGGACCTTTTGAAAAGTGACGCGAGAAATAGAAGATTCAAGCAAGAATTTCAAAAAAGGCGTGACTGATATTATGGATATTCTTAATATTTTTGCTCACATTTTGTGAAAAATAAACTTAGGACCAAGGGGTTAGTCACTCAGCACAATGTGCCAAAAATAGATTTTGCATAGTTGGGGCACATTACCGGCACGTTTTCGTATGTATCAGATTATAATTAAAATAAACCGGGAGCACTGCCTGGGTTGCTATTGACAACGGTAATTGATGTTGCGTGTACGTAAACAAACGTGAATCGAATTCTTTTCGCTAGACACATTGTTTCCAAGCTAACGGTATTTATTCATTAAAATGGAACATTCCAACATAGATGTGGTAAGTAACTGACTAAAAATAGTTTCCTTCAAATAATATCACATGTTTCCGTATCTCCTCCGGTTTTAGATTTTTTTCTGGAGTAAGCTGGAGGAAGAGTACGGTACGGTAAACTTCCATCTAAAAAATATCCTCACAATTCAAAATCTGTGCAGTCAGTCTCTTGGGAGGCTGACAAGCGACAACATTAAAATTATAGAGGAAGACATGCGCGGTATGGCTGATTGCCTGAGAGAAGAAGCACTAGCGGGTGGAATGCCCCTGAAAGATATTTACGGGAGAAAATTTGCATCGCATCCAGAAAACTTCAAATTCATGGAAGGAGAAACGTTGTGTTTGCTGGATCTGGCAGGTATTATGAACAATCGTGGAGTCAACCATTTTTTAAAGAGAGCCAAGCGACAAAATCAACGGCAGATAAGAAATGCTCAGCCACCATCCGATATGTCCAATAATGACGGTGATCCAAGTGATAAGGACGTTGAAATGGAGTTACATGCCCGAAAATTACAAACGAAAATTTTGCTCTATTTTTCCTCGCGGTAAGTATTAGTTTTAATGCTCCTATAGCTTTCAAACTAAAAGTTGTTGAACTAATTTTCTTTTCAGAAAAGGTCAAGACAAAATTTTTGATGATTTCTTGGTTAAACTACAAGATCATCGTGTGGAAGTTTACACTGCGGGCAATAAAATCCAAGCTTATGTCACGTGTCCAATTTGCGTTGAAAGTAAGCAATCGAAAATATCACTCAATATGGACACAACAGGAAGCTGGCATATGTTCGCATTTAAACGACACTGCGAAACATTTCACATCCAGCTGCCACATTCATCTGGTAGGAAGCGTCGTAGCATCACACCAGATATTACTGGCGAAGACGAAAGTCCAGTTAAACGACCGTTTATGAATTCAACAGCTGATATTGTACAAGGTATGTTAAGAAGAAGGATTTAGTAAGATCATTATAATATTTGTATTTTAGACTTTGAGCATACGCTGCGTGACACGGAATTAGATCCGCTCCATTTTGCTACTGATGGGACGGACAGTGAGATAATCGAATATTTAGACGAAATTATGTATGAATCTGAAGGTATGTTCAAATTTTAATATTCCAGCAGGGGGTGATCCATTAACTATGTTCCGTGAAATTGTGAAAACATTAACACCTCTCCTCTCTTTCATTGCTCGCTATCTTATTTATTTATTTCTTTATTTATTGTATGTTATCAACATACTAGTTTGGTGTCCAAATGATAAAAAGTTATCTTAAAGCTAACAAAAATTGTCGTAGAAGAGAGTCGCGTGACATGTCAAAATCAAAAACTGAGGAGACTCGGTTGAACGTCCGTTGGAGGGCGATTAGCCTGGAATTCGCGGCATAGTTAGTTCTCCTGAGTGGGATCCTTAGAATAGAGTTGCCTCAAAGCACACGGGAGCGAGCTTGAACATTAATGTTGCCGAGCAGGGCAGGACAATCCATACGGTCAGTTAGAATATCAGCGATGACAAGTGCCTTAGCCACCTCACGTCGTGTTTGGAGGGGGTCCAGGTGGATCATGAGGCAACCGCTCTCGTAGCTCCATAGATTAAAGGGATCCCTCCAAGGCAATCTTCGTAGAGCGTATCTGATAAAACGTCGCTGCACCGACTCGATTCGTTCAACACCATTTTGGAAATGAGGGTTCTTAACTGGAGAAGCATATACCAATCTCGTTCGTACCAGGGAGCAATAAAGTGATTTCATGCAGTATACATCTTGGAACTCTTTTGCTACCCGAAAAATGAAGCCAAGGTTTCGTGAGGCTTTTGTGTCTTATATATTATTTAGTAACATAATTCCAAATCCACCTCCTCGCTTAGAGCGTTACGTAATTAATGGATCGCCTATAGCACACAAATTAAGGGCATGTGCTAACATTACAGTTGGGAGTAATTTTTGGTTTTAATTTGTTTTAATCACATATTTTATTTCATAACTTAGGTGCAGGTGTTGAACAAGCCAAAAAAAATAACGAGTATGCTTCTGAACCTGAGATCGTGTATTTTGAAGAAATTGTATATGAACCTCAAGGTAAATAGTATGCGGGATCAAAACATTTTATTTATTGTATTACAGTAAGGATCCGATCTTGTCTAATATTCTAAAAAACTCATGTACTTTTAACTTCTTTTCATTTCATCTTCAAGATAGATAAATAAGGTATATTGTGATGCAATAAGATAGCTATATTGCATCACAATATACCTTATTTATCTATCTTGACAATGAATGACAAAGATTTTTAATTACGGTTAAGTTAAATTATTGAAAGATAAAAGTCTGATGCGTGAAAGGGCTGACAAAATCGTGTCATTACCTGAGTGGTGCGGAGAAACACGAAATGGTTGTCAAAAAGAATCCAACTGGTGCTGTCAAAAAGAATCCAACGATCTAGAGCTGCTAAAAGTGATACTTTTCTCATACAATCCCCGTCGGCAGAGAAAGTATTGTGGTCAATGTTGAAAATATTGTCATTTCGGCATTTTTTTACTAATATTCTTCAACAAAAAACTTGCTCAAATACTCGGATGTAAACAATGTAACGAACGAACAAACCTGCACTAACTGCTGAAGGAAGAATGCAAACAAACTTTATAAGAGTCATGTGGGTAGGTGCACACCATGTACACGTTATTTATGGAGCAAAGGGTGAACTTTCGACAGCATGTATATGCAAATTGTGAGCAGTGCATTAGCAAAACAATTTGTGATATCGGAAAATTTTCAAGTTGTTTCCTGCTGACTTGCAAAACAAAAACGGCTGTGTTCGCAGTACCCAGGTCATTACTATAACATTTTCAGTTACTTTTTAAATACAAGGTTTGAATATTGTTTGCCATTTTTGACTTCACGGTTTTTCTTATAATACTTTATTTAACAATCCAGGTTCAGATCAACAATCTGATGACATGGAACAATACGAGGACCGAGAAGTGAACGAAAATTCAAATGAACACGGGTACACAGAAGAGCACGAGAGCAAAGAAGTGATCGAGGACCCAAAGAAGCATGAATACACAGACGAGTACGACGACAAAGAAGAGAACGAAAATTCAAATGAACAGTGGTTCACAGAAGAGCACGAGGACAAAAAAGAGCGCGAGGAGAAAGAAGTGTACGAGGACCTTGACGAGGACTCAATAGAGCACGAGAGCATAGAAGAACACATGAACCAAGACGAGCATGAGAACAATGCAACGGTCGAAAGTAATAATTTAATTCACAAATTTTAGTTATGCTTTCTTATGATGATCAATTGACAGGATCTGCAGATTACTCGGAAAACCTTGCGGAAAACTAAGTTGTTGGGACGAACCGGTCGAACGTCTCAACACAACAAACAAAGCGACCGACAGAAGAAAAAAGTCAAGTCCACTTCTTGATCTTCACGTTGAGCTGAATGCACGGTCAAAATTGTGTATGCCACGTGGAATGCGGTATACAGAATCTGAGCTCGATGCAGCTGCCTATGAATTGATGACTGCTGGAAACAGCAGTTATCAATTTAAAAGAGCAAACATGCAGCTTCCTAGTTCAAAAACAATAAAACGACATATCGCAAGGCACACTACAGAAACTCAAGAAGGAGTCTTAATGGTGATGCCCCTGCTTAAGTATCTAAATGCGCACAACTATCCATTAGTAGTAGCTTTGAGTGAAGATGGAACAACCCTTTCACCAAACCCGGAATATGATTCAAGATATGATGCAATTCGTGGCCTAGTGGCTCCTTTAAACAAGTTTGGTATGCCTGAACAAGATGTTTTCAAAGCCAGTTCAATCAAAAAGATTATAAACGATCTTGATCGTTTTTCTGTTGGTGAATACTTATATGTTGTATTAGCAACACCAATGGCTGTCGGAGCATCGCCATTTTGCGTGCTGTACACGTGCAGTGATAACAGATTTACACATGACCAAGTTATGTCGAGGTGGGCATTTATAGAAACTGAATTGCTGAAAGTTGGCATAACCGTCATATCGAACGCGTCCGATGGCGATCCACGGCTTCTCATGGCTATGCGACAAAGAACAAAAATACCAAATGGATGTCCAAGCGAATCATACGGCCTTCACTTTGTCATAGATATGGATGATAAACCAATCTGCATTCAGGATAGTATTCACCTAGTCAACAAATTTCGTCATACCTTGTTAGACCCCAAAAAACAAATGCGTTTAGGTAAAGATGCTTCTCATTCTTGTTCTCATCACAATTTTTATATAATTAATAATTTATATCTTCGACTTCAGGTGACTATGTAATTTCGTCTGCAGTCCTCAAACAAATGATGGAAAACGGACAAAAAGTTATACACAAACTAAATCCTTCTGATTTGAATGCGGTGGACCGAATGAAATTTGATCCGTCAATGAAACTTATGTCGTTGAATCTAATTGATCATTTAACCACAGTGGTACCTGGCAGTATCGGAACAGCTACATATTTACGAATAATGCGTAATGCTTATTTAGCATTTAACGATCAACAAATGTCTCCTACAGAACGCATAACTTCAATATGGTTTGTTACAAAATGATGATACCCAGTATGACACAAATATGTTTCAACTAACTTCTTTCTACAGGACTACCTTATTATTTGTTCGTGCATGGCGACGAATTTGC
This sequence comes from Ochlerotatus camptorhynchus, assembly GCF_037179485.1. Classification (NCBI taxonomy): domain Eukaryota; kingdom Metazoa; phylum Arthropoda; class Insecta; order Diptera; family Culicidae; genus Ochlerotatus; species Ochlerotatus camptorhynchus. Next base: position 3,502,992 of record NW_027040682.1, on the reverse strand, counting down.
TTAAAGCATCAGAAAACACTAAAACAGTGCCCTACATCAAATGTGTATCATTGTTTAGAATTAAATGCGCATGGCTTAATAAAATTCGTTGTCAGATGCCGGAAAGCCAATAGAAGTGAACAATTCATTATCAATCATTTATCAAGTCAACCATGTGAAACTGCATTTCGTGAGCTTCGGTCAATGACAACTGTTAATCACACCGCAGTTAATTTCACCATGAAAGAAGTCGAGCAGCGCATGCAAAAAGTTCAAATGAAATTATTCATCGTGCATCGTAGAAAAACAGAGCTAAACTTTCCGTGCTTGCAGAAGAAACAGCTGAAATCACAGAAAACGCCGATCCATGACCTTCCAAATGATATCCAAATCCGCCAAGCTATCGAGAAAGCTGCAAACGATGCAATACATTTGTTAAACCATCTAGGTGTTGAACAGGAAGATATTGATTTCGGGGAAAGTATGACAATTAGAAATTCTAAAACTGAAGCCGAATTTGAATTTGTTTCAATTAAGAACAGTGATTTCATTAACATAGAATGCGAAGGTAAAACACAGTTACATATTGAAAAGTTTGTGTAGGTGATTTTCTCGATAATATTTCAGATAAATACGAAGTCAATGAAACTGCAAATAAGAGTACCGCAGGTTCTGCAGTTGAAGAAAGCTCTTCAAATGAAAATGAAATAGGAGAACACATAATTGAAGATGCTGAAACGATATTTGCTAACGCTGGTGGAGAACTACTTTTACGCCAATGCTCTTCCGGTAATAATCGTAACGTATTCCACGTAAAAGGAGTAAACGGTAAAAATATGAGCATAAAAAAATCGACAATGCTTTGGATGCTGTCATCAGGTCGTTTTAAAAGATCAAACGACCGCTTGAGACGGTTTCATCGTATTAGAATGATTGCACCAACAGGATCAGTTAACGCTAACTGCATGCAGCATGAAATAACTATCGGAGATTGGATAGCACTACATGGTCGCATAGTTTGTCATGTAACTAACTTTCAATACCAGAGAGGTAAATATAGCTGACGCACATAGGATATTTGCTAATACCTTTTTTATCTGCAGGAAAATCTAAAAATTGTCCACTTACCACTGTTCCTAGAGAATGCCCAACGAATGTGGAGCGAAGGGGAATCTTTCTCTTAGGAAATTTTTATTCAATATCCCAAGCTGGAGGATTAGTATTGAACAATAAAAACCACCACAAATCGGATATTGACCACTATATTACGCACATCAAAGCGCCGAGCAACAAGCTTTCGCTGTCGGATGATACATTGTCGTACCTACGCACATATGATTAAATATAAAATACAATAAGCTATCACTATAAGGAAAGTTTTCTTCGTCTACTATTATGTATACTTCTTCTTAAATTGGATCGGAAGTACGTCCCAAATTATGTCACATAAACATAAAACCCTCGCTAGCCACTCGTTTTTTCACATTCGGATATGCCCACAATGCCCTGATTCACTCTAGGGGCTGTCCATATTTCACGTGGACACGTTATGACAGGTTTTAGATACCCTCTCCTGCTGCGAAGACAATCATCCATCTAATTTTTTTTTTTAATTTGTAAGGACCGGGACATTCGATAAACTCCACCACCCATCCCATGAGCTGTCAATGTGGTATATGGATAGCCCCCTATTATACTCAACGTTACCTCCGTCACGTTTTATCCTCTCCAACTCACTGGTATTTTTCGGATTGTGATCGATCGAAAGCACATCAAGCTTCTGGTTTATGCACACGATCGCCCGCGAATCCCTAGCACACTCAGTAAAACCTATCGTTCTTTATCATAACGGTGACCACCGTCGATCCGGCTATCCGTTCATTCAGCGATTTGTCGTTCAGCATAGCCTCGTCAATGTCCAGAAAGCCACGTCGCAGAGCCATCTTCACATCGTCCCGAAACCGGTAGCGCTTGTGCGAGTCCTCCATAAGGATGTGCCAACCTTGCATACAGCTCGATCCCATCTTGTAGCAGTCGTTCTGGCAGAAGAATTACTTTTTCGAGGTTTCCAGCAGGAAATTTTCCAGCAGCAAAATTCAACCGATCAGTTTGATCCGGTGCTGATGGGTCGGATCGAAGCCCGATTACTTTCGTTGTCTCCGCCGTTCCTTCACATATGATTTGTGTGCTGCAGGAAATTTGAAGAAATTCGTGAGAAAATCTAGATAATAATATACGGATTAGCTTATCAGATGAGGATGAACAAATGCGGTAGTACGTACGATTACAGAAAAAAACGACTCTTTCACTTCCTTAACAAGATTCAAGGCCAACGATTTCCACCGCACGAGCGAATCTTGAAGCGAATTTGTACTTAGTAAATAAACAGCTGTCAATATCTTCCTTACAGAAGCAGTGTTGCCAGATATACCAGATCAATTTGTATTTGACCACTCATACACTTCAAATATATAAAGGCACAAATCAGGGTACAAATATAATCGTTCGGCACAATACCGGAAGAATGCGGCACACTGTAAATAGCGTTAATACAATAGCAGCTGTGCCGAGTGACTTACCCCTTGCTTAGGACTCATAAAATATTATTTTCTGATTTTCTACCACGAAGTCAACCATTTATATGGCATAAAAGGGAACATAATTTCATTTGATAAAAATAAGACAATTCAGTCATGCCATTTTTGCAGTTCACACTGGAATTGTGACGTTTCAGATGTTGGTTTCAATAACATGGCGGCATGTCACCCAGCTGTGTAGCATTCCATTTTCGGATGTTAAAAGTTTGTAGACCGGTGTTTCCGTGTTACCCCGACTGAACATCCTCTCGAGATTCATTAAAACGTCATTCCGCCATCGTTTACAAGCGTGGTTGTAAACAAACGCGATTTCAGTTCAAACAAAATTCTACCTGGTTTTTACGCAATTTTTATATTGTTCAGTGCTCAAAACGGTGCAAATAGTCCTCAAAAATGCCGGTGGACATCAACCGGCTAACGGATGGCTGGTTGGAGTTGGAATCTGACCCGGGTCTGTTCACCCTACTGCTAGAGGACTTTGGCGTCAAGGGTGTCCAAGTGGAGGAAATCTACGACCTGCAGAAAAACATCGAAGGGCCAGTGTTTGGCTTTATTTTCCTATTTCGCTGGATTGAGGAACGCCGAGCACGTCGGAAAATTGTTGAAACGACCGAGATTTACGTGAAAGACGAGGAAGCAGTGAACAACATATTCTTCGCCCAGCAGGTGGTTCCGAACAGTTGTGCAACCCATGCACTCCTATCTGTACTGCTAAACTGTTCCGATATTGATCTGGGAACGACGTTGAGCCGACTGAAAGTGCACACTAAAGGAATGTGTCCGGAGAATAAGGGCTGGGCCATTGGGAATACGCCAGAACTGGCATGTGCCCATAACTCGCACGCAATGCCCCAGGCCAGACGGCGAATGGATCGCAATTCCGGAGTTAGCACTGGGCGGTAATTGTGCAATTCAAATAAACAACAAAGGGTCAGTAAGTTAGATTCGTGTTTTTTTTTCAGATTCACCGGGGAAGCATTCCACTTTGTAAGTTTCGTTCCGATCAATGGTCATCTTTTCGAGCTGGACGGTCTAAAGCCATTCCCAATGGATCATGGCCCATGGGGTGAAAAGGAAGCTTGGACCGATAAATTTCGTCGTGTGATGTCCGATCGTTTGGGTATATCCACGGGAGAACAGGACATCCGCTTCAATCTCATGGCGGTTGTTCCGGATCGTCGAATCGCCATCACCCACAAGCTGAAAATGCTGCGAACCAATCAGACGATTGTATCGGCTGCGTTGGAAAAGTTGTTGAAAAGTAAGAAAAGTGAAAGCAGAACTCAGTCGGAGATCAAGGAAACCGTTGATAAGATCAAAAAGGAGGAAGAATCTCCGGTAAAACTGAGCTCGGAATATTCTCAGCTACTGGAAATGAACGAAAAGGACGACTCGTCGGTTCCCATGTCCAAAGAGCTGGAATCGTTGGTTTCGCTCAATAGTTCATCCGATTCTGTGGAAATAATTGGCGAAACGGTAATCAAGAAGGAAAACCCCCCACCATCACCACCGCCGTCGTTCATCGGAGCGGGGACGTTCTCCCCTAAAGACCTCCTTTCCTTACTGAAGAATCTCGAATCGGAGATAAATATAACCGAGCAGCACCTTAGCGACGAGAACGAGAAGCGCGCCATGTTCAAGGTGGACGACTGTCGGCGGACCCACAACTATGACGAATTTATTTGCACCTTTCTCTCGATGCTGGCTCATCAGGGAGAGCTCGGGGACCTCGTATCACAGCATCTGATCACCAGCCGGAAGCCCAGCATGAGTGGCGTTCAGAACAGTGGATCTCGTGGAGTGGTACGGAACTACAACAAGAAGAGTACTACCAATGGATCGTCGCCGAAGACGCCCAACTCGAAGCGACGGCGCGGCAGAACCAAGTACCGGAAAAGGAAGTAATTGCTTGGGCAATTTGGAACGCATTATGAGACTGGAAGGCTGCTTATCTCTTCTAAGCTAAGGAGGAGAGAACACGGCATTTTTTTTAGCAGGTATTTTATGTCTTTATTATTCTTGGTACTGGGTGATCATCACTACGAACACTCGAAACAATAAATTTCCCATTGTTTAGGATCTGCTTGAGGCAATAGATTGTAAAGCGGGAATTTACTGGATATCACAATCCTTGCTTTGCATAATAGCAGATCACCTTCACTCTTTCCAAAATTAAGGGACGGATCACAGGGTCACCATTCTTGCAACCATGGCATGATGTCATTAGCGAAGCCAAGAAGCTGGACGGACTTCCTGAAAATCGTACCACTCTTCGGATCACAAAGAGGTTCAAGAGAAGATAATCACCCCTATTCTCTATTCCGTTCAAAATGAATTTCGCACACAAAAATTTAACTTACACTCTAAACAAAATTCACTTCGATGCTACGTGAAAAATCACGTTACCCCTTAAACATCCCACTTCAATCATTTTCACGTGCCGCAGATCAATGTCAAATGGAATATTGATAAAATTTACGTGTTTTTATGTCAGTTGATACTACGGGAATTTCACGTTAAAACTAAGTGATAATCATGTACACTCTACAAAGTATACACGTTCAATCTACGTGAAAAATTTAGCTATTTCGATTACTTCAATTTCCATTTTTACATGATGGCAGTAAAATTAACAAACATACCATGTCATGTTCACTAGAGCTGAAGATGAAAGTGCTTACGTGAAATGGGTTTACGTGATTTACATGTATGAAAAAGTGATTCAATATGGTGTCATCAAGTTCAGTAGAGGAAGAGTTACTCTCAGTTTGTGATTTCCTAACACTGCATAAATTAGAAGTAACTTTTTTACATCATTTGAAGACCGCACAAATAATTGTATTTATTTCGATTTCACAGGCTAGAATCAATATCATAACTCTGAAGAAGACAGCACAACCAGATTATTTTCCCTTGATTTGTTTTCCGTACTCCAAGTCTACCGACACTAGCGAGACAGCTCCCACACCTGAACCCTACATATCGACCCATCAACTTCATGATGAACCGGGGACCAACAGCTGATCAGAGATGTTATGCCTCAGAACATCCCGGTGGCGCCGATTGGAATTGGTCTGCTGGGGTGAGAGGTAATCACGCTTTCCACTACACCACCGGCGCCGCTTCACAAACAAATATTGCATCTGAATGGTCTTGATCAAATCTTTGAGGCAACGAAATGTTCAATGTTAAATTTTAAAAGACATGTATGTGTAATGATCGGTCAAATGTCTAAACCCTTTGACATACGTTAATTTCTTATCCACCGTAAATCACACTTTGAAATATTCTCGCTGTAATTTTTCTCTGCCAATTTGCACTCACACAGTTCAATATGATTAACTGCTTACTTTTTTTTTTCTTTTTATACCTTCGCGAGCTCACCAATTTTAGGCTGCTATTTTCCAAACCCAGCATAGAAAATCAGCTTTTTCACTCTACGTCTTGCTTCTCACTCCTGCGCTATTGAAATGGCGGACCAAGTGGAACAATTGGAATTACAATGGCCACGGTTCTTTTCATAGACCATGAGCCATCTATTTTTCAAAATGACGGCTTCGAATACTTTCTGTACAAACTGTACAAGCTTTTAATACTTTTTTTTCACCGTATTCACACGTGCCAGCTGCTAATTATTACCTTCTGTTTCGCTCACTGACAATCATAAGCAACCGTCACACTAAAACACAAATTTCTTCTTGCTTCACGACTCTTTTCACGCACGCTTCCAAACGCCGCTGCAAGAATAAAGTTTTTCTTTCCTCACTACTTCACTTTTTTCACTATTTTTTTTTTTAGATTTTCCACTCGTTACTATTGATGTGTTTCCGTTTGGATAGAGATTCTTCTACAATAGAAATATAAGTGTTGACTCCTTTTTTGGGGGCGACCCCGGCGTAGTGGTTAACATTCTTACCTCTCACGCCAAAGTCACGAGTTCAAATCTCACCCCGGACAAGTCACGAATGACCCAAGAGTGTTAAAGTGACTATAATATAAAAAAAAAAAGTGTTGACTCCAGTATGTATCAAGTCCAACTGATCTACTCAGCACAGTGTTTATTTCATTTAAACATTCTCCTGAACATCACACTCAAAATAATTGTCAAGTCAAAGTTACGTGAAAAATCACGTAGATCTAAAAAAGTATTGTTTGTTCTGAGGCTACCTGACACAAGTAGAATTTAGTTGTTAGCATCTGATTTTTATCTGAAACACATTTCACATCCACCTTATTAACCGATAACATTTACGTGAAAATCACGTACGTTAGGAACATCATCCTGCCGATACTGACAGTTCTATTTTCACGTACTTTCTACTTGTTTCACACGTATGAAAAAATAATCAACATGGCCACGGTACAAAACGCACTGCAAGAGCTGTTAAGTGATTTAGAGATCTCCGTCGTTTGTTGCAGATTTTGGACGGTACATTACTTATTCCGTGTCAAAAATAGGTTCAATACAGATAATTCTAACCCACTGTGAAATAGTCAATAAGTATTCATTGTCATTATAATAATAAACATTGGACAAATTAACGGCTTTTTTAATCCTGATTCTGTTCAGTTCAATAATTGCGTAAAATTCATATATCATTTAATGCTTGAATTAATTGCTATGTAAAAATCAATACAATTATAACAACATTTACTTTACTTTAAATCACTGCAATTCTTATAAAGAAAACAAAATTCATCAAAAATGTTATTACTTTTGATTAGATTTTAACATAGATTGTATCACAATTACATTGAAAATTTACTGAAAGATTTCGTAGATAATACTAAAGAATAACGTAATATTTACGTGAAACTCCACTGGAAAGGGTGGGAATGGATACGTTCTTCGCTACATGAAAATCACGTAAGTGTTACGTGAAAAGTGCGATGGAAAAAATCCACATATGTTTTCACGTAGCTTTGACGTGACAATTATTTTGAGTGCACTTATCGCCTCACTTATCGTTTTCTCTCTTTCCGTTATTACCGCAAAATCTCTCAAAGGGTTTAGACATTTGACCGATCATTACAGTATGTATCATTAAAAAAAATCTAAAAAATGTTTTAATAATCTTTTCCTGGTATTTTTTAGATCATGTAAACGTCACTTCAAGATCAAGTAAACATTACGTGAAAGTCATTTTCATTTCATTTTCATTTTATGATGTACAAGGGGGTCAGGGGCCATGTCACCGATGTGAATATTCACACCATCCATAATACACCAGGGAAGGGGAGAGGAGTGAGCAACACAGCATCTTTACCCATGGGGGTTAAAAAAGTTCTGCGAGGTACACTTATGGTGAACCAGCGGCTCAGGGATTGTAGAAAGGAAAAAGGTTGGGTAGGTTTAAAATGCAGAAATAGATGCCGTCACGATTCAATGCGCATGTTAAAATAACGTTGAATATAATCTAGTTATGATTATTGTCAATAATACTTACATTTCGATAAAGATGATGCTACCTACTTTACCTGTTATGTGATACTTATCATCACAGAGTCCAACCTTGAATCGCAGATCAGGTCCACTAACAAAAAAACTCGTTCCGAGAAGGGGCTTATGATCTTCTTCTTCTTCTTCTTCTTCTTCTTCAACGTGAGTAGTAAGGTAAATGTTACGTGATTTCAAATTTAATCTGAAAGGATTTTCACGTAACGTTTACATGATCCTGGAATGACATTTACTGGAAAATTAATTAAACGTAATGATTGGACCGGATTTTCACGTAATGTTTGCCCGATCTTGTAATAATATTAACTGGAAGTCGTTTGTTTTTTTTCTGAATCATGGTAATTCTGTGCAGCGTGCGATGTGATTTCCTGTTACCATTGAAGCGACAAAAGTCACCTTGTGTGACGTGAGACTCCGCCTGAGATGTATAATGTCTCTCGTTACACAACGTGATTTTTGTTCCTTCACTGGCGGCAGAAAGACACATCACTTTACGCCGTGCATAATAACTTTAAGTGTAATTAAACATGTATATATTTTATTGTTTTATAATATTATAATATTACACATGGCACACATTTCATTGAACCTTTTCCATCTCCTATTAGTTTAACAATAATCATTATAATTATTCTTAACTCGAAACATGTATACACCATCGATGCGATGTAAGGACACAGGCTGACTGTCAAAAATATCAATGGTAATTATATCCACCAAATTTATTCTATCAATGGCTTCGTATGCCAAAAAGTGGTCATTATACTCACCTACATGCCACATCTGTACTATTAAGTATAAAGAATCGTGAAATAGCAATAATTCTAAAATCTCAAACAAATGCACCACACTGTTATTGAACATTGTCATAAAGTTCCCTGTTCTGTAGATAGTTCCCTTGTTATAAGCAGAACTTGCAAGCATAACATTAAACTCCGTTTGTAGCTGTAATGGCTGAACAAGCTGAGAGAAATAGTTTCGCAAACGAATATCAGCCATCTGGAATTTATCATTGGCATCATTTTCCAGGAATGTTTTGTTAATGACATTGTTATTGTTATTGTTATTGTTATTGTTTCATGCTGGAGGGGGCATTGAGCCTGGTCGCCAGTGTAATTTTGGTGACCAATTATACACCTTCCATGCAGCAATCAGATAGATAAAGATGAGAATTGGCTCTTAGATAATGACTTATGCGAGTCGATTGAAATCAGCCGAATATTTAATGAGGGTTTAGGTGATCCTTAACATAGAAGCGTAGATGCATAGATGAAGGATAAGAGAAAGGAGAGAAAAAGGTATTGAAAAACAGAATTGGTAGAGAATGAGTGCTGATGAATATGCATTTATGTTTCATTTAGTTATAAGGATTATCAATAATACTTACAGTCTGATGATGATGTTGCCTGTTGCCTGCCTACTTTACCTGTTATGTGATATTTATCATCACAGAGTCCAACCTTGAATCGCAGATCAGGTCCACTAACAAAACACTCGTTCTGAGAAGGGGTTTATGGTCTTCTTCTTCTTCTTCAGGTTCGCTCACCACCCGGAATGAAGGCTCGGTGCGGTTAGTAATATCAAACAGTGTTACATGCAAACGAAAAAACGAAAAAGAGATACAACCAGGATTAGTTTTTTAAAGTAATAGTTTCATCTGAATACCCAACTAACCATATCTCAGTGATATTGTACCACTCTGAACCCACACCTAAAGCTATTTTGTGATTATATGGTTACTTTGGTATTCACATGAAATGTTGTGCAAGTACCAGAAGTTCAACAACGCCCAACTATGGACAGCTCAATGTTAACACCATTTACTCTTTGAGTCAGCTTCCACCAACATGACAATCTACTAAGAAACATCTAAGAATGTATAGAGATAAAGTTCAAAAATACAGTTTTAACTGATGGTACTTTATAAACGTCAAACTGTCCAATATTGGACCCTGCCAACACACGGCGCCTGCACGGTGATGTGGGCCCTCAAAATGGTTTATCGGTTGCGAAGTGAAGTGCTTCTCAAACTGAAGCGATACATTTATCAATTTTTCAACGTTATCCTAACGTAAACTTAATATTATCACCCACATGCCCGTCCACGCCCGAAACCCATCCACCATACAAAATCAAATAAAAATGTTTCTGTATGGCAAACACGTCCAGACATAAACGAGAATATGGGTGTATATCTTCACTGTAACAACTACGGGTAATCATCGAAAATACTTGCATTTTACTCAGGCACTTTTGAGCAAACTGCAATCATTCTCTCATACTCGAAATGTGCCACGACCAAATTGGCACAACGACGCCCTATACGCTCTCTGACCAAAGCGCAAGTACAAAACTAGTTGTTAATTAAATGTATTTTTTTTATGGGGCCTCCCTTAGCTCAGCCGGTTAAGGCGCAGCTACAAACCAAGACCATGGTGGAGGTTCGATTCCCGGTCCGGTCTAGGAATTTTTCGGGTTGAAAAATTTCTCGACTTCCCTGGGCATAGAAGTATGATTGGACTTTTGCCACACAATTATACCAATGCAAAAATGGTACAGGCATCGAAAGCTCTCAATTAATAACTGTGGAAGTGCATCTAGAACACTAAGTTGAGAGCACGCAATAAGCTAATATGCGATATGCAATAAGCTTGAAATACGAAGAAGAAGAAGAAGAAGAAGATGTATATTTTAAAGTTTGAATTATCTTCCAGATTTTGTTCTTTGAAATCAAGCTTGAAGCTGCAAACGTTTTCAAATCGTTGTCGTTAAATTAAAACAATAAAAAGTTAAGTCCTTATCAACAGTTGGTTGTGAAATGTGTTGAAAAATATTTATCAACAACAAATTTTGATCAAACCAAGCAAGTCAAATTCCAGAAATTTCAAATTAATTATAGAAATATTTGTGTCCGCCTGATTGTATGGAAATCTCCCATAGTGCATGGATTTGCCCCTCCCACCTAAAGTGTCCTTGTGGTATATGAACAGCCTCAAAAGGAATGTAAATTCCGCAAAGGCGATATATATTGTAGTACACACTGCAAAATGCGGAATGTCAGTGCTATATTCTGCTACCCACTGATGTGTTCCGGCCGGAACATTGAGAGATAAATTGCGAAGTAAATATTGTAATTGAAATCCTGGACCGACTGGTTGCCTTTATCGCAAGGAATAGATTCTAATTTAAAGGTCCCGCTATTGATGCCCTTCGAAAAGTGAGAACACCCTCCATAGGCGCCCCTTTGTCAGACAAAATTAGATTCCTTAGCAACAAAACTAAGCAATGACACCGATAATGACCATGCATCAGAAGCCTACACCGTTCGAAAAATTCATGTAAATTTCTGCTAGATGTAGCACACATAAAACTTACGCTAGATTTGGTATAAATTTACGCGATACTTCGTGTAAATTTAAGCGCAATATCGCATAAATTAGCAATATTGTATGCAAGCTTTTAAACGATTTCTCTGTTTATGACAAGTATAGCTCAAAATTGAACGAAGGGAGATTTTACGCGATAGTTAAAATTCAGATAACTATCAGATATTTTAAATGCCGTACTCTAACGGAACTATCCACCTACCCTCTTCTAAACATCATTCTCTAGCTAATAAATCATCACACTAAAGCTTCATGTTAGCATTTCCAACCAACTCTGAAAATCGTTAACTTCGCGTATGAAGTAACATAAAAACACTTTGAATGTTATTTTTCTGTGTTGTCTTAACCACTTCAAACTATAGTCGCTATATTCAAGCGACTATACTTCAAACTATAGGGAACAGTGAACAGAAGATTAGGAATCACATAGATGAAGACTAACTAATTTTTTCCTTGTTTCAATATCATCCTCGGTCCACGCAACCCGAGGACTTATCAATCCCCCTTATTCTGCGAGTCACGTGACTCTCTCTCACCGGTGAGGTGACAATAGTCACCTCGTGTGAGGTGACTCTCCATTTGATTTACATGGAGAGTCACCTCACACGAGGTGACAATTGTCACCTCACCGGTGACAGAGAGTCACGTGACTCGCAGAATAAGGGGGAATATTAACAAGGCATAAACATCTCTTCAAAACGTTAGCGGTAATTGGTACATATGACTGAATTTAGTTTTCATTTTTAAAGTAGGATTACGTCTTTCGGCAACATATTGGGGGTGCAATTTAAAAAAAAAACCAAAATTGACCGCATTACGAAAAGTGGTCAGGTTTTGACCACACATAACTCTGTGAATAGCGAATGGATTTTAATTCTAAACAAGCCAATTTTCAATAGGTCACTATTGAAAATTACACAAATGTCCAACTGTTGCAATGGTGATCAAAATTAACACCGATTGCCTGCAAAAAGCGCTTTCTATAACACAGATTTTAAAATCGAATTCCATCCGGTCTCACTGAACGGTGCTCATTCAATCACCGTGTGTGGTGGTATTTGGTCGGTCATCATCAGTAGCAGCAGTGCTTTTGGCGTGTGGCGTTGAACATTGTTCTCCAGTACACAACCAAAGGCTGCCAGCAAGCAGCGAGCTGCAGCCCACATGAGCGTCCATTCCTCGAAGAAGGAGGAAGAAGCCACCCGGTACTGATTGGATTCAGTAGCTCTTCGTGAGTCACTGTGGGCCATCTATGCCAAGCGCGTCAACCTCGCTCCAAATAACATACAGCGCGCCAGCCTCATCCGTGTTTAACACACTAATAGCTCAGCATTACTCAACCATCACGACAAAACTGTCCTTTTGGACGACCATAAATTTGTTAAAGGGTATTTTCTGGACATTTATGTCAGTTCCCATATGTTTAAATCAAACATAGCATGTATTTTTAAGGCACAGGGGTGCAATTTTAAAAACCAAAGTCGATACGCCAATCGATAGGAAATTTTTCAACGAATTGTTTAAAATTATGACTTAATCATTTTTTCAAAATGTCACTATTGAAAATTGCACGAATGTGCAACTGTTATAGTAATTAAAATTGTCACCGATTGCCTGCGAAAAGCGCTTTCCCTAACACAGATTTAAAATTGTATTCCATCCGGTCTCCCACCAGGACCACCATAAATTTGTTAAAGAGTTCTGGACAAGGTACACAGTACAGCTCGCCAGCCTTATCCGTGTTGAAAACCCTAATAGTTCAGCATTACTCAACCATCACAACAAAACAGTTCTTTTCAGGACCACCATAAATTATTGTTGTTTAAGAGGTAATTTTCATTGAACGTTCGTCTTGCTGCCAGCCACATCACCCCCGTTACAGTATTGAAGTGGTACATACAAATTCTCGCAATGACTGAATACCCACATAACCTTGTCAATTAACCAGAAACCGAATTAAGGTAAAGTTTTCTCCAGGACGCTAGAAAAAAGTAAAGAAAATCTCGATCAATCATATAAAGATCGCGGATATCTCGCGATTGGAAATTTTTAGCAAGACATTTCTCCTTTCAATTTTCGCTTTTTTATTTATTGAATAAACCTTTTGACTTAGGTAAGGTTGACTTGAATTAGATATATGAATTATCAAGTGACACAATTGCGTCTTTTCAACTTTAGTTTATTTGAGATTTTTAATTATTATTGAATGTTCCTAGTCCTATCAGGCCTGTTTTAGAGAATGACCATCTTGGTAAGATTGGTTTGCTATTGAATAAACCGAAAATTCCTTGCGCTTTGTACAAATTCCTTGCGTAATTTTGTCATCAGAAAACGGTTCCGTGATGGGAAAAGTGGTTTCCCTTACACAGACGCAGAATAGTGATACCGAGCATGTAATCCTACGTCAAATCTACGGTCGAGTCTTGGATACAACCTCTTACTTTTTTTAAATTCTTTTTTCGCTGTTCGTTTTTTTTTTTCTATTTTGCTCGCATAGCGTTAAGTTACCCTAACAAATGATGAAAAAAACATACAATATAAATATTGAGCTTTTCTTGCTTTTGAGCTTTTTTATTATTTTAACACTGCCTTAAATGAGCGGAAATTGATACTCTGATCGTATTCATGATGTAAATAGGGCTTGAAACTATCAATTTGGATAAAAATCATTCGAATTTTCCACTGAATTTGGTATCATTAGTGATGGATTAAGGTGGACAAACTGCCCCACTTCCCCCTATATTGAAATATAAAAGCTTAAAATTTTAAACGTCATTGCATTAAGTTACCAAAAAATGTGTAAATTGCACATTACGCCCCTAGCCCATTACGATTTTCCAATCCCATTCAATGACACCCACACTTCCCTCAACACAGGGACTTTCTTTCATCTATCTCTGGCAAATGCTCAATCCGTCGCATTAAAATGATGAAACCCAAAACTCTTGTCTTGCATTTTATTTCGCCGGAATCCGGACAAATCCAACTAAAGCTTGACCGCGGCGCATCTTTTCAAACCTGCTGCCTGCTGCTCAATAATGTTAACACATCCTGTCTTAAACTTTGGGCCTTATTTGTTTTGTTATGTTATGTTTATTCGGGGTTTCATTTCACGTTATTTGTGTCTGGACTTATCGGTTCACAATTTGAAAGCCTACGATGTTCTACGAGTTCCAACTTCTACTTGACTAACTACACACCTACGTATTGTTTGCTGGTTTGTATAATGTTTTATTGAGTTTGTGTGTATTCCATTAGTGTGCAAAATCGTAAGACTACCTAATTTGTCTCCGCTATAAAATTCTATTTGACGTTCCAAGTTTGACACGCTGATCTCTTAGCGATTTCTTATCTTATCCAGTAGGTAGGTATCTTTCTCTAGAACCTATAATATGCTTGTAGTGTTTTCGGCTAGTTTAGAATGATATTCGCTCCGCCTGATCAACTGCTGCGTACGATTTGGCTTTTTATATAAATCATCGGCGATTTCGTGAGTGAATTCAGTTCGAGTGGGAGGGATATGATGGGCTATGTTAGCCTGATCAAACAATAGTTGTACTGCGTACGAGTGCGACACGCTGACTAGAGCGGATATTAGTGCGATTTCAACTGTTCGAAAACAAGATTCCTTCAGATTCGATGGCTTGGATTAGTTTTATTGCAAGGTGATGATTACTCTTTTAGAGACATTTTATTTAGTCCTTCTATTGCACGAGTTTATTGACCGCGTTCGATTTGCTCGGTTTTTGGTTCAGCGTTCATTCTAAAATATTGCAAACTCAGACATTCCATAAAGCACATTTCCTTCAAACGAAGGTAGAAGTAGTATTTGTATTAGGTATATGTTTAGATCAGAAAAGTTGTGTGCGTTTCTCAGCTCTAAAGGCTCTAAATTTCTAGAGAAATAGCTAGTTCAGTGAAAGAAACAAAAAAAAATTTAGAATACATACTGCGAAATGAAACAATATTGATAACTATAGTTAAACAACCTAAGCGACTCTGTCTATCAGAGCGCGATGACTAATGAAACAAACGGGCAAACTAACGACGCGACTTAAGAAAATCCTTTCTTTCAGCTGATGATTATTGTAGTATAATGTACCGATATAAGAAAGTGTTCCTCCGGACAACAGTCGCTAACTACTGCCGGAAGCGGCAAGATGGGCCTTTCTTTCAGCTTACCTGCTGCTCGGACGCCTTGGACGATTTACTGCTGCTGCTGCTGCTGCTGTCGTCCTTTTTGTCCTCCTGCTTACTACTACTACTGCTGGCATCGGTAGCCACGGGAAGTTCATGCTTGTCATGCTCCTCGAATGGGATTCCGGCGGCGGTTTTGGCCATTGTTTCGGTGAGCATGCGATCGACTTCCTCCTGGCTGGCTTGCACAGCGGCAGCCTGTTCCGAAGTGCCGCCCTCCTTTTGGCGCTTTTCAATTTCGTTCTTCAGATTGGCAATCTCTTTGGAGCTGAAGAGTAGTAGAGAAGAGAAAGGGAAATGGGCTTGAGTTAGTTTTCGTTTCTCTTTGCAATCTAGTTGCTCGCAAGGTGCATTCAGACCGAGAACCAGTTATCCGTAAAATATTGACCTGAATAAAAAGTTTCTTCGAAAAGGACAATTTGACATTGAGCGTTCATGCATGGTCGATTCTTTTCGTCGATTTGTTAATAACTCGCTTGGATAAACATTTTTCGACGCGTTTGCTGTTGCTCTCGATAACCAATACAACCATTCATAGTCCTGATTTTCTTTAGATAATTAGTTTATGTCTGACAAAAATCAGCTTAATTGGTTGAAGGACAGCTGAGAAACAGTGGTAGATGGACAATACCACCCACATATAAAGGAGGTACGGTATAAAACCTTTGGAGTTAATCCCAGGCCTCCGATAACCTAGTCAGTAAATGCACGGTATTATCAAGCCGGAGGCGGCGGGTTCGATTCTCTATTTTCGTGGGCATAGAGTACCACTGTGCTTGTCACACAATATACAAAATCATGCATTTGTGTTGGCATAGAAAGCTCTCAATGAATAGCTGTGGAAGGGCATTTAGATGGTTGGTTGGTTTGTTGTCCTTATTAACCCTCCGTTACTCGCGCCAACTTTTGTAACACGAGTACTCGCGCGTTGTACTTTGTACAACAGTTTGAGTTTTCCATTGCCATTTTGCAGCCGAGCTACCAATCGATATGAAACCAACGGGTATTCCTTAAAAACTTGTTTTTAATTCAACAAGCTAAACTTTTATCACAGTTAACCCCCAAAAAATGCGGATAATAGAGAAAATGTGAATGGAAACCGTGTAAACGGTGTCCGCACTACGTGGGATTTGACTTAATTGGTTATAACATGGAAAATCTCGAGATCCTGACCAGATAGAAAGTTACTGTCTTTGGCAAAGTTGTTCTAGTGGATAGAAGTTCAGAATTTTCTCACTACGTAGCGCTAGAATACATGTGAATTCTCGCATGTTATATATCTCGAGATCATGACCAGATAGAAAGTTACTGTTTTCGGCAAAGCTGTTCAGGAGATCATAGCCTTTTTGCTGGTGAACACTATTTCAGAATTTTCTCACTAGGTAGTGCTCGTATACATGTTAATTTCTTGCATGTGATACATCAATAGAACCTGACCAGATAGAGAGCAAATGTCTTTGGCAAAGTTTTTCAGGAAGTCAAGATCTTTTCGTTGGTGGACAGTTGTTCAGATTTTTCTCACTACTCGGTGGTAGTATACACATGCAATTCCCGCATATACAATAGCTCGAGATCCTGAGCAGATTGAAAGTTACTGTTTTCGGCAAACTTGTTCAGGGGGTCAAGACTTTTTGGCTGGTGGACAGTAGCCCAGAATTTTCTCACCACGTGGCGCTAGTAAACGTGTACAATTCTCGCGTATGCTATAGCTCGAGATTCTGAACAGGTAGAAAATTACTGTCTTCGAGAGTTTTTTTTTTTTTTTGCTTTATTATAGAGACTTTTAGCCTTTAGGTGGTTCGTCTCTTTGAAGGATTGGGGCTCCTGAGGGGGTCCCGGAGAGAGAAAATAAATAAATTGCAGAGTTTAAGTATCTCAGAGTTCGGTGTCGATTGTTTTAACAGTAAGGAAGGTGAACGAAGTTGTGGTTAATTTCCGAGAGAGAGAGAGAGTCAATGTCCGTAGCCTGCGGGGTTGTCATCGTTGTTCTTCCGTTTGACATGTCATTTAGAGAGCTGGTGTTGTCCAAGTGCCGTCGTTCGTCCGTTGTCGTGTCATTGTTCGTTGCGGGGTTCTACGTATATTGATAATAGCCTGTGTCTTTAAGGAAGTCGAGAAGTGATCTTTTCCTGTCTGGGTCATTGGATAATGCGTCTCTGATGCTGAGACCGATTGGTCTCGGAGGTTTTGATGTGCAGGGCTTATGAGATGCTTAACTGACATTTTGGTTGAGCATCCCATACATTGTTTGTGGAATCCATCACGGGATCCGAGATCGTGTGAGAATCTGGTGTAGCCGCAGCGTAATCTGGACAGTACTCTTTGGTCCTTCCAGTTTTTGGTGTCGGACCAGCATTTCGTATCTCCTTTTATTTTGCGTAAGAAAGGGTCTCGGGTATTAGCCCATTCCTTGTCCCATGCCGAAGTGATGATCGTTTTCGGGGGTTTTCGATCTGCCGATCGCTGCCAGCTTGTCTGCAGCCTCGTTTCCACTGATATTGCAGTGATATTGCAGAACCCAGACATATACGGTGTTTCTGTTCGAAGCCATTCTGATTGCTTGCATCTTCGAGAAAGTTGTCCATGAGGTCAATGCCTATTGCTTGGTACACAATAGTTCAGAATTTTCACACTACGTGGCGTTAGTATACACGCAAAATTCTCGCATGTAAAATATCTCAAGATTCTGATAAGATAGATTTCGCTAGTAAACAGTAGTTCAAAATTTTCTCACTACGTAGCGCTAGAATACACGTGAAATTCTCGCATGTGGTTTGATTCGAGATCCTGACCAAATAGAACGGTACTGTCTTCGGCAAAGTTGTTCAGGGCGCCAGGCCTTATGGCTGGTGGACAGAATTTTTTTTTTTACATCATTGTATGCACGTGCAATTCTCGCATTAGATATATTTCGAGACCTGCTAAACTGTCATCGGCAAAGTTGTCCAGGAGATCAAAATTTTTTCGTTGGTCGACAGTACGGAATTTTCTCACTACGCGGCGCTGAAATATACGTGAAATCTTCGCATATATAATATCTCGAGATCCTGAACAGCTAGAAATTTACTGTATTTGACAAAGCTGTTAAGGAGATAAAGATCTTTTGGCTCATGAACAGTAGTTCAGAAATTTCTCCAAAACTTGGTGGGCAATTCTCGCCTATCAAATATCATAAAATAAAAATACAATTTACATCAGCCTTAGTGGGATAAGACAAATATATTCTGGATTTCTTTTACTGGTGAAGATTTTCATGCAGATTTGTGGATACATAAAATGGGATGAGTCGTTCCATTTGTATACCTCTGATAAATTAGTGGTAACACGTATCTCAGATGGAAAACATTATCTTAAAAGATCAATATTGCTGAAACTTCCACCAAATGAATGTTTAGAGTCTCCCTTTCATTTAAGGCGTAAAGTAAACGAGAGATTACTTGGCCTGGCTTTCGTTAGTGATACTGACAGAATCGAACTTTTCGAATCGCCCTGTGGAATTTTAAAACTCGACGCTCATCACAAATATTTTATCATCAAATTTGACTACCTTCGTAATACTGACGACGTTGAGCTGGACCGCTGTTATTACGATTTCAACTTCTGCAATGAACTCCTTATCAACGCCCGGATAGGCTCGATAGACTGGACAACGCTTTTGACTGGTTGTGACGTTGACGATGCTGTTTTCCGGTTTTATGGTGCCATTTTCGATATCATCCACGAATATACTCCTATTCGACGACATTGCCTCTGTGTTCACTACAATCAACCATGGTGGACCACGGAACTTAGGAACCTCCGAAACAGGTTACGGAAAGCAAGGAAACGTCTTTTCAAACAACGGACTGAGGAAAACAGACGATTACTTCACGACATGGAGGGGCACTACACCAGCCGGTTGAACACAGTTTTCCATGAATATGTATTGCGCATTGAGTCGGAGGCAAAGCGGGATCCATCGTCTTTTTGGACCTACGTGAAGAAACTTAGGCGAAATGGCGGTATACCACTCGATGTGTCCTATAAAGAAGCTCGTGCTGACTCCGCGGAAGAAGCTTCTGATCTCTTCGCAAAATTCTTCAAGGATGTTTTTTGGACTACCCCTCCCGCTCATTCTCCGGATGATCGTCATGACTGGATGAGCAGCATAGCTCATTACAACTTGCATTTGCCGCAGTTGGATGTATCTGTTGAAGAGGTGATGAAAGTTCTTTCATCTGTAGATCCTTCTAAAGGCCCTGGTCCAGACTGTTTGCCGCCATCGTTCATCAAGAAATTTTCTGCATCTCTCGCTTCACCTGTGTCGATTATCTTCAATCGTTCGCTAGTTAGTGGTGTTTGCCCCACAATGTGAAAAATTGCGTCCATCACACCTATTCACAAAGCTGGAAACATCCACAACGTTGAAAATTATCGCGGAATTTCGATTCTAAGCTGCCTCCCAAAAGCTCTGGAGAAGATCGTATATGAGGTCGTATATCAAGCGGTTAGGCCAATAATTACCGAACATCAGCACGGCTTCGTGAGGAAACGCTCTACAACAACCAACTTAATGGTGTTTGTCAACTCGCTGATCAACTCCATTGAAAAACGACGACAAGTTGATGCGATCTACGTGGACTTCTGTAAGGCGTTCGATAGGGTTCCACATGTGCTTGCAGTGGACAAAATGAGGTGTATGGGATTACCTAATTGGGCCACGAAGTGGCTACAGTCTTACTTAACTGACCGCTCAGCCTATGTGAGCATTAACGGTGTTAATTCGCCTAGTTTCGAGATACCCTCTGGTGTTCCCCAAGGTAGCCATTTGGGGCCTTTAATTTTCATCCTGTTCGTGAACGATCTGTGTAGTCGACTGTGTTCTTCGAAACTTATGTTCGCCGATGACTTAAAGATCTTTCGTACAATTAAGTCAAGACTTGACTGTTGCGCACTCCAGAAGGATATTGATTCCCTTTTGCGCTGGTGTACATTGAACGGTATGCAGGTTAATGTCACAAAATACTGCGCAATATCTTTTAGCCGTTCACGCGAGCCCTTACGACATGACTATAGGATAGGACTCAGTAGTTTGCTATTCGTTTCTTCAGTTAAGGATTTGGGTGTTATCATCGACTCTAAAGTCAGATTCAATGAGCACATCTCCATGATAACTGCTAAAGCATTCGCCACATTAGGTTTCTTGAAACGAAACACAAACGCATTCCAGGACATCTACGCGCTGAAATCACTATACTGTGCTCTCGTCCGCAGTCTTCTAGAGTATGCTGTTGTTGTGTGGGCATCCTTTCACGCTATTCAAGCTAACAGAATCGAAGCCATTCAGCGAAACTTCGTAAGATACGCTTTACGTGTTCTGCCCTGGAACGATTCGGTAAATTTGCCGCCTTACGAAGAACGGTGCAGGCTGATTGACCTGGACACGTTGGCAGCAAGGAGGAAACTACTTCAGCGACTCTCCGTGTTTGGATTGCTTAACGGTGACGTAGATTGCAACCCTCTTGTGAGCCAAATCTACATCAATGCTCCTCAAAGATTTCTACGTAGTTACACGCTTCTGTGGCAACCTACCCATCGGACCAACTATGGATTCAACGAACCGTGGACTTTGTGCTGTCGTGTGTTTAATGAAACGTTTGATGTATATGATTTTAACATTAGTAAGTCTACTTACAGACATAGAATTCGACACCTAGCCTAGAAAATATCTGTACAACATTATGTTGAAGATTTAATTAAATAAATAAATAAATAAAGACTAATTTTAAAATGTCTTATCGAGGGGTCTAGAACAAAAAAAATATTTACTGTTCACCAGCCAAAAAGCTTTGATCTCCTAAACAATTTTGCCGAAGACAGTAATTTTCTAGCTGTTCAGGATCTTGAGCTGTACATATATGAGGATTGCACGTGTATACTAGCGCAGCGCAGTGAGAAAATTCGGAACAACTGTTCACCAGCCAAAAGACCTTGACCTCCTGAATAACTTTGCCGAAGACAGTAACTTTCCATTTGGTCAGGATCTCGAGATATTTTATACGTGAACATTTCACGAGTATACAAGCGCCGCGTAGTTAGAAAATTCTGAAACATTGTGCACCAAAAATAGGCTTTAACCTCCTGAACAACTTTGTTCAAGACAGTAACTTTCTATCTGGTCAGGATCTCGATATATTCCATGTTGTAATCAATGAAGTCAAATCCCACGTAGTATGACCACAGTTTACGCGGTTTCAATTTACATTTTCCCTATTATCCGCATTTTTTAGGTGTTTACTGTAATCAAAGTTTAGTTTGATTAGATCAAAAAAAATTTTTTTTAAGTATACTTGTTGGTTACAGATCGATTGGTAACTCAGCAACGAAATGGCAATGGAAAACTCATGTGTGTTGTACAAAGTACAACAGCGCGAGTAACGGAGCGTTAAGGAGATTTTCAGCCAGACGCTGGTTCATCTCCGGACGAGTGCATTTAGAAAACTAACTTGAGGGCCGTCAAAACGCTCGCTACAGAAGCGTAAAAGACTATAATAAGAAGAACCGTGAAAGCTTGTCCCCAAGCATTCATTGGGTCTTGGATCTCTGTAACTGCAACGGATCTGACAAAAGCGGAATAGCAACCATGCACATTATCCGAAATTTTTTAGAGGCCCACATACTGATTCTTATAAATCTGGGTCATCGAAGATTTTCAATGTCCTGCATTTTACCACTCACCTAATTTGTACGAAGATAATACCGTTGATCGCGTTCAGCATGTCCAGCACGGAACCCATCGACGGCGGCTGAATGTGGATCGGTGGCAGCCCGCTGGTCAGCTTGCCATTCGAGTAGATGTCGTTCATCTTCTTCTGCAGCACCACCGCCTGTTGGGTCAGATGCCGCAGACATTCGGACGATTCCTGGGTCTTTTCGTGGTTTTCACCGAGCTGTTCGTCGTGGGAAATCAATCGTTATTACCTAGCAATGAAAACCAACGCAAAATCATAGCAAGATCAGAACCAACCTGTTGCTTGTAGATGGCATAGGTTTCCTTCTCGTTGTTCAACGCTGATCGGAAATCGCCCATGCAGCTCTGCGTCCGTGCCACCAGGTGGTAGCTGACGGCAACCTTCAGCGACTTCTCGCCGTAGTACTTGATGTTCAGTGCCAGGGCGTGCTCCAGGAAGCGCAGCGAAAGCTCGTACTCTCCAACGGCATGCAGAATCAAGCTGATGTTGCTCTGTAAAATGGGTTCAAATTTAGAAATGAACCGTATAGAATGATAAGCGATAGCAATGTCCAACTCACATCCAACAGGGCAATATCCGGGTGATTCTCACCGCACACAATCGTAGCCAGGTACCGCGCACGGTACAGCAACTTGAGGGCAGTGCTAATTTGACTATTAGCGAAACAATACAATGCAAGTGGTGCCTGTCAAGGAAAAAGAACAAAGCCATTGAACAGAGGTCATAACGTGGAGAACAAGTGGCACTATAAAACTTACATATTCAGCAATCGTGTACGGATGATCAATACCGTTAACCCGCTCGCTCATCAGCACTGCTCGCTGTTGGATGGCAAGCGCCTCCTGTGGATCACCCATGATGTAACTCAAGCGGGCCAACATGCGCAAGCATTGAGCATTCTCCGGATGCATTGCCCCGTAAACGTTGTTCAACAGATTCAGCGCCTCGCTGATCAAATCGTATCCGTCCTTGAAGTAACCCTGCTGGATCTTGCTCTGTCCGGTTGTGTAGAAGTTGTACGCATCGGAAGCCCTCGGGTTGATGTGTTTAACGACGGGGAACACATTGACGATGTCATTCTCGGCGAAGGTTGACTTGTTCTTCATCTCGAAGTTGTACTCCCTGAGCAGAATCTGAACGCCAGTCTTGAGACAAAATGCACGCAACAAGCTGATTTTTTGCAGCCGATAGTGAGCCACTATGGGATCGGCGGAATCATGCACTCCAGCTGGAAGTAGCTCGTAGTCCCAGTAGGATTTGAGCTCCTGTTGAATCTGGGACCAGAGAGATTTGGGTGTGAGTAGCTGCCATTCGTTGCTGTCCTGAGTGCACTGGAATGAGGGTTTTCCGCTTTTACCACCGGAAGAACGCTTATTCTGGCGACGCTGCTGCTTGCCGCCGGATGATCCAGATTTTGTAAGAGCATCCGATTCCAACGAGCTTCCAGAGTGCGACACTGTTGCAGTGGTCGTTAGGAAGCAGTTCAGGAAATGGCTGATGGCTGCTGCCATGCTCATCATTTCGGTGTTCTGCATATAGCTGGTGAAGATGTGCTTGATAGCTCGGATGATCAACTCCGAGACGGCAATCGTGTGCAGGTATTCCAATTGCTTAATCTTGGCCAACAGGTTGGCAACTTTGCCCAAATAGCGTACATTAATTCCGCGACTGTGGAGAGTTTCCGTGAGGGTAGTTCCGTCCATTGGGGCAGCAGTGTGGTCCAGACAGTCATGAACGAAGCTTGGGATTTGGTGTTTGACAAGGAACTCGGCAGCGTCCTTCACCAGTTGCTTCTGCTTCTTCAGCGAGTTGGCTGCATTCGGATTTTCCACGTGCTTGATTCCCGGCGAGTAAACATCCGGATTGAAACGGATATCAAACTCGTATTCCTTCAACGATCCGACCGCTTCGCAGGCACGTTTCACAACCTCTTTGCTTTCATTCTTCTCGTCACTGGAAAGCAACGATTCCATCAATTTTTTGGCTTCCTCCGTTTCAACCTTTGGCATTGCGGAAGACTTCTCCTTCGGCTTTTCAGTTGCATCTTCCTCCTTCGCAGCCTCCTCCTTCGATTCGGCGTTATTGTTCGATTCTGCTGTATCACTCTTAGCGGCCTCTTTAGGCGTTGGCGCTGGTTCGATTGCTTTTGTGTCCTCCTTCTTCTCGCTGTCCTTGGGATCCTTAGTTTCCTGTTTCTGCTTTAGCTTGGCGGTGTTCAGCTGCTGCAGCTGGAAGGCAGCATGCTTGATGAACATGAGATATCGACTCTCGACGAATGCCTCCAGCAGTTCCTGACGCAGACAGCTCAGTTTGTGCTTGTGTTCGATCGGGAAGCCAAGTGCCTTGCAATCCTTGCTCAGTTCCTCGTCCAACTTCAAGAAGTTTACATCCGGGGGGAAAGTTCTCAACAGATCCAGAATGTAGTGACGTCCATCGTTTCCGATGATACCCTTACACTCAACCGACGAGCACAGTTCAATCTCTTCCTCCTTATCGTTTAAGACACTGTGTGGTAGTATTTTCAGATGCTTTCCGGCATTGTTGAGCAGTTCCAAGTATTTCTCGTGCGACAGCACCGTCTTTCCGAAGTCGATCGACCCATACACAACGGATTGTTCTTGTTCGCGTTCCAAGATGCCAGGAATAATCGACTGAGCAGTGACTCGATATCCACGGTAGTCAATGACCACCGTTCCCAACGTGTACAATCCTTCGACATCCACTGCGGAATACACTCGCACTCCGTGCAGATCGTTTCTTGGGGCAACAAATGCCGCAGCATCTCCACCCAGCTCCTTATAGTGATCTCTCACATCGAACCCAAGCGAGAAGAAGATGTTATTCCAGATGAACATCTGCATCTTGGCATCCTCTCCCGGGTTGATCGCCATCACATTTCCATCAATCACAGCCATAGCACCGCGAGTAGCTGCCGTCACGAAATCACTATGAACCTTAAATATGGCACGTTCACGGAGTAACCGTTCCGGAAGGGTTTCCCTTGGCAGCTCCCGAGTTGTCTGCAGTTCCTCATTCCAATCTCTCGTCTGCCCTGGGATGTGTTCCTCATACCCAAGCTTAGAGGAAAAAGTGTCCTCCGCACGGATGGCATCGATGGTGTGTTCCAGAGCCGGAGCAGACCAGGTGTAAACCTGATATGGCGTCGCAACCCGTTCAAACGGATGCCGCTGGGTGCGCTTCTTCTGCATTTGCGCAAAGCACCGACGGAAAGTGGGTGAAATCTGCGACAGCAAATCAATCAATGAATGGCACAGATAGCTAGGATTGTCCGGACGCGGTTCGAACACATCATCTGTTGATTGATTGATGAAGAATCCCCGAGGGCATGCCGAAATGTGTAATCTCTTCTCTTCCATCGTTACCACATACAAGTACATCAAATCCCCATGTAGCTTTCTTGGCCCCGGTGGGGGATTCCACGCGGAAGTTGTTAACACCTTGATTGGTTGGGGTCCCTTTTTGCCTACTCCCGGCTGCAGTGGAAGTAATGGCCTGTCCTTTGCTCCTGGCATGATATGCTCCGGAGGAGTACAATCCACACTCTCAGAACGACCCTTCTTCTTTTCCAGAATGTCGCCCTGAGTAATAGTGTGCAGGAACGTCAGCGAACTGCAATCCACTCCGTTGTAGGCATCAGCCGGATCCATCGACTTCAACAGATCCCGCACATGTCGAACATGAATTCTTGCCTCACGCATCGTGTACGGCTCTTCCACAACCTTAATCACCGAACCTTCCTTCAATCCCTCGATATTCTTCAACTCAGCAAAGTTATCCAACGTAACTCCATCCAACTGCAGCGAGAAACACGTCCGATGGCACGTGTCCTCCCGGTCCATCAGCAACTGGTGGATCTCCTGCACCAGTTCCATGCTGGAAACCTGAATCGACAGGGGCTCAACTCCCGGCGATAGGATCTGCACCGTGAACCCCGCGTCCTGAATGATCTCCATCACTTCCGATTCGGACTTCTTCTTGTCTTCCGATGCTTTGTCCTTCTCCTGCTGTTGCTCACCTTCCGAAGTGTGACCGTTCATACCTTCGATGACGGCAGAATCGTTATGTCCGTTGACTAGAGCCTCCTTGGCGGGTGCTGGCGGGGGTGTTGGTTCCTTATCTTTGCCGTTCTTTTGCTTTTTGTTGTTTCCTGTTGGGAGTTGAACAGAAAGAGAAAAAGGAAAAATCAAGTGAGAATTGCGTTGACTATAACAAATCACGTAATTCGTAAAAGTACACCGAACGGGTGAATAAATCTAAATATAAACTTGTATTCAGGAGGGATGTGTCGTCTTCTAACCGCACACACGAGCGCAAATTGGCGAGCTTGAGATTGTATAATCGTGTTTCAAAAGTGGCGTCTTACACACCAAATCGGCGACTTGCACTGATGTCGTTAACCGCTTGATTCACATGGTCTTGTATTTATAAAAAAGCATATCAAATGTTGTGTTTGTTAGGAAAGTCTTTGGTGGCGATTTAAAATTGCGACCTTGAACTTCAATTTAGTCATCATGCATTATTTTGGGACGCATGTATTCTGTTTAGTATTTTGTTTTATGGCTCTGTAACTGCAGAGACCGTGATTTAGTGAATTGGATGTTCATTGGACAGCCAAAATTTTTATTCCCAATGGTATTATCGGTGATGGAAATTCAACATTAACGGGGTTAAGACATTTTTTCAACATTACAACGGAGTTAAGAGCCGGTCCAGAAAAAAAATCATTACTCAAGGTTTGATAAAGATTCTAGACCTGGAAATGCACATCAAGATCTCATGCTTAAACCAATCCTAAATCTGAATCATGAAAAAAAAATAAACGTTCTTTGACAATGTTCATACACTGGATACAGAAAAAAATCTAGAACCATTTTTTTTTTTAAGAATCGTGAAATTTATATGTTATGACCAAAATCTGAGTGGGACTGACTTACGACTACATTTAACGCAAGGGGTTGGTCACTCTGCACAATGTGCTAAAAACAAGATTGGGCACACATGGGCACAGTCATTGGCACTGTTCGGCTCTCAAAGTTACAATTTTTCTGATGTTTAAAGTTACTGGCCAGATTGTAATTTTTCTGCGTCTGCGCAGTGTGCATGTGTCAAAATTTGTTATTGATGTTGCCACAATATAATCTATTTTTTTTTAAACACAACCGTGAATCTCCACCAAGTCTCGTCGTTGCTTTTGCTTCCCTTCTAAGGACATGGGACTTCATCTTACATCGGTTCATCGTATTCGGATTTGAGACAATCGCCCGTCACCGAAATGGACGTCACACCACCGGACGCTGCTGCCACGGTGGAGACTGTCGTGGCCGCTGCCGACATTGAGTTGCCAGGTGTCGGTTGCATGCCCATGCCCATGTTTTCGATGTTCTCTTTGCTCCACCCACCGTTCATGGTCTTGGACTAGGAGCACAGCTTCATAATGAACGGGATTTTTATGCCTTTGTGATCGATCGCGCTGAGGTTGCACTTCATGATGGCGTTTACCGCTAGGACTACGCTCGGGAACTCAACCAATCCGGAGGAGGAACATTACGATTTCAATGGAAACATTCGCACTTGCGACGGGTGGCAGTCCTTGGTGGTGAATACAGTTAGCAGCAGATCCTCGGACATACCGGGTGGGGTCTTGAAGAAGTGGAGAATCTTGCTCTGCGTTTGTTCTTGGAAGCGCTGTAGTCCTTGAAGCCGATAGAATTGTCCAGCAGGGTGTAGTGTACTCTGACAAGTAGTTCTGCTTGGAAAATGCAACCTGAATTTTGCTACCGTCATTTCCGATTGAAATGTTGTTCAAGTGCTGGATGCTCTTTGGTCTTCAGGAACTTTATCCTGACAACATTTCCGTACAGGTAGAACAGATTGAACTGCTTATCGGTGATGGCTGTGCTGATATCGAGTTGCGCCTTGTTGCTGTGCCGGTTAAATTCCTTCATCAGTCCGGCGTGTGTTCCGACCGGTGTTGGTTTCCATTTTCTGACGGATGAAACTCAGGCGGTGAAAAATTCGGTGCAAATCCGTTTCCTCCACCGGCAGGCATCCTTGGAGACGACTGCTTCCAATGTGTAGTCCCAACCGGAGTAGATGTTGTAGTAGATAAGATTTTGCTGCTGCAAAATTGTGCGACTTTGGAGAGGAGCAATTGCTGGAGAATATTTGTCACATTATCCAGTCTCATGCAACCAACTTAAAGATACGTGAGATCGGTCGAAAGGTTTTAAGAAAGGGCGGAACTTTAGCTAATCTTTTGGAAAAAAATAAGGGTCCAGGAGGTTGAAAGAATCAACGAGGAAATATACACGAAAAATCACCAACAAGCAAGGAAAGTGGATGTGGCTGCCGTTTCGTACAAGCAACAGCAAGAGAGAGTACTTAACAAATCAACGGAAGGTATTACGGGTACAACAGGTCAACGAGCGGTAGGAACTTGGCAGCAACGAGCGCCAGGACCTTGGCAGAGTACCCGGGGTAGAGGAGGACTTTTGCGACGAGGAACATCGAGGACTGCCAACAGCCCACGTAACTTTTGCTGGAGATGTACAAGTAACTATCATTCTGCAGCGGAGTGTTATGCGATACAAAAATTATGCCATAACTGCAACAAGAAGGGTCACATTGAACGTGCTTGTCGGTCTGCAGTTTCGACGAAACGTAAACCTCAAGAATTCGATGAAGCAACGCCGGCAAAAGTTATGAAGATTGCCGCGATCACCAAGGATGAATTTTGCGATGATGAACATTCAGTAAGTGAATAATTTTGATGAGCTGAACTATTTGTTGATTTTGATTATTATTTTATGATTCAATTTATTATTATTTATGGTTCAATTACAAAATAAATCAGTTTATGTTTCATGAATAAGGTTAACTGAAGGTAATCATAATTTCTTCCAGCAAATGATACTACGAACTACTGATCTTGTAGAGGAATTGAATAATAAGGAAATTGTTGGACGGGTTGCAGGCTTACCAGTTACATTTTTGATTGATTCTGGAGCAGAAGTGAACACGGTGGATAGGGAAACGTTCAATAAGTTGAGGAGTATTGATAGTTCAGATGGCGCCCTAATATGTATTTCTATGGGCTCAGACAAGCCGCTTAAAGCATATGCTTCCCAAGGTCAGATTTCGGTGATTGCAACGTTTGTAGCAAGCTTGTTTATTTCCGGTGATCGACCACAGTTCATGGAAAAATTCTATGCCGTCGAAAACGGTAGACCGCTTCTCGGAAGAAACACTGCAATTCGATACAGTGTTCTTCAAATTGGTCTAAATGTTCCAATCCTTCCATCGGATAAGATTAAAGCAAATTTCAAAATGTTTCCTGGTGAAATATGTGCCATAATGACCACCGGCGAATTTCCTAAATTTAATGTGCCACCAGTCGAGCTGTCGTACGATAGGAACTTACCACCTTCACGGAACGTGTTCACCAGTATTCCTCCGGCTTTCAAAGAAGAGACAGAACGTAGAATCAAGGAACTTTTGCGTACAGGGATAATCGAACAAGTGGCGGATGACATGGATAAATCTTATTGCTCCTCGTTACTAGTCGTCCCTAAAGGAAAAAATGATATTCGGTTGGTAGTTGACTTGAGGGGACCCAACAAAAATATAATTAGAACACCATTCCGTATGCCAACCCTGGAAGCAATCTTAGCGGATTTGGACGGTGCTGCTTGGTTTTCTACAATAGACCTGACGAGCGCTTTCTTTCACGTTGTTTTGCATTCAAATTCGAGACATTTGACGAATTTTTTCGCGGGGAATGCAACATACAGATTCAAAAGATTACCTTTTGGCTTATGTAATGCTCCGGACATCTTTCAAGAAATTTTGCAAACGGTCGTACTAGCAGATTGCAAAGGCGTTTGCAATTATCTGTATGATATTCTGGTTCATGGAAAAACTAAAGAGGAGCATGATGCTAGTCTGGAAGCTGTTCTCTGCCGCTTGCGTGAACATGGTGTAAGCATCAATCAAGAAAAATGTTTGTTAGGAAAGCAATCAGTCAAGTTCTTGGGTTTCTCACTATCAAATGACGGGATTAGAATTGAAGAAGATAAATTGAAGGCTATCAGAGACTTTCGGAGACCTGAATCTTCGCTGAGGTGAAAAGTTTTCTTGGATTAATAAACTTCACAGAACGATTCATTTATCAACGAGCAGAGAAGACAAATCATTTGAGGAATCTTGCGAAGGCTGAAAGGTTTCACTGGGGACAAAATGAGGAGGACGAATTCGTTTACTTGAAGTCAGAAGCATTAAGAACCATAAAGAAGTTAGGGTTTTTCAGATACAAGGATGAAACAGAACTCTACGTCGATGCTTCTCCAATCGGACTTGGTGCTGTTCTTATTCAGTACAATGTATCAAAAGTTCCGAGGATTATCGGCTGCGCTTCTAAGGCGTTGTCAGAAACAGAAAGAAAATATCCACAGACGCAGCGAGAAGCATTGGCCATGGTTTGGGGTGTCGAAAGGTTTTCTTTTTATTTGCTGAATAAGTCATTCACCATCAGAACTGATTCAGAAGCAAACCAGTTTATCTTCGGAAATGGATGTAGAACAGGAAAAAGGGCGATCTCTCGGGCAGAAGCATGGGCTCTCAGACTTCAATCGTATGACTTTAAAGTCAAATGTGTGCCAGGCGATTCAAATGTTGCGGACGTGCTTTCTCGGTTAATTGCAAAAACACAAACAGATGAACCTTTCGATGAAGATAACGATAGGCATTTGCTGTTTGCACTGGACGCTGGAACAATGGACATAACTTGGAAGGACATTGAATTAGCATCTGAAGCAGATGCAGAGCTAGTTGCTATTGGTGAAGCGTTGGAATCAAGAAGCTGGCCAAAGGACCTCCGTCGTTTCGAAGCACACGCTAAGGAATTGCGGATTTTGGGTCCCAAGATATTCAAAGGAGAGAGACTTATCTTACCAAAATCATTGCGCTCAAAAGTATTGCTGACAGCACACAGAGGACATATAGGATGTGCTGCAATGAAAAGTATTCTAAGGGAATTCTTTTGGTGGCCAGGTTTGAGTGATGACGCAGAGTCATTTGTTAAGAATTGTAAGACCTGCCTTATGATAACGAAACGACATCCACCAATACCGTTATCAAGCCGCAAGCTACCTGAAGGACCATGGGAAGTGTTGCAAATAGATTTTTTATGCCTTCCCGGCTGTGGTTTTGGTGAATTTTTGATTGTAGTTGATACGTATTCAAGATACTTAACAGCAGTACTGAATTCGTTGAGTTTTGGATTGATAAAGGAGTAAATATTAGGAAATCGATTCCATTATGTCCACAATCAAATGGTTCGGTTGAAAGGCAGAATCAGGGGTTGATCAAGGCTGTTGCAGGAGCGAAGCAGGATGGAGAAAATTGGAAAAATGCGTTAAATAATTACATTCATGTGCATAACACTATAAAACCACATTCAAGGCTCGGAGTCACGCCATTTGAACTGCTTGTAGGGTGGAAATACAGGGGTACTTTTCCATGCCTTTGGGAACAGAAAAATGAAAAAAATAGATAGAGAAGAGATACGAGATAAGGATGCTGAATCAAAGTCAATAAGCAATAAGTTTGCAGACAATCACAGAGGAGCCAAATGTTCAAACATTGCTGTCGGTGACAAGGTAATAATAGCTGTTTCAAGAAAAACGAAAACGGATCCAACATTCTCTAGCGAACAATTTACGGTCTTATCCCGTGATGGAGGAAAACTCGTCATCAGGAGTGATCGAGGTGTGCAATATTCTCGTAGTATACGAGATGTGAAGCTTATTGTGGATTGCGAAAAAGGCAATAGCGCTGAAGAACTTGAAGAAAAAGCAGCAAATGTGTTACCAGAAACAATGGAGTCTATGCAAAGACAAGCAGAAGAAATTGGTAGATTTTCTTGTATTTTTTTTTCTAGTTGAAGTAAGTATTTTGACTACACACAATTATTAAAACGATCAATTTCACAGACGAGCCTGTTGTGAATCCCATGGATACCAACGTATATACTGATTGTGAAGAGAATTTGAATCTGTCAAACGATGAAGCCATTGCCAGATGTCCAAATCTCGATGCGATAAAGGATGCCAGGCCAAAAAGAACAACAATCAAACCTAAGAAATATCATGATATGTATTTGTATAACATTTTTGACTAAGAGTAGATTAGATGAGAGATGTAGTAGATAAGGCGAGACATGAAGAAATGAAAATAGAAATCATAGTAGGCTATTGACAAATAATCGGTAATAAAATCAGTCTTGTAAGAGAGTTTGTAGAATACGGAAGTAAATTGAAACTCTACTTTATTCGTTCCCGAAAATCCCCGAAAATCAAACCAATTACGATGGAAGGCAATCCAGGTCACGACAGATGTCACAGCTGTTCAATGCATCGCGGGCTCTGGTGGCGGATTCAATGCTGCCATAGCTTGGACTCCATTCTTCTTCTTTTTTTCTTTCTTTTTTTGGGTGAGCAGATGGTGTGTAGAACGTCCACTGTAATAGCATAGACTGGATTAATGATGGTGAACAACAGGATATGGTTGGGCCGGGTTGCTACCCCTTTGCTTTCGCCGAGGCTCATCTATTACTTTGACTGTTGCTGTTCCGGATATTGAGTGGAACCGTCTTCTAGCCGGTACAGAGGCGCTTGTTGTGCGGCCCGTTTTGAGTACCGCCGGCACCGTTTCCGTTGAACGCCATGATCATTGAAATTGAGCTTTGTTTACTAGCACACACGGACAAGCAAAGAGCAGGGAAGGGTTGAGAAAATGTCGCGACACTTTACTATGCTTCACTTATCACTCGGGACAGCATACGATGATAACCGATATTGAAAAACCTGGAACTTTAGGTGAAACTCCACCCGCAAGGTCAGTATCTCGGAATGGAAATGTTCTTCTTCCTTCCGGGTCATCTCAGGTTTCGAAAAACAAAACAAAAACAAGCGCTGTTAAAATACCGGGTTGCCAAACAAGGCATTATTCACAAGCAAACAAAAGTCAGTTCAATGACTTCTCGGCACTGCCGGCACAGCTGCGGCACCCTGAGAAAAAAGTTGGCGCAAAATAAGTGTGTAGAGTGACCACCCCTTGATTTAACGTCAATGAGAAAAATAAACACATGTCAGTCACAACAGTAGAAAGATAGCATGATCCTATAGAACGTTATTGAATGCTTTTGGAATCGTTCTGCTGGTTCTGGAGCTATGGCCGGAACATATTCCGGCTAGTATGGGTCTGAGACCAGACATCTTAAAAAACGTGCCAAACCCACCATGCAATAAATCAATTCACATGAGAATTCAAAAATAAGATCAATATGAGTCATGAGGAGTAACCAGCACCATGTTGGCCACACCCAGACATTTTACAGGTATCCCCGAGGAAGTGGTAAAACCATTTTAAATCAAAGTCCATCATGCGACACATCAAATCACATGAGAATTCAAACAATTGACGGTCATATTGAGGGTCGTAAGAACTGGACTTGCTTTGTAGCTAGCTGCGCCTTTACTGACTGAGCTAAAGGAGTATCGTTTGTAACCTTTGAAAATTAAAAAAATAACAATGTATCATCTTCAGTTATTTATGTATAGTATATATTCTGAGTAATTAGTGAACATTATAAAACACCCTTACATTATAAGATTCTATTGAATAATACCGGCCTAGATTTGATGAAACATTATTTAAAAAAATAAAATAATGCATTTTCATTTGAAATGCAAATTTTCTTCAAAGTTAACCTTTGCGTCTCTGACGTATTTTACTGTCCTAAATGTTGTAGTTAAATTTGGCTCTAGTTTTCTCAATTTTTGACCGATTCAAACCAAACACCCTGCACATAATCGAGAAATTACCAGAGTTTCATAAGTCACACTTGTTGGTCACGTCGCGGTTCTGTATTTACACGGATATTCTTGGGGTCTGTCCAATGGATAGACATTTTCATGATATTTATTTTATTTCTAATATGAACATTTTCGTTGTCAAATCATAACCGAATCGTATATATGTGACTTTGTGGATCATGCACGACTTATTACTATGTGTACCGGAAATTATAGGTTTTCCAAATCATCCAGGATTTCAGTTGATTTGTTCTACTAAAGGGCGAACACGAAATTATTGCGACACATTCAACAGGGCATAACTTTTTTACCATTGGGTAAAAATCAACCAAATTTTGCACACTTTCTCATTGATGTGTATTGTGTACATGCTGTCAAACTCGAAGTCGTGTTTTTCGATTCAACGAAAATGGAGGTGAACCAACGCGAGTTGAGAGAACAAATTCTTTCCAAACACCTGGAATTTCCTGACCTGTTGCACCGGCAGTTGGGAAAAATGTTGAACATTCACCATTCAACCGTCTCCAGAGTGTTGAAGCGGTTCCAGGAGCGGTTGACGTTGGACCACGGCAAAGGAGCTGGAAGAAAACCGGGACCGGGGAACAAAAAGACGGAGGGAAAGGTGAAGTTGATGATTAAAGCAAATCCCAACGTCTCAAGCCGTGATTTGGCTAAAAAGATCGGCATGTCGCAGAGCTACGTCCAGAATGCAAAGAAGAGAGCTGGACTACATACATACAAGGTACAGAACTTCCCAAACCGCGATGAGCGGCAACAATCGACGGCTAAAACTCGGACACGGAAGCTCTACGAGAAGATGCTGACAAAATATGGCTGCTGTGTGATGGACGACAAAACGTATATAAAAGCCGATTTTAAGCAAATTCCGGGGTTGGAGTTTTTCACCGACAAGAGCAAGTTCGATGTGGACGACAAACTTAAGAAGAAGAAAATGTCGAAGTTCGCCTCCAAATATCTCATTTGGCAGGCCATCTGCTCTTGCGGACTGAGGAGTGAGCCTTTCGTGACAAAGGGCACAGTAAATGGCGTAATCTACAAATCTGAGTGCCTCGAGAAGCGCCTTTTGCCGTTCTTGCAGCAGCACGACGAAGCTCCGCTGTTTTGGCCAGATTTGGCATCATGCCACTATTCTAAAAGTGTCCTGGAGTGGTATGAGGCCAATTCTGTCCATTTTGTTCCCAAGGACATGAATCCGCCAAACTGTCCGGAGCTGCGCCCGGTGGAGCAGTACTGGGCAATAATGAAGCGGGAACTTCGGAAGAGCAAGAAGACAGTCAAAGACGAGAAGGACATGTTAAGAAAATGGAAAAAGAAACTGAGAAACTGGTACCGGATGACACTGTAAAGACTTTGATGGAGGGCATCAAGCGAAAATGCGTTCAATTTTACACTCAAGGCTCCATCGATTAACTTTTCTTTTGATTTTTGAAGTAAATATATGTATAAAACTACCCTAAAATTTTGGTTTGATTCTAAACATTATAAGAAAATTGGCATGACATTTTCGGTGTCGCAATAATTTCGTGTTCGCCCTTTAGATCAACCAAGACTGCAATAATGTCTGTAGTATCGAAAAATGTCACATTAGATTCAAAGTGTCTATGTGGATCATGCATGATCTATTTCCGAGTAATCCAGATGTTCAAGGTTCTTCAAATTATTATGGAGTTCAGATAATTTGATCTACTAGATCAACCGAGATTAGGACAATGTCTTTAGTATCGAAATATTTCCAGACAGATGCACAGTGTCTATGTGGATCATGCATGAACTATTGATATGTATACTAGATGTTTTAAGTTCTTCAAATCATTCTGAAGTTCAGATGATTTATTCTACTAGATCAACCATGACTGGGATAGTCTGTAGGATCGAAATATGTCCTAACAGATTCATAGTGTCTATATGGATAATGTTTAATTATTTCCACGTATACCAGATGATCTAGGTTCTCCAAATCGTTCTGCAGTTCAGATGATTTGTTTTACTAGATCAACAAAGACTGGGATAATATCTGTAGTATCGAAATATCGATTTGCAAATCCTAGAACATTTGGCATACACAGAAATAGGTTGACATGATGCACATAGACACTGCAAATTTGTTTGGGCATATTTCGATACTACAGATATTTAATTAGTCCAGGGTGATCTAGTAGAAAAATAATCTGATCTCCAGAATGATTTCAGAACCTATAACATCTTGTATAGACTGTTCCAGAAAGTAAAAGCACACGTTATTTTAACGGTCACTTTGAATATAATGAAATATTTCAACATGTTTTGGCTGCGTCCTTTTGTTTGCTCATTTCTGAATGACATAGCATCAAAAAAGTGCTCAGTTTTGTGTTTCCTGTCAAAATGCGTGGTCTTACTCCGGAACAACGAAAAACTATCGTGCACAAATGGTGCACTGTGAGCGGACTCTCCTTGAGAAAATTGGCCAAGGAAGAGGGTGTAAGCGTCGGAGCGGTACGAACTGCGATTAAAACATATAGAGAACAGTGTACGTTTGAAAATGCGCCGAAGAGTGGCCGGAAATCCGGTCCTGTAAGTCCGGATATCGATAAAAAGATCAGGGATGCCTACAAACGAAAACCAGCGACTTCCGTTCGGGATGTTGCGAAAAAACTAGGGACCTCGTCGAGTAACGTCATGCCTGCCAAAGAAAGACTTGGGCTAAAAACATACCGGAAGCAGAAAAAACCCAAAACAGGCCGCGTCCGTGAAACCACGGGCCCGCAAACTCTACGATTCGTTATTGTGTCGAAATTCTGGGTGTGAAATAATGGACGACGAAACGTAGATTACAAAACGCTTCCCGGACCACAATTCTATACTGTAAGCGAAGGCAAGGACATCCCCAAAACGGAGAAGGCAATTTTTACCGAAAAATTCGGTAACAAGGTTATGGTTTGGCAGGCAATATGCGAGTGTGGTAAAACATCTAGTCCGTACATCACAACGGAGACGATGAACACTCAGAAATATTTTGGCCTAATTTGGCGTCATGTCATTACGCAAAGGACACTTTAGAATGGTACAAAAGTCAAAATGTATGTTTCAGAGGCGTTTCCTTAACCTAAATCTACCTGTGCACCAACTCTCAAAACACAAACAATAATCAAAATATTGCTTGCAATGGATAGATATTAAGTAAACTAGAAGATTAAATGTATTTTTCAACCGATTCGAGTATGAATATGGCATTAAATCTGGTATTGAAAGTTGGTGCACAGGTAAAAAGTGAGGTTACGCGACGCCACTGGTATGTTTCGTGCCGAAAGACATGAATCCGCCGAACTGCCCGGAGGCACGGCCAAATCGAGACTTTTTGGGCTTTAACCAAAGCAAAGCTTCGAAAATTAATAAAACCAGCGGACGACATCCAAAAATTCAAAAAAGATTGGCCAAAAGTGGTCAAAACTGTGGGAAGTACCACTGTGCAGAAGCTAATGGGTCATGTTCGAGGAAAAGTTAGGAGTCTTGGCTATGATTAAATATGTTGATTAAACGAGAGTAAAATATCATTTGAAATACAAATACAAATATGATTTGCCAAATAAAATTATTAAAACTTAAAAAAACATGACTTTTTTGTTATTTTGAAAGTGTGCTTATACTTTCTGGAACAGTCTATATACGTAGCAATAGGTCGGGTATAATCCACACAGATACTTTGAATCTGTTTGGACATATTTCGATACTACAGACATTATTACAGTCTTGGTTGATATAGTAGAACAAATCAACTGAACTCCAGGACGATTTGAAGAACCTAGAATATCCGGTATACATGGCAATTACTCGCATATATACGATTCATTTATGATTTGACAACGAAAAACGCTATGTTCATATTGGAAAAAATGAAAATGTCTCACATCCGGTGTGACTTATGGAATTGTTATCATTTCTCGATTATTTGTAGGGTGTTTGGTTTGAACCGGTAAAAAATTGTGAGCCAAATAACCAACAAAATTGATGACAGTGAAATAATCCGGGACGGAAAGGTTACAATGAATTCCACAATTTTTGTGACAGCACAACAGTTAATATTTCCGCGATTTTCGCGACTCAAAGTTCAAATCCACGACAAATCCGCGAAATCCGCGCCTCTTGTAACAGCCCGGGATAAATCAATTCACATGAGAATTCAAAAATAAGATCAATGAGAATCATGAGGAGTAACCAGCACCATGTTGGCCACACCCATACATGTTACGGGTATCTCTGAGGAAGTGTGCCCATTAGTGGTCACAGGAATTCAATTTTTTAAATTATATGGCATAAAACCTGAGTTGAAATTAAGGTGTTATGTGTAAATGCTTATAACGGCGTCAATTTAGAATTAATAACAAAGTATCTTAAAATATAAAAAAAAACTTAATAAAGTTTTTAAACCTGATTGTGGAAGAAAATATTGCGCTTTTCCAAGTAAAATTTTAGTTCATTTCTCGTAATTCTAATTTGATTGCAATTTTCCAAGTAAAATTTGACCTCGCTTCTCGAAATCAAAATCCATTTGGATTCGGATCAGTGTTCACTCGGCTGTCGACAGAAGTAGACCACTCTTAATGTGTGTCACGCAATCGTTTTTTTTTTTTTTTTTGGGGAGTTGAACCATTCCGTCTATTATTTGAACTTTTGTGGTACCCCTGTTTACTGTTCGTATCATGCAAGCTGACCACCATTTAATGAGTGGACAGCTAATTGCCTGGACACGTCCTTTCCCAGTCAGGTATGATATGGTTTATGAAACCAACTACCTTTCCAGGATTAGCAGACCAAATTCCACTAGGTTGTAAGATAACACTACGAAGAAATTTAGATCTACGCCTGTGTAATGCACCGCAACTGCAGAGCAGATGTTCCGAGGTTTCACGTTCTATGCTACAGAAACGGCAGATATTGCTCTGAACCCTACCAATGTTCTTCAAATGATATCTACTCGGACAGTGCCCAGTTACTAGGCCAGTGTATATACTAAGAGCCCGTTTATTGAGCTCCAAGAGCTTTTTGGTATGTGTTACATTTGGAGTTATAAATCTTTTCGACTGGTTGCCCTTCGTGACGGCCATCCAGTTGGCCATCACCTTTTGTTCTTCCCAGCGTTTGAGTTCCATTTTTACTGTACAGGTTGATATTCCACAGTATGGTTCTGGGCCAATAAACGGTGAATTGGAATCTAATTTTGCGAGATCGTCTGCCCTTTCATTCCCTTCAATGCCACAGTGTCCAGGAACCCAATATAAGTTTACTGAGTTCTGTTTGCACATCTGTCGCAACAAGAGAATACATTCCCGAACAATCTTTGATGATCTTTGTAAGCACGAAGCGCTTTTAGTGCTGCTTGACTGTCAGAAAAAATACAGATATTTGCACGTCTATATTTTCTCCTTAGGCAAACACTTACACATTCAAGTATGGTCACGATTTCCGCTTGAAACACTGTTGGACAATGTCCCATCGCTACTGAAATATTTGTCCCAGGGCCAAAGATTCCTGCACCTGTTTGTGTTCTAATTTTTGAGCCATCTGTGAAAAATATGATTGAGCCTTGACGAACACTAGGACCACCGACTTCCCAATCCGAACGCAACATTTCACATACGTTGAAGGGAGTGTCATAATTCATCCACTGGTCCTCTTTGGAAGTATTGTAAAATGCTTAGGTGATCAACCAGGTCACCAGGCATGACTTTTTTAGACCTTTTGAGTCTTAGAGCACTTCGTCTGTTTACTCGGCAGCAACCATTGTGTGGTCCTCCTCATTGTTCTTCATCAGCAGTTCTTTCAGCCGATGCGTCGTCGACTTTGGAAAGCAACAGTTTCGTGATGATTGTGTGAGTACTGACCACGTTTTGCGTCCATTGCTGCAATGGAGGCGCTCTGACCCTTGTTGGTGAATCTGCCATAGAATGAAACCACTGGAAGCGGCTCCCGTTCAGGTGGAGGAGGCTTATTGGACAGCGGAAGATAAAATGTTTATTGTGTTGTACAAAAGGACTATAGTTTTAAGATGTATTGTATAGTGAACATAAATCCTCTGCTCTGTAAAGTTAATTCGGTTGAGCCTTATCAAATAAATTAATACATATAAATATCAAGTCTCTATAATAAAGCAAAAAAAATGGGAACCTAACGCTTCTAAAGTACCGCAATTATAGGAGCATTTACCCTTGGAAGGATTTCAAAGTTTCCTGATAATTCCAGTTTTTTCCAGGAAAAATTAAATCCCCTGAGGATTCGAGGTTTTTGCATGGTAGAAAATAATTAAGAAATTAAATTAATTAACTAAAAATTCATTCGCTTCAGAATTCTCACGCTTACTGGCAACCGACGTCGTTCTGTGTATCACTGCTGAAAGAGTACCCAAAACGCTAACGCACACCAAGAATCCAATCAAGTGGAGCAATCCCAAAGAGAGAGGCCACCATGTGACCGCGAGAGGGCAAGAGAACGCTCTCATGCACACTACACATCACAGCTGGTTCGGTACTGTATTACATACATGCGATTCCCGGCAGACGTCATAGCTTCGACCATGCTCCAAACCGCACCCAACGTGTCGCAACCCTTTTACCGACACGAGCCCATAATGTTGTCTGTGTACCGTACCACCAAGGCAGGAGGCCGAACAGACAGAAGCGATTTTGCCACTGTCTGCAGATTGTCTGTGGCGCTAATAAAATTCGGTCAATATCAGAAAGATTGACTGTCATTAACATCAATGAACCCTGTATAACATTCAGACGGAATGTTTCCAACGGGATCGAACGTTATCTTCTCTAATCGTCACTACCGGCTTTTTAACACCATGCAAACACAACCGGCGAACAGCACATGGCCGGTTCGGTTCACTGGCCCGACTACCTGTACAAATAATTTCATGTTGGTGATGGGCGATTGCATCATCATGGTAGAAACTGCACCGAGTTAGATTGCTTGGAAGGAATTTGGACATCATGTTTCCGAGATTAAATTTTCATGGATGCTCTTAGCACAGGCAAACAGACATGACACATTTTTAATATTTTTCACTTATAAACATCGTTGTCAAACGCAAGGGAGACTATGAGCGCCACAAGTGAAGGTACTACCAAGTAATAAAAAATAAACTGATCGTTAAATGGGTGTTCGATGTCTGTTTGTCTGTGCTCTTAGGTTCAAACATAATAAAGTTATACCCCGATATAAAGTTACTTAATTTTTATTTTGTTACGTTATATCGAAGCAACGGCAGTAACGAATGCCAATTTTGTTTGTTCATTAAACTATTTCGCGCAAATTTGATTCAATTTGAATTTCAAAAAACCTTTAAATATTTCATAATTTGTCTATTCCGAAGCAGTCAACTACAACCCAAAACAATTAAAATTCAGTCTTAACATATTTTTAGGCCCTCAGAATTAGTTACAGAGAACATACATAGATAGAGCTGGAATTAGGGCGTAAAAGCTTTGGTAAACAATTACTTCTTTCGATGATTTCTAGAAAGTCAAGGTCCATCAAAGCAATCTAGATATATATTCTTACGTTGTGTCCCAGTTACCAAGTTGAATTTAATTCATGGTTAAAAATGACATTTCGAAAGTTTTTTAAATGTTCGAAAATCCCGATCGGTTTTCAAACAGAACTCAGCCACGGTTGTCATAATTTAACTTCTAGTCTGTCAGAAATAACCACACTCGTATAGCAGGATTATTCGATAACTTTCTATCTGTCACTTCTAACCACAAGTTAAATTTACAGGGCTGTTACAAGATTTTCTAAATTTGATCCGCGAAATCCGCGAGTTCTCAAAAGAAATCCGCGACTTCAAATACTAATCCGCGACAAAAAAAACTGTTTTCATTGCCTAAAAATAGCATTTTATACTACTACATGGCATTTTAAGCTTATTGCTTATAACATATTAGATTTTTACCTGTTCTCAACTCAATGTTCTTTGAAGTACTTTCACATTTTAATTGAGAGATTTCTATGCCTGTACCATCCTATGCCCAAGGAAGTAGAGAAATTTTCCAACCCGAAAAATTAATAGACCGAACGGGAATCGAACTCAGTCGCCTCCAGCATGGACTTGCTTTGTAGCTGTGCCTTTACCGACTGAATCGTTTGTAACCTTTGAATGTTTTTAATAACATTGTATCATCTTCAGTTATAGTATAAATTCTGAGTAATTAGTAAACACGGAGGCGAACCAGCCTCAGGCTAAAAGCCTCCATAATAAAGAAAACTTAACTTAACTTAATCAGTGAACATAATAAAACACCCTTACATTATGAAATTCTATTAAATAATACCGGCCTAGATTTGATGAAACATTATTTAAAAAATAATAATGCATTTTCATTTGAAATGTAAATTTTCTTGAAAATTAACCTTTGCGTCTCTGACGTATTTTGCTGTCCTAAATGTTGTAGGTAGTTAATTTGTCTCTAGTTTTCTCAATTTTTACCGATTCAAACCAAACACCCTGCACATAATCGAATGATTACCAGAGTTTCATTAGTCACGCTTGTTGGTCACGTCGCGATTGTGTATTTATATGTACACGGATATTCTTGGGGTCTGTCCAATGATGAGACATTTTCATGATATTTTTTTTTATTTCTAATATGAACCTAACACTTTTCGTTGTCAAATAATAACCGAATCGAATATATGTGACTTTGTGGATCATGCACGACTTATTACTATGTACACCGGAAATTATAGGTTTTCCAAATCATCCAGGACATCAGTTGATTTG
The DNA here is from genome assembly GCF_037179485.1 of Ochlerotatus camptorhynchus. Lineage (NCBI taxonomy): Eukaryota > Metazoa > Arthropoda > Insecta > Diptera > Culicidae > Ochlerotatus > Ochlerotatus camptorhynchus. The sequence goes on along the minus strand of NW_027040682.1, from coordinate 3,459,971 downwards.
TTCTACTAGATCAACCAAGACTGCAATAATGTCTGTAGTATCGAAAAATGTCCAATTAGATTCAAAGTGTCTATGTGGATCATGCATGATCTATTTCCGAGTAATCCAGATGTTCAAGGTTCTTCAAATCGTCCAACCGATCAACCGATATTGGGAATTGGGACAATGTCTTTAGTATCGAAATATTTCCATACAGATGCACTGTGTCTATGTGGATCATGCATGAAATATTGTAATGTATACCAGATGTTTTAAGTTCTCCAAATCGTTCTGGGCCTCATAGCCTAGTCAGTAAAGGCACGGTATTACCAAGCCGGAGGCGGCAGGTTCGATTCCCGGTCCGGTCGAGGGAATCTTTTCTCGACTTCCCTGGGCGTAGAGTATCATTGTGCTTGCCACACAATATACGAATTCATGCATTGGTATTGGCATCGAAAGCTCTCAATTAATAACTGTGGAAGTACATTTAGTAGAACACTAAGTTGAGAGCACGTAATAAGCCAATATGCAATAATCAATCAGCTTGAAATATGAATAAGAAGAAGAAGAAGAAGAAGAAGAAGAAGAAGAAGTCGTTCTGGAGTTCAGATGATTTATTCTACTAGATCAACCATGACTGGGATAAAGTCTGTAGTATCAAAATATGTCCAAACAGATTCATAGTGTCTATACTTGGTGAATCGCTATGTACATGTCAAGATTGGCGCGTCGGAATCGGATGTTTTCTCAAACAACTCGGGAGTCCCGCAAGGCAGTAACCTAGGACCGCTACTATTTTCGATCTTTTTAAACGATGTCGCCTTGCTGATACCATCAGAATGCCGCGTTTTCTATGCAGACGATACGAAAATCTACAAAATTATTAAAAGCCTCTTGGACTGCTGGGATCTCCAGAAGTATTTTTGCTGACTGGTGCTCAAGAAATTTGATGAGTCTAAGCATAGAAAAATGTAACATTATTTCCTATCACCGAAAAATTGAACCAATCATGTTTGACTATGTTCTCTACGGACGCTGTCTTGCTCGTGTAGAGCACATAAAGGATCTCGGCGTTACCTTGGACTGCAGACTCACTTTCAGAATCCACTACAATGACATTATCTCCAGAGCTAATCGACAATTGGGCTTTATTTTCAAAATTGCCGACGAGTTTCGTGACCCGCTATGTCTCAGGTCACTTTACTGCTCACTTGTGCGATCCTTATTGGAGTCAAGTTCAGTTGTTTGGTGCCCTTTCCATGCTAGAATGAATCCGTTCAACGCAAGTTTGTGAGATATGCTCTTCGTTTCCTCAACTGGCGTGACCCAACGAACTTGCCACCGTACGAGGAGCGTTGCCGTCTCCTGGGAATCGATCCATTAGAGGTGAGACGGACGGTCGCTCAAGCTATGTTCGCTGGAAAGCTGCTTATAGGTGACATTGACTGCCCAACACTGCTGTCACAGCTAAATATGTATGCCCCTGAGAGGTCTCTTCGTCAACGCGACTTTCTGTTCTTGGAACCACGGAGCCGGAATTATACCCAACACGAGCAATCAGCCGGCAGTTAGGTTCTCCAAATCGTCCTGCAGTTCAGATGATTTGTTTTACTAGATCAACAAAGCGTGGATAATATCTGTAGTATTGAAATATCGATTTGGAAATCTTAGAACATTTCGCATACACGGAAATAGGTTGCCATGATCCACATAGACACTACAAATTTGTTTGGGCATATTTCGATATGATATTGAATTAGTCTAGTAGAAAAATAATATGATCTCCAGAATGATTTCCGAACCTATAACATCATGTATACCTAGCAATAGGTCGGATACAATCCACATAGACACTTTGAATCTGTTTAAACATATTTCGATACTACAGACATTATTGCAGCCTTGGTTGATATAGTAAAACAAATCAACTGAACTCCAGGACGATTTGTAGAACCTTAGAATATCCGGTATACATGACAATTACTAGCATATATACGATTCGTTTATGATTTGACAACGAAAAATGCTATGTTCATGTTGGAAAAAAAGGAAAATGTCTCACATTGGACAGACCTCAGGGAATTTCCGTGAAAATGGTTTGAACCGGTAAAAAATTGAGAGCCAAATGAACAACAAAATTAATGACAGCCAAATTGTCTGGGATGGATACAAGGAATTCCACAATTTTTGTGACAGCACATCAGTCACATCATTTAATGTTTCCGCGATTTTTGCGACTGAAAGTTCAAATCCACGACAAATCCGCGAAAATCGCGAAATCCGCGAAATTCGCGAAATCCGCGCCTGTTGTAACAGCCCTGAATTTAACTCTCCAATTGGGACACAGCCTTAATATTCAGATTTATCAGAAATTACGCTTATATACGTCTAAGAATTTTATATTAACGGTATAAACAAAAATGATGAGAAAGTGTTGAATACATTGCTTCCAGTATATCAATTCCTGGAAATAAGTTAGTTTACAAACAAGTTGATGATGTTGAACCAACAGAAAGGTAAAACGGTAAAGAAAGCCTTAACATTCGACTCGAGCGGTAGTGCGACTATCGTATGCATTTTTTATTCTTCCTGGCTTATTACCTTCCTACTGAAGCTTAGGCCAGCTCTCGATGTAGAGTTCTTTGATCCTTCCGCAGTTACTAATAACTAACTTAATAAATTAAGTTTCTTGAATTAAAGCATGCTATTCGGTTAATCACTCAGATACAAATATTGCGCATTTTGCACCACTTTAGACTCCTGTGCAAACAATAATTGCTCAGTAATATTTTGGCACTGACCATAAAATTGAAAAATCAATTTATTTAAAAGCAGTACCAGCTTCAGAACAGTACTGGCAAGCTACACTAATGAATTCGAGCTCTAGAAAACATGAAAAGGCTCACTATTTAAATTCCATGTCCAGTGCGAAAATATTACAGTGTACTTATATTTAGCGCAAGAGTCTAATCAGGTGCGAAATCTGCAATAAACAACTTACGATCCCGACGTAATGCTCTTCAACATCAGGAGATCGCAGTACCGATGACGCCTTAAGAAAACCTTTGTCGACTTCTATTTTTGCAAGTTAAATGCGTCTCGCACGCCGTTTCTTGCTAGCGCTTGGCCTAAGTGGCGTAACCAAAGAATCAGCCGTACCTACTTTCAAGCAAATCACCGGACCCGCGCGGCGTTGGTCGTCAAGTGATGTAAGGCGCAGCAAAGAAGCCGTGGAAAAACTGACGTATGGCCTAGTGTATGGCAATTTCTCAATAAACTGCTCGCGGCAGCTTCTCTCTATCTGCCTGGAAGGAACTGCATTTAGCTAGTTGGTATTTGAGAATGTGGTTGCTTATCTCTTCTCCGATGGAGCGAGGCGAGATGCAAGCCAGACGCGAATTGGAACACTCGACGCAACGAAAAGGCATCATCAACGGTTGATGGTGGTGCATTTGCTTAGGACTTCTAACAGATAGATGCAACACAGCGAGCAAAGTGCATCTTTTCGAGTGCCGTGGGTTTAGCTACTTATTACCTTTTGGATGGAAATGTTTTTGAGCAACTAGGCCCTAGACGAAAACCGGTAGAGAGAGGTGCAAATTGAATAAGATTAGTTTCCTTTTAGACCGGTGCGGTGGTACCATGAAGCAATGAACTGCTGTTATAGATAACGTGACGAAATGAAATAGGGCCCTCAGATAGCCTGGGGCCTCCCTTAGCTCAGTCGGTAAAGGCGATGCTGGAGGTGGCTGGGTTCGATTCCCGGTTTAGTCTAGGAATTTTTACGGTTTGGATAATTTCTCCACTTCCCTGGGCATAGAGTATGATCGTACTTGCCACAAAATTATACTAATGCAAAAATGGTACCGGCATCGAAAGCTCTCAATTAATAACTGTGGAAGTGCATCTATAACACTAAGTTGAGAGCACGCAATAAGCTAATAAGCAATAAGCCTGAAATGCAAAGAAGAAGAAGAATAAGAAGAAGAAGAATAAGAAGAAGAAGATAACCAAGTCAGTAAAGGTACGGTATTATCAAGCTAGAGGCCGGTATTACCGGGTTCGGAGGAGTTCTGTTGGGTTGAAAATTTGCTCGACTTCTTCTTCGATACACAATATACGAACTCATGCATTGGTTGAGCCAGTTTGCTTTTGCGAATTTCAGTGAACGGTACTCAAATCAGCGTTGCCAGATTGTTTTGAAGCTTATCGGTATCAAAGGTATAAAAAAATTAATTTATCGGTATTTAATTTGCCAAATTTGTGTGACATAATTAATGGACCATCCCTAATGTAGTTGTAAACCATCTATCACAGACAAACAGACATAACACTCGCAAGTTGTTCATCGAACACGCATTTGACGGTCAATTTGAGTGTTTTTGGTTGGTGGTGCCGCCACCTGTGGTGCGCTCGGTCATTTCCCTTGCGTTTGACGTCTGCATACTAGCGCCATCTGTTCAGCGTACTATCCATCACATGATACTCAACAGATGGTAGTGTTGGTAGTGTGCGGTAGTGTTTTAGTGACTATGTTTTGTGGAGAGAAATATTAAATGTGTTACTTCTGTTTGTCTGTGCATCTATGTTTCTTTTTCGTTGTGTGTGTGTGTGTGTGTGTGTGTGTGTGTGTGTGTGTGTGTGTGTGTGTGTGTGTGTGTGTGTGTGTGTGTGTGTGTGTGTGTGTGTGTGTGTGTGTGTGAGTGGGGGGGGGGGGGTAATTGTAACCAATACTAATACCTTTCTCTCTGTTCTTTTATTCGTTTTCTATATCCCTTCACCATCACCGCATATCCCATCATCTTGACGAGATATGAGTTACTTGCATGGTGCACGCCCAAGTCGTACTACAGGGTAATATGTCGAGCGTGGTTATATCACAAAAACCACGCAGGACCTGAAATCGATGTAGCTGAGGAATAATGAGGTAAATTCTACACAGTATTTTAAAGGAGCCAACTCTAAGCAGGTAATAATAGCAATTAATAATCAAACAACCATAAAATGGTAAGAATGAATTTATTTATTTTAAATACAGTAATGACCCGATTTTGTCAGCCCCTCCGCGCTTCAGACATTTTTCTTTCAATAATATCACATACCCATAAATTTATTTTTTTTTCTCATTCATCGATAAGAGGGATATTGAAAGTATACTTTGGTGCAATAGGTTCAAGAAGATTACTTAAAAAGGGCATGGGTTTTGTAGATCATTGGAAAACATTTAAAAAAAAAAAGGCTGACAAAATCGGCATTACTGTATTCCATTTACATTTACATGATTTATCACATATTTCCGGAGAGCTTCGAGGTTGGAGCGTAGTTGCTTTTGTAGATGGGCACGTCATTTGTCGGTTTCTCGGGGATTGGGGCTCAATCTGGAAAAACTAATAACACAAACAGGTAAAGGAATAGTTCCTCTATGATTTGGTGTTTGTTTGTAAGATTGTTCTTTTGTGCGCGGGAGACCGCCGATTGACATTTTTGTTTGCAGAGGCAATTGCGCCCAGATCTCGGGGTTCTCCGGATTTATGGTCGTAATCTAATACACACATTTGATCACAATACGAGCCTAAAAGCTGCAGTGACCTAGTGAGCACCATAGCTCGAGTCGTCTGTTAGTATTGTGTATCGCATGGAGAGATGCTAGCCTATTAAGACTGCAGTTGGTGTCAACTCTCGAAAAAAAAATTGCTTACTTAACTGTTAATTAATTTTATATTTTTGCCGTTTTTGAAAGCGACAATTTTAACAATGGTGGCGACTAAGACTTGAGGGGAATTGCTTAGTTTAATAGCTTTTTCAGTCTTAAACATTCTTTTTTTTTTTTAAATTATCGTTGTCCTCAGGTAGTGATCAAAATTGTGAGAAAGTAGTTTTTTTTCAATTAAACATCATTAAATGAAACCAAAATATGGAAAATCAGACACAACAACGACTAAACTATTGACAATAACGACAAACAATATTTTCACTTGAAAAAGGCCCATGGCCGAAATGTCGAGCAGATTACATTGTAGTCGTTGCAGTGTTTTAAGACTGAGAAAGCCGTTAATCAAAGCCAAATTTTAGCTTTTGTACAATGATCGGGAAATTCTGGAAGAAAACTCCGGGGAATGTTTGAGTTAGCTTCTGAACGAAGCTGAAAATACATCCAGAGAAATACGAAAGAAGCTCTTCTGAATGAAGTTCGAGGAAAGTTCTAAGGCAAGTTGGAAAAACATCCGGGAAACTTCCAAGACACGAATTGAGAAACTTGTGGCGATAATTTAAATAAACTATCCGAAAAAGTTCGGATGTCACATCTAAAGGAAGCCAGAAAAGTTTCGGAAACCGGAGGTAAATTTTCAGAAGTATCCATTTCCAGGGAAAGCCAGAAGAAGCTCGGAAAAAACCTTCCAATAGAAGTCGAACAAAAAAAACCTTTGGCTTATGGTCAAACTTCCAGAAGATGAAAAAAAAATTATGGGAGTATTAATTGAACTTCCTGGAGAAGACGAAAGAAACCTCCTGAAGACGCTGACAGAAACTTCCTAAGGTAGATTGGAAGAAACATCTGAAGAAAGTCGGAAGCCAGAGCGCTTACGGAACAGCCGAAAGAAACAATGACATAATTCCGGAAGAAAGAGATTACTGGGGGATGTTCTAATGATGCAGAAAATTTTCCTGATATTCATAAAACATCCCTGAAGACTCCGCAATTTCCCTGAAGTTTTCGGAACAATCCATAATTCCTCGTAATTCATCAAAAGTTCTTGCAATTTTTCTGAAATCAGGGGTTGTTTAGGAGTTCTCTGGACATCCTCGAAGTGCTCGGAACTTCGCTGATTATAAAAAGACTACCGGAAAATCTCTAATCATCTTTGAAGGTCTCTGGCCTTTCTTGAAGATTACAAAATCTCTTAAGTGCTCTCACAATTTTCTTGAATTTATTGTAACATCAGCATTGAAGTTCTCTGATCTTCCCGATTTGTTTTTAGTTTTCAAAAGTTATGGACACTGCCATTAAAAAGCATGGAACTGCCACAAAGAACAATGTTCTAATGTTCATGTAACTTCCCTTACGTTTCCTAAATTTTCATGAGCCCCTCAGGACATTGCTGAAGTTTTCGGAAATTGCCTGAGTTTCTCGGAACTCCTTTATAATTTCAGCAATTTCATTAATTAATTGATCTGTCCTGATGTTATGTGAGCTTCACTAAAGTTCCTGAAAACCATTAAATTTCCCTGAAGTTTTTTGGACTTGTGAAGTTTCCAAAATATTTATAAAGACTTCCGGAAGTAAAATCATGTTTAAAAAATGGATTCCCTAGGAATTACCGGAAAGAGAAATCGACTATTTCTCGAATGATGGGTAGCCAAAAACGGCGATGAAATGCAAACATTAGTCGAAAGAGTATTAAGCATAAGCAGCTTTAGAGATGATTGTTTAGAATTTTTAAGGCTAAAAAAATATGAGGTATTCAAAAAGATACAAGTCTCTCACAAAAAATTTTTTCCGAGACCGCGGGCAGGCAATAATAATTTTGATTATTAAAAAAAACGGTATAAATCGGTATGAAATCTTAAAAATCGGAATTCTGAGGAACCTTATCTCTAGGGGCACGCAATAACCTTTAACTCCAACGCAGGCAACGGCTGTAATTAAATTAATTCAATTAACTACTGCTTTAATTACATTAATTACACAATGTAGAACATAAACTACTTTTTAACTCCATTAATTGCAGTTGCAGGGCTGTTACAAAATTTTCTAAATTTGATCCGCGAAATCCGCGATTTCTAAAAAGAAATCCGCGACTTCAAATACTAATCCGCGACAAAAAAAAAAATGTTTTCATTGCCTAAAAATACCATTTGTATACTACTACATGGTATTTCAAGCTTATTGCATATGGCATATTAGCTTATTGCGTGCTCTCAACTTAGTGTTCTAGATGCACTTCCACAGTTATTAATTGAGAGCTTTCGATGCCTGTACCATTTTTGCATTGGTATAATTGTGTGGCAAGTCCAATCATACTTCTATGCCCAGGGAAGTCGAGAAATTTTCCAACGCGAAAAATTCCTAGACCCAGGGCTGGTAGCGAGTATGTGATTCAATAGTAGTGACTTTAGTGACTAAAATAACGAAAATAGTGACCAAATAGTGACTTTTAAACAAAACAAAAGTGACTAATAGTAACATTTATTGATCAGAAAGATATGGTTTCAATCTTCCGTTGATTCCAATTGCCACTTCGAGAAATTTTATTAACTCACAAACCCATCATGCGCATTTTTCATGTTTCTAAAAAATAAAACAAACGGTTTAAGGATCCCATAAATTCGTTCTAAAAAAAAGTATGAATTGAATAACATTTTTTTTAAATAAACTATTTACTAAGTTGATATTGGATCCAAATCACACATTGGTGATTAGATCGCAAAATTGAGGAATAGAGAAAAAATGTTCAAATTCAAAGATTTAGACAAATTTTGACAATTTTAGGACTGTCAATTTTAAATATCGAGGATATGAGATGAAGCAATGCGATTAGCGATTAGTATTTTAATAAAAAAAAACGTTCTTCGCTTTGTAGCCGCTATGGCACACTGGTCATCTCCATTCCTCCCAAAAAGAGAATCTTCTGTAACACATAGAAACAAATTCATAACTGTGGGACCGAGACAACTTTTCTAGATCGCAGTTCGAAAAACATCATATTTTGGAACGAAGAATATTATCCCAGATGGAAAGATCACGGACATAAAACAAAATTAGAATGCGTCTAGGACTAAAAATCTCTATCGTGAAAAATTATGGATTTGAGGATGCATTTTAGAGTTTTTGACATTTTTTTATTGCGGGTCTTAAAAATTCGAGATCTCTAAGACAACCAAATTGAGAAAATTGTAAGGCTTGAAATAATTTTTATATTTTGTACATATAGAATGTAAGTTAACAGTCCTTGAACAATTTAAATGCTTCTGAAACATATTTTGTTTTTCTATTACATCAAGTAAAACCCGGACATGAAAATTTGTTTTCGTAGTATCGGATTATTAGTACGAAAAAATGCAATACAATTTAATGGACTTAAAAAGGAACTCCAGATTCTGTGACATGATTTTTTCGCGGTGTTTGGAAAAATACTAAAGCTACCAGGTGTCAGAGATTATTCAAATTTCTGACCTTTGGAAAAATGTCGAGAGCTGAAACACTTTCCTTGACTATTTTTGGACATTTTAGGCTTGGAAACATGGAAGATCTTCAAGGAAAATAGCCAGACTATGTAGTCTAGAATTTTTTTTTTTCGAAACCTCTGACAATTCTTGATAGGTCTATAACCATTTCGAGATCAAAAAAATCATCTAAATATTAGTGATTCCGTCAACATCAATTGGGTTCTTTAAGGGTATTGAGGTAAATGCATATTCGTAATCTGCATTAAAAATGGAACCCGAACCCAACATTTCATCAATTTTGGTACACTGGAACTATTGTAAATAAGAACGATTACATTTGCAAAAATCACCTTATTAGCACCCCTCGGTGTCACTTTGTATGGGAGCGAGCTGTCAGTTTGTCAGTTTAGTGTCAAACAGTGAAGTTATTATTTTGCTTTAAATATTGATTTAAAAATCGAGATGAAAGCGTGTGGGTTCGTAAAAAATATCGCTGTGCTCAGAAAACGAAGCTCTTTCAGATGATATATATATAAACCGATATATTTTTCAAAATTAAAGACCCCAATTGGACGGTTAACTGTTATCTGTTCGCAACTTTTCTTGTCCGTCAAAATTTACACACGGTTTTTTAATGAATCTTTCTTACACACATTTGTTACCAAATCAATCTGTGTTCTAATGTGAGTTTTTAAAGTAATTTTTTTACCCTCAACATTGGTCGTAAAAAAGTGACTTTAGTGACTAAATTTTAAGGAATAGTGACTTTAGTGACATTTTGATGAAAAAAGTGACTTTTTAGTGACTGGCTTGTAAATAGTGAACAAGTCACTACAAAGTGACCTGCTACCAGCCCTGTAGATCGGACCGGGAATTGAACCCAGCCACCTCCAGCATGGTCTTGCTTTGTAGCTGCGCGTTTACCGACTGAGCTAAGGGAGGAGGTTATTTGAAGTACCTTCACATTTTAATTGAGAGCTTTCTATGCCTGTACCATCCTATGGCCAAGCAAGTAGAGAAATTTTCCAACCCGAAAAATTAATAGACCGGACGGGAATCGAACTCAGTCGCCTCCAGCATATACTTGCTTTGTAGCTGCGTCTTAACCGACTGAGCTGAAGGATTATCGTTTGAAACCTTTGAAAATTTTTTTTTAATAACAATGTATCATCTTCAGTTATGGGCAGTTAGTAGAAATTCTGAGTAATTAGTTAACATAACAAAACACCCTTAAATTATGAGTTTCTATTGAATAATACCGACCTAGATTTGATTAAACATTATTTAAAAAAAATAATGCATTTTCATTTAAAATGCAAATTTTCTAAAAAGTTAACCTTTGCGTCTCTGACGTATTTTGCTGTCCTAAATGTTGTAGTTAATTTGGCTCTAGTTTTCTAAATTTTAACCGATTCTAACGAAACCTTTTCGTTGTCAAATTATAACCGAATCGTATATATGTGATTTTGTGGAACATGCACGACTTATTACTATGTACACCGGAAATTATAGGTTTTCCAAATCGTCCAGGACATCAGTTGATTTGTTCTACTAGATCAACCAAGACCGCAATAATGTCTGTAGTATCGAAAAATGTCCAATCAGATTCAAAGTGTCTATGTGGATCATGCATGATCTATTTCCGAGTAATCCAGATGTTGTAGGTTCTTCAAATCGTCCTGGAGTTCAGATAATTTGATCCACTAGATCAACCATGACTGCGATAAAGTCTGTAGTATCAAAATATGTCCAAACAGATTCATAGCTATACGGATAATGTTTAATTATTTCCACGTATACCAGTTGATCTAGGTTCTTCAAATTGTCCTGCAGTTCAAATGATTTGTTTTACTAGATCAACAAAGACTGGGATAATATCTGTAGTATCGAAATATCGATATGGAAATCCTAGAACATATGGCATACACGAAAATAGATTGTCCACATAGACTCTGAAAATTTGTTTGGACATATTTCGATACCACAGGTATTGAATTAGTCTTGGGTGATCTAGTAGAAAAATAATCTGATCTCCAGAATTATTTCAGAACTTATAACATCTTGTATATGTAGCAATAGGTCGGGCACGAACCACATAGACACTTTGAATCTGTTTGGACATATTACGATCCTACAGACATTATTGCAGTCTTGATTGATATTGTAGAACAAATCAACTGAACTCCAGGACGATTTGGAGAACCTAGAATATTCTGTATACATGGCAATTACTCGCATATATACGATTCGTTTATGATTTGATAACGAAAAATGCTATGTTGTTATTAAAAAAAAAAGGAAAATGTCTCACATTGGACAGACCTCAGGGAATTTCTGTGTAAATCCGGTGTGACTTATGGAATTGAGATCATGTCTCAATTATTTGCATGGTGTTTGGTTTGAACCGGTAAAATATTGAGAGCCAAATGAACAACAAAATTGATGACAGCAAAATAATCCGGGAAGAAAAGGTTACAATGAATTCCACAATTTGTGTGACAGCACATCAGTCCCTTCGCGATTTTCGCGACATCATTTAATGTTTCCGCGATTTTCGCGACTGAAAGTTCAAATCCGCAACAAATCCGCGAAAATCGCGAAATCCGCGAAATTCGCGAAATCCGCGCCTGTTGTAACAGCCCTGCAGTTGAAATTTCGTAATTAAAGTACATTAATTACATTTTCAATACTTTTAATTACATTAATTACGGATAGATAATTTTAATTACCGTCATTACTTCTTCAAAACGCATTAATTATGTAAAGTACTTTTGATTGCATTTTAACTTTAACCGGTTCTTTGTATTGCGTGCCCCTTGCCTTATCTGTATATCGGTATCTAGTTTGGATATCAGCATAAATACCGATAAATCGGTATATCTAGCAACGCTGACTCAAATATGAGTCAGTTTCATTTGCCATGAAGTTTGTTTTGACGGCAGGATTGACTGCACGCTATTTCTTAATAACCCAAATTTAAGTAGGATCTACTCATATCCGTCAAAAGTAGAGTTACCCTAAATTGAGCCAAACAAAGTTAGAACTGACAAGATGACAAATTAATAACATCGTTCGGATTCAGGTCGATGTTTTCCATTCGTCATCTTGTCAGTCCCAACTTTGTTTACTTTGGTATCCTACCTTTGACGGATATGAGCAGATTATACTCAAATTTGGGTTGTTTAGAAACAACGTGTGTTCCGTTTTGACCCGTCCTTTCACGCAAAGATTAACATTTTGCATACGGGATTTTTCAGTATAGCGAAAGGATAAGAAACGATTCGCTGTGTTTCACTAACTTCTATAGGAGTGAACAGTTGCAGAGCCGTCGTCAACGCGAATGGTTTCAGTAATACCAAAACGAAGTTATGAAATAAAGTTCATAGGCCATAATTAGGAACACGTCTCAAAACTACGTACCTTATGTTCGGCCCACAGTTATAAAGCGCAAAAAACGTCAAATCATTTAAAGTTACAATAAGAGTGAAAAGTGTGATATGGATTTACTAGGCTAGCATGTTACAAAGAGTTTTAATTCATAATTTCATTTTTGAGGTTTTTTGATAACCACCGCAGTGTAGACTTTCGCTAATTCAATAAAACGGCAAGATAATTGCGCCTAGAAATCGAAAAATATGAAAATTTCACTATATTTTTTTCTTTGAAAAAAAAATGTAATAGGGCAAACTGCTCTAATGTTGGCCTATGCAGGGCTGGTAGCGAGTCACTTTTTAGTGACTTGGTCACTTTTTTCAAGTCAGTCACTAAAAAGTCTCTTTTTTAAGGCCCAGTCACTAAAGTCCCTTTTTCTTGTAATAAGTCACTATTTTCAACTTTTTTTAGAGTGAATTTATTTCAAGATTGATTATTCTTTTCGTTGTGACGTTTAATCGTCACTCTCTATATACAGGATGTCTACTCATTTTTCTGGATAAAATTACCTGAGTTTTCCAAGTAAGTAAGTCCAGGATCTAAAAATATTCAATGTCTTGAAGTTTCTTATTCCATGTACAAGATATTGAAGATATTCAAAGTGCCAGAATTAGGTAACAAAAATAAATGATTTATTTAAAGTTCGTAATTAACTTTATGAAAGAATAGAGATCATTGTTGTAGACCCATTAACTTTACAACAATTGTAGGAACTTTGGAGAAGGAAATGCTGAGAATTTCAGTGAAGCCTTTTAAACAAACTGCAGGAACGTAAGGGGAAGTTACCACGCTAAAAATATGGAAAACTTACTGGAAGCTGTAAGAACCTCAAAGCGGTTCTTTTATCATCCGAGACTTTTCAGGAACTTTTATGAAGTTCCTAGAACTTCAGAGAGCTTCACAGGTATCAAACGAACTTGAGAAATTTAAGAAAACTTGAGGGGTATTGTGCAATTTTCTAAGAAGTTCTAAGCACCTCAGAAAAGCTGGATCTAGAAATCTTTGTGGAATTTCAGAGCTTAAGAGCAGTTCCCGTAACTATAGTCTAGACTTTTGGAGCAATTTGAAATCTATAATCGTAAATAGCTTGAGCGCTTTAGGGGAGCTTCGAGAACACCTAGACAGATCAGATAATCAAAAGGCAGTTCAAATAATTTCAAGGAAATTGTAGAAACCTTAAAGAAGTTTTGAGAAACTCAGAGAATTTCCGGAAACTTCTGCAAAGCTCCGAGCGAATATCTGGAACGTGATCAAAATTATATGCACATTCTGAAAACGTGAAAATTTAGCTAAATTGATCAAAGAACATCAAGGAAGAGAACTTTTAGCAAGCAGCGATATCTTCAAGAAATTCCAGAGAACTAAATTTAGATATTTTTAGACCGTTTAATGATATTCAGCGAAGTTCCGAGTACTTCGAGGACGATCAGATAGCTTCAGAACAATCCCATTAAATTCCAGAAATTTAGATATTTAGAAAACTTCGGAAACTTCACAGAAGGCCAATGCACAGTGGTCCAGAATGCAGATTTAGGTGGAATGATATGTTTTGAGACTGAAATTGAAACTTTAGACTAAAAGTCTCTTCTGCAAAGTTGTTCCTTATAGTTAGGCCCTCATTTTTATGACAATGAATTCTAGGGTGGTTCCTGTTATCATTAAAATAAAAAATCTAACTTTTTTGTTTGAATAAATTAACATTTGAAAAGTGCATATTTTTAGTATAAAAACGTCAATAACTCTTGATCGGCGAAAGATATTGACAAACTTTGTGCAGCAAAAATTTGCGCCTTCTTAAGATCTAAAAGTTATTTGAAGACACCTTTGCTGAGAAATTCGAAATAAGAAAACTAGAGCAAAAAAACTGTTTTTTTAAGAGCCACCCTAACTCAATTCAAGTAAATAGCTCTAAATCGCCCAATTTAAGAAATACAAAAAAGTTATTTTCAACAAGGTTGCTTGAAATTAGCTCAGCTATAACTTTGCGCAGGAATGTATACCTTAATGTATTCAAACAAAAAAAATTAGATTTTTGATTTTAATGATAATAGGAACCACCCTAGAATTCATTGTCATCAAAATGAGGGCCTAACTATAAGGAACAACTTTGTAGACGAGACTTTCAGTCTAAAGTTTCAATTTCAGGCTCAAAACATATCATTCCACCTAAATCTGCATTCTGGACCACTGTGCAGTGGTCTTCAGAAACATTACTTCATAGAAATCTATGGAGCTTGATGAGATGAGATCCGCAAGCTTGAAAATTAAAGCAATTCCTAGATTTTAAGATAACTTCAGAGACGTTAAAAATTATTATTTTTTGAGGTCTTTGCAGAAGTTCAGAAGTTTACTGAAGCTTTTTTAGGACGATTTAACTAAATTCAGCGCAGTACAACAAGCTTCATGAGAACTGCAAAATCTTTGAAGAAGTTTTGGGAATTTCAGAATAGAACGGAGAACCTCAGACCAGTTCCGTCAACATTAGAGAAGTCACATAAATTTTAAAGAAGTTTAGAGAACTTCAGTGAATTGTTAAACCTTTAAAGAAGATCCATGATCGTTAGAAAAATTGAAGAAACTTCAGAACTTGAAGAGAAGTATTGTGAGCATCAGGCTAGTTTATCAAACTACAAAAGAACTTCAAGGCAGTTTCATTAACTTCCGGAAAAAATTGAGAATTTTCAAGTGATTCTGAAGACCTCAAAATAGTTCATTCCATATTTAACGGAGATTTCCTCAAAATCTCGATGAAGCTATCTTCAAAATTAAATTTTCTTTTAGTTTTCCTCGGAATTACTTTGAAATTCTCCACAGTTAGAAATTCTTTGGAAAGATTCTCCGAGTATTCATTGAATTCATTCCAGATTTCTTTTTGAATCTCACTCCTTCCCTTAGAATTCTACTTACATAGAAAGTCTCCTAACAATTCATTGGCATTTCTCCTCAGAAAATCCTTAGATTTCTTCTCATAATTTGTTTGTTTGTTCTGAATTTATTTTCCGAATTCCTTTGAACATGTTCTGGAGTTATTCTCAGATTTAATTGTAATGCTGAAGTAGTATTTTCATAAAGATGCCAAGGACTTCTGCTCCGGATTCGTTTTCTCCCATAAACTTTATGAAATTATCCTCAGAATGCCCTTGGAATTCTCCGGTGAAGTTCACAAGAGTTGTGCTCCTAAGAAATTCCTAAGATTTCTTGAAATTCTACTCAAAAATAAGGCTTCATAAGAAATCTAAAATTCCTCAGAACTACCTCGAAATTTTAATAAAATTCCTCGGGTCTTTAAAACTGTTCATGGAATTTGAATGCCGATTCTTGGAAATTTCTAGGTCTTAGGTCACTTTTTAGTCACTATTTTTACAACTATAAGTCACTATTTGGTCACTTATTTATTCAACACGGTCACTAAAATCACTATTTCTGACAGCAGTGATTGCTACCAGCCCTGCCTATGGATCTAAGATTGGACCCATCGCTAAAAATCTGCTATTTGTCAACTTTATCTAGATGAACGCGTCATTGCGACGGTACTAATGGCTATGTTTAGTCGCTATTGAAAATTTAGTCGATTGCTGAATTTATGTATGGGCCCAAATTAGGGCATTTAGGCCGACGTTACATCCATTTCCCCTATGCATTTTAATTACTTTTTATGTCATGTTTTTCTTACCATGGCGATAAATTAAAAAAAATAGTGAAATCAAAGCGCACCAAATTAAACATAGAACCTTAGAACCATAAAAAGTCAGGATATTTAAAATTAAATTATTCCGCGGCATTGACATTTTTCATAAGACCGAAATCATGAACATTCCTTAAAGTCACTTTTATTTCCTTGATTTGTTTTCCGTCTATCTTGTTTTCCGTACTGAATACCAATGCTACCGACGTCAGGGAGGCAGCTCCCACACCTGAACCCTACCTATCGACCCATCAAACTCATGGACCGGGTGCCAACGGCTTTACTTGCCTGGACCCAGGCCCTTTGGGGTGAGAGGCAATCACGCTTACCACTACACCACCGGCGCCGCTAACTTTAAAGTCACTAATCTTCAAAACTTTTCTAAGACCAGGTTACTGATTTTTCACTGTATACAAGTTTTAAACAAGTATACAAGTTTGTTTTTTTTTAACCAATATCGTAATACGTCGGTGATCTGAATACACTCCTGAGGTATCATTTTGGAAGTCTATTATGCCAAAAGTCTCCGGGAAAGCAAAGGAATTATAATATCAAAAATGTTCTCCAAGTGTATCCATGATGCTCTAAAAAGAGAAAGATTTTATTCGATTTGCCTGGATACCCGGACACTGCGAAATAGCTGGAAACGAAACCGCTCACCATCTGGCGTCTGTCGGTCGGGAGTCAAGTTTTTAT
This sequence comes from Ochlerotatus camptorhynchus, assembly GCF_037179485.1. NCBI lineage: Eukaryota > Metazoa > Arthropoda > Insecta > Diptera > Culicidae > Ochlerotatus > Ochlerotatus camptorhynchus. Next base: position 3,443,011 of record NW_027040682.1, on the reverse strand, counting down.
ACCAATGAAACGCCAGCTGACGACGTCAAAACAGCAATCATCCAAGATGCTTGGGCCCGGAGCTGGCAACAAGAAAGATGGCTATTTTTCCGAAAGGTGAAAGGTGACATCAATAAATGGACCGATCAGCCCCGCTAGAAAGACCAACGAATCCTATCGCGTCTAAGAACGGGTCAAACTCGAGCCACCCACGATTATTCCATAGTACCGGACAGACACAAACGGTGCGATATATGCCAGACAGAACAATCAGTAGAACACATACTTGTAAATTTGAATTTGAAGATCATCGACGTCTGTATGGTATCCACGCTGGAGTGCGAGACGTTCTAAGTAACGATCCCTTATACGAATCTGCCTTGCTGTGCTTTCTGAAAGACACCGAACTCTACACACAAATTTGAAAAAGTTCTTCTGTCCACGCTGTAAGACTTGCAATTTCACAACTGATCATCCTGCAAACATCTAATGGACTATTCTCCTAACATCAATATTGTTATCATCGTTATCACATTTGCCAACGTTTAACGGATTACGATTTTGTTTTACATTTTTATAATATGTAATTTGCCATGAACTAACTACTGTAACTATTTATTATTCAATTGCCTCACTGGATCTTTCAAACGCCCTCTCCCTGTTACCATTAAACGGGAGATCAACCAGCCTGCGGCTGAATATCTCGATAATAAAACTCTCGGTGCTCCTTTAACTATTGAAGAAGATTGCCTTCAGAGATTCAAGCAGAATCATTCAATCAATCAGACTAATTAAGTCATAATCCTGGTCAGCATTCAGCATATATCTCCTAATAGGGTAATTTCCGCAATAGGTACTCAATGCTTATAAAATTAAAAATATTCAAAAAGTTATCTTTTCAAAATCGCCTTGATGTTTAGTTAACCTTTATCAGCGATCGTTACAATAAAATGTCAAAAGTTGTAAAGCAATGTTTTACATCATTCTAGTACATGCACAGTTTCTCTGCTGGCCGCCTTGTAATACACCACAGAGGTTCTATGGTTCAGGTGACTGCATTGTGTATGTGCGAACAGACAGAGAGCGAGAACCCAAGTCACACATCTCTCCGGGTTCTCTCCCGTAGGCAAAAGAGAGCTACTCCCTCCATACAGACTTTTTTCATCACCTCCACCAGTTCATCCTACGAAAATTATTTTGATTCCGAGGTTTCTTTGTTTTGCCAATTGGACATGCCATGGTTCTTCCTCTATATTCCTCAATCGATAACAACGGTGTCCTTCCATCGCCGAAAGGAACTTTTATAAGGCGCCGCTGCTCTTCACCCGGAATCCAGCCAAACAACCAACCGCACAGAGAATGAGAGCAAACATTTTCTGAACCGCAATAGCAGCGCGCTGCTCGGTTCGCCGCGACGAGTTACGGGAGGTCATTACGTAACTGATTATATGACTACCCGTGTGCTGCTGCTGCATGTGTTATTCCCGAATACGTTCCAAATCGATTCCAGGCCCATGGAATCCTCTCCCACCGAGGGAGGAAAGCCAGCCTTGGTCATTGTGATTATCGATTAGCAATCGATGGACGGATAGCTATTAATCCATCCACAAAATTCAAGCCGACAGAAAAATCTTTGCGGCCCGGAGCGGCTTTTCCCGTACGGCGAGGGCGAACAAGACTTTCGTAATATGCTAGTAGTGTGAAAGAATGGATGAATGTCTAACCTTTTTTCTTCGGCTCCGCGTTGGCAGTCGGTCCACCTTTGGCCGCAACCGGTACCGCCACCGAATCCTGTTCGACTTTCTCCGTTCCGAGTGCCATCGTTTCTTCGGTGCTTCCTTGCGGAAAAATCCTGCACTATCTATTCACGTAATTTCACTCCCAAAGTCACACCTTCCAACCACACATGCACCCTTTCTGCACTTTTTCGGAAGCTACCCCGAACAGCCAGGAAGCAGGAACAATCCTTCTTGCGGAATCGCACACTCACACTTTGTCCTCCTTTGGATGGAGGATTCCACAACCGAGTATCGCGTGTTTCAAGAACGGAATAAAATCACTACCTTCACTACGCGACGGGAGAATCCAACTGCGAGCTCGAGCACACACCAGAAGGAATATTACATCGCGGTTGGAGACACTCCGCACTACTACCACTGCAAGCAGCCGAAAGCTGTCAAATCAAGAAGACAACGGCAACGCACGATGGAACACTCTTCACCAATAATTTCGCAATCAATCTCGCAAAATGGTAATGCGAAATTGATCGTCCTAGTAGGAAGAATTCACAACCAGCATCTAGGGCCAGTTAAATGTACAAGATTTGCAAACTAAAAGCGGCGAAACTTGTTTAATTCATTCGCGTTTTTCGAACGAAAATTATGCAACATGCGGTAAAAATCTGATCCAGCACGATGTAAACACCGTAAACACAAAAACCCTCTTAGACAAAAACGATCTCGCATGTTTTCAAATCGCACATGTGACAGTTTTGATTTTGACATGTCTGCAAAGTGCGATTCTTGAGCTTTTGATGTATCGAGAAGAAGGTGTGCCATTTTCAGGGTTGCATCTCGGGTTGGCTTTATTTTGGAAGTCGAAACGACGGGGGCAACAATCAAGAATGCTTGCTCAACCCGCATAAACGCGAACCATAAATTGACCTTACCTAAAATGGTTAAAAATTGTTTATAATCCCTGCTAAACTTTAACTGAAATGGTTATGGAACTTTACATGAACGTTTAATGATAAAGTTTCAACCTTATGTATTATGGTTTTTTGGAACTGGACCTTACAAATAATGGGTTGTTAAGAACCATTACCATTTCAAATTCTTGTTTTCTCCATACATTTTCAGAAAGAGAACTATATAAGAACGTTTTTACTTATGATTTGAGAACATTAATCGTAATGGTTATGGTAGTCAGTAAGGTCCATTAATGGTTTTGTATTATCACTCAACTTTACGTGGAATATATCGTGAATTGGTAATCAGTAAATTACAGGCAACCAATTCGCGATATATTCCACATAAAGTTGATTGATGTTACAAAACCATTCGTGGACCTTACTGACTACCATAACCATTACCATTAAAGTTCTCAAACCATAAGTTAAAAGGTTCTAATATAGTTCTCTTTCCGAAAATGTATGGAGAAAACAAGAATTTGGAACGGTAATGGTTCTTAACAACCCATTATTTGTAAGGTCCAGTTTCAAAAAACCATAATACATAAGGTTGAAACTTTATCATTAAACGTTCATGTAAAGTTCCATAACCATTTCAGTTAAAGTTTAGCAGGGATTATAAACAATTTTTAACCATTTTAGGTAAGGTCAATTTATGGTTCGCGTTTATGCGGGAACTTTTCAAATACAGTCGGAATTCGCTGGTTGGGCTTTTATTACTTGGGCCTCCGCTAGTTGGGCGGGTCAATTCTTTCTAGGGGTGAGCAAATGCATTTTACATTGCGTATTGTGTTTAATGAATGTTTATTTGAAATTCATACAAAAATAATAAAAATTGCACACATTACAGGTTTCACTTTTGTCACTCACTTTCAATCAGCTTAGTTCTCAAGGATTTGAGTCGCGTAGCCTCCGAAACATCGTTTTCTACGTACTGAATGACCTTGTCAAGTGATTGCAGTACATTAGCGAAATCCTGCTTTGTTGTCGGTTCCTCATCGACTGTCATTAGCCCAGATCTGGATACGTTGCCTGAAGCACTCTCGTCGGTGTCGTTTAGCCACTCTTCTTGCATGCAGACTGATTCATCGAAACCACGGAGAACGCCAGTTACAATCTCAACGTCGGTGTATACCTGACTCGTTCCACACAGCACATTTCCCTCAGAGTCTATAACTTTGTCATTCAACCATCGTTTCACATCACTTTCACTGGTCTGCGTTGCTGAAGATGAGAGCATTTATTTACATATTTAACATAACAATAAGTTCAACTTATTACATACCTGTTTTGAATACGATGTATGTAGTATTACACAGAGTATCACGCTTCCAATGAACAAGTACCATTAATTCCACTTTTCGTAAAATTTACACAACCACAACAAACAATGCGTGCACCCCTCAAGAAATTTCACCCTTCTGTCAGTTGACCCAACTAACGAACCGAATTCGTAAGTTGGGCCGAGGTGGTGGCCCAACCAGCGAAGTTCGACTGTAGACCCGGGTACTGCGGACTAACGGAATGTGCTAGTAACTTGGGGGCCAGTGTGAACTGTCAAACGGGAGCCAAACATTCAGAAGCAACAAATGTAGTTACTGTGGTTATGTATCGTCAAGCTTTGTAATCTCTTAAAAATGATGCATACATAACGAATTCTTAGTTTAAAGCTCAAAGGAAAAAACCACCAGGCTAAGTGATGAAAGTATAGAAACCAGCATAGTTTTTATAACTCAGTTGAGCTTTTATTTCCGAAACAGGTATAAAGTAAGGTTACGAGACGCCACTGAGTACTTTTGATTGCATTTTAACTTCAACGCACCGGTTCTTTGTATTGCGTGCCCCTCGGGCCATGGATCGAGTAGAGTGGAGGCGACTTCTTCGGACAGCAGAGGACAACAAGGCCTTAGCCAGATTGGTAAGGTAAGCATGATAATAGATTACACTATTAACTATATGTCAAGCTTATAAAATCATCCAGAAAATGGAAAGCCATGAAATAGGATTAATTTTTAGGTCGTAAGCGATTTTCTTGATATGGTGATTTTGGTATTCCGCCCTTTTCAAATGTTAGTCTAGATTTGGGTTATCGTTCGTTAAGAAATTTTTTTAATTAGTGGAACTTTTTTAGAGTCATTTCAAACCTATTTTTAGAGAAAATTGTCAAGCAGTTTTCTATTGGCCTGCAAAAAAAAATCGACCGACTCGGCAGTACACAGGTCGCAACATTATCCGAGAATTGTGCTCTAGAAAAAAAAACGTGTTACAATTTTTGAAAGAGCACAACATTTCATCCCCGCAGCATAAAAAACACAAATTACACACTTTTTTAATATCCCATGAGATATCATAAATTTTGAATAGGAGATGGGAGTAACAAAAGTAAAAACTATAATTTGTTCCCGTCCATCAATTTCTTACATTTATTTTTCTTCTTCTTTAGCATCCTCGCCATCATCGTCATTACTGTTTTCAGTAACATTTTGTGTCTTTTGTAATTCTTCCTTCTCACCATCATCATGTTTCTCTTCTTTTTCTGTTGGCTGTATTTCTTCTGCCTCACAACCTTCAGCTTTACCTTCTTCCTCTGCTATTACATTTTCAGTGATTTTTTCACAATTTCCCTCATCTTGCTCAGATTTCCCCTGATTTTCCTCCTCCTCCCGTTTTTCACCATCCCCTTCTTTCAATGTATCTATCACTTCCTCCTCCTCCTCCACCTCGTCCTGTTCCTCTTCGCTATCGCTCTTATCCGAGTCCTCTTCCTTCCTAGGTTTTTTGCCCCTATTAGCCTTTTGCTTGACTTTCTTTTTCAGCCGTTTGGCTCGTTTTTTCGCCGTCTTTTCCTCCGTGTCTCGCTTGTTCTGCTCTAGCCTGTCCTGAAAATCATCATCCATCTGTTCCGAACGGCTCTTCTCCTGAATGTGCTTCTGCCGGGCATACTCCTTTCGACGCAGATGACGATAGACGTGAAATTCACCGGAACCAGCTCCGGCACTCGAGCCCATCACATTTCGCACAAACGAAGGAATGGCATTAGAAAAATCTCGTTCCCTTGGTCCCTCGGGGATGATGACGGGTTTTTCCTAAAATTGATACAATTATTTATTTTGTTCAAGCCACCAGTGAACCTCTTCCATTCGTATTTATTTGAAAAAACTACGGCAACCTAAGTAGTTAAACGGTAAACTGATATTCAACTCACAGGATTCTTCATCAGCTTCTCCAACTTGGCCCGTTGGACGTCCGCTGCATTACGGACAACGAATTTCTTCTTCTCAAAGTCCTTATCGGAGGTTTTCACTTCATTCCGGATGTCCATCATTGCAAAGTGTACTTCACTACGATTACTTTATATTATTTTAAGTATTTTATATATATATAATCCAGTATAATCCCAAATTTGAACTGACTAAACAATTTCCATAAACTTAAGGAAAGTTTTACGTTGTAAATTTTGTTTTTGTTTATATTTTGAGCGAAACGTCAACATTAAAACGAAGGTATTCCAGTGAGGGATAAGAATGAGCAACTACACTGCAGCAAAAACAGCTAAAAAAAGTACATTATTTGGTTGCACGTTATTTCAAAACTAACCAATGATGATGATAAATAATGGCGCACAATGGATAAGTTTTCAGGTTTTTTAACAGTTAGCTCATGCATTCCCTAATAAACAAATACCATAAACGAACTATATCCTGGATGGGTAAACTATCCCACAAATGGTTTGGATGATACCCCGAACACGTCGTTAAACTGTCTTTTATGGTTATTTTTATTAGGATTATCACCCGGAAACTTATGCATTGTGCGCCAGCCTTAATAAATCATATCGTCCGGCCATTTTCCACAGAGATGGCGCCGTTCCGTTCTATTTGTGATTTCTCTCTCACAGACCACAAAATAGAGTACCTGACACTGCGAAACATGTCTGGTACATCTATATATGCTTATTGAATAACATCCGAAGTCCCTCCTTTTTTACATATTCTGCACAAAAGATCGACAGTGAACATTCATAAGGGCGAATACGCGATGATCGATTCTCTTCATCGATTTTCTCTTTGCATTGCTACAGCTAGGCGAAACAATTTTCTAGAATTTGTTCAATGCAGAGTAGTAACAGGTTGTATTGGCTATCGAAAGCAACAGCAAACGCACCGAGAAACGTTAAATCTAGCGAGTTATTAACAAAAGAGAAAATCGACGAAGAGAATCGATCATCGCGTATAGGCCCTTATGCATGCTCACTGTCGAGATACTTTCTGCCCCGTACACTCAAAAAATATTAAAATCTAAATAGTATAAAAGCTACGCTAAATTGCAACTCTCCTAACCGACGCATAGCTCGGTATAAAGGGTGATACGGTCAAAATTTGGTCAATATCAACTTGACGTATTTCTTTCAATTTTGCATTTAAAAACCTGAATACCCCTCATTTTGAAGGTGTGTGTGTGTAGAATGTTGCTCCTATTTTGATTTTGGAATTCACTCTTCAGTTGTCAAAATGCCGTCCAAGCAAGAAGAGCAGCGTATCAAAATTTTGCTCGCGCATCGCGAAAATCCGAGCTACTCGCACGCAAAGTTGGCAAAATCGCTAAAAGTTGCCAAATCAACCGCTACAAATGTAATTAAAGTGTTTGGGGAACGTTTGTCGACAGCCAGGAAGTCTGGATCGGGGGGAAATCGAAAACCGGAAGCCGCTGAGACGACAAAGAGAGTTGCCGGTAGTTTCAAGCGAAACCCTAACCTCTCTCTCCGAGATGCCGCAAATAAGCTGGGTGTATCGTCTACAACCGTGCATCGAGCCAAAAAACGAGCCGGACTATCGACTTACAAGAAGGTAGTGACTCCAAATCGCGATGATAAACAAAATACGACGGCCAAAGCGCGATCCCGGAGGCTGTACACGACGATGCTGACGAAGTTTGACTGCGTGGTAATGGACGACGAAACCTACGTCAAAGCCGACTACAAGCAGCTTCCGGGACAGGAGTTTTATACGGCAAAAGGAAGGGGAAAGGTAGCAGATGTTTTCAAGCACATGAAACTGTCAAAGTTCGCAAAGAAATATCTGGTTTGGCAAGCCATCTGTACCTGTGGCTTGAAAAGCAGCATTTTCATAGCTTCCGGGACTGTCAACCAAGAAATTTACGTGAAAGAGTGTTTGAATAAACGTCTGCTGCCTTTCCTGAAGAAACACGGTTGTTCCGTACTGTTTTGGCCGGATTTGGCATCTTGCCATTACGGTAAAAAGGCCATGGAGTGGTACGCCGCCAACAACGTGCAGGTGGTTCCCAAGAACAAGAACCCTCCCAACACGCCAGAGCTCCGCCCAATTGAGAAATACTGGGCTATTGTCAAGCGGAACCTAAAGAAGACCAAAAAAAACTGCTAAGGGCGAGCAGCAGTTCAAGGCAAACTGGCTTTCTGCGGCGAAGAAGGTGGACAAGGTGGCTGTACAAAATCTGATGGCAGGGGTCAAGCGTAAGGCCCGGCAATTCGGATTTGGAAAAGCGGAAGCATAACTGAATATTTTTCCTGAATTTTATACTAATTGAACTTGAAAAAGAAATTTAATTTGATTTTTTAAATAAACGATTTCACCGATTTACACGTGTTTTCCCTTGACCAAATTTTGACCGTATCACCCTTTAAAAGGAGAAAATGCAAACTTAGTATAAAAGTCCTGTATAAGGACGCGAGTATAAATTCATGTTATGCTTACTTTGTATTGTTTGACTTTAAGCTTGGGTTGCTTAATCTGGATATATCTGAAGGGTGATACTGATTGTTTGTTTTCTTTACTGTAATGAAAAAAACATTGAAGCGCAACTAACTAATTATTTTTATTTCTTGTGAAAATTACAAAAGATTTGCCTACTGGTTGATGCCATAGAGCTGCTGGGATTTGTTGTTCCTGGAGAAAGTCAATTTGCTCAACCCCGTCGCTGGAACATCTTTTAATTGGCCTTGGGAGGTTTTAGTTGAACTTCGATACAAAATGATGGCAGGTCACATTCATTCATCCAAATGCCCATCTCATTGGTGGAGTGGTTTTCGGTGTGGAACATGACATGGCTATGAGTTGCAACCGATCTTCTGCAGAAGAAAGTGGAACGCGTTGTACCACAGCAGCAGGAAGATGTTCTTGAATCCTTCTTTCTTTTGGCTATAGCACATTAGGTGCGAAGTGATGTCCTTCGATCGGAAGTGCAGTTCATCTATAGGGTGTATGGCAGAGAAGCTCTGGGAATTTCTGACAGGGTACGCAGGATCTTCGCGGGACAGACCTGGGAGAGTCACTGCAACGAGAGTTTTATGAGTGTGGCCTTCCGGGTTGACGTAGGTGTCTTGTTTCTCAGTGCAGGTAGCTTCCGGCAGGATGGCGTGGATCAGCTGCACTCTAACATCACCGTGATGACTTTGGTAAAGACGAAGAAATCCTCCATCTTGATGACATCAGCGACGCACAAGTTTCCGATCCCAACCAGTTCAGCAGATCCTTAAGGGCAAATCAACGCTTCGGCATTAGTCCAATCATCCAGCAACTGCTCGAACTTGCCCTTGGGAACACTACTCAAAGCTTGGGCGATGGCAATTAGGGCCAAATCCCAGTCGACTGCTTCCAGTTCTCCACTCGGGTTGTGCCACATGGAGGCAATCAAACGCTGGTGCTTCAACCCATCACAGGCGATTTTTCTCGAGATTTTTCTTCAATTGTGAATTACCGAAGTTCGACGTTTTGTTTCTCTAACACAGTTCACACAGTTCTTCGGAAAACACCCCGCAAATAATAACCACAACTTTGTTTGAATATTTTGCTTGAATGTTGAAACTCAGTTACTGGTTTGCAAAAAAAAACACTGAACGAATTTCAGGGGTAAGCTATTTTGTGTGCAGAATGTGTAAAAATAGAGGGACTTCGGATGTTTTTTTTCCGTGTTGGATATTTTGATCACTGCGACCAGTAGTTAGATCCATTTTAATATTGCTTTATTAGCATGTCGTAATGTTCACCATTTTATGAAGCGACCGACATAGACTGACCGAAAGCATTTTCCCAGTCAGGTATTACATTTCGAATGAATTGCACTACTTGGCTGGGAACTGAATTCCAAATATCAAAGGGTTCTGTCAGCCTCTTGTCCAGAAAAATACACCTCTCATTGAAGATTGCTGTACAAGAGCATAGTTGGTGTTCAGAGTCTTCTTTTTCTAGGTCACATAATCGACACATATAATCTTGAAGTTTTCCTATTAGCTTCAAGTGATATTTACATGGACACTGCCCTGTTGTTAAACCAGTGTACATACTGAGATCTTTCTTTGATAGTAAAAAAATTTGCTTACTGGTTATGGATTGAGATTCGATCCGGAACTTGTGAGAAATGGAGGCCAACTCCCCTGCACTCGATCTCTCTAGGTCACGACTCCTTGGTGGTTGAGCGTCGTTGATAAGTTAATGCATTCAACTGGAGAGAATCGCCCATGAAATATGCTTCCACCTGAGAGTTCCTTCCTGACATCTTCAAGTGGTGGAATTTTTTATTATTATTGTAGGAGAGTTGAGTTCAACTCAAACCGATCTGGTCGTAGGCGTTCAATTGACTTAGCAACGAATAGAGCCAAACGAACTGTCAAAGCAAGAGCCATACGAGCAGCGCCTATCTTGATTACATTGGCAGTGTTACTGACCCTCTTATAGTCTGCATGCTTCAGATTTCTTTTTATTGTTCGTGAAGTAACCTACAATGAAAACACACCAATATTTAATGTAACAACAATTTTTATTGTAATAGAGTTGTTCATTATTGTTCGTGATCGAATCCTGTTAACAATAAAATAAATGAAAAATACAATAAAAATCATTGTAACAACATTTCAGTGCTAACATTTGAAAACGGCACAAAAGCCATTTGTAAACAAATGGTTTGTGGGCCCTTTACTCACTACTTGAAGTACACCCACGCGACACAACAGCAACATCGGGTAGGGGAAATTTTCCCCTTCCTGACGATGCTGTTGGTATGCGTGGGCGTTCTTCGGGCAGCGAGTAAAGGGCCCACAAACCATTTGTTTACAAATGGCTTTTGCGCCGTTTTCAAATGTTAGCACTGATTTTACTATGTACATTCATTGTACAGCTAGGTAGCAGTTTTGCCGTTTTCGGAAGGGTACAACATTATAACAATCATTTGTACTGTCGACAATAAATATTAATGTTAGAGCATTGTTTCCACTATAAATTTCACTGTAATTTTTTTTCGGGTATCCTTCCAGCCGCATTGGTCACACAATTGATCATTTTAGATGGTCAAGTTTTGAAACCACCATAGCAGGCTTTTGGCGCTACTGTATATGGACGATCAAATGTAAAATACTGTGGTAGCCACAGCATAGTTCTGTCAAAAACTCAGCATTTTTATTGATCCATTGGTCAAAAAACGAGCCGTCCGACAGAAGGATACCCCAATGAGTGTGGAGAAGAGCCCGCCCTTTTTCCATGAGATGTTAACAACAGGGAGTTGACAATTCCACTCTACCCATCCAAATCGCTTCAATCGGGTGCCCTGATGGTCCCTTCCAACCCTTATAAAAATTACCACAAACGAACGATAACCCAAATGATTGAACATTTATTCCACAAATGGTTTGGATGATACCCGTTAAGCAAATTAACCCTAACATTTTTATTAGGGAATCCCAGCATTGTTTTGTATATATGAGCAATAATAAAAATTAAAAATTTTAAACGATCTCACCAACTTTCGCTGTTTCTTCACCCTTCAGTGCAATTTTCGTGCCTATTTGTGAACTCTTTGTCTTTCTCTGCATCACTGCTAGTCACTACTAGCCTCCCGAAAGTCTCCCATGTTATTTCGAATGTGTTCTACGATATTTCGACGTCCATTATCTTTGTATGATGATCTTGAGTTCCTAGTTGCGTCTTATAAAACCGTAACACCCATGCGGAAAATGGACAGTGTCTCCGGGCAGGGTTACTTCCACTCACTTGCTATAAAAAAATGTTTTTCGGAATTATGAAATCATGAAATAGAATAATGCAAATTTGTACTTGTAAGTTACAAGAAGAGGTCATGAAGTATGTGTTTGACTCATAAAACCTGTCAATTTCGCTTTGAGGGCGTCACAATCAGCGGTCTTATGATTCGTGAGCGTTCACTTAGAGTGAGCGCTCACGAGTCGTAAAATCGCTGATTGTGACGCACTGAAAGCAATATTGACAGATTTTATGTGTCAAACATATACTTCACGACCTCTTCTTGTAACTTACAAGTACTAATTTGCATTATACTATTTCATGATTTCATAATTCCGAAAAACATTTTTTATAGCAAGTGAGTGGAAGTAACCCTGTCTCCGGGTATTTTATTAACGAGCTTCACTCCATTGCCGTATCGGATGTGCTCCATTTTGCAGCTCTTCTTTCACTTTTCTTTGATGACTCCATGGTACCGGAATAGATATATACATTATTAGCAGTGATGTGATATAACCACCGACAAACCGACATGACACCTAGTTCTGACTTTTGCCCGAAAATCGTAAACGGCCGATTTAAATGTGCAGTAGACTGATGCAAAATTTGAAATTTTCGCTTCACAGTGCTCAAACGGTTCCAAATTGGGCTCTGATTAGCCTCCCAAAATTTTAACTCATTTAGTGAGAAACTGACTTGGCACAAACCATTTGAAGTTTATATGGGAATTACTATGGAGAAACCATAATTTCGGTTCATATCTATCTCAAAATTCAAGAGTTTACTGAATTTTAGAAAATGATAGCTTAGCTTGTTGAAAATTTTCTCAGCTACAACTTTGTTGAAGACCACTCTTCGATCAAATGTAAGAAAAATTATTAATGATTCAAGTCACTGATGTCTTATGATTATGCTCAATCAACTGTTCAGCAGGCAACTTTGGTGTTTATGGCGCGTAGAATAGAGGACAAAAATCATGACTACTATGTCACACTGCAGAATACAGTGTTGCTCACAATACAGTTGCTTAATCTTGCCATAAGATTATCAATCTCTTAAACAATTAATAACTATTTAATTTGACGTTTGGCTGAAAAACGATTTTCTGCAAAGTTGTTTCTGATAAAAATTCCCGTAAGAATAAGAAAATAATTTGTTAACAGTACAATATGTAAAAAGGCTAGAAGACAATGAACAAAAAGTTTTGTTTTCCCATAGTAATTTCCCTTATAAACTTCAAATAGTTTGTGACAAGTCAGTTTCTTATCAAATGAGTTTAAACTTTCGGAGACTAATCAGGACCCGATTTGGAACCGTTTGAACACTGTGGAGCGAGAATTTCAAATTTTGCATCAGTCTAATGTACAGTGCTCCAACTGTCAAAACCATAGGATTTTTTTATCTAGATAAATATTTGTGCTTTGGTCATTTTTTTGCTATGGTCATTCATGTCGGTTTGTCAGTGATATAGCCAAAACGGGATGGCCATTCAGAATGGTTCAACGGATGTGAAATGAGGGAACATTTAAATTTAACACGATCTAAAGTATTTCAATGCAACATGTTTATTTGTTCACTAGCAATTAACACATTTTTCAATATGTTATCGTAAGTAATTTTTGGAAGAATTTACTTGAGTTTTAAACAATTAGTATCAATGTTCCGTCATACCGTATCTTCAAGTGATCTTTGCAAGCGCCACATTTCGTTCAGGCTCTTTGGAACTACATGTGATGATATATGAAACGCACCTTTTAAAGTGAATTGCACATAACACTATTCATCACTTACTCACCCATGAAATCTGCCTCGTCTAACCTGGCAGAATGCGTCCTAACCCTCACTGAACCAAAGGGCAGGGAAAACTATCCAATACACCCTGATCGGTTAAAACTGAACCTACCCAAAAATGGATAAACTATGTTGGGAGTTAGGGTAACAAGGGGCAAGAAGGTCATCCTACCAGGATAATCCGTTGATATATACGATCCTGTGAATATTTATAGGAGTTTGTACACCGAATTGTATGTTTATAACCATGCCAAGTTGTTGAAAATTGATTTTCTTTAAAGTAATTGATAGATAAGGATCATAGCTTACTATAGATATGCAAAGAGTAGGTAAACGCCTATGCAAAGAGTAGGTAAACACCAATGATTTTTTTTACACATAAAGTCCGAGATGTGCAGCGAGCATTTCTCACTTGATTTTTACAACGCAAAAACAAATTTAAAAATATTGTATTATACAAAACATAACAACCACGTGTTGTCGAAGAATTCAAATGAAACCATTATTGTTACTATTTAATACAGTTTGTTTTACAAAATTTCACGCAAACAATACATGTTGGAATCATAAATGCCCAATTCTCTTAATTTTTTAACATTTTTGTACACGGATACCAATTTTGTTCATTTAAATCAAAAATATTAATGTTTATACTCTAAACATATTAATTATTCATAGTAAATTTAATACGATCAGCGCAACGCTCAGTTTTGAAAGGTGTTTGGTATTCATTCATGCATATGTATGCGTGTGCAAAGTTTGTTTGCTTGGACGAACAGCGAAGTGATTCTGATTCAAGAACATGTTTCGTGGAACAAGATGATTACAACAACGAAATCCAGTGTTAGGTAACGAGAGGACGATTCTGTTGTCGAAACATGCAGGGTGACCACTGAATCGAGAAGTATTGGAAACAATATCCAGAGATGTGTTTGGAGCAGTGCTGAGATTTTTTTTTTTTTTTTTCTTTTTTTATAGTCACTTTAACGCTCTTGGGTCATTCGTGACTTGTCCGCGGGTGAGATTTGAACTCGTGACTTTGGCGTGAGAGGTATGGATGCTAACCACTACGCCGGGGTCGCCCCCCAGTGCTGAGATTTGTCATTGTCATTGACAGACTTTTGCGCGATATTGACAAAATTGTTTTTCACATAGTCAATGATAGACTTGATCCTCAAAAAAATCTTTGTCAAAATCTCATTCATTTTTTCGTCAATGACAAAGATTGACCTGGTAACAGAAAGTGTAATTTCTTGCATTCTGAGTCACATTATTGTTATCCAAGCAGTTCAGGACGTAGATGCTTATTCACTTTAATGGCTCCATATAATTGTTTTGCTCTTGCCATTTAATTTCATTTCAAATTTAGCTAATAAACAAATCAGCACATGTTCGTCACTGACAATTGACTTGGTTTGCCTTGACGATGACTGTTAGCTCAAACGAGTGACCAAAGCAGAATTTTGAGTATCACCGTGTATTGTCGAAATTTTGCAGCACTGGTTTGGAGAGCTATACATATGAGCATCTGAAGGTTTTTGCAATAATTTCTGAGACACCTGATTACCATGAGAGAATTTCTGAGAGACGTTAGAATTTAATCGATCGTTTCAGCCTCTGGTGGTGAATCAGGGAACCATCAAAAGAGTGATGAGGGCTGAAATTTTCGCCGTGAAGCATAGGAAGAGGAAAATGTTTTTACCTTTTCTGATCAATTTATCCATCGCAGGTGCTTGTAATCATCATACACATGGAATATTTTGTTTTCTGTATCGATTTTAGAGTGATCCGGCTGGTGCTTCCGAGGGTGCTTCCACATATTTTTGTTAAGAAAAGTGAAGATTTATAAAACTACACCAGCGGTTATGATCTTCCGGATTTTTAATGTGGTGTTATTTGAGCTGTAAAACCGTTCAAATATGTAAAAAATAATAAAATAAGACCCGAGATAAGACCCCTTCCAATGGAAATATACAAGATTCGCATAACAATATGCGTTAATTTGAGATGTAAAATTGTAATTATTATGTAAACAAACGGTTTGGTTGACGTATCCTCTCATAATCGCCTAGAGCACTCTACATTGGTGGTGCATAGAAACAGCTTATTTGAATTGATGAACAGTCGAAGATGTTCAGAATAATACTTGATCATCATGAGATATT
The DNA here is from genome assembly GCF_037179485.1 of Ochlerotatus camptorhynchus. Classification (NCBI taxonomy): domain Eukaryota; kingdom Metazoa; phylum Arthropoda; class Insecta; order Diptera; family Culicidae; genus Ochlerotatus; species Ochlerotatus camptorhynchus. The sequence continues at coordinate 3,427,379 of NW_027040682.1, read as the reverse complement.
GAAAAAAAAATAACTTGAGAAGTTTTTGGAGACATTTGAGCACCTTTTTCAATAATTTTGGAAACACCTATAGAATATATGATACCAAATCATCCTGATGTATTGAAAACATATCCTGAGAATTATTTGAATACCTATGACTACCCCCTTGATTCCCATTCTCATTTTACAGCTGGTATAATCAATTTGACAGATCGATGTCCTTCTAATACCACTTGGAATCACTGAAAGGGGGTCGATTTTTGAAGATCGAGTTCCATATATGTTATGTGCTAAAGGTCATCGCTGCTGCTATCGTCTATACTGTTCCATCGGTCGCTTCGTACACAGATTCAACCATTGTAGGTGGCGTTTTGAAATTGTTTTCTGTTATTTGCCAGCTCTTTCCAGAAATTCAGGGAATGGCTCGATCTCTTGATATCCTGTTTCACACTAGTTTTCCATGTGTAATACGGCAACCAACTTTTTTCTTCCCTGTGAATTATGATCGTTGTCTTCTTCAAAACTTCATCGTCTTGATCTAAAGAAAAGAAAATCGCCGCTCGATCAAGCTAAATTCAAAGGTAGTACCTGTGTGATGTCGCATGCCAAGTGTTGAACCAAATGAATAACAATAAAAAAACATCTTATTATTTTTGCAGCCATTAGACTCAATTATTTACAACGTTGCCAGTATTCCAGATTTTTAGTCGTATTGCCAGATACACAGACAGACCACGTATATTTCCAGATTTTTTAAATATGTTCCAGATTTTCCCAGATTGTGTTGCTTTAAAAATATCATTGCAATTGATTTACCCTCTAAAAAAATCCAAACTTACTCATTTAATTATTAAAGACCATCAACGTTGGACATTATTGGAATTTTAAGGTAATTTTGAAAATTGTTCACAGTGAAGTGTGAGGCGAATTCCTTGTGAAATCAAAGGAGAACTTCAAGCTAATTCTGAGTAGTGTTCCATCCATCTTTTTGGACTTCGTGGTCGTTCAGGCGTATTGTGAGTGCCACGAAGTGAGTTCGATTCGCGCTCCAGCCGGTGCAAATTTTCACAACCTGAAAATTTCCCTACTGGTCCACTGAGTGTGGTGTGTTGTCCGTTGTCTAGTGTTAAATATTCAGTCTGTGCAACCTCTGGTTGAAGACGGTGTCAATTGTCTTGTCAACTCTGATGACAATTGAATGGAGATTTTGTGAATATAGGAAATATAGGAAGAGAAATCATAGAAAATTTTTATGATGAAACTTAAGGACTATGCTGATCGTTAGAATAATTTCAATGGAACTCTGTCCAATGTTTCTATGGAGAATACAATTTTAAGACATTTAATGGAATTATGCGCAATTTTTGGGAGACTTTCATGGCCATTTTGGCAAAGTACTTGAGTACTTAGGAAATACTGAAGATGAATTTAAAATAATTCTGACCTTACCAACAAAGCAGTTCAAAGGGAATTATGAGAAGAGTGTGTCGGTCATTCTGAAGAGTGCACCAAGGAAATTATTAAGAATATTTTAAGAATTTCATAGGGAAAACACTGGACACAAAATTATGCCAATACTTGGGACTAATTTAGCAGTTTGAGGGAGTAATTTATAAGAGATTACAAGAAGTAATGATATGAACTCTTAGAATGTTACTGGATAAGTTTGGATATTATCAAGATTATTTTAGGGGAATCCAGAAAATAAGTATGGTGAAATTCTAGGATCATTCAAATGGAACTCAAAAAAGGGCGAAAATATGCTGTGAAGAGTTCCAAGTAAATTCAGACCAACAAAAATGTTCATGATCTGGGACCCAGGAAAAATAGAAATTCCGGAATTTATAATCATTTCAAGATCCTGACGCTATAAGACTTTCATTTTACTAATATAATAACATTATTCTTTGGCCTAAAATTATTGGTCTTGGGAATAGTGGAGTTACCCGTAGTTTAGGTAAACTTTTTGTGAGTACCACGATGTTAAGCTTTGATTCCCACTTCAACCAGGTGAATTTTGCTTCAAAATAAAATTGCTTACAGGTATATAGGGAGTTGTGTGTTGTATGATGTCAAGAATTAAATTGTAAATCTGATCAACCTCAGGGTAATATTAGATTTGTTTAGAACTAATACAATCTATATATTCTGGTACTGCATCAAATAATAAGGACTACATTGACTATTAGTTTAAAAAAATCCATCCCATCAAACTTGCTGAAATCTTTGCTTTTCATTCATTTTTTTTTAAATTACAGTTTAAAAAACAATTCTAAAAATATTTTCTGCAGCATGTTGCCCACATTTAATTCAATTTTTGAACTGCTACGTAATGGATATTTAAACTTTTTTGGGCACACTGTGTCAATACTTTTCAACTTTTGGATGATGCTAACAAGTTATTTGCTTTATATAATTTATGTGTAATATATTTGTAATATGTAATTTATAACCATTCTAGTACTTTAAATAAATTTAAGATGATCATGCTGACCGATTTTTACGGGAGATTGGCACATCACTTTGATTTCAATAGATTTATGTTAAAAACAGGATTTTTTGGAGCATTCCAGATTTTTTCTAGATTTTATATGTTGACTGGTGCAGATTTTTCTGAAAATGCCACTATAGTGATTATTTAGAAAAAAATCATTGTTAAAATCATAATTCTAAACTACACAATTATTTAATTTTGGTTTGTAGTTAAATTCCAACAAACTTTTGGTCCGCGACATCACAACTGGCATCCCTAGTGTGCATCTTTCAAAATGTAAAGATACAGACAAGCCCTTGGATCTGGCAGTTAAGCAATCCTCAAGGTTATGCCAATGCCCAGGGCAGTATTTTTTCTAGTTCAAGCAATTAACAAAATTTAAATAAAATAAAATTTAATTGTACGCCATAGCCGATTCTATAAAGTAGGTATGACATACCTTCTTTATAGGATCGTAGTTGTTCTATATATACCGTAGTTGTATACCAAACCATTTGGCTTAATCGGCAGAGAGGAAGGGTGCCCATCTAAATTTGATTGGAGGGGTTTCCCGTAATATCTATAGTCGCTATATTTATAGTCTGGCGGGTAGAATTTCGATCTATCAAAAAGCGAAACCATTTCAATATATAGTAGACCAACAATTGAAGAGGTACTATCAACTTTTATAAACAATACGTTGATTTTTCTTTCCTCGCCAATCGAAGGTAAATTAGCAGCATCATCGGATAGAGGAAATTTTCAACAACCTAAACATGGCGTTAGTTTGTGTAGGTGATCCCTGGGTCTGGCGGACTCGTAATGGATTTCGAACCAATTTGAACTGTCAGAATCGAACCATTTTTTACTGTTCTTATAAGAGCTCATATGGAAGAAACAGATAGGGAGTATTGTAATCTGAGTAAAACGTAGTTGTTATTATTTTTGGAAACATATTCATAATTTTTTTGAACTGGGGTTTCCGCATCAATCTCGCTAAAAATCAACCACACGCGGCGCAAGAAACGATCCTTCGGAAAGCGAAATAAACTTCTCTTCACCGGTGCACTTGCAGTGTAGCTGCAAAACTTTGCGTAACATCGCATTTTAACTGCTTAGGAACTTTTATGAAAACCAAATATTATTGATACAGTAGAAAACCGGAAAATTCGACACGCGCCAATCGATTTTACTCTCAATCTGTACATAAAACATAACGTCGGACATAGTGCGCTGTATTTGTACAATGATGCGCCGTAATGCACACCATGTCCGACGATTTGTTGTTGTACAGAACGAGAGTAAAATCGAAAGTCGGGTGTGGGGTTTTCCGTTGTCAAACGCGAACGACAATAACAACGCTACAACAGACTACAACTACCAATCGATATTTCAAAAGAGTCACTCACAATCTTGCACACATTTGCTTTGTTTATCAATTTGACAACCGTTCGAACAGAGTAAAGCTTGCTGCAATGCGTCTTGGATAGTGTCTGAAGCTGGCTGCGATTCGACTTCGCCAGACCCAGGGTGATCCTTTAGTCACGAGAAAACGGTTTCCGAAATTTTGTTCGTAATAGCTGATGTGCTCTTTTCTATTGTTGGTCGTAATTTGCTCGATTGGTTCCGCTATTTGACAGCTCAATTGGTTCCCGAGATTCTATCCGCCAGACTATGAATATAGCGACTATTGTAATATCCCGACCTTACTTACTTTACCCCTTACCTTACTTCACTGGGTATACACTTGCCCCAAGAATGGCAGGAAGAACCCAACATAATCCCAATAAAATACTTAAATAAACATAATAAGAAACGCAATTCCAGCTGGAGATTTCTTTCAGCACAACGTTAACCATAGAGCATCAATTTTAAATATATTTTATTACCATTTTCAATAGTATTTACAAAGAAAAGTATGCTGTTGTCACATCTTAGATTCAATTTATCTTGTTGTTGTTGTTGAAAATGTTAAATCTGCTTGTAATGTTGCATATGTGTTGTATGTTAAACCACTTGTTGTTATTAATCTGTTGTTGTCAGTTGTTTTCAGTAAGAATTTTTCAAATTGATTATTTTAGTGTAATTTTTAATTTGATTCATTTTCTTCCTTTTTTCAATAGGGTTCTTCTATCCGGTTATTAACGTTTTTTCAATCAAATAGCTTGAGTTCACAAATGTTTGTGTCAGCTTTGAATTCAGCTCACCAGAAAAGCTGTAGACAGAATATAATCGAGTGTTTTTTGTTTACTTCATCGTTTTCGTCTCAAATCAATCGCTAAAAAACTAACCCTAAAAGTATTTGCACTCTCCTCAAAAACAATTACAAGTTGATGCTAGCTGCTTCTGGCTAAAACATTCGATTTTTTTTTTGTTTCTGCTGGTCATCGTACATTCGAAGATGGTAAATTCGACTGAATCTCATCGAGTTTTGTTGTCGTCTTTCTAGGCGGCTGCGGTGGCGGTGTTTCTTTCCTTGTTTCTTAGGAAAAAATCGGTTGTTTTGGACGTTAATTTTCGAAATGTGGTTTTAAACCGCCTTAAAATGGAAAACAGGTTCGACTACTCACGATTGTAAATTTTATTTGCTCAAACGCTAAAAAATAAAATCAAATCGCTTTCGTCGACGCGGCGGTTTGGGCTGAGAATTTAAAGGAATGTTTCGAATGTTTTTTTCATGTACATTTTGGACAAGTTTTGGGAACTCCGGAAAGAACACCTCGTCCGACAACCGCTCGGTAGATTTTTGCTGTTAATGTGAATTCAACAAAAAAAGACTCAAAATAATTAGCGCGAAACTAAATTATCAGAACTTTTTCTCCAAAGCGAACCAAAGATCCCCTTCTGCTTTTCCACGGAGCGGAAAATAGGACTGGGACTGCTGCGGTGTTGCAACAAAAAATGGTACAAAAACAAGCTATGATTCTATCATGCGGCACTTTTACTACTAGTTGGAAATATCTGTGTTCGTTCATAAAGCAGAATCTCAGCAATGCTACGTAGATAAGTTCATGCGTGAGCGTGTGATTTTCCTATGTCTTTCTCTCAGCTGGGAATATTGTTCGAAAAATATCGTGGCATCATCTCTTTCTCTGGATTCTAAAAACTAACCATTTTCCAGCAAGGAATCGTTTCAAAACCATACATGAACGAGTAAGAAGTGGTTTATTTGTTGTTGTTGTTGTTGTTCTAGGTTTACTTTTTAGCAAGCTTAAATATAAATAGAGAATCAACTCATCAATTTTAAGCAACATTATTTATATGTTATTTTTACTTCATTTCATCAATTAAAACATTTTCACTTAAGAATTCAGTGTTTTCTTGTTTCACTTTTCCTCGGATAGCTACAGCTATGGATCTAATATTTATTGTTTCACTTTTATGTTATTCTAACTTTAATTGTAATTAATAATTTAATAACCATCGCTTCTAATCGCTCCTAATTTTTTTTTTCAGTAAACTCGTATTCCCCGAAGTGTGTATTGTGTGAGTCAATTAGTAGTTGTAGTAGATTAATGGGTGAACTTTTTACAAAATGGACTGAATGTATTTGAAGATTATTCTCTTCTACGTGTATTTTCGGCGCGTTCGTCGTCTCTTGAATCACACAGTTGCTCGCTCGATCACACTATTCTCATACTCACACTAGGATTATCGGTGACAGTTGTTGTTAGTTCGTCTACTATCACTAGCAGTGGCAAAATGGTGCGGTTGAACGGTTGAAAACTATATAATTATCTTACTAAAGGTGTTTGCGTAATATGTGGTTAAACTCCATCTCAAAATAGAGCTACAAGTCTTCAACTATAGAAATAGTAATATTTACAAGAAATGAAACAGCACAAACCACGTAAACAGGACATTAGTAAATCGCAAAACAGCAGTAGGGTTAAAGGAGCCAATGCTGGTGCAGCTTTCTCCTTCTGAGGCAGTACTAGATTAACATGGGAAAGGAACATTTGCTTATTTTGAAAACAATTCAGAATTGAAAAAAAAAATGCAAATTTTAAACAACTACAATTGTTGCGGAACTAGATGATCATAATACATCTAGTTTTGATAGAACAAAACCCAAATCCAGCACAACGAGTGACACCATAGTTCGGTTCTAGTACATTTCCGCCATTTCAAGAAACAATTTTGAAAAGAACAGGACATCCCATCGCACGGACTTTCAATCTTCTTTTTTTCCTTTGACGATACGACGTAACTTATTCGCTTGGTGAGAAACGTAGAGTGACTTCCGAGGCGTACGAATCTTGCACGAATAAAAGATAAATAATCAACAAACATTCGCTGGACCATTTGTAAATTGTTCTCCTGTTTTCGTTCCGTGTGAGTTAGTTGGTTCGTCATTCATCTTTAGCTGTGAAAAGTCGTGGTCGTCGTCGATGTCCATTCGGTTCCATGTAGTCACATCGTCGTTCCATTACGTTCGCGAGTGTGTGTTAAAACTTCATGCCCTGTCCAAATCAAATTCCTCTCGATTACTACACTCCATTGTTTTAGTTTCAAATATGATTTCTACTTTCTAGGAATAGTAATTATAAGAATATAATATGATAATATGTTTCGCTTGTTGTAGCTTTTCATTCATGCGTTCTGCTATGTTCGGAGTACTTTGCTCTTTTCTCTTATGGTTTGACAGCTTCTTCTTTTTTTTTAATGTTTCTTGAGGGTTTTGCAATAATGTTGCTTCAGTTTATAATGGGGGAAAGAAATTGGATTAATTCTCAAATATTTTGCATGTTTTTCCTTGTAGTTGTGTATTACTGCAACTGTAGTAGTAGTAGTTTCCATTTTGTTATCCATATTATTTATGTGTTTGCTGTTTATATGTAGAATGTAAGTGTATATTTTCTAGCATGTGGTTGTTGAAATAGTTGCTGCTTATCAAATAGAATTACCTCTCCTTACACGCATGGCTGCTCAGCTGCGCGCTTTCTACTGCTCCTTTACGCTGTATGTTGGTGTGTGAGTGTGTGTTTGTAATTTGTTTCATTTCATCACTATCGAGTACAAAAGAAGGAAACTGCTTCGAAAACACACGTTGCACGGTGGTTCGCTTAGCGACATTCCCAAACTTTCACCGTCGTGTCCACGCTGCCCGATATGACGTATGGATGTGACTTATGCATATCTGGAAGACGAATCAATCCGTTAATGGAAACCATTTCTAGGTTATGTTGTTAAAATACGCTTACCGAGCGATGTACAGAAGTGTGAGTGAGCATACAGCGTCTTCATACAGCGCTTGTTGCGGAGGTCCCAGATGCGCAGCGTTTTGTCGTCGCTGGCGGAAATCATGTACTTACCACCGGGATGGAACACGATGCCCCGTACCCAGTTGTCATGACCGACAAGTGTGAATAGACACAGCCCGGAGCTGACGTCCCAGATCTAGGCGAAAACAAACGTAAATTAAACTCCTAATCATTTGAATCCGAATACTAGCGAAAGTGAAGAACCAACTTACCCTAATCGTCTTATCTCTAGATCCGGACGCGAGGAACGGCCCCTGGTGGGCTCCCTTTTTGTTGTCGGCTCCGGCTGCCTCATTGATTGCTGCCGCAGCCGATTCCGGCGCCCAGGCAATGCATTCGACTGTGTTTTCGTGTTCTCGCAATTCGGCCTGCAAAATAAGATTAAGCACAACAGATAGAGTTACGAAGCAAACATTTTACTTGTTATAAAATAAGTAGTTACTATCGAAAAAGGATAACCAGACAACGATTTAAGCTAAACTAGGAACGTTCTTACGTTTGCTGATCTTCAATTCATGTTGGTTTTTTTTTCTCGGTGATCCACAAATGTTGGGTCCATATTACTACGATTTTACTCAAAAAATGGAAGGTACTAAATAATAACCTCCCAAAATAGCAATAAAGTTTATAATATAAATTAGTTAACTTTAACGGTTTCCTTATGGGCGCTGGATGGATAACATTCAGTACTGATTCTAAAGGGTGTCCACAGTTAAATTGCAGCTGTAACTTTTTGGTCTTTGGGTTAATTTTAATTAAATTTTGGGTGAGTGGCCTCAGCATGTATTTTGAGTTTAGTAAAATTTCTAGTAGTTTTGAAAATGTAGTCTAAGGAACAGCGTGTGTGCGAGAAAATTATGCATACTCACCTCAACAACAACCTACAGCTTTCGCACAGAGCCATCGGAAAGATGTTCGAAATCCAACAAGTTACTGTTTCTCGTGTCGTAAAACGTTTCGGAGAACGTTTAAATGTCAATCGGAAGCAAGTGAGTGCAAGAAAAAGTGTTCCGTAATGCGTTGAAGATCACAAGCGAGTGGTTGCTGCCTTCAAACGCAAACCCTACTATTCCATTCCGTTCGGGATGTCGCGTAAAAATTGCACCTGGCAAAAAGTTTCGTGCAGAAAGCCAAGAAACGAGCAGGACTACGTTCATTCAAGGTTCAGAAAGCACCAATGAACGGCAGAATAGGACAGCTAGAACGCGAGCACGTAAGCTATACACACAAATTTTGACAAAAACACACTGCTGTATCATGGACAATGAAACATAGCGTACTTCAAACAAATTCCGGGAAACCAGATTCAACCGTTGTACAACACCTTATGGGTCATTCCTCGCCGATAGCTTGAAGTAGCCGGACGTAGTTTGTTCGTGTCTCCGTTGCGGGTATTGGTTTTCCCACCATAGTGGTTTTTTTATATCGCGCGTTTTACCTACCGTGGACGAAGTTCAGTGCCCAAGGCAACCGCAGTCAGCAGAGGAAGTAGCCACCTTTAGCGACGCTATAGGTGGACTATCATCTCACCGTCATCATCTCATCACCACTCCAAAGCAGCAAGCAACAAAAACAAAGGAGCAAACGGAGTGGCTGCACCAGCTTACACAGCCGGCACCGGCCGGTGTTAAGTATTCTATACAATAGTCTTCTCTAGCCCATTGCCGCGCTTTTGTTATTGAATTTTGCGCGTGGCTTTGCCCTCTCCCCTGATAGGGTTGTGAGGGCTATAGTGGTGCAACTTCTTGCAACTAATAAAAAGTTTTTTTTTTTTTTTTTTTTGATAATTTTGTTATTGTTTTGTTTGGTTGTTCATACACTGGGCAACAAAATATTAACAACTAGTAGTTAAGTAGATTAATTGGTGAAGGTTTTTTGAAGTATTTTTTTTTCCTTTTAAGCGGTTGTGCACCGCGTTTGCGCAACACTTATGGCGTCTTCAGATACCTACGTTGCGCGAACTAGATACTATCAACCGTCTTCGAAAGGACCATGGGTTGTCTTTTTTCGGCCTAAAAATAAACCTTTGAAAACTCTCGACATTTCGAGAGACTTGCTGCGTAAGTATCCGGGAATCTTGGTACATAAAGAGAGATTCAATAAACTGCGTGTAGAAGCACCGACTTATGATGTGGCAAATAAAATTGCTGAACATGAGCTGTTTAGTGTTGAGTACAACATCTACATCCCTTCTCGAGATGTGGAGATAGAAGGTGTGGTCTCCGACGCGAGTCTGAGTGTCGAGGATTTAAAACGAGCATCGGGTTGCTTCAAAAACTCGAAAATCGGTCAGCAGGTACAGATACTGGATGTTAGGCAACTGCATTCAGTATCTTTGCAAGATGGCAAGAAAGTTTATCAGCATTCAGACTCGTTTCGGGTGACTTTCGCTGGTTCAGTTCTCCCAAACTTTGTCAAAGTTGATGGTGCTTTTTTTCCGGTGCGGTTGTTTGTACAGAGGGTATATAATTGTACCAACTGCAAAAGGCTGGGACACTCAGCCAGCCATTGCGGCAACAAAACTCGTTGTGGCAAATGTGGTGAAAACCACAAAGAGGATTCTTGCCACAAAGAATCAGTAAAATGCGCTTATTGTGGCGAGAATCCTCACCCCTTGCAGGAGTGCCCGATGTACAAGCAGCACTCCGATAAAGTGCAGCGTTCAATCTCTGGACGCTCCAAGCAGACATATGCACAAATGGTGAAGGCTGCATCAGCCGTCCAAGATGAAAATCAATTTTCGATTTTGTCAGCTGAAGAATCGGACTCTGACTCATCCGATGAGGGTGACTCTACGGTGGTACACGCACCTTTGAAAACGAACGGATCCTCAAAACGAAAATGCTCCTCCCCGAAAGTGCGCCGTAAGAAAACTAAAGTCACTCCCAGAGGATTGCAAAATTCCCAGGGTAATGGAGATGAAAAAATTAAATCGAAGGCTCCTACTGCTCCACTTCCTGGCTGCAGTAAGGATTTTCCGCCATTACCCAACAAAGAAAAGAAAAACAAAAAAGCTGCTCCTCAAACTTCTCAAAAGAAATCCAAGTCCGAACGCGGTTTGCTAGCTTTTTCGGACATTGTGGAATTCATATTAAATATGTTCAACATACAAGACCCTCTTAGAAGCTTAGTTTCTGCCTTGCTTCCAACATTAGAATCATATCTTAAGCAATTGACTGTTTCATGGCCCCTCCTTGCATCAATCATATCTTTCGATGGATAATTCGTCGAACGAGGTTGAAGATATGATCACTGTGCTACAGTGGAACTGCCGTAGTCTAGTGCCTAAACTAGACTCGTTCAAATTTTTACTTCACAATTCTGATTGTGATATATTTGCTCTCTGTGAAACATGGCTTTCTTCCGATAAAGAACTCAACTTCCACGATTTTAACATTATTCGCCTGGATAGAGACGATTCTTATGGAGGAGTACTTTTAGGGATCAAAAAGTGCTACCCTTTCTACAAAATTTCCCTTCCTGCTCTATCAGGCGTCGAAATCGTCGCTTGCCAAATAAATGTGAAGAACAAAGATCTTTGCATAGCTTCAGTATACGTTCCACCAAGAACCTCCATTAGCCGTAGTCAACTCTGGAATCTAGTTTCGATTCTTCCATCCCCAGTATTAATTCTGGGTGATATGAACTCCCATGGTACTGGGTGGGGCGATCTATATGACGACAATAGAGCGGCTATTTTTTACGATTTATGTGACGATTTCAATTTGACTATTTTGAATACTGGTGAAGCGACACGTATAGCAAAACCTCCGGCTCGAGAAAGCCGACTCGACCTATCTTTGTGTTCAAGATCGCTATCATTGGATTGTCAGTGGAAGGTTATCAATGATCCCCATGGTAGCGATCATTTGCCAATCATCATTTCAATAAAGTGTGGCCCTCACTCTGCAGAACCATCTCGGGTTCCATTTGATCTTACAAGGAACATCGACTGGCAGAAATATGCAACGGCGGTGACAATCGGTGTCGAATCAATAGATGCGCTTCCACCATTGGAAGAATATCGATTCCTAGCCGATTTAATTTACAAAAGCTCACTGGAAGCACAAGAAAGAAAAGTTCCAAGTGCACCCTTTAAAAGGAGACCAGCCACACCTGGTTGGGACGAAGAATGCACAAAATTGTATGTAGAAAAATCTGATGCTTTCAAAGCTTTTCGTAGACACAAAACCTCCACTTACTTCGAGGAATATTCAAAGCTTGAGACAAAGCTGAAACAATTAATCAAAGCAAAAAAACGCGGTTATTGGCGCAATTTCGTCGAGGGACTCTCACGAGAAACCTCAATGAACACCTTGTGGAGGGGTGGCTCGCAACATGCGTAACCGCTCATCTTTCAATGAGAGTGAAGAATACTCCAACCGATGGATATTCGATTTCGCTAAAAAGGTCTGTCCGGACTCAGTTCCAGCACAAAATATTCTTCGAGAAGCGTCTCCTAGCGGCGGCTCTCTGGATAGACCATTCTCAATGCTGGATTTCTCTATGGCTCTTCTTTCATCGAACAACTCCTCACCGGGAAGCGATATGATTAAATTCAATCTTCTGAAAAATCTCCCAGATATCGCTAAAAGACGCTTGCTAGATTTATTCAATTCCTTGCTAGAAAACAACATTGTACCGCCTGAATGGAGACAGGTCAAAGTAATAGCCATTAAAAAACCTGGCAAATCAGCGTCTGACCATAACTCATACCGTCCGATTGCTATGCTTTCGTGCATTAGGAAATTGTTGGAGAAAATGATCCTTCGGAGACTCGATCACTGGGTCGAATCAAATAACTTGCTATCAAATACACAGTTTGGGTTCCGCAAGAGCAAAGGAACAAACGATTGTCTAGCGCTGCTTTCCACAGATATTCAACTGACCTTTGCACACAAGGAGCAATTGGCTTCAGTATTCTTGGACATTAAGGGGGCTTTTGATTCAGTTTCCATTGAAATTCTGTCAGACAATCTGCACAGATGTGGACTTTCTGGAATTTTAAATAATTTCTTGTACAATTTGTTGTCAGAAAAGCAAATGAACTTTTCCCTTGGACAACTGACAACTTCCAGAATTAGCTACATGGGCCTGCCCCAAGGCTCATGTCTCAGCCCTCTTCTTTATAACTTTTACGTCAAAGATATCGACAACTGTTTGGCAGAACAATGCACGCTAAGACAACTTGCAGATGACGGTGTGGTTTCCGTAAGAGGTCCACATGCCGTGGACTTGGAAGGACCATTGCAAAATTCCTTAGATAACTTGTCTTCTTGGGCTATGAATCTAGGGATCGAATTATCGCCGCAGAAAACTGAACTGGTAGTGTTTACTCGAAAGCGGTACCCAGCCCAATTGCAGCTTAATCTTTTGGGCAGAAACATTATCCAATCATTGTCTTTCAAGTACCTTGGGGTCTGGTTTGATTCAAAGTGCACTTGGAATGCCCATATTACGTATTTGAAGCAAAAATGTCAGCAGAGGATCAACTTTCTCCGTTCAATTTGCGGCACATGGTGGGGTGCTGATCCGGGAGACCTCATAACGCTTTATAAAACAACTATTCTCTCTGTTCTAGAGTACGGCTCTTTCTGCTTTCTCTCGGCAAGAAAAAGTCACCTAATAAAATTGGAACGAATTCAATATCGTTGTCTGCGTATTGCTCTAGGCTGTATCCACTCAACGCATAACATGAGTCTCGAGGTTCTGGCAGGAGTAACACCCCTCCAGAACCGTTTCTGGGAGCTCTCTCTCAGAATACTAATCAAATGCGGAGTGACGAACACACTTATAATTGCCAATTTTGAAGAAATTCTTGGGCTGAACACACAATCTCGATTTATGAGAATCTACCACCACTACATATCATCAGATATGTGTCTTCCTTGTTATACTCCAGACCGTGTTCACTTTACCAATCGCAGTTCCTCAATTGAATATGATCTGACCATGAAACAAGCAACTCATGGGATTCCCGATCAACTTCGACCTATTATTATTCCGCGTATTTTTACTGAAAAGTACCAACAAGTCAATTGCATAAAAAGATATTTTACAGATGGGTCCCGTCTCAATGGATCCACTGGCTTCGGTGTCTTCAATGAAAACTCTAGCGCCTTCCGCAAACTTCAGGAACCTTGTTCCGTTTTTGTTGCTGAGCTGGCAGCAATCAACTTCGCATTGGGGATGATTTCCAACATGCCCGCAGACCATTACTTCATCTTCTCAGATAGTCTCAGTTCGATTGAGGCTATTCGGTCGATGAAACAAGGTAGGCACTCATCTTATTTCCTTTCAAAGGTAAGGGAGCAGATGTGTGTGCTGGTCGAAAGATCATATATGATTACCTTTGTATGGGTCCCCTCACATTGCTCAATCCCAGGCAATGAGAAGGCGGACTCTCTCGCAAAGGTGGGCGCGCAGGAAGGCGAATTGTATGACAGGCAAATTTCACACGATGAATTTTACCATTTAGTGCGTCAGAGTACCCTTTCGAGTTGGCAAACCGATTGGGACACTGGAAATCTTGGACGGTGGGTACATTCAATTATTCCTAATGTTTCTTCGAGAGCGTGGTTTAAAGGCTTGGGCTTAAGTCGTGACTTCATTCGCGTGATGAGTAGACTTATGTCCAACCACTACTCGCTAGATGCTCATCTCAATAGAATAAACCTCGTGGACAGCAACATCTGTCGGTGTGGAAACGGTTACGATGACATCGAACACGCAGTTTGGCAATGTACGGATAATGACGCCGCCAGAGAGCGACTTTTGAATACCCTCGAGGCCCAAGGAAGACAACCCTATGTTCCTATCAGAGACGTGTTGGCAACCCGTGATCTCTGCTATATGCAGTCCGTTTATGTTTTTCTTCAAATGTCTAGTATAAGAATTTAATTCCTTTTGTCTTTTGTCTCTCTTTATTAGTTTTTGTTTGTCTTGTCCCCCCGTCTCGATGAGTCTCATCGTCGCCCACTGGTCACCCACCATAGCCGGTCGAACTCCGGACGAAGCTAGAACAGCACTACCGTTCATACTGGTGACAACGCTCTGATGAGACAACGAAACCCTACCCCAAGCTCCTCCCCTGATCCTATCCTTCGAAAATGTACCCTTCTAACCTCGAGTAAGCCGCGAGTAATCGGCCCAACTCCTACTAGACATAGAATTAAGTGAATTTTGTTACACACAGTGAACAATGAATTATCGGCTCCGTAAAGCTAACGCGATTGAGCCTTCCAAATAAACGAACTAGATAAAAAAAAAACACCTTATGGGTGGAATTAAGAAGAAAGTTTTGGCATTCGGATTGAAGAAATAGAGTGAAATAAAGATACGGAAACCAAGCTTATCTATAGTATTACATTCCTTGGAAATTTCATGACAATCGGTTGAGAGACTTATTTTTGGCGAGTACTTATAAGTGATGCAATTTAACTGTGGACACCCTTTATGCAAAGTTTCATCCATATCCAGGCATGGAAAATCATTTACATTAATTTCCGTGCATTCATTTAACTCAACACGACTTTTGCCGTGGTTTATCTCAACAACAGTGTGCCGATCAACTCGATTCAACTTTTCGTGATGAAGCACCATCCCGGGCCACCGTGTTTCGATGGTTTTCCGAATTCAATCGTGGTCATCGTGCACTCCAGGACGAATTTCGTGAGGAAGGTCCAAAATCAGCTGTTGTGCCAGAAAACATTGATGATGTGCATGACCTAATTTCGAAAGATCGGCATGTGACTTATCGTGAGATTGAGGCATGCCTGGGCATTAGTTTCACTTCCATACATTTAATACTGCATGAACATTTGGTCACCAAAAAGATTTGTTCGCGTTGGATACCGCATAATTTGACAAATGATAAAAAAAAAGGCTCGTGTCGATTGGTGCTTCAAAAGACGTCTATAAGATCGTGACGGGCGACGAATCATGGATCTATGCATATGAGCCCGACACTAAACAACCGTCGACTGTATAGGTGTTTCAAGAAGAGCCAAGTCCAATAAAAGTTGTTCGCGCAAGGAGCACTTCAAAGCAAATGATCGCCTGTTTCTTCGGAATAACCAGACATATCGCCACCGTTCCATTACAGCAACATAGAGTGGTACATAACCATTTGTTTGCCAGAAGTTTTCGGGAAAATTAGGAAAACGAACCGCCAAAGAAGAATCATTCTCCATCACGACAATATGAGCTCTCACACATCGCATCAAACAAATGACTTTTTGAACGTTCAAAACATCGAATTGATGGGTCATCCGCCGTATAGCCCTGATTTGGCTCCCAATGACTTCTTCTTATTCCCAAACGTCAAAAATAAATTGCGTGACGTGTGGTTGATGCGTTCAAAACGCACGTTTTGGAAATACCTTCTTCGGAGTGGGAAAAGTGCTTCATAAATTGGTTCGATCGCATGCAAAAGTGTATTCATCTTCATCTAATTTAAAATACAATAAAACCATTTTTGATAGAAAAACTTTGTTTTAGATTGTTTATCTCAAAACTTATCGAACACCCCTCGTAGAAGGCACTTCAGAGTTGAGAGGTTTGTCTATAACCTTAAGGGTAACGAAAGGCTGTCCTCAAGGTGGTGTAATCTCATTACTTATGTGGTCTTTAGCTGTAGATGATTTTCTCTGGAGCCTCGAAGCAAAAGGTTTCGATGTTGTTAAGGGCATTGCGGATGACATAGCCATCATAGTAAGAGGAAATTTTGAATGCAACAGGCTCTAAAGGTTACCCAATCTTGGTGTATAAAAGCAATGTCATGGATCGTTTTCCTTTTTGTTTTTCAAGTACAGAAGGGGGTCATAGGGCCAGGTCTTCAGTGAAACGTCAGGGTAGATATATAGATTTGGCCTCACAGAATAATAACCACAGCGGTCAAATGAATCCTGCCTAAAAATACCGGATAGGAAGTCATTGAATATTCATAATAGCGGATAGTCAAAGCTGAGGGAGAGTTGCGAAGAGAGAGAAATGGAACGTCAAATGCAGCCAAGCAATTTTATGATAGTCGCTTTTTACGCGGATTTCGGAATTTACGCGGTTTTTTTACGCGGATTCCGGAATTTACGCGGTTTTTCCAGTGTACTTGTTACGTATTAGAATTTGCATTAGGTTTTGAAGCTATTAGTATTAAGTACAAGCTGTTGACAGCGTGTTGGTAGTGAGTAATCGCACGTGAGCGTGCACAAGCAATGATGCTGCATAGAGTTCTCTACCACCGTTAGTATTAGTGAGCACTTTCACTAATACATGCATTTTACTGGTTGAAAATAGAAAACAAACCGCTGTTATGTCGAACACTTTGAAAGCTGATTTCGTGGTTGAAAATAATAAGCAAATCGATTTTACACGGCTTCACTAGTAAGAATGTATTAGTGAGATCTTGCGACGAGAAGTCAACGGGCCTCATATTGGAAACGACCAAACGACGAAAACGTCATCGACAGCATCCGCTGACAACGCTTTCGCTGCACGCACACCGACACACTATAGACCGGAATGCAAAGCATAGACCAGCAGAGCAAAATTTTGCTTGTCCTCGTCCGAATAGCACGCGAAACGGCGTGATTTGTATTGAGAAATCCAACTTAAACTCCTGCGCGCCTGGTGGCAGAAATAAGCACTAACCGACGCACAGTGGGGCAGCGAAGCCATTCGCGTGGCCAAAACCTCTAGCGCCATTGGTTTGCTTTCTACAGCGATACAATATTCTACAAAGTTACTCAACACTAAAAGCTCGATCTTTTGAAAGTTTCATATTAGTTTATTTTTACGCCACATAGGTGGCGCTCGAGTCTATCTTTTGAACGGAGCATTTTAGCCCAATGGTTTTTACGGCAAAGTTGCGTAATTTGAAGTGTTGAGAAATGTTGTCGAAGACATCGAAACTCTATGACTCATATTAAGCAAGATATCGGGCAATTAGGAAAACTAACCTCTAAAATTGCGTTTTTTCCTTTTTTCACCTATATACATCAAATGTATAAGTTTTATACTCTGATAATTATCAAAATGGTTTGACTCATCCAATAAATACCCGTTACTTTATATACCATGCTTCATTAAACAGTTATTAACATAAATGTCTCAAAAAGTGATGCATAAAAATGTCAAATACTCAAAATATAGCATAAAGTAGCAGCCAATTTTTTTTAAAGTGATTAGTGTAGACCTTGTTGGGTAAAATAACGACCACAATTCAACAGGCAACTGCAGGCATTTTCATATAACATCATTTGAATATTGCATATGGTAAATTCTTTCAAATTTGTTGAAATTTTGCTTTGTGTGTAAAACATGATAAGATGTTATTGATCTGAATAGATTACTAGGAGACTTAAAAACTGCTGGTTTAAAATGTCCATCCTCCAACGTCCTCCATAGTGTGCTTTCGACTTGTTTTGCGACTGTATCGTTCCCGAAATTTTCTGAAGTCTTTATTTTTGGCTTCTTGAGCCTCCTCGCTTAACATACCAATTGGAAGCAATGCAATTTGGATTGCTTGCGATCCGTGGATTAAAACCTTATGGACAGAGGCTGGCATTGGATTAAATGGTATATAAAGGCTAACATAAAGACAAGCAGTTTCTTCAGCAAAATTTCGAAATGCTGTTATGTTGATCGAAAATCCGGAAGACAACGTACGAAGAATTGTATCGCATCGGTCAATTAATTTTTCATTAATACCAGTTATTGAACTTGTTTGGGTTGCGTTAGTGAAGAATCTGCGTGCTTCTGTGCTTGTATTTCTGATTGTTTGTAACTATTCAGATCAATAACATCTTATCATGTTTTACACACAAAGCAAAATTTCAACAAATTTGAAAGAATTTACCATACATACTTAGAAATAACTAATTTTACACGTGACGGAATCAATCTTTGACATAAAGTACGAAAAGTAAACACAAATTTCATGTTAAATTAAGGTTTCCGAGACTGAAAAGTTCGATACTCGACGAAAACTACGTTTGATTGGCTTGAATGTCGCGTCTGTTATGACTCTATTTTTTGTCAAATTTGACGCTCGTATATGTCAGTCTCAGAGCATCTAAAATTACATAAATTTTTCTAAGTGTGTATGTAATATTCAAATAATGTTATATGAAAATGCCTGCAGTTGCCTGTTGAACTGCGGTCGTAACTTTACCCAACAAGGTCTACACTAATCACTGTAAAAAAAATTGGCTGCTACTTTTTGCTATATTTTGAGTATTTGATATTTTTATGCATCACTTTTTTGAGACATTTATGTTAATAACTATATAATAATATATGACAGGCAAATTTCACACGATGAATTTCACCATTTAGTGCGTCAGAGTACCCTTTCGAGTTGGCAAACCGATTGGGACACTGGAAATCTTGGACGGTGGTTACATTCAATTATTCCTAATGTTTCTTCGAGAGCGTGGTTTAAAGGCTTGGGCTTAAGTCGTGACTTCATTCGGGTGATGAGTAGACTTATGTCCAACCACTACTCGCTAGATGCTCATCTCAATAGAATAAACCTCGTGGACAGCAACATCTGTCGGTGTGGAAACGGTTACGATGACATCGAACACGCAGTTTGGCAATGTACGGATAATGACGCCGCCAGAGAGCGACTTTTGAATACCCTCGAGGCCCAAGGAAGACAACCCTATGTTCCTATCAGAGACGTGTTGGCAACCCGTGATCTCTGCTATATGCAGTCCGTTTATGTGTTTCTTCAAATGTCTAGTATAAGAATTTAATTCCTTTGTCTTTTGTCTCTCTTTATTAGTTTTTGTTTGTCTTGTCCCCCCGTCTCGATGATTCTCATCGTCGCCCACTGGTCACCATAGCCGGTCGAACTCCAGACGAAGCTAGAACAGCACTACCATTCATACTGGCGACAACGCTCTGAAGAGGCAACGAAACCCTACCCCAAGCTCCTCCCCTGATCCTATCCTTCAACTGTACCCCTCTAACCTCGAGTAAGCCGCCAGTAATCGGCCCAACTCCTACTAGACATAGAATTAAGTGAATTTTGTTACAAACAGTGAAAAATGAATTATCGGCTCCGTAAAGCTAACGCGATTGAGCCTTCCAAATAAACGAAACGGATAAAAAACTATATAATAAAGCATGGTATATAAAATAATGGGTATTTATTGGATGAGTCAAACCATTTTGTTAATTATCAGAGTATAAAACTTATACACTTGACGTATATAGGTGAAAAAAAGGAAAAACGCAATTTTAGAGGTTAGTTTTCCTAATTGCCCAATATCTCGCTTAATGTGAGTCATAGAGTTTCGATGTCTTCGACAACATTTCTCAACACTTCAAATAACACAACTTTGCCGTAGAAACAATTCGGCTAGGATGCTCCGTTCAAAAGATAGACTCGAGCGCCACCTATGTGGCGTAAAAATGAACTAATATGAAACTTTCAAAAGATGGCGCTTTTAGTATTGAGCAACTTTGTAGAACATTGTATTGCTGTAGAAAGCAAACTAACGGCTTCGCTGCCCCACTGTGCGACGGTGATAAGTCTGTGACAGCCCTTGAAAATTTCATTGATTGTTTGCCAAATTATTTAATTTCAATGTAATTTCATGAAAATTTGTTGTCAGCATGGATGAATCTTGTACAAAATGCATAAAACTATTTTGTAATGCATTGTTCTTAAATAAAAAGCTACTTCAAGACTTATAAATCACTGAAAACATGTTAAGGTTTGAAAACATCTGCCGATTAAACAGCAGACAAAGTTGGCCGACTAAATCAATCGACGAAAAACTATTAAATAGGCCGATTGCTCGGTGTAGCACCAGACGAAAAACGATTTAATGTGCTGATTAATACACCGACTGAAATGAATTTTTAAGTGGCAATGGATTTAGTCGATGGACGCATCGGGTGATTTGGATGATGTTTGTTTATTTGGAAGATATTTTCGAAACAAAGCACGATAAAATTCGCATTGTATACCATTAATACGAGTACTAATTTTTTGCTCGGATCATGTTTTGACTTCCACAGAAACTCGCTAGAATGAATAGAAAATAATAGTTTTTTGGTGGAAATTTCAAAAATGTATTCAGTTTGACATATTATTTCGGACTTATCACCGCTGCGATTGCAGCGTCACGGTGGTCGATTGAAACATGGATTTGTCAATTGCCGTATGAAAATTCAATTCTTTATTGTGCTGCGGTGGTGGAAATAATACCATTCGTTGTGAGTGCTGCTGTCGGAGATCGGAGTTATTTTCCTTCGTGGTGCGGATTGCCGTGGTAGAACCGAGTTCCGATAGCACGCAGGAAGTGCATGAGGAAAACCCGTTGTTCGAAAGACCGTCCGAGTGCGCAGTAGCAGGTAACCTGCAATAGCCGTTTTCCAAGCAAACCGAATCTTCCGTGCTTCGGAAAATCATCTTCTCGAGAGTGAGTGTCAGGATTGCCACGCAGATCGAGCCGAAACGCGGATTAGACAGCTGGGTTTGACGACTGGGGATTTCGATACAGCTTCGCGTCACAAGATCGGTACACACCAGTGTACGGTTCTTGGAGGGAATCGGTCGAAATCGGTCGTCGACAACCGGCGAGAGAGCGCGGAACTACCCTACCTCTGGAATACACGGTAAAGTGACTACAGTTAAGATTTATGCGGTGCTGCAACTAACAATGTGTCAAACAATAACACAGATTGGGAATCGAGCACCCTGACAAGAGACACGTGGTTTCGTGTTTTGCAGGTTCGATTCTCCCATCGATTCGGAGTGGCGCAGACGAAGGCGGTTCGATCAACAGGGCACGTTTCGGCTATGCAGCCATCTTCCGAGGGCGGTCTACGAAGCTGCACGTACGACGGTCAGGAACACCGTTGCCAAGAGGCCGACCAGAAAGCGAGGTTCATAGCCACCGCCAAGAGACGGTCACTTCGAGGACGAAACGAAGTCGTGGCCCTTCGTGAGACGGATGAAGCATACGCGTCAGATGACGACCAGGAACACCGTTGGCAAGAGACCGACAAGGAGGCGAAGTGCATCACCACCGCCAGAGACGGTCAGTTCGAGGATCGTGGCGCTTCGCGAGACTGACGCAGTATACGCAATCTGTCGGACCGATAGTTTCGAGTGACACTCGACGAAGCAGGTCGGCGGACACGACGGACGGGAAGTACCTAAGGGTGCTGAAGAGTGGTCTTCTATCAACGGAGGAGGAGAAAACATCGATGTGCACCCGACCGGTAACAGTGAGTACTCACAAGAAGAGAAAATATGATTTGAAAGATAATAGGAGGCACCAAGATGCCGTAAGAGCAGGATAGTAAGGTAGTAGGAAAGGATGAACAACTCCAATGTGAGGGACCAATGGGGGGATTCAAAATATAAGTATAAAAATGCATTTTGAATTCGTTTTAGGATTTGTTGGAACCTTTGCCCTTTAGTATTTGTGCTTTTGTCCGCCTCTCGGTAATTTTTGCTCTACCGCTACAGGAGCCGTTGCAACATTCTTTTCTTACAGTTGAAAAAGAATACACAAGGCGGTATTGAAATCTTGCGTAAAGTAATTTATGAAAAACCGTCGTTTCCAGCTGTTTTATTCAATGGGACACCGTTTCTTTTTAATTCATTCAAAATACACACAAATCAATATTGAAAGATACCATTAACGAAGGTTTTGCCAAAACATCTAGTGGCATAGTCAAATATCAAACAGAAAAGTACGGTTTCGTACTCCACACTGAACAATCTCAAACAATCACTACATGCTCAAAGCAAAACACGCTATTTTGCTGCGCCTGTTTTGATTTGATTTCAATGGCGCAAATTTGCATGGCAAGAAAAACAAGTATACAATGAATTCCGTGCGTGCTATCTGCTTCTCCCTTCCAGAGTCAAAGTAACAGTGAGTTAAACTTAAAAAAGAGGGAATTCATTCCGTACTCCTCAAATGGCTTGAATCATATTTAACTAATTGCCATCAAATAGTAAAATAGCGGCGTCGGTGGTGTAGTGTTAAGCGTAATTACCTCTCACCCCAGCAGGCCTGGGTTCAATCCCAGTCGGCACCGCCGGGATGTTCTGAGGCATGTTCTAAGGCATAAGGGAAGTAAATCCGTTGGTCCCCGGTTCATGAGTTGATGGGTCGATAGGTAGGGTCCAGGTGTGGGAGCTGCCTCCCTGGCGTCGGTAGCATTGGAAAACAAGATCGACGGAAAACAAATCCAGGAAAAAACAAAATAGTAAAATACAAAGGAAAGACATCAAATCCCGTTGATGACACTTCTGGAGTTCCTCAAGGCTCCAATTTAGGATTTCTTTTATTTATTCTATGCTGACGATATTGAACTTTTTTTTGGAAATAATAGACGCCAGAGACATTAACACATTAAAAAAAATGTGCACTTAAAATCAAAGGTGTACCACCGATGAATCGCTAAAAAGCTTGGAATTGCAAATACAACTGTGTCTCGTGTGATAAGAACCTTCAAGGAGCGTTTGAGTGCCCGAAGGAAGGAAGGGAGAAGTCGTAAAAGTGGTACCAATGGACAGTAAAATGGCCAGGAAAGTGGTGCAACATTTCAAGAACCGTCCAAACATGTCAATTCGAGATGACGCTAAAAATTCCAAGGTGTCAGTCGGTTTTGTGCAGAAAACCATGAAGCGTGCTGAGTTATATGTTTACAAGGTGCAGAAAGCCACAAACCGGAATGAAAAGCAAAACATTACTGCGAAAACCCGCGCCCGGAAACTTCACACCCCAAATTGTGTTGCGTCGTGATGGATGATGAAACTTACGTCAAGGCCGACTTCCGTCAACTTCCTGGGCAAGAATATTTCGTTGCCAAGTCTAAATTCGATGTTCCTGAGGATGTTCGAAAGTAGAAATTATCGAAATTTGCAAAGAATTTCCTGATCTGGCAGGCGATAATTGATTCAAGAAAATCCGATTTTTATTGAATACACCCTTTATGCTGATAAATATCCAAATATTAAAAGAGCATCGTGAATTTGCTATGATTTCATTCGTAAACGATCCATCCTTAAATTTATATACACCATCTCGGCATCTACGAAATAGAAATATATTTGCTACAAACCACCATCGTACGAATTATGTCAAATTTGGACCCTTGAACCAAATGATGGGCACATACAATAAGCACTGCGATAATATTGACTTAACAATGACAAAAAAGCAAATTAAAGCAATATTTTAATTCCTCGCGTAGTCGCGTAACGTCTGCTGGCAGGAGTTTTTTTTTTATTTGTTTTGAAGACATATTTTAATTTATATAACAAAGACAAAATTGTGAAAATAGCACTTAAGGTGTTTCGCTGTAAGATCCTTATTCTAGTTATCACTTCGAGTTTTTAAGTGCACCAATATCAGCATTCAGGACACGTACAACAATGAAACTGTTATTCAACGTTTGCTGCGCTGCAGCATACATAAAGTAGCAATTTCAGGTGCAATGAGGCACTAATTTCTGAGATTTGTGTTATTGAAAATTCGAAGTGGAAGTGCATGTATAGCCCTCGTAGCGGCCATTTGTGGACTCTACAGGGAATCACCTTAAGGCAATTATTGTAAAATGGTCTACACTGATTGACGACAAACAGAATAAAACATAAAAGGTGGGAAAAGATAGAAATGGATGATTTGCTATACCTATATACCCTTTTCCATGACCTACATAATCTAGATGTAGATACTAAGTATCACTTTTTACTGTTAACTGTAACCTTATCATTCCCTTTTTTCACATTTGCTGAAGAGAACATTGATTCTTGATTCCATTCAAGGAAATGACTGTTTTCAACAATTTATCAAGTAGGCAAAACATTCTACGGATTTAAAGGCTATTTGCGTCCCTAAGTGAACCCTCCGTGCAAGATGTAGTAGTAGAGGTGGCACAGGACTAGCGGCGGTTGGCTAGTTATTTTCCGTTATTGTTCATGAAAATTACACTATTTTGTAATAAGAAATACGAAAAAAAAATAAATGTACGAACGGATTTGGACAGGTTTCGCCTTGTTTCATACGACCAGAGGGTGTATGCTGGTCACAATTCACAATTGCCTTACTAAATTGATTTCCTACGCAAGTGATCAATATTTGATGTGAATTTTGCGAATAAACACGGGGAGCATTTCTTACAGCAAAACTTGCCATACGACATGCTCATTTTCGTCAACAAACTAACACTAAGTGCACCTCACCCACCGTGTCCTATTCCTTTTATGAGTTCAGTCTAAACCTTTAATTTCTTATAATCGTCAAGGGCCACGCACAATGGATCCGATTGTGAGATCAGTTCCGGCAAATTTGACAGACTGCCTACCAGCATGGTGAAAATGATGCCAGGAACCGTATCAAACTCACCTTGCACTCCTTGGAGTTGGTCTGCCAGACGCGAACCGAGTGATCATTTGAGCAGGACGCCATCAGTGAACCGTCCACGTTGACCCGCACCATCCGGACCCATTCCCGGTGGCCGGTGAAGGTTTTGACGCAATACCCGGTGGCTACTTCCCACATTTTGATGGTTTTGTCCCGCGATGCCGACAGTAGATAATCACCGGCCGGTACAAACGACACGGACGAAACGTTGTGATCGTGTCCGTGCATGGTTTTGACGCATTCGAATGTCTGCTGGAAGTCCCACAGCTTGATCGACAGGTCCGAACTGCAGGAGGCTGTTGTTGGAGGGAAAATAAAGATTTAATAAACGTCTCAACGAAGTAGTTCAGCATAGCGAAATACCAACCTAACAGTTTTCCTTGTGAATCAAATGCCAGATCCTGAACGGAATCTGTGTGACCTTTCAGCGTCCGCTCGTATTCGCCCGTTTCAAAATCCCAGATTTTGATCGTGGCATCTTCGGACGCCGAAGCCATCATACTGAAAACGGGATGGAACACCACCCGTGTGACTGTTGCTCGGTGCCCAGCGAGTGCGAATTTCTCCGGTGGCCGCGGTATCCAATCGGTGGGCGTACGTTTGGCCTTTGTAGGTGCACCCTCGATGGCTTCCTTCTCGGCTTCGGACAATTTTGCCTCCAGCTCCATTACTTTCTTCTGTAGCCGTATCACTGAGGTCCACTTCTTCTCCAGCAGTCCACCGTACTTCCGTTCGATCTCGTTCGGCATATCTGCCTCTTTTCTGAAAGCCTCCAGCGCGTCTGTGTATCCATTGCTTCCTAGGTAGTCGGCAATCGCTTGGTTACTGGAAGGAAGGAAGAAAAACGAGTGGTCATTTAGCATGCTTTTTTTAAAGGTCTACGTTGATAGTGACTATTCTAGAGGGTCGAATGATATATTACACCTGTGCAGATTTTTTACCCGTGGCTATTTAGCGGAAAGATGTAGGATTTGTTTGTCGCGTTCGTACCGACGAACCAGGTCATTTAGATTTGCTGACGTTGTTATGATTTTTTAACGACTGTATAATTAAGATTCCTTCAGCTTTACTCCCCTAGCACTTAATCACAATGCCTAAACGTACGGACGGACAGCACACACGCACACTTGAGGGTACCAATACCAGACACATGTCCATTCATCGTGGTCGTGTCGAACAAGCGGAGGACAATAAGGCAAAATTTGTCTTGTGGATAATAAACCTTAACCGTAACCTTGCCCGAGAACTACCGCGTAAACTGTGCGAAAAGTGAATCGAGTGGGAAAACTGCCGGGTGGTGTGGCGTTGATTTTTCGTGTTCTCACTCCGTGGTGTGAGAAAAAACAACTTAATCAATTTAAATGCACCTAATTCTAGGAATATTAGAGTCGGACCCCAAGTCAGATTTGGGTGGTTCTGTTCACACAGTTTCTAAGGTTGACATATTGCATCAATCTAAAGTGCATGGTTTGAGATAATTAAGTCATTCTAATTAGCGCTGTTTTCAAAGGCTGCGTCGCATTCGTGATGGTGCAACGCGAAAGATAGTGGATACTGCGTGCAGTTGGTGCGGAATTTTGTAATCGTTTATCACTGCTGCTCCGGCTACCTGGCAACCGTTGTTATTGGTTGACCGAACCGGCTGTTGAGGTTATTCGATCAAAACTGATCAAAGACTTTTTAATTAGTGAATGTCTGATCGGCATAAGCAATCATAGTTTGCATATGGGCATGCAGTTGATGCTAATTTTAAAAGTTGACTGCCAAGATCGATAAACTTGTAGGATGCATGGAATTACAAATCGGAAATTCTAGCCAGTTTATTGGGATGATTGCACGGTGTAGACGGGGCCGGATATTAATAGCGAATTGAATCTAGGATCCTCAGTACTTGTTTAAATAAAATGATATTTGAAAATAGTGATTTTTCTAAAAAAATATTTAGAATAAACTTAAAAAAAAAAAAAACTATCAAAATTACCCCGTTTTACGGCATCTAGTTTTCAGGTTAATTTATGAAGAATTCCATGATAATTCAGAGCAGACGCCCAAGTTAATTCTGAAATTCCTATCATACATTTTTTAAACAAAATTGCATGGTTATTTTGATGTCGAATTGAAATCAAAAATAAAACTCCGGAAAAGTTTAGTTGCGTTTCAAATATTTTTTACGCAACTTTTGAAACCTCATGCACTTTACATCGGAAATTGGAATAGGACGAACAATAAATTTGAAATATTGCCGAGTGATTAAATTCTAAAAAATAAGATGGGAAACTGATGAAATTTATTTAGTAAAAAATAGAAAACCGCTCTGTAGAGTTTATTTATTTTTCCCAGTTACTTTTCAAATTTTCGGTTTTCCCTGATTTTCACAGTTTGCTGGCTTTCGTTAAAATAGTCTTTAAAATTAAAGTCAAAGTTTTACCAAACGTTCAACTATTGAGATTTCGGTAAAAAATTACCGAACACGACCATTTTTAATTTCCTTTCTCAGAATTCCTTTGGAATTATGCCCTAACAATTCTTAAACCCGATTTTTAACGGATTTACCTTCGAACTTTCTGTATAATTCACTTGAAATTATCTTTCTTATCTCAGAATTCAATACCCCTCGGAATTTCTTCGGAGTTATCATAACACTCTTCTCAGAATGTTCATTAGAAATGGACCTGTAATCCTCTATATAATACTCATGGAATTTCCCATAGAACCACCTAAAAGTTCTTCTTTGAACTGACTTCACGTTCTAGTCAAAACACTCTAAGAGTTCTTCCAAAAACCCCTTTGGAATTTTTATCTGACATAAAGTCTGGAACGCGCAAAAATTGGTCAACTTCAAATTGGTGTATTGCTGTTAAAATGCATAACAAAAAACCAGCATTTGGAAGTTGAGTGTATATACAATGGTTGATATGATGAGTTTTCACCGTTTGCTCTACAGTTTTCAAAATGACGTCCAAGCAAGAGGAGCAGCGTGTCAAATTTTTGCTCGCGCAGCAAGAGAATCCGACGTTCTCACACGAAACTTATGTGAAGGCGGATTTCAAGCAGCTTCCGGGACAGGAGTTTTATACCGCATCAGGAAGAGGCAAGGTGGCTGAAAATTTAAAAGCCATCAATCTATCGAAGTTCCCGAAAAATATCCCGTCTGGTAGGCCATATGCACGTGTGGTCTAAAAAGCAGAACTCCGCCCTATCGAACGGTATTGGACCTTGGTCAAACGGAATCTAAAAAAAAAACTAATAAATCCATGGAAAACGAGCATCAGTTTAAATCTAACTGGCGTTCGGCGGCGAATAAGGTCGATGAGACCACTGTGCAAAATTTAATGGAAGGGGTTAAGTGGAAGACATGGCAGTCCGGATTTGGCAAACCAAAAGAATAAACGAACATTTTGACGTAGGACTACGTCTGTGATTTCTATATAGGGGTAGGGTAAACGCTCCTATAGTTGCGGTACGTTAGAAGCGTTAGGTTCCTATTGTTGTGTATTGAGTCTACATACACAACAATAGGAACCTAACGCTTCTAACGTACCGCAACTATAGCAGCGTTTCCCCTACACTTTGTGAAAACCGAAAATGGAACATGTAACGAAATTATGAAAGATTTTGAACGTTAATAGCTCAGTTGCCCCTGGAACAATTTCAATAATTTTATCACCATTCGATCAGAATTTCCGACTGTTGATTTTCAACAAGAAACTATTGAAAAAGTTGTAAATGTCAAGCATTGTCCAAAAGCGTCGAAATAGCTAACAAATCCACCCATTACGTAATGCCTATGTTGCTTTCTCAACACAGTCATCAGAGAATCGTTTCTAGACGAAACATGTCAATGTTGTTGACAAGCTTTAGCTGGTCACTTATTTTCTACGGCCTTCCAACCTGTCGCAGACATCAGTTTAACCCCTGTTCAGCAGCAGACGGGCCGGGACTCTTGCGAGTGCCCAATCATTGAACCGAAAGATATGGGATTGTCCGGTTCGATTTGCTGATCCAGCTACCTGTACTGCCATCGGCCCTTTTCAAGGCCACCAAGATTTTCCAAAGAGTTAAATTTCTGAACATGTCCCAACTAAAATTCACATCAAAAGGTTCTTTTCAGGGCAATCCTAGCCATACTAAAGAGTATAAACAGAGAGAACCCCGCTCAAATCCCTATTCCTTCACAAAACCCAAGCTCCAACTGCAGTTAACAAATAACATTTATTATATAAGACCACGTAGTCTTACATCACCATTGCGTACAACCCCATAGGGCTGTCCCTTGTAGTTTTTCCTTTAAAAATATGAATTAAACTACCAAAAGAAAAATAAGAAGATTTTTTTGATATGAATTTTGACTGAAAGAAACGATTTTTTTGTCGACTAATTTTTGCGCGTTCCAGTCTTTACCTAGTTGTTATCTCTAGAATTCATTCTAAAATCTCTAAAACTCTCCAATTAGCTCTTGAAAGTGATTGTCAGGGCTGGTAGCGATCAATGCTGTCAAAAATAGTGATTTTAGTGACCATGTTGAAGAAATATTGGTCACTTATTCTCATAAACACTTAAAGATGTACGATAGGAACCTTGAAAGCGAAAAATTCAATAGAAAGTTTATGACCAAACCTTCAAGTGTCTACTGCCTGGAAAAACCTGAAATACTGGGAGTTCTCAGTTTGCTTCTCCTGAAAATACCTGGAAGTCTCAAGGAATTTAAAATATTTTTTTGCTAAGGATATTCCAAAGAAAAGAATGAATTATAAATAAAAACATTCAATATTCCTAGTTATTTTCATTCACACATTTGAAATCGGAGCATAAGTCCTCGTAATGTTTTATTGAATACTAAGGGTCACCCCCAGGGATGTTAAAAGGAGGATTACAGTTAAGTCTGAGAATAACTCTAGGAGATCTTCAAAGAAATTCGGAAAATAACTCCAGGAGAGACTGCCAAACAAATTAAGGGGAGAAAATCTAAGGAATTTGTGAGGAGAAATGAAAATGAATTGAAGGCTTTCAATGTGAGCAGAATTCCAAGGGAAGGAGTGTGATTAAAAAAGAAATCTGAAGTGAATTCAATGAAAATTCTGAGAATCTTTCCATAGTATTTCTTACTGAGGTTCTCCAAGGAAAATTAAAAGATTCGGAGGATAGTTGCGATAAGCATTCTAACTATATTCTTGTGATATTTTTTAGAGAATTCAGAGAAGCGTTCCAAGTGAATTTCTAAAATAATTTCATAAGAGTTTCGGGAGAATACGAGCGAATGATGAGGAGAACTCCAAGTGAATTTGCATGAGAAATCTCGGTTGAATATGCAATCAACTATTCTGAGGTCTTCAGAACAGCTTGAAAGTTCCCAAAATATTCATGAAGTTAATGAAACTGTCTTGAAGTTTTTTTTGTAGTGTGAGAAACTAGCCTGATGCTCGCAATACTTCTCATCATTGTTTTTAACTTCTCTAAACTTTCTCGGACTTCCTA
Source organism: Ochlerotatus camptorhynchus (assembly GCF_037179485.1). Taxonomy (NCBI): domain Eukaryota; kingdom Metazoa; phylum Arthropoda; class Insecta; order Diptera; family Culicidae; genus Ochlerotatus; species Ochlerotatus camptorhynchus. The sequence goes on along the minus strand of NW_027040682.1, from coordinate 3,396,786 downwards.
AAGTTTCCACAATTTTCTTAACGATCATGAATCTTCTCTAAAGTTATTACAATTCACTACGCTCAGGATATCTGCTATTTCTTGAAGTTTTTTTTAGTATTTTAGCGAGATCAATATCTTTCTTGAAGTTCTCGAAACTTCAGTGTTTGCAGTACTGATGAAGCTTGTTGTACTAACATGAATTTAATTGAACTGTTTTAAAAATGTTAAGCTTCCGTGAAAACCCGACTTATGTGAAAACCTAAATAATTTTCTGAACAGGGAGCGACCCCAGCGTAATTGTTAGCATCCATACCTCTCACGCCAAAGTCACGAGTTCAAATCTCAGGAACTTGATTAAGCTCTCGCAACGAAACAATTAATATAGTTCTATGATTTTCACTGAAATTCTCAAGATTTGTCGATTTTCGAAACTTACAGCTTCTTCAATAGTCTAGAGTTTTTTTTTATGTATTTAAAACTGCCCAAAATATGTCTCAATTTCCTTAAAACTCTCTAGAGTTACCTAAATATCTAAGTATTTTGAATTGTTCAACAATTTTCCTTATGTTTTATAAAATTTATAAACGCTCACGAAACTATGCCTTAAATAACTAATTTTCCCTGGATAGTCCAGCCCTAAAGTTTTCTATGCTTACCTTAAGGGGAAGCTCACCGGCCCAAAAATAAAAAAAATATTTTCGGTACCTTTTTATTTTTCTAAAAATATTGGGAAAAATTATCAAAAATCCAAGAAAATCAGTTTCTTCTTTAGATTTTTGTCAAAAATTACATGCAAAAAAAAAAATTTCTATCCCATCATGAAAAAAAATTGGACTCTCAGAAAAACCAAAAAGTTGATGTTTTGTGGTTTTTTGAGTCCAACTTTATGCCATAATGACTTATAAAACATGTTTTTGCACGTGAATTTTCTTTAAAAAATTAGAAAAAATGTGATTTTTTTAGATTTTTGATACTTTTTTTCAATATTTTTAGAAAAATCAAAATGTAATTTTTTTTTCGGTTAATTAATGTTTAAGTTAATGGGATTTTTGTGATGTTATCTGATCGTCCTCAAAGTACTCGGAAGTTCACTGAATATAACGAAACAATCTAAACATATCTAAATTTATTAGAAGTTCTCTGGAATTTCTTGAAAATATCGGTGCTTGCTAAAAGAAGTTCGTTGATGTTCTCTAAGAGAACATTAACTTAGCAAAATTTTTGGAATTTTTTTTGGATCTTGAAATTTCTATGATATAACACCCTTGATATACTCTCACATTTTCCGGATGTCCATATTATTGTTATTGCGTTCCAGAAATTTTCTCTGAACAAACCGAAGTTTTCGGAAATTTTCTTGAAGCTTCTTTAAGGTTTCTGCAATTTCCTTGATTTTTTTTAACTGTCCTTTAATTCTATGATCTGTCTTGATGTTCTCGGAGCTTCCCTAAATACAATTCTCGTGAACACCTTTAAACTTCTCTGGAATTCTCTGGATTTCGGTGAAGTTCCTTAAAATATTTCTAAAGTTTTCATAAATTTTCTGAAGGCCTCTGTACTGAATCTCTCGGATCATCTTAAAGGGGGAAATACAAGTAAAATTTTTTTTGTCGATTTTTTATATTTTACTTTAATTTTTTTTAAATGCTACGAGCACGAGGAAGGAGTGATCTATGGCCCCGGTATCGCCGATTAACCGTAAGTTCCAGAAATCATGTTTTTACACAACCCAAAACTTTAAACGCGTTTTTCTCGAAACGGTGTTTTCTAAATTGGCGGGAAAGATAACTCAAAAAGTTCTCATCCAAATGACTTGAAACCTGGCGCATCTTAAAGGAAATAGATTTTTACTCTATGTAAACTACTGATATCACAAATTAACAATAAATAATTCCGAAAATCGTCGATTTTTTGACGTCTTACTTGTATTTCCCCCCTTAAGGGTTCTCTTAAGGGTTCTCAGTGTTCACTCGGCTGTCGACAGAAGCAGACCACTCTCAATGTGTGTCACGCGATCGCCTGTTTACTCGGCAGCAACCATTGTGTGGTCCTCCTCATTGTTCTTCATCAGCAGCTCTTTCAGTCGATGCGTCGTCGACTTTGGAAAGCAACCGTTTCGTTATGAATGTGTGAGTTCTGACCACGTTTTGCGTCCATTGCTACAATGGAAGCGCTCTGATCCCCGTTGGCGAATCTGCCATACAATGGAACCACTGGAAGCAGCTCCAGTTCTGATGGAGGAGGAGGCTTTTTGGATAGCGGAAGATAAAGTGTTTATTGTGCTGTACCTTTTGATTATAGTTTTAAGATGTATTGTATAGTGAACAAGAATCCCCGGCTCTGTAAAGTTAATTCGGTTGAGCCTTATCAAATAAATAAATTAATAATTAATTAATCTTAAGGGTTCTCGACTTTATTTCAGCACATCATGGAATTATCCTGATTTTTTCTAATCTCACACTCATAGATTTTCAAACAAATCCCTAAATGTAGGCCTATCCTACACACTGCAAGAAGAATTATCAATTTTGAAATAAATTCACGTTAAAAAAAAGTTTAGAATAGTGACTGATTACAAGAAAAAGTGACTTTAGTGACTTGCTTGAAAAAAGTGAACACGTCACTAAAAAGTCCCTAGTCCTGTCTTTAAATTTGGTCAAGGTACATAGATCTTATTTTTTCCATAGAAAGGACGAAGTACATTTTTTCCCGGTTTGTCATCGAAATTCACGGGTTTCTAACATTGAAAGGTTATAACTATACAATGTTGCTTCACTACCACCTCTTAGTCAATGCTTCAATCGATGTTTTCCCCATCAGTAAATTCAATAATAAATAATTCATGTCTGATGATCACATAAAATTCCACGGATGCAATCTAAACGTTGCTTCATCTAATGGACGCTGCGACCTACTAATTTCAATTATCCGTTCAAATTCTCCAATTTTAATTACATCCAACAAGCGAAGCATTATCGTATCGTTTTATCTGCAAGTGCTTGACCTTATTAGCTTTTTCCACCTTCCTACATACCGGGTGGTGGCAAATCGATATTTGCCTTGGAAGGAAATAAAAACTAAAGCAATTTTCACGCCACACCACTACCAACCGACCCAGGGGCAGGGGGAAGAGCGGGAAGAGCGGGCAGTGGGGGAGGTGACCTTTAGATTGGCAACCAATTCCAACTACAGCCCACTTTCAGTTTCAATGTTTTCAGCATCATTTACAAGATCGGGCTCTCTCAGGTGTGCGCAGGCTTCGTGAAAAACCCGTTTTCCTCAGCAGCAGTATACTACGTTCGCGCTCGTCTAAATCCTAAAATAAAGAACGTGAAAAGTGCTAACCGTTTATACTCTACCGTCGTCATCGTCGTCGTCGTCAAAAAAGTTGCGAAATTTTTCTGCCAGTTACTAACTGGTTAATAGTCAGCGCAGAACTAGCATGCCCTCTCAAGTGCACCATCGTCGTCTTCGTCGTCGTTCTACTCTATCGATTGATCTAGTCACAAGCTCTCTAGGTTAGGTTTTAATGGCAAAGTGGTCCTAATAAATTCCCACTCGTGCACTCACTCGGCTCTGCGCCGCTCGCACTTGCGACCGGTTCCGTGGATTCCATAACCATCCAAGGTCAGCGTGGAAACGTAGTTCAACGATCTGCTACTGTAAACGTTTGCTGCAATATAACCGTTCTTAGCCATAGGTTCGTACGCTTCGGGCACACGAATGATCTTCCAAATTGGTACTGGGGATAGATAGTGTCGGCAGAGATAAGACAGACTGCACTTGAGAGATTGCAATCGAATCTCGCGGTGGCTCGCTGGCATCTGAGGCCCTACTGAACTAGAGACGGAACATTTTCCAGCATGACTCGACGCGTGGGGTAGATCGTATGGCGGAACTAGAAGTCAAGTAGGTAGCAGCGATATTATTGTTTTGTTACTTTTGTTATGAGGGCTTTTCGTTGATTTACGAGAGCGATTTCGAACTGATTGGCAGTTATATGATCGGAGCATGGGATCAACAGGGTTGAATTATTTTCGATATAAGGTTGGAAGCATTCATTGGATATCTAAACAGTAATATAGGCACTCAAGAATGATAAGTTGAACCCTGTTCAAAACAGAACTGCTTCGCCTCAAGCGCTCTTCCCAGCGCAGCAGCAGAGAGATCACTAAAGGTTGATAATTAATATTTTATATCGCACCCCTTTGGCCGAGTGACGTGGTCTACAATTCACACCAAAGCCGAGCGAAACCGTACCTCCCCGTGGTTTCTTCTGTAGGTCATACGCTAGAGAACACGCTCCGGTTATAAGTCCTATGTGCTTTGCGTATTACTCATACCCAAAACTTGCCTACCCATACCCACTTCTACATGAGCTGCTGATAATCGAAGGCGATCATCGATGCTGTAATTTGCGGTCGTTAACATCGCGTGGATTTTTATTGACTGCGAATCAGTATAAACTGAGACCCCTCCTCCGGCCGGTCACCCGTCCGAGCACAAAGGTAGTCAGCATGTTTCGGTATTTTATGCTTTCGTTTTGCACTTTTGCTCCTATCTTTCTTTTTTACGCAACCTTTCGATTTCCTCGTGTGCACCACACAATGTCCATCTGTTGTTTTGCGTGGATTTCTTCAGGACGGACAATTGGACCACCTCGCTGAGGGCCGTTCGAAGTGAGCCGTGCATCATAAACAAAACCGCAAGGGATTTCCGGCTGCCTATGCATTCTCGTATTGGTAGACATTTTTTCGTAGAATGCAGAAGCTCGCTCAAGGACCTGATCTTGATTTGAAACGGAAACGAAATTATGCAACCAGAGTGTCCTTTAAAAGTTCACTGAATCGAAATGAATTCTGCGTGATGACCGTCTCCTTCGGTTAAAACGATAGTTTCCACGTCACTAGTTTTAATTACCTATTTTAAACGGTTTTGTTAGTGCCCCAATCCTTCAGCTGTGACGGATTCTAATTTCGTCTCTGTCGTCGTTGTTATGAGTTTCTTTCGGTAGGGACACCCCATGAGTCAAACAGAACTAATTTCCTGTGTTTGGCTTGATGCTAAGTTACGGCTAACGAACGCGAAAGATATAAACTGCTAATTCAAGGTACACGGTGTGCGGTGATTGAAGCCGTGGCACGTGCAGAGAACTAGGATCAATTTTTATCTAACGGCCACTGCTACTGTCGATTACGATTTTCAATTAGTTTTTATTCTGCTCAGTGCATATCTTGAAGGATCTTTGGAAATAATTAAGGGTTGATTTATTAGTAATGAATTATATTAAAATTGGTAGCGCAGTCCACTGAATTATTGATGTATGGAATCTGGTATGTTTTATAATTTAGTTAATTTGTTCCAGTCAAACTACTGCTTAACCTTTGCGCGTCTAACCTCATTTTCTCACCCAACGACTTGTTTGAAATCCTTAATCAACCGGAATGAATATAGTATGAGGATATTTCGGTTTTGGTTATCGTGTGGGACTGAGATCGTTGCAAATAAAAGTGAAGTGAGATAAAGCCCGATTCAAAGTAAATTTGAACGCATTCAAGTGATCATAACTCAAGAATTAAACAACATACATGGTTGATCAAAACGTCAAACAAAAGGGTATTTATTTAGCTTTCAAACGATATGTAACAAGTTATTACATTTCACCGTTTCGAACGAACTGTCGCACTTTACTTGTGTTCGATGCCATCATGATCTGCACAGTCGCTGGTGACACTGTACCGGCGAACTTATTCCACTTTAAACGCATTTGTCACTTCTTTACCGCATCCTCGAAGTTTTCGCTTGACAATTGTCCAATATTTTTCGATCGGTCTGTACTCAGGGCAATTCGGAGGATTAATCTCTTTGGCGACGAAAATAACATTGTTTGCAGCATACCATTCTAGTACCTTTTTGCAGTAGTGGCAGCTGGCTAGATCCGGCCAAAACATAACGTTGGTCTTGTATTGCCGAATGAAGGGTAAAATACGCTTTTTCAGACACTCTTTAATGTAAACCTTCGACGTCATTGTGTGAGATGTGATGAAAACCTTGGTTTTAAGGCCACAACTGCAGATTCCTTGCCAAATCATTAGTTTCCGAGCTAACTTATCAGCAATAAACAAATTTATACCTGGAAGGGACATCCCCACGACCAGTTGCCCGGTAAAATTTTCGTCCGGGGATTTGTTTATAATCCATTTTGACATATTTTTCCTCATCAATTAAAATACAGCCATCAAATTTCGTCAAAACTCGTTCGTATAGTAATCGTGCTCGCTTTTTGGCCACTAAATTTTGTTTCAGGGAGCGTTTCGGATGTTTACTGGCACAAAAAGACTTAAACCTATCCTTTTCTTGAAAGGATGTTACGCACGGTGGAAAAGTTGGAATCGTATTTCTTTGCCAAATCACGTATGGAGACAACTTTTTCATCAGCTCTTCGTCCTTAGTGCCACTTTTATGATAGATGCACTGTGCTCTATCCACACTCAGAGTATCCTTGTAACGTTTGATTACAAGACTCACCGTTGACTTTGGGAATTTTAAGACTTTTGCTATTTTTGAGGCAGACCAAGAAGGGTTCTCTAGAATTTGTGCACAATTAATTTTCTTTTTTCAAGTTCCATGATCCGTAGTTTCGGAATGCGTCGATAAATCGAGAAAAACTTTTCACCAGTTTCGTCGTCAATGAAACATCAACAAATCCCTGTCAAACGTTTTTTGTTCCAACCACCAGTGGTTTATTAAACCGTGCATCCAGATTTACTTTGAATCGAGCTTTAGAAGAAAATTAAACATAATTATTGTACGGCAATTAGAGGCTGATGTGTAATAAGAGCTTTTGGAGATAAATGTTGTGTTATTAGATAGAATTTAATGTAGCTTAGAATCGGTAAATTTCGAGGAGCGTATTTCCAGCTTCTGCATTTCTAAACCCAAGAAATGCAATGGTGGAGCGGTTTCAATTCATAGTTCATAAATCAGCATCATTGGACATCTATCATGGAATTATTTGCCATATGAGTCACGAAAATGGAGGTGAAAAAAGTGGTAGCATCTTTTCGTCGTGGAACTTTATTCGAGTCGTTTGCAGCCATTTCTGAACCAAGTGAGTGCAGAGGTGGTGCAGTTTGAATTCAAAATGTGTGAAGCCACCCCCCATTGGGCATTGATTATGGCTGGATTTGGTGAGTTTGTTCCAGTTGGGAGACATGCTTATTTTTTTTTCTTTAATTAAGAGATTTTTAGCCATAGGCTAGTTCATCTCTTAGAGACATGCTTATAAATTTGTTATCACTGATCTTGATTTTCGCGCGTCGTGTGCAGTTCGGTTGTTGCGATTAGATGCGTATGTTGAGTTTGGAATTTCGGAAAGGGTGTATGCTTGATTCAGTTTGAAAAACATTGTTAACTGCTTTCGGGGACGTCACTTCATTTGAATAGCTTTTTGTAAAGTCTATAGAGCATACCGTTTTTGCTTATTTAGATCATGGTTTTTTTTTTTCTCTGTGCGGAACATTTGATCTATTGTAGTATATCCAGTGTCCTTAGTTTAGTGCATGTCGTATTACTCCATCACTATTAAGAAATGATGAAATATTCGGTTTTGATACAGTTGTCATTCTTGCCTTCACATCGCAAGGAATCGATTCTAATTGAAAGGTCCCGCTATTTATACCATTCGGAGTGTTGGAACACCCTCCAAAGGCGCGCCCCTTTGACAGTCAAAATAGGATTCCTTAGCAACAAAAATAAGCAATGACACCGATAGTCTTAACCACTTCAAACTATGGAACAACGAATAGAAGTTTGGGAATCACATACATGAAGACTAACTAACTCATTTTTTACTTGTTTCAAGATCATCCTCTGAGTACAAAACCGAGTCTTAACACTATCAACAAGGCATAAAAAGTAACGAGGACTAAGATGTGTTCCTTTGATTACTAAAAAATCCTGTTCCCCTAGTTTGAAGCAGTCATGACTAGGAATCGGTGGTAGATCTTACATTCCGTAACGTACCACGAAAAGGTGATCAACCCACGTTACGGGGCAAAAAATATCATGGGTTAGAACCCATGCCTCGTTACATTACAGAGTTGATCTATTGTAGAAAATCTTGAATGATAGAACTCGGCGGAACGATTCGGAAAAGTAATACTTATGTTTAGAACAAAGTGACGTACGCTTGGGCCGGTTCGGAAGACATTGTTAACTGCTTTCGGGGATGTCGTTGATAAGGTCGCGTCATTTGCTTACCAGGCTTTAAAAGATCGCATCACTTTCCAATGTGAATCCAGATCTAATTCTCTTTTCCCACTAACAAAAAACGATGCAGAGGTTTACTCGGTCTCTAATAACAACGGTTGCCAAAATAACAATCCTTTCCATCCCCAATTACCGTAAGGACGTGGCCGGTGTCTTTATTGACCTCAAAAATAAGGATTCACCGGATTTTACACACAGAGAATGGATTGCTAATCCCAAGTCCCATTCATATGGTTCTTTGTGGAAATTTCGCTAAATCTGATTAATCACGGAGTAGCAACTACTGAAATATATGATCATCAATGCTCATACTCATGAATGCATATAGTATGAGAATACTCTCAGTAACTTAAGTTCCCGTTTTTCCTGGTTTATCACGGGTGCCCAGCATGTTTTTTTCCGGTTCCATATAAACAGCTTAATAAGGTTAGAAATCTCAAACAAGCTAGGCCATTTTATTTTAAATGCAAAAACCAAAGAAAAAATCCTTTTCTTCTCTAATGAGAAATAAAATATATTTTTTAGAATTTTAAAAAAATATTACGTTTCAAGATTGCAACAATATGTTGTATAATTTAGATAACTATTTGAAGTTTAAAGAAATTTTTGCATATTTTTAAAAATTTCAGAATTGTGAAATTTGTTTACGATATATATACACTATTTGAAGGGCACTAGACTACATTAATGGATTGAGCATAGAAATTAATTTATTATTTTCCTTTATTTAACATCGGTCTCTATTCCGCAATCTAGTGCCAATCACCGGAGGACATTGATTGCCATCCATTGTGCAGGAAGGCAGCTTCCACAGCTGCAAAGGATATCGCACCCATTCACAACACACATGGGCTGGGACCAACGGCTTTACTTCTCCGAAAGAAGACGTGATCAGAAAAATCCCACCGACCTCGGCTGGGATTAAACTCAGACCCATTGGGTTCCAGAAAATATTTTTGAAAATAATGAAATCTATTAAATAATATTTGATTTATCGCACTAACATTGTTTGAAGTAATGTGAGATTTTTTTTCAATATATTTAGGTAAAACCAGTTTTATTTTTAGCATTGCAAGATAGCACGCCGGTGATGCCTAGGTTCAATCCCAGTCGGCGCCGCCGGGATGTTCTGAGGCATATCATCTCTGATCACGCCTTCCTTCGGGGAAGTAAAGCTGTTGGTCCCCGGTTCATGAGTTGATGGGTCGATCGGTAGGGTCCAGGTGTGTGGAAACTGCCTTGGCGTCAGTAGCATTGATGCTCAGCACGGAAAACAAGATCGACGGAAAACAAATAAAAAAAAAGCAATGCAAGATATTTGACTTCAATAGTACAGTTTTAAAAGACCTCAGATTAAAAAAAAAACGCTTGAACTTTTTAGGATTAAAACACATTGAGAATTGTGGAGGAATTTTAGGGATAAATCAAAACTAAAGGTGAACCCTATGCTAGAGACTACGATGAGGATTTTGATTTGAATTCCATGGAGCTCTAAAGCAAAACAGAAGGAAATTCAGGTATGATTCTAAGGGACTTTGGAGGATGATTCAAAGAGAATTAACCCTACGGCCAAATTAATGACGACCGACGGCTGAAAATCTCTTAAATGTTGATCAATCAATTAATCAAAGAGCAATTCCGCGAAGAGCTGCAAAAATATGGAAGATAGTTTCAAAAGGATCTAATTCTTAATATAGTTTAAAAAAAACTCGCATTTCAAGCTTATTGCTTATCCCATATTGGCTCATTACCTGCTCTCAACGTATTGTTCTAGATGTATTTCCACAGCTATTAATTGGGACCTTTCCATTCCTGTACTATTTTTGTATTAGTATAATTGTGTGTCAAGTATAATCCTACTCTATGCTCTGAACCCAGCCACCTCCAGCATGGCCTTGCTTTGTAGTTGCACCTTTACCGAGGCTCCTCGGAGGATTCATAAAAAATTTTGAGAAGTTTCTGGGAGGGTTTGGCAGGAAACTCCGAGCAATCTGCAAGGGAACTCAATGTAGAGTTTCAAGAAAATTCCAAAAGATCCTCTCAAGGGCATTTTGAGAAGAACTTCAAGGAAATTCAGAGGTGATTTCCATGGAATTCTGAGGTGAAATGCAGGGAAATTAGGGAAGAATACTTTTCTAAATTATCAATGCCATGTCTAAGAGATTTCCGATGAATTATTATTAACAGAATTCGATTAAGGTTAAAAAATATCATAAGGATCCAATCAAATTTCCAGTTTTTCACGGTTGTTTTCGATTTCCGGTTAATTCCCAGTTATTCTTGCTTTTATGTTTAAGTGGCTACCATGTTCAAAGGCCGAGTGGGTCTTTGAACCGAATGATATATTAAACTTGGAAATTTATTTAGAAAACAAAGGGATCCACGGAATAACATTTGAATCTCGGACTGAGAAATTTGTTGAAGATTATATGAGAAAATTTCGAGATTTAGAGACTAGGCCAGTTTACTTGTCGAGATTTCAGACACCGAAAAATTTAAAATATAAAATGTGAAGTGATTGTCAAGATGTCAGATTTAAAAAAAAAATTATCGCTTGGACAAAATGTTCAGATGTTCAAGAGGTAATTCTTAAGGAATTCTTGACTGCCTTCCAAACCACAGCAGCGATTAGCGAAGAATTAACTCTTCCAAAAATTTCAAGCAAACGCTCGTGAACTTCATCGCATCATCCGGGAGAGAGAAACTTTTCGACGAGAATGATGGAACCTCATGGCTTCAGATAAAAGCAATTCAGTCTGGAAATTGTTTTATTTGTTAGAGATTTCATGAAAACGAAACTGCTTTTTCATAAATGGCCTATGGAAAATCATATTGCTATTATTCAATTTGATTCACAATCTTCGTTATTTCACGATATATTTGTATTGTAATTCCTTAATTCTCATCAATTCGTACATGAGCAGTAATAGAGATTTCGAAAATCATCAAATTATCTCGGTTGGAAGCAGTGATTAATTATCAAATAATTTGTTTTTTCCCTCAAATTATAAATTATTTGCAAAATCAACGTTTCTGGAAGGTGGTTTCGATCTTCCGAAGCACATTTCACATTTGACTTAATCTGCCAACCTAAAGCTTGGCCACAATATGAGAACAGTTTTGATCATTTTGGTAACTATTTCACTTTAATGATAAGGCAATTTCAGAGGATTTTGTAGAGTTTCATTTTCGATCAGTTTTTTTTGTTACAATGAATTTCTCAAGATTGGATGATATTTATGAATTCCTTTTCATCTTGATTGATGCTTTTTCTAGTGAAAGGCAAATGGCACAATATTGATATTTATTGATGCCAAAATAGATAAAATATGATTTTCAAATGGTTATCAATGCTTTTATCAAATAACCATTTTGAAACAAATCAATCATGAAGTGCTTCGAAAATATACCCTTCAAAACCTTTTCCAACCCCCAACAAGACAGATTCTACTCTTAATGAGGTTTTGGTGGATGTAATAAAGGCAAAGCTTTCTTGACCAGAGTCTATGAATGTTATTTTATAGTAGCCTTGTAGTACTTCATAAAACGTACTATGTTACTTGGGATTCCAGGATGATTCGGAAGAATGTTACAAGGGAATTTGGATAAGAATTCTAAAGGAATATAATTCTCAGAATAGATCCAAAGAAATTCTAAGAGATTCTCTCAAGGCAATTTTGAGAAGAATTTCAAGAGAATTCTGAGAAACAATCTCATGGAATTCTGATGTGAACTCCACGGTAATTTCGGGACAATACTTTGGGAGAATTATAAGAGCAGGAGAATCTTGAGATAATTCTGTTAAGAAATTCAAGAAACTTCTGAAATAATCTTTAATGGAATTATGAGGAGAATTCCGAGGTAAGGAATGAAGAAGTTTTCTAGATTCTGTAACATGGCAAGTTCTCAAGGTTCTAAAGCTACAAACTTTTGCTAGAGGCAAGTGTTAGCAAGTGTTAGAGGCTTAGAATTTTTGTTTACGATTCTAACTGCAATCATTTAGAAAAATTGTCAAGAACTTTTACTTAACAAATTTATGAAACACAGGGACATAGTTCATTTGTTTACGTCTCAGACTTAATATTTGAAGAAATATTCAAAATGTCGGACTTTTTTATAAACAGAATTCGATTCTCATACATTGGAAACACTTTATGATCTTGGATATATTTATTTTCTTCTCAAGAATACAATTTAATTGACTCAAAACGGAACAAAAGATTCTGCGACACGATTTTTTCTTGATGTTTGAACGAATACTAAAGCTACCGAGTTTCAAAGATATTTCAAATTTCTGGCCATAACAAGAGATTGAAAATGTTCCTAGACCATTTTTTGACAATAAACTTGAAAAACTTTCAAGATCACGAATTACAAAAGCAAGAATATTTAATCTAGATTTTTTTTTTCGAAAGCTCAGAAAATTTGTGATAGGTTTATGTCAATTTCGTGATCACAGGAAAACGAAAAGAAATGAAATTTTATAATCTGACAAATTTTGAAGATAAAGTTATTTAATGTCAATATCACGGAATTGAAAAAAAAAATCAAAATATTAGTGATTCCGTTTAACATCAATTAGGTGTTTCATGCTCTTCTATCAGTACTGACCGATGGAAAGTATGCTGCTGGAAAATCGACTTAAGAATTTATGACGAAATTCACATCAATGCTGGTGCAATTTGTTCGACACATTATTTCTACATAATGTCGCTATTACTAAAAAGAACAAAGTGTAGAAATTTATTCACCGCAAGAAGCAATGTTTGAAGAGAAGTTTAAGAGTTTTCGAAAATGTCCATACCGCAAAACTAGTTTATCCACCACATCCACAGGGCGACATCTGTCGGATTTGAGGGTGGTAAGTATTACCTAATGGAACAGTTATCGTTTCCGTCTGTTCGCAACTCTTCTTGTCAGACGTTACACACCGATTTTTAATAAATCATTCGATCACAGTTTTGATGTGTATTTAAAGGCAAATTCTTTAGTATCAACCAGAGTTGGCATGCTAAATTTTTTACCCAAATTGATAATTTGTTAATAACTGGGCCCGGAACTAATCAAATCCGCTCACCAGTTCACAATATCACAACCAAAGATGGTGGAACTTTTTTCAAGAAATAATTGATTTTAGTGTATGGTTCATGCAGCAATGCCAGATCAACGGAATTTTTCCAAGATCTACGAAAATGACCCGATTGTTGTGCAAATACGGATCCAGATGGACAAAATATACAGAATTTTGCTTTTTTTTATAGGGATTTTTATCATTTTCTGCGGAAATTTATGGATTTTGCAATCTTCATGCAAATGGGCACCTTGTCAAAGTATCACCCCTCGCTCAACACTTTCAAAAGTTATGACACCTACGGAATTGACCTAGAATAAATATAACATCATTCAAACACCTATGAGACGTGTGAGAGTGCTGATTTTTTTAGCATCCATGCTGCTGTTAATTACAGGCAAACTGGAATCCGGTGGTACTGAAGAAGTGGTTTACCAAGGTAGAACCATCAACAGTATTCCACCCGATTACAGTTAATGCAGTTTTGCTAATAGTATTACTTTTACATCCTATAATGATGTTCAAGTTGTTCTACATTTGCTTATAATTCCCTTTGTTGCACAGTAGTTCCTCCGTTTGCCAAAATGAGTAAAATCCTACTCAATTTTGAGTTAGTCTGAGCAACCCTGTGTTCAGATTATGTAAATTTCCAAAAATGTGTATGTATAGTTATCTCGTAACCTCTCAAAAACCGTCTTCGTAGTTTATGAATAACCTCTAATGTGGTCGTCGGAAGACTTTTCAAATAATTTTAACAAAATTAATGATGGCTGATTTTACCAATCAAGTTAAACTCCATCACTATGCATACTAAACCAAAATATATCAACAATTTTATGCGAACATATTGTGTTTAGACAAAAAAATCTGTGTTCATTTGACTGTTTGTTTGTGTTATAGTCACAACATATTTAAGGTAATTCGTGACTTGTCCGGGGATCAGATGAACTCGTGACCTTTAGTGTGAGATACACCACTAGGCCGGGACCGTCCCCTTACAGTCAAATGTTAAAATGTATCACAATATGTTATGCAGAAAATTTCTTATATTTAGAAATAGTTAGATTTGTATGAACATTTGACCGTTGCTAGAGTGCTCCATGAGCAATCCATTTGTGGACTAGCCAAGTTGTAACCATGCTGAGTGAAATACAGTCTATTGAAGACCAACGCTTTGAACATGCCACTATGTATGGCATGTATGCAAATAATCTTAAATCGTTGAATAGCAATCAAAACAGCAAACCACTATTAGCTGTTTACAAACAGGTACACACAAAAAAAAATCTTCCATAGGTCCAACAAACGACATACTTGCACAATCTCGACAGAATCCTTCTAACATTTCCCAGCCAATGGCTGGTTCTTTCAAGAACAACATCTTACCCCCTCACGTTCCACCTCTGCGGATGCTGGACCTCTACAGAGCGTTTTAGCAACCACAACCGTGAAAGAGCAACCTACTCCCCGAAACCCCCACATCACATGCCAGGACGGTGTCTTCAAGTGCAACTGCATTCGTTCTAAACCCCTGAAAACTGGTTGCTAACTGCATTGAAACGGTTCTATTACCATGCACTAACATGTTCTATCCTCTCTCTAATGCCATCGCCGGTTCGTTATCCAAACCATCAGCAAACAAATTCGCAAACGAACCAACCGCAGCATACTATTTTACCCACTTAATAAAGATAGCGCTGGGTAGAGCCGAACTTTGCGTCCGTTTGAGCCGGCTATGCATCCACAGCATCCACGCGATCGATGAGAGAGTTGAACGCGCGCGGGTTGACGCTAGACACGAACTCGCTGCTGTTCCATGCTGCTGTGGTGGTGCTTTTTGCTCTTCAAGGACATCTCCATCTTCGCGCTCGCGGTAGAGGAACCTACTTAGCACTTAGGAGTAGCCGCCGCAGTCACAGATCGGAAGAAGGAGGTGGGAGCATTTCTCGGTTTACTATACTTTGCGACATGAAAAACTCGAGAGCAGATCGGACTTTTTCCCTTCTATTTCGATCTCGCTCTCGCTGGCATTACTCTGCTGGAAGTTCTTCCACCGGATCTAGTGAACTTTGTGCATGTGTGAGAGTATCTCTCTCGGGGGTAGTATGTTCGAATGGGGCTGGGGCTGGCAAATTATGTTTACTATATTTTTTTTTCGGAAAATAACAACGTTCAGTCACTCTCCGTTGAAAAGGTGCTAAACCGAGAGAGAGAGACATTGACTTGATCTTGGTGGTGGTTTGGCGATCATTGTGGGAAAGAGTTGCGGTGGCGAGGGGTTCGTTCATTCTAGATTTGGAATTGATTCCGAGGTCTCTGTTGACTGTTTTGCAGAAAAATCTTACTGTCAGGACTAGTAAGAATTCAGTGTTACAGCTACGCTCGTCCGGACCGGAGTTGCACTTGGTCTATTCTTGGTGTTCTCGGATCGGTACAAGAAAAAAAAAACATCCATTCCTTTTACAGAGGGTGATCGTTATATTTAGTAGAGTGATTGAATCAGGTTAGCACATTATGGTTTTATGAATGAAACAAGTAACGCAACAAGTGTGGTGTGCCAACAAAGTGCCCCAGAATTTGGACGGAACCGGTGACACAAGTTCTATCGCTAGTTGGTGTAAATTTTTGTGCAAGGACAGATGAAAAGGGATTTCCTCACCTAGATTGCCATCGATGGAAGCTTGCTTTGTGAGTGCTGTTCGGAGTGATTAACGGTTTTCGGTGGAACAAAAACAAAAGTGAAAAAAGTGATAGAATTTAGTAGGATTGTAGTTTAGCAGCACAAGTTCGGGTGCCAAAATGATAACCATGGATGTGCGAGATAACTTTACGGATTTGACATGGGCTTCGAACTATATTATGAAGATGGCAGTGGACGAGTATCAGGCGGAGCGGAACTGGACGCGATTGGTTTATCAGTATTGGGAACTTGTGGAGGAGCTGATTGGAGGTAAATGATTTCGAAATACCATGCCAAAGTCGTCAGTTCAAACTTACCCGAATAGGGCTGATGACCCTAATATCAGCCTAAGTGTCCCTTAAATTGGGCTCGTACCTTAAATCCGAGGCACTGCATTCTATGACAATTTTTCATTGGCAACCAAAAATAGCCATAGACCAAGATTAAAACTAAATTTCCTCAACTCAAGGAGATTACGTTAGTTGGTTTTCTTTGGAGAATTTGGTGAAATTATAATAAGAAAGATACATATGGGAATTCCATATGCCAGCACAGAAAAAAAAAACTTTTTATGGATGGCTTTTTACACTTTTGTAGCGAGCGTTTTGCCAATGATACTCTACTATGCCCAGGGAAGTCGGGAAAATTTCCAACCCATAAGATTTCCAGACTAGGCTATACATCACTGATGCACTCTCCCTAAAATTTTCTGAACATTAACTGAAAGAAGTTTGGAAAATCACTGATCGGTGATTAGCGGAAGTGAGGGTAAAATGAACACTTGAATTTTATAACGGTGAAATCATCAAAATTCAAATATAAACAATTGAAGGGCAGAAGACGCATCGATTGAATTTCCTGCGTATTTAATTGGTTGATATAAGCCCTTAAAAACGTCAAGTCTTTATTTTATCTGCTATGTTCATTTTACCCCTACTTCCTATACATGTAAATTTTATCTGATATCTGACCGAGGGTGGGCTGTGAATTAAAGAAATTAAATTCCCGCTTTTTTCGCGGTTTTTAACGGGTGTCCAACATGTTTTTCCTGATTTCATATAAACAGCTAAAAATGTTTAAATTAGAATACCAGCATGATTGATGTTTCTAATGACAAACAGTTACCAATATGGCATATAGGGGAAATGTCTCTAATGTTGGCCTATGGATCTAATATTGGGCCCATCGCTTAAAATCCGCTATTAATCAATTTTATCTAGATGAACGCGTTCTTGGGACGTTACTAATGGATATTTTTGGTTGCTATTGAAAATTTAGTCGATTGCTCAATTTATGTATGTGCCCAAGTTAGGGACACTTAGGCCGACATTACCTGCATTTCCCCTATTAAAGATCTCAGTTAAAAAACATAGTTATTAGACTTGGAAAAAAATTAGGATTCTGACACTTCGAAGCATTGGCTCACAATGATGAGAATGCCAAATGAGTTTTGATGAGAATTGTAGAGGAATTCTGGAAAATTTTCAATGGAATTTAACTAAAAATTTCAGGAAATTTTGAGAAGGATTTCAAGAAAATTCAAAGGAGAACTACAGGTGAATTCTAAATATTATGGGGATTGTGAGTAGTATTATAGGGGAGTACCCCTATTGGCATAATACCGTTTTGGCATAATGCCATTTAGCATAACTGCAGTTTTCCATAAACACGGAAAAGAACAGCTCATGATCAAAAGAAGGTAAAATTCAAGACCAACAATTGAAATGGCCTTAACTCCATTTTGTAAACAAACCTTGTAAGACCATTTTCTCGCGAACCGAAACCTTCATTCGCAAACCTAAACCACAATCGGGTAGAGGAGTATTTCCCCTACCTGTTCATTATGTTGGTTTGTCTTTGCGGACGTCGGTTCGCGAGAAAATGGTCTTACACGGTTTGTTTACAAAATGGAGTTAAGGCCATTTCAATTATTGGTCTTGAATTATCATTTAATAGATATTTTCCCTTCATTTGAGCATGATCTGTTCTTTCATATGTTTTGAAGAACCGATAATAATATAATAAAACAAAAACAGGCATGTTCTGTAAAATATTGTTAAAGCATTTATGCTAACTGGCCCTTATTGGGGATTATGCTAAACGGCTTTATGCCAACTGGGGTACTCCAGTATTCTAGGAAACTCTAAGATAAATCGGAAGGAATTTCAAAAAACATTCCAAGGGAATTCAGAAGGGGATTAAAAATGAATTTTGTTGATGAACTACCCTAGAAGTGGCTAAAAACTCCCTAATAAAGTTAATTAAATAAGGCAAACGTAATGATTAAATGACTACAATCCTGAAACTACACCCAATGATCACTTATGGCTAAAACTCTCAAATTTTGATCGATTGATTAATCAAAAAGAAAGTTTGAGGTGAGCTGCAAGGCAATATGGATAATAATTCCAAGGGAATCTAATTCATATTGTAGCTCAAAAAATATGCAGAATTTTAAGCTAATTTGAAGAGCATTCCAAGAATTTTAAAAAGTTTGAGAAGGTTTAGCAGGTAGTTTTGAGCATATTTCCAATGAAACTCGGAGTAGTGTTCCAGGAGGATTTGAAGAAATTTTCAAGGGAATTCAAAGGAGAGATTCAAGGAAATTTTTCTCTGTTATTCTGGTAAATGTTGGGATAATACTTTCCAAATTCGAAATGGCATACTAAGAGATTTCCAGAAATATCCCAAGCGAATTGTAAAGAATATAATGAAGAGAAATTAATGCAAATTCTCGCGAGAATTTTTAAGAATACCAATATAAATGTACATATAGTGAAGCGTTTTGTGGAGGGAATTCCTAAAGTTTCTGCACAAAATTCCGATATTTTTGGAGACAATTTCTAGGGAATACCGGACAGAGTCATAAGATTATTGAGTGGAATCCTGAAAGTAAAAGTAATTTTGAAGACATTTTGAAATGATCTTTAGGAAATCCTTAAGAAATTCACAAAGCTATCCATGTTTCAATTTAGTTATGTTTTAGATTCCGAATACAGAAATTCCACATCCAGTATTAGGGGGGGCAGTGAATTTTCATTTCAAAATTCCCGGTTATTTCCCGGTTTTCCTGGATCAAATCTAAAAAAAATCCCGGTTTATAATATTCAGTAAAAAATTAAAGTATTCAATGATAAAAACAATCAAAACGTGCCCAAGTGAAAATTTGCGATGATATTTGTGGGTATATTATCTTTAAAAGCAAAACTACAGAAATCATTTGAAGTTGAAAGTTGAAAAAACGAAATGGCACGCTTTACATATTAAAAAGTGTTTTTATTTGATATGAATAATGCCAAAACTGGGTTGCTGAAATAAGTAAGTAGAGGGAATGGCTCTAATGCTGGCATATGGATCTAAGATTGGGTCCACCGCTTAAATTCTGCTATTTATCAATTTTATCTAGAAGAACGGGTCATTGGGACGGTACTAATGGATATTTTTGGTCACTATTGAAAATTTAGTCGATTGCTGAATTTTTGTATGGGCCCAAATTAGGGGCATTTAGGCCGATATTACATCCATTTCCCCTATCTGGCATTTTAATTCATTAGTTTTAAAACTTCAAAACAAGGAAAACTTCACCACAATGGCAAGACTCGATTATTTAAACAAGGCTATGTTTTGTGTTTTGAAATTAAAATTTAGTGAAACAGCTTTTGAAATGAGTGTCAAAGTTTTATCGAACGTTCAGCTGTTGAAAGTTTGTTTTACCGAAGTCGATTATAATTTCTAAATGTGTATGGTGAGTACTCAAGAACACCGGATTTGTATTACACAGCAAAAAATAAATTTTAATATTACATCCAAGAGGATGCACTACAATCATGTCGAAAATCTCATCAAATTTTTATGGCCATTACAATAAACAAATGCAGTAAAAGCAGCATAATGTCAGTTCATGCACTGTATTAATGATAATATTTTCCTTTTTGACAACTAATATTAAACCATATTTTCGAAACGATTGACGTGCATCCACTTTGATGTGATGTTTGCTGTGTATGATATACTTTGGTATAAATTAACGGACAATTTTCCTCAGGACACCAGAATCATGTTGTGATGTGGCCGATAAGTCGGTCCTTGGTACTCTTCGATTTAAAAACTTCTAGCAAAGATCGACCGTTTCTAATAGTAACTTTCAATTGAGAGAAAGGGTAGTATGAATACCACCATGTTGCACGCACACCAACGCTTACTTATGGGACTTCAGCATAGAGTGTTTTTACGTTTAACCAGCGCACACTAATGCACCACTTAAATTGAAAGAGTGCGAGCAAGAGGGAAACAGATTAGTGGGAAAACACACCATCCATTGATCCCTGTGTGCTAGATAGAGAAAGACGATTAAGCACCGGCAAGGTCTATCGTCCAGTCTATGTGCGGGAGTATTGATGGTCCAGTGAGGATAACAATAACAAACCAACATTTTAGTGAGGATAACAAACCTCGCACTTGTATCAAAATATGAATTCGATCTCGTTAGAAAAGAAAATTATATCAATGTTTTTAAAAACATAATTTAATTTAAGTTTAGCTTATCTTATCAAAATCATCGATTTGTACTGTATGGAAAAATGAAGGGACCACTGAATACAAAAAGTTACAGAACATATCGAGTTGACTGTATTTCATTTCATTAAAAAAAATGATATAACGAAATTGCCCAAGAATCATTGCAAGTTTTATTAAGGGTTTAAAGCACTCTACAAGTCTACATCATGGTCTACCCTAATAAAAAATAACCATAAACGAACGATAACCCAAATCATTGAACTATTCCACAAATTGTTTGGATGATACCCAGAACACGTCGTTAAGCAAATTAACCATACAATTTTTATTAGGGTATAGAACCCTCATAAATCCTAAATTGTTACTTGGGTGCTCAGTCGTAAAACTTAAATCAGATTGAAACTGAAAGACTAAGGAATCGTGTGAAGTGTTTTGATGGGAAAATACAATGAAATTAACGTATAAATTTCGGTTGCCGTAAACAGTTAATGGGTGCCGAAGCCGTCATTTGCCCTATTATATGTTATGATCAGGTTGTTTTTATTAGTAAGATACAAGATGGTGTTATAAAGTATGCGTTTGACACAAAAAAAAACTGCCAATTTCGCCTCCTGAGAGTCGCAATCAGTGATTTTATAAATTTCAACTCACTCACTCACTCACTCACTCAATCAGCGATCACAAAATCGATGATTGTGACTCTTAGAAAACAAAATTGACCGTATTATGTGTCATACTTTGCAACCATTTTTTTTGCAGATTAGGAATTTGTCTCCAGATTTTGTCTGGACTTACGCTCAGAATTTTTGTTTTGTATTTCGAAGAAATTCCTTCAGATTTGTAATTAAGATCTACTAAACTTACTCTGGTTCGTTCAAAATGTCCTTAAAAAAATTTCTAATCGAGAAACTATTAAAACGCTTAAGATGTGTTCACATGATCCGAGTGTCCTATGTTAAACAAATGTCAAATAATATAGCTATAGAATTAAATAATAGAATATCTTGATTCAAGCAAATTCATATTTAGTACTACAAATCACAACAACAATTTGTAAATCATTCGATTTTTGTCAACTGAGAAACGAGAAGCGTGTTATCAAAAACGGGACAATTAAACATCTTGAAGTGATGAAACTGAAATTAGTAGAAATGTATGAATTTCAATTAAAGTTGGCATGTTGTGTTTTCATTAAAGCGACTTAAACCTTAATTGTTTACTCGACCCTCTTCTCAACTCAATGTGCTGAATTGAATTTGTACAAAATCGCATTCGACTTCGCATAGCATTGAGCAAATTGCACAAATTCGTAGGTAGTACAAGTCCTAGAGAGTAGTATCACCTCCGTCTGTTATCACATAGACCGACATTTGGGATTCATCTAGGCTTCTTGGCCGGAATTGGTAAATTGAATTTGTACACAATGGCTTTAAAATGATACACAACAGAAATGCTTCAGTATAATTTGACCACCCTTGAAATTCAATTAGTACCAGTTATTGCAATTAGCATTTGCAAAAATTCAGCCCCAGTTAAGATGTGGCCATGATGAGCATCTCGACTAGCCTCTTTCGGCTAGAATAATTTAATTTAGTTGCTACTATTGTATGAGTAATCAAGATTCAGTCTTTAGTCTCAACTTTTTTGCCATCATCTCTGGCACATAAATCATTTTTTTGATTGCACAGAGGTCATTGCTCTTAATACTCACCAAAATTATCATAGCAACAAAATGAACTGCCTTGACTCTAAATAGTTTTTGACCACCGGTGTCATATTGGCAGATCCCGTCATCGACGGGTAAATGCAAAATGACTGAGTAAACAATGTGTTACGAAAAATTCACATTGACCGTTAAAACTAAACTCGCAAAACTCTGGCTGCTACCGGTACGATACTCCGTCCTCACATTGCTCGGGTTTTCCTCGCTTAGCTGAATGTCAATGGCATGGTTATATCATTTCTGATCCGTACCGATGACGATGTACAACCGCTACCACCCGGTGATGAGGACCATTCGATGTAAGACAAGTTTATGATCAATGGTTAATTGCCATCAAGACCCCATTGGTCTATCGTACACACATCATCAGCATCATAGTCATCACGCTATACAGAGGTTTCAAACACAGCGCAAAATCGTCCACCATGTTGCCCTTGAGACGAATCTAAAAAATCACCTCGCCACGCCACATCGAATCGAATGAAAACTGGAACTAGATGATTGCATTTTTCACCATGTCTGTCCAACATTATTTTCCACCTCAACCATCGTGCTCCACTTTGCTGTCGATGAGGTATGCCTATGTGCAGCGTAGCGGCGGCCACTGGCTAGGTGGTGGATGAATAAATTCTCGTACGAGCTAAAACCTCCTCGTGATCTTGAACGTGAAAAATCATCAACCCTTTAGTCCGAGGACCTTGATATGATGGTTTTCTGCCGAGTACGGGAACCGCAAAGAATAAATCCTTGTGTCCCGGGGAGATGATCTTCCCAAAGCTCGAAAACAATTATTTGTGGAATTTAAAGATCCAGCCTCCTTCATTGTTGTTCCATCGTTGGATTACGAGGAAAATGGCAATACAAATTGAAAATAATCATCAACGCTCGGTCCTTCCCCCTCGATTTCTGTCTAGGTCACTCTCAGGGTGACATCCGTGAGTGAGGTGAAAGGAAGTCCAATGCTGTAATAATCGACCTTGCCACGGAGAGCCGGTGCGCACAAGTACGAATGGGATAATATTCGTTTCCCTGTTCTTATGAAATATCTGTCTGGTTCCTCAGGTGCACCGTCCGGGTGGAAGGTTCTGATTTTCTTTTGTGTTTTTCGTTTTCCACACCACCAGCAGAGCCCGCAGGGGTAAATTATGAGGCTATTATGATTGCGAAAGCTTTTTCTGTGGGTTCAGCTTAATTTGAATGTTATTGCATCGGGCGAGTTAATGTTCACGGACTGTAGGTAAGAGCAGGTTGATGTTGATGCGCTGCTAGGGAAGTAGGATGTGATCTTTGGATTGGTCTGACTGGTGGTCGATGAATAATGGAGCATAATTTCATTGTTATGAGTTTTAAATTGAACTTTATGTTGCAATGTTGATCTGTTGATGGAAGTAGGAGGTACATGGGTTTTCATGATTGAATGGGAGGGTGAATGTTTACACCTGTGGGTTGGTTTACCTTCAAAGATTTCTACGTCCTTCCAGATGGTGGGGAACTTGATCTGCTACCAGAATTATGGTTTTTTTAAACTCTTTATTTGTTCCAAAATTAAAATAAATTTCATTTCATTTTAACCTAGGTGCTTCAGCTACTACAGTAACTTACAACCTTAATTGTTATGATATATATCTAAGTGTTTTACATTGTTCCTGCCTTGGCAATTCAGTATTTTGAACAGGTTTTTTAAAATTGCATGTCAGTATAACAATTTACATCTTAAAACTAAAAACTAAAACTAAATCATATCTAAGTATAAAGGGAATTAATCATTGCAATTGAGGATTGCAACGATTTTTGCCTGAAATTATTGATTATGTTTTTGGACATTTGTTCTAAAGTCTCAACATTCGAAATTCTATGAACCTCGGTAGTACTGTACCAGGGAGGTAACTTCAAAATCATCATCTTTGTTCTGAATTCTTTGAAGTGCTTTTTTCCTGGTAGTGCAACAACTAGACCATATTGGCACAGCATAAAGCATGGCCGGTCTAAAAACTTGTTTAAATATTAGATGTTTATTCGTCAGGCAAAGTTTGGATTTCCTCATTATAACATTTGATATATTTGTTACATTTGGCTTGAATGCTCTCAATGTGAGCTTTAAAAGTTAATTTTTGGTCAGGTACTAATCCAAGATATTTCACTTGGTTTGACCAGGAAATTGGACAGAATTATGGTTTTAGTCCTTCCGATGAACATAGCATACTCTCTTTTGAAAGATCCGTATAAAAATACTAAAATTTGTAGACGTTATTTTGATCCAGATCTAGACGAATTTAGCTACATTATTTTAATCTAGATCAGCTTTATTAAAAAAGATATACAATATTATCTAAATATCGGTGAGCTTTTTGAGCGTTCATACTTTTGTTTATTTTTAACTTTTTGAAGTGAAGCGAATGTTTCTTACTGTTATCTTCGTTTGACGTTTCGGTTCATTTGGGATCAATAACTAAATAACTGTAATAACTCATTTATACTTCACTGACGAAGGATATAGATCCTATGTTTAGCCTACTAAGCACAACCCGCACTTTACCTGTCTTTTTCGAGTCGATTTTTTTTTTACACAAAATTGAATGTTCCTTTTATGTCATTTTTGGGCCTGTATAATACGATGGGAAAAAATGTTTAAACGGCTATTGTAATATGAAATATATTTTATACCGATACCCTATATTGAATATTTTGAATAATTGTGGTCAGCTTCAATTCTAAACAAAATTTAATGGAAATGGCTCCATGGATCTAAAGATCGATAATATTCTCCTGTTCTTCATTCTTTTTAACAGAACAATGCGGTATCTGGACAATACAAAACGCCGACAAAAGGGACAGCAATCCTATTTATTTTTTTTTCAGTAACTAAATCATGAACAGCTTTTTGAATGTGTTTATTTATTTCCTTTTAGTTCCGATATAATTACTCATCTTTTGACAGATACACGTATTTTTCTACTACTAGCAGACTTAACACCACTTGGCACTGATGAAGTCTGCAAGTATAAGTCGAAATACGCGTATCTGTCAAAAGATAAGCAATTATAACGGAATTGAAAGGAAATAAATCAACACACTCAAAAAGCTCTTCATAAATGGATTATGTTAAGAGGTTCGACAACATTAAAAGGACTTAATCATGCAAACTTTTTTGAAGAGGAAATCTACTGGGATTTGAAAAAAAAAAAGATTATGGAAATTTTTTAAGGTTCTTGGATTAACAAATACCCATTGGACCAATTTTCATTATAATTTAATGTGATTGTAAAACGAGTACTAGGGATACTACTAATAACTGAATTCTGTCTACAATTCTAAAGGAAATAGGAAGAGAAAGTTATGGGAATCGTGAGGAAATCTTCTAAGAAAAATATCAAGGGAATTCTGAAGAGCGGTCCAAAAGAATTTTGAAGAGTTTTCAAAGGATTTTATGACAAACATTCCTACGAAATTCCGAGGAAAATAGCAAGGGAATACCGAGGAGAATTCGATGTGAATTTGAAGGATCAATCCAGAGAAATTTCTGGTAGCATTCCATTCGAATCGAATTCAAAGCATAATTCCATTAATATTTATTTTTTATGGAGCACACATAGGAAATGCTAAGGCGAAATCCAAAGGTATTGTGAGGGGGAAGAATTTTAAGTGAGTTCTGACTACAATTACAACATTCAAAGTGTTTTTATGTTACTAGAGTTAACTACCCCATTTCCGGCCTATTAAGCACAACCCGCACTTAATCTTTCTTAATCTAGCGTAGTTTAGCACCAAACGGAATGTTATTATTAGTGATGGCTTCCAAATTTATTTACCTTTCCGTACGTACCGTAAGATTTGATAACGAAAAACAAATTGCTGAGATATTGTTAAAAGTCTAACACTGCTTCTTGACGCCAAACTCGGCCTAATGCATTGAAACGCAATTGAAACGCCAATGAATTCACTTCGGCCTATCGGATGAAGATAAAACTTGATTCGGTCAGAGTGCTTCTTTTGTTTTTTGAAATAATTAGTGAAAACCTTCATACCACGCGTTCTCATTGACTTTGTTCGGTAGCTTATTAACTAAAGTATCGTACCAAACGCATAATTGACTTCTTAACTCTGAAATCTTGCATTTATTTGAAGTTTTTTGCTCGATAGGCCCAAAATGGACGATTAGGCCGAAGTAGTTCTCTACCCTACATACGCGAAGTTTGCAATTTTCAGAGTTGGTTGGAAATGCTATCTACCATGAAGCATTAGTGTGATAATTTATTAGCAAGAGAATGATCTTAGAAGAGAGTAGGTGGATAGTTCCGTTTGAGTACGGCAGTAGGCAAATTGAATAGAAGTTGAAAATGAGCGAAGGGCCATTAATGCGACAGTACCAAGTCAAACGCACACCTTTTGCCTAACCCGTACGATGCACGAGAAAATTTGAAGGCTACAAGGCCTGTAGATTTGAAGACATACAGGAAGGCCGGCATTACATCCATTTCCTCTATATATAAATGTGTAAATACAACATAGTGGAAATGAATGTAATGTCGGCCTAAATGCCCCTAATTTGGGCCCATACATAAATTCAGCAATCGACTAAATTGTCAATAGCGACCAAAAATATCCATTAGTACCGTCCCAATGACGCATTCATCTAAATAAAATTGATAAATAGCAGATGTTTAGCTATGGGCTCAATCATAGATCCATAGGCCAACATTAGAGCCATTTTTCCTATTTTGAAATTTTTTAAAAATCTCAGGATTATAAAAAAAATCAATTATCACATTCTGGGCAATGGAAGGATTTCCAGGTTTCCATTTAAAGAATATTGTATAGAATTATGACAAGAATACCTGTGGAATTTTGAGGAGAAATTAAAAAAAGAAATAATGTGATAATTTCCAAGAAATGCTGACGAGGATTCTTAAAAAGTTTTGGGAGAAATTCTAAGGAATTCTGAAATTTCGAAATAAAGTCCTAAACAATTTTGAGGGATTTCTTGAGAGACGAAAGGAAGTTCTGAATTGAATTCACAGCTATTCTTGGAAGACTTCCAATGTAGTTGTGCTGTGAGAACTTCAAGGTGAATCTTTTCATGATTTATATGATAATTGAATGGTGATCTTGAGGAGAACAGTTGATTAATTTTAATGATATTGCCAAGAAAATTCTGATGTGAATTTGGAAAGAACCATAAAGAGAATTTTAAGGGTTGAACAAGCATTACTATGGAATACTGAGGGAGATTCATAAGAGAGCATCAAGGGAATTAAAAAAAAAGTACGGATTGTTATTTGGGGTTTAGTTTCATAAAATTTAGAAGATTAAATGGAATTCTTAAAAAAAGTTTCAAAGTAATTTAGAAGAAAATTCCAAGGAGAATTCAACGTCATTTTTTAGAAGAATTTCTGGTAAGCTTAAAAGAAATCCATAATAATTCTGAGCAGAATTCCAAGTTAAATCTGGTATTAATATAATGGGAATTCTGATATGAATTGCATAATAATTTTGATTTAAACCCGTAAAAAAACCATTTTGTTTTAGTTCAGTTTCGGTTTTCACATATTTTAAAGCTCCAGAAAAAAAGTATCGGTTTTCACATATTTTTTTCCCAAAGTCCGGCATACTGAATATTTTCCTTAAAGGCCTATGTACAAGACATATCCATATGGATTAGAGATGCAAAATCAATTTGCAATATTTGTGAGTAAGTCAACTCATTTATCTAAAAGTCCACTGATTTTTTTTTATTTATCTGTCTGTGTATATGATAATGCAAAATTCAGTTTAAAATAAACGTTTTAAACGTGTAAATTATTGAACATGTAATCTAATGTTTATCTTATTTGGAGTTCAAAATTTCTACGATACATTGTACCAGGATGTTCCGCGGTTTTGCCTGTGTTATGACTGATTCTGTATTGTAACTGAAAAAAAAAGTTACCCCCAAATATTTTGAAAGCGAAAAATTTGCTACTTCTTCCTTTATCTCCTTAAATATGCCTTCGATCCACGCGTCACCTCTTTCATATTGGACACGATAACACAGTAGGAACAATGTGCAAAAGTTCTCTGTGTGTACTGTGTACTGGAATACCCCCATGACTTGTAAATGCATCCGGGAACATAAGGCTTACGAAAATTATTTTACAAACAACCATTTGCGAGTGAATCATTTTCCGTCATGAACCGGTTTGCCACGAACAATACAGCTCCGGTTTACCTAGTTATTTGTCGAACAAACCAACTATTAAAAGAATTCGTTTGATGTGATCTGGCGTTCTGGGAAGCACGTTTGATGATCCACAAATATTTGATGAGAATAATGTTTGGCCTCCGCCATAAAAAAATAGGATCTAAGCGTCTTTCTCACAGTTTACGTTTGATGACGACAATAACCTTTGCACCGGCCGGCGCGGCCCTTTTAATGGTGCTATTTTCTTTACTGCAGACCCCCGTGCCAAGGCACTCCCTTTTATGGACAACCCGCTGCCAACGTTCGGAATGATTGTGACGTACCTCGCCTGGATTCTGGTGGTTGGACCGACGTACATGCAGGACCGGAAACCAATGCAGCTGACCAGGACACTGTTCTACTACAATCTCTTTCAGGTGCTGCTGAGTGCGTACATGTTCTATGAGGTGAGAAATTTTCTGATTCCGGTTAGCTTAGTAGGGCATTGCAAGGGTTACACGCTTGAGCGGGATTTCTTTTCAGCACCTGATGGCCGGCTGGGCGAGGGGTTACAGTCTGACGTGCGAACCGGTTGACTACTCTGATGGGATGCTCTCACGAAGGGTACAGTTTTTATGTTATTTGTATGAATGGAAGGATGTTTAATCATTGGAAGGGGACTTCTTTCGCAGATGTTCAACCTGTGCTACGTATACTACCTGTCGAAGCTTTCAGAATTCGCAGACACTGTGTTCTTCGTGCTCAGGAAGAAGAAATCGCAGATTTCTTGGCTCCATGTGTATCACCACTCCTTGACTCCGATCGAAGCGTGGATCTTGACTAAATTCCTAGCTGGTAAGACCCATTTTGATCGAATTTCGAACTTATTTGTATGCATAATTCTCAACAGGAGGAAACACAACACTGCCAAACATCATCAACAACTTTGTCCACACACTGATGTACTTCTACTATCTACTGTCGTCGATGGGGCCTCGCTATCAGAAGTACCTCTGGTGGAAGAAGTACATGACCGAGATTCAAATTGTACGTCTTAAACCCAAAATTCGTAAAATTCGTCTGACTAACACATCGAAATTACCCACAGGCTCAGTTCATCATCTGCATTGTACACGCCATCAACGCTCTGGTGACGGATTGCGCGTACCCGAAGTTCATCACGTTCCTGCTACTGCTGAACGCAAGCATATTCTTCGTCCTGTTTATGAACTTCTACCTGGAAAACTACAAAAGGACAACGGCCGCGGTGGCGGCGGCTGTCGCTGCCGAAAACGTCCACGAGTCGCTACTTGTAGCAGAGAATAACAACTGTCTCAAGCTGGACGACTTCTCCAACGTCGAACAACGGAGCGAATCCAGGAAAGATCAGTGATTAACTAAGTAAGGACCTGTAAAACCGAAAAAAGTCTGAGAGGGAACCATAAGTGATTTGTTCAGGAGTGTCTCCTGGACACTGCGCTACGTTTGTAAATAGCAGATTTCAACACACTCGAAGTATTCTACGATCTTTGTTTATGCTTAGCTAGTAGCTTAGGATTAATTATCGTTACATCGCCGTACTAAGACCCGAAACAAGTAGGTATATACGTAAATTGAATTTTATTCTATACTAGACACCGTTTCGATCAAGACTGTTACTAGTGAAAATACGAGTCTAAACTTTTGTACTTGCTCAACTTAACACTGTACCCTGGATTGTAAATAAAGCCATTCGATTTTGTATTGTTTTATTTTATAATTGCCGTGAAAAAGAAGTAACCGTTATTGAAATTAGCCACTCTACAGCGAAGCCACAATGATTCGCGATGGTGAAATTAATTTGCACAAAGGCAAAGCTGTACCAGTGAATTGTTGAGGCATGAAGCAAAATCCAAATATCCGAACGATCAAAAATCAAGTGGCAACGTCACAGAAGAGCACCTTTCAACGACACGCTCCCTCTAAACAAAAATCGATAATTTACCGCTCTAGTGAGTGAACATGCAACCCATGTTTGGCCAGCCGTCAGGATTCGTGATAAGCATTTTGTAAACAACACCTCATCATCAAACTTGGTGACCCTGAACCGATAATTGCTTTCGTCGAAAGGAAATCGATAACTGCTGCACTTGCGACGTCAAAAGAGACTCCAAGCACTGCGCCGCCATAGTGGTGGTGGCTTTAGCCGAAAATTGAATGAATCAACATTCTGCGGATGGTTCAAGTCAACACACTTTAGGAAGAAGAATTTAGTTCCGTGGTTTTGTTCGATGTCAACGTTGTAGCATTGCTCTCCCACCGCGACCTCTATTCTTCATTAACACATTGGCGAGTTGCGTTTTTCTTATGAAACTAGTTACGTAGAGAGCAAATGTTTATCGTGTCCGAATAAGTACCTAGCAATGGATTTACGACTGCGACACGGGACTTTCCGGGTAGATGAACCTTCCTCCTTCCACCGAGTGCCAAATTTTTGCAACCTTAGATTATCTCTCGCGCTTTATAAGAAATTCGTCTCTGGTTGAAATCAACCGCATTAATCGCTCACACGGTTCCAGTTCAGCGGAAGCAAATTTTCGCTAATGTCTTTTTCCCCAAGTCACCGTTAGTCAAGGCTCTGAAAAAGAAAAAAAAAACCACCCGACGGTTTCTTGTCATATTCCGCACTGCATTTTCACATCAACATCAAGCGGCGATGGCGTGGGCTTCGGTTGTGAGAAAATTCCACTGTGGGCCAAGGGATTTTTTCTCTCGATCCGTTGTGAGACATAACATGGCACGTGATCGTGTGGTTTGGCTTCAGGGAGAAGTAAAAGACCGGTAGCGCCGTTGGTAATTTGAAAAGCTAAAGCTGCAAACCGGTACCAATCATTCATCTTATATGTGCTTCCTATCTATTCATGCTGGTGGCTCAGTTGATTGCTAAACTGACACTGATAAGTGGTAGTATGACTCTTGAAGATGATTTAAATATGCAAAATTGTTTTACTTGATGGGAACGGCTATCACAAACATACTCTATTTTTTTAGTTCTGTAATTTATGTAAAAGTGCAGAGTATACGAACAGAACATAGGGTAGAGAACTACTTCGGCCTACCGAATCGATCTTTATCTTCATCCGATAGGCCGAAGTGAATTCATTGGCGTTTCAATGCGTTTGGCCGAGTTTAGAATCCGTAGGTCGAGTTTGGCGTCAAGAAGCAGTGTTAGACTTTTAACAATATCTTAACAATTTGTTTCTCTTTATCAAATCTTACGGTACGTACGGAAAAGTAAATAAATTTGGTAAAGCCATAAGTAATAATAACATTCCGTTTGGTGCTAAACTATGCTACATAAAAAGACTAAGTGCGAGTTTAGCTTAATAGGCCGGAAATGGGGTAGTTAACCCTATTTACAAGTTCAACACAGATAAAAATATATGAATTTCATGCTCCTTTTTGTGATTTCGAGCTAATCTTGACATAAAACCAGAATTGTGTTCAATCTTTCATGCAAGTTGTATACAATACACTAATTTTGGCAACACATATCCACTGTTTCTAACTTCCTTATACTCAGCACTTTAAAATCTCAAACGCTATTCAATATTTTTCAAAGAATTTCCGGATAATTGTGATGCTTTAGAAAATTCAGATGTTGAAAAAATCGGATCCTTTCTGCATTGTCGATTTATGCGATAACTATTTCGCGTACATTTACATGATCAATCTGTAACTTTACGCTATATCTAGCGTTATGTAAATGTACGCTATACAACGCGATTTATTAGTCACTCCTATGGGTGACCATTTTCAAACCGTTTGAAAAATTAGTAGTCGCACACAATGTTACACTAAATTATGTGCAATTTTGCACAATAATTCGTTCAGTAAGGTATTAGTACAAGACACTGACGAAGTCTGCACATCGTAGGCAAAACAAGCATATTTATCTGTCAGGGATAAGTACTTAAGATAATGGAATTATGGACTAATCCTTCTCGTTCTTATGCAAGAAATCATGTACATTTACGAAAAATATTACAAAATTCGAATATGCGCAAAATTGCTTTGCAAACATACAACATGAGAAATATTCTGCCTTTATTCAAATCCAATTTCTGCTCATAAATGTGCTATGAAATCATATAAGATTTATGCGCCCATCAAGTATATATGGTTCGATTTTATTTAGGCCACCTGATGCTCATATGTGCTATTGAATGAGAACAAATCAGGCATAACATTTGATAACGGCACAAAAGCATTTGTAAACAAGCTTTCTAAGGCCCTTTACACGCTAACCTTTGGTATGCCCACGCAAACCAATACCACTTTCGAAAAGGTGATAGTTGCACCTATCCGATGATGTTGTAGGTTTGCATGGGTGTACTTTGGTTCCACTGTAAAGGGCCTTAGAAAGTTTGTTTACAAATGCTTTTGTGCCGTTATCAAATGTTATGCCTGAAATATTATTCTGTGATTGCAAATCGTTTACAAACAATACATACAGTACATATAATCAACACCTATTTGATGTTACTGCTACCTAAAGCTGAACAAATTTTAAACAGCACTACGCAGTAGTGCCTACAAATTTTCCACCTCGTTCGATTTTATTCCTCGTCGATCCTTCTTTGGACCCTACCCCAGGTAATCCTGCTTGGATGTCGATTTGGAAAATTCCTCTTTGATCCTTCGGATTATTATAGCAATCTGCTTGGAAGTCGATTTGAAATAACTTTTCTCTGCTGCCATGGCGTCTAAATGCAAAAGAAAAGGGCAATCTCTTGATCCCCCTTCTGATAAAATTTATTTCAGCAATCAATTTGATAAGCTCACAGCTGATGAGAATGATCCATCATACAGGCAAAATGCCAGTAAACATTTCCGGCTTAATGCCTAGAAGAAAAAGGTCCCTCCTATTGTTATAACCACTTCCGATTTCCGTGATCTTAGCACGGAACTTTTGAACTTCGTTAAATTCAAGTTTCTACTTCAAATTGGCCGTCGGGGTGAATGCGGTGTATTGGTTGAAACCTTGAACGGATTCAAACGTCTTTTCAGGTACCTTATTGAGAGGCTACACACATTTTCACTTACGACACCAAACTGAACGTCTGTTCAAGGTTGTCTTGATCAAAGATGAATTGAAAAAATACTACCAAGTAATCAAATCTTGTCCTGGCGATGCTCCATGTCCGAGTGAAGTGGGAATTCTTCAGGAAGACGAAAGTAAATTTCCAAAACCTCACGCAGTGCCGTAAGTGCCAAAGATAAGGTCACAGAACAAAACATTGCTACATACCATGTATTTAAATGTTTAAATTGTGGTGAAAACCACAAATCCAATTTTTGGGAATCTAAGACTCGCAAAGCGATCCTACAATCTCGTTCCAAGCGACAAGTGGGAAACGTTCTTAGGGAGATCAGGTTCAAATTTCTCAGCTGTTAACAACGGTCAGCGAGGAACAAATTCTACATACGTACCCATAAGTACAAACAACTCACAAGCTAACAATGTTCATCTATTTAATCTAATCGAATATAAAGGCAGCCAGTACGAGAAATCATCCTGGAAAATGATTAGGTTAGATAACGCCTAATCATTTTTCTTGTCAACATTGATGTTTGCAGCATATCTGAGATATGACACAAACATCAAAACGGCCAGGCCTACTGCGTTGCATTTGCCGCTAAGATGGTTCTGTGAAATGATTCGAGTTTAATTAAATATCTGCCAAATGCCTCCAATGTTCCCCAAATTAGTAATTTACAGATAAAAATGGGATGATCTCACCAAAACTGGCCTGCTTGACTGTGATCATCAACTTTTCCGGATCAAAATTCTAGCCAACATAATTCTAACGGAAATTTCGATGATGATATTGCTTTTGAATGATTTTTTTTTTTTTGTAAATCATTAATCGACATGATTACTGATATGCTGAAAACTATCTCCCTGTCCGATGCTATTCAAGCTGGAGTAAAATTTGCTAATAAAATAGTCATGACTTTGTACTGGATTTTAAATCATTCAATATTTTGAATTGGAATGCTCGATCTCTTAAAGATAAGGAAGATGAGCTATTTAACTTATTGGGAGTTCTTAACGTGCATATCGCCGTTATAACTGAAACGTTCCTTAAACCTGACCATGAGCTTAAAAGGGACGCAAATTATTTCATTTATCGAACTGGAGCCTTTGATGGAGTTGCCATAATTTTTGATCGAGGTAACAAATATCACATTCTTTCTTCATTTGAAAACAACGTTGTTGAAACTTTGGGAGTTTCCGTCGGAACAAAATTTGGACGACTTACGTTTATAGCTGCCTATTTGCCATTCCAATGCGCAAAAGAATTTTCCCAAGGGTGACCTTCAGAAACTTACCCGTCAACACCCAACATGCTTTTCTTCAGCAAGAAATCCCTCAATGATTGAATTGGTCTTAACTGAGTCATGTCAACTTTGAAGCCAATTACCCGTGCTGACTTCAGTTCTAATCACCTTCCAGTAAATTTTGAAATATCCCAAGAAATAATTTCTAAGCCCAACAGCTCTACTTTCAATTACCATAGAGCTGATTGGGAGCAATATCGAACATTTATGGAATATAGCTTCGATCTAAACATTCCTTTGCAACATAAAGATGATGTTAATTATGCTCTTGAATCTCTGACTACTTCTATAGTTGAAGCAAGAGCTGCCTCAGTACCAAAATGCGAGGTTAAATTCGATTCAATTATAATAGACGACGATCTTCAGCTCTTGATCCGTCTGAAAAAATGTCCGTAGGAGGCAATATCAAAGAACACGCGATTCTGCCATAAAATTTACAGGGCTGTTACAAGATTTTCTAAATTTGATCCGCGAAATCCGCGATTTCTCAAAAGAAATCCGCGACTTCAAATACTAATCCGCGACAAAAAAAAAAAAAAAATGCTTGAAAATAGCATTTTATACTACTACATGGCATTTCAAGCTTATTACTTATAGCATATTAGATTTTTACCTGCTCTCAACTTAATGTTCTTAGAAGTACTTTCACATTTTAATTGAGAGCTTTCTATGCCAAATTTTTGTATTTTTGTTGTCTATGTTTGCTATGTTCATGCTGGAAAAAAGGAAAATGTCTCACATTGGACAGACCTCAGGGAGTTTCCGTGTAAATTCGGTATGACTTATGGATTTGAGATCATTTCTCAATTATGTGTAGGGTGTTTGGTTTGAACCGGTAAAAAATTGAGAGCCAAATGAACAACAAAATTAATGACAGCCAAATTATCCGGGACGGAAAGGTTACAAGGAATTCCCCAATTTTTGTGACAGCACATCAGTCCCTTCGCGATTTTAGCGACATCATTTAATGTTTCCGCGATTTTCGCGACTGAAAGTTCAGATCCGCGACAAATCCGCGAAAATCGCGAAATCCCCGCCTGTTGTAACAGCACTGAATTTATCTGGCGGGATTTGCAAAAACAAATTAAAAAGCAATTCTCTGCCCTGAGGAACAAAACTTTTGAAAATAATGTTTCGAAATTAGATGCGAGTTCAAAATTCTTTTATAAGCTCAGAAATTTACTTAACAATTCGAGAGTTCCCACAATTCCAGTTTGGATCTTGCTAGTTCTATTGAGAATCAGGTTGCTCGGGATTATCTGAATATTTTCTCTCGGGAAAATATTTTTGATGATTCCTGGGAGACTGATTTGGACGAAGTAAGGTCTATAACTAAAAAGTTTCAAAATATGAAAGCTCCAGGTAATGATGGAATGTTCTATATCCTCATCAAAAACTATCAGAGGGTACATTGTCTTTCTTGGTAAAATTATTTAACAAATGTACCTATTTGGCATACTTTTCTGAAAAATGGCAAAACGCAAAAAATGTTCCAATAAGTTTGCTTTCATCAATAACTACACTTTTTGAACAGTTTTTTATGAATTGTTGCAGATGAGCAGTTTGGATTTCGACATGAGAGTTACCAATTTAATTCGCTCAAACAAATCGAGCTGAAAATTGTATTACGTCCTAAGTAACATTGACAGATTCTCTTCGTCGACTTTCTCTTTGTATCCCAACGGCCATGTAAAGACATGCCCATGTATTTTCAGCACACAGATCGATAAAAAAAGCTTTTATCTAGCATCTAATACTACAAACACGACAATAAACGGTTATGTTCTCAAGTTATTAACGAAAGAGAAAGTCGACGAAGAGAATCTGTTAATGTTACTTAGGACCTAATGCAATGTTCAGATTGAAATCTGAAAGCTCCTCAACTGGAGTTGCTCTTCTAGACATATGCCAAATTGAAAAAAGTTTAATTTTCTACTCTTTATTATAAGGTTTAAAATGATTTAACTGGCAGAACTTTATAGGTAAATTATCAGAATTCCAAATCTGAACGACTATCCGTTAGAACAGGAGTTGCTCAGGGTAACATTCTTGGGCCTATATTGTATGCAATGTAATATTCAAAAATTAGCATTTATACTTCATTTGTGAAGAAGTATCTGATGTTAACATTTCTACAAAGAGATGAACCAGCCTCTGGCTGAAAGTTTCGCTAATAAAGATAACCTAACCCAACCTTCTACAAAAAATGTACCTGCTATTTTGTCGCTTAATATTTAGTTAAACATATGCCTAAGTATAGTCATTTAATATAACTTTTTGATTTAAAATCCCAAGACCCAAAATTAAGTAAAATTAGTGATTTAGCCGAATACAGCACCAGAACAAATGTTGATTATGATCGAGTTTTGAGGAGCAGCTAAAAGTAGCATATTTTATCACTTTCACAATATTGTAAATTTAGAGCGATAAAATGCATCGCTTGTTAGGAAAAACGTTTTAAAAGTACTATTTAAAACTACTTAACAAAACACTGAATAAATTATGTGATTACAATATAAACAATGAAAAGGAAAAGAAAGGAGAATTGAACGGTGTAGTGATCAACTTTACCTCGTTTTACGGTACCTAAAATTTTGGAAAAAACGCCGCCAAATTAAAAAAAAAATGTAAATTACATGATAAAACATAATCTAAACATTTTCAAACAACTTAAGCTTGTACATATTTGGTAGGTTTTATTATGATCGATCCATTAACATCATACAAATTTCGGGAGCCTTTAATACGATCTGCGAATTTGATTGAAGTTCCAAAAATGTCAAAGATTATCCAGAAAAATTCCGAAAGATTTCACGTACATTCACTTCAATAAAGACCAACGAGCTTGAGTGCAGTTCCACTAACTTCAAGAAAACTGCAAGATTTTTTCAGTTAACTTCATGGCAGTTCTGAAAACGTCGCGTCAGGGCAGTTACGCGATTTCAGGAAAATAGCGGGAACCTTCAAGAAATTCCGATAATTTAAGGATAGGATTAAGAAAAAAATCGAGAACTTCACAGAAGATAGAAGATGTTCACAGAAGTCCATATAACTTCAAGGAAGTTTAAGGATCTTTTGGGCAGTTCCATTACTTTCAGGGCATTTCCAGGAACATGAGCAAGAGAACTGCGAGAACTCCAGGGAAGTTCCGTGAAAGATAAGAGATCTTCAGGACGGTCCCATTATCTTCACAAAAATTGTAGGAACTTTATAAGGAGGACTGGATGATTTTTTTTTTAATTTATAGGAGTTCCAAGTATCTCAAAGAAGCTAGGTCTTGAGATCTTTAGCTATTTTCAGAAATTCTAAGAGCGGGTCCAATAATTTCTGGTATGTTTCAGGAACATCAGGAAGTCCAGTCTTGAAGGTCTGTAAGGGTAAGCTCCGATAGATTCAAGACAGTTCCATTTATTTCTGTTAAATTTCAAAAGAAGTTCCGGAAATTTCCGGAATATCCAGAGAACTCAGAAATATTACGGATACTTCACAGAAGTCCAGAGAACTTCAGGGATGTGTAAAGGTTTTCAGGTGTTCAAATTTAGTGTAGCCACCGCATGACAACTCTTCACCAGATGCCCCCAAGACATCCTCCAAAAACATTTTCTCCTCAGCCAAAATGAAAAAAAAAACCCACAGACAAACCAACAAAGCCTTCCATCACTTCCACTTGATCATCTGAAAACGCCAGTCAACCTCCCGATTTAACACCAATTAAACAATAAAATTGTCTGCACCAATTATAACCAAGCCGCTTCAACTGTTATTAAACTTTTCATTGCGTTCGTTTGTTCCCCTAAAAAAAACTCGCTCCGTTAGTTTTACCTTACATACAATCACAATAGATACGGTTGGTGGCCGGTGAACATTACGCAACGTCTTTTATCAACTTATATTTGGTCGTCGTCGCCATACACCGCCACGGACCATTGCTTTCCGCGTCCAGCCGAAAAACGCAGACCAAAAAATAATAAATCGATG
This sequence comes from Ochlerotatus camptorhynchus, assembly GCF_037179485.1. Lineage (NCBI taxonomy): Eukaryota > Metazoa > Arthropoda > Insecta > Diptera > Culicidae > Ochlerotatus > Ochlerotatus camptorhynchus. The sequence goes on along the minus strand of NW_027040682.1, from coordinate 3,358,022 downwards.
TAACTTTTTCATCAATCAATGCACTCCGGAGAGAAGGAAAAGGAGGGAACGAAGATGACAGATGTGAATAACTCGCACAACTATGCTTATCAATAGCTGTCGGGCACTGCGTGGAGCAACGCGGATGCTAATGAACTACTATAAACTTGACCTTGTCACCTGTCGGTTCACGATGACGGTGCCAAGCTACGACGAAGCGAAGAATGGAAAATTATCAGTAAAAGTAAACACGATAGGCGTGAATTCTCCAAGAAATAGTGATTTGTATGTAAATCTGGTGTGACTGTGAAGGGGAGGGCAAAGTCTGACGTTGATCGAACAAGACAAGGGGATTGAAGAAAAATACTTCGCCGACACAGGTGATAATGAATAAACGCTTAAATACACAATGAATGAAAAACAAAAGCGCAAAGAAAAGGTTGCAAACTGGACCCAACGAAAGAGAAAGTGAACTCCATTAAACAGCCACAGACAGATTGCGCTATCACCGACCGCCACCGTCATAAATATGAATGTTATGGGGATTCCGTTCGTTTTTTTGCTTCATTAAGTAAAACAATAGACATTCCCGAAATTGATGAGTTCATTAGGCTCGCCATGGTCTCCTCCGTGTACGGTGGGGTTTATTGGCGGGAAACAAATTATCTCCCTATCTACGCTAATTCCGAGAGGCTTTGTTGTTGATGGCAGCCAAGACATCACCGCGCTCGCTTATCTCTTACAGGTGGATCTTTGGATCAGATTTTGTTGCATAAAATAGGGAGACTTTTTAGTGAACATTGAAAGTGATGAAGCGAACGAATTCGGTATCTTAGGTTTTCATCGGCGATGTGCGTACTACATATTATAGTGCGGTGGTGTGACGGAATTGAGCGGAATTCATTTTGGACAAGGAGAAAACGAAGTGTTATATAGCTCAAGATGGATGAAACTGTGGAAATTTATAAGCAAACTATATTTCAGCTGAAGACAAAATAAGAATGAGAGTATGAGTGTGTACGCAAGTGAATGATACGCCAGGGCTTGAGATGTGGATGGGTGAGAAGTAACTGAGTTAGAAGTGACAAGTGAGTTAGCATATCGGAGCTTACAAATAGAACCCTGAAGAAGAATTTTGAAAATTCCAAATTTTGAGAAGAACTCGAAGAAAAAATCAACGAAGCTCTGGAAAGAATCCTAAATTAATTCTTTCTGATTTAATTAATTAATTCTGACGAACTCTTACAAGCATTACAAAGGAGTTGTGGGGAGAACTTCAAGGAGAATTTCTAGAGGATTCTGAAGAAAATTGTATGCGGATTGTGAGGAGAATAGCAGGTGAATTTTAATGAGAATTTAAAAAGAAAGGGTTTCTTATAATAATAAAAGGAAAAATTCACAAGTGAACATTAAGCCCATCTGAGAAAAATGCCGAAGGAATCGTGTTTTGAGGTAAATAAAGAAGAATGCTGAAGAATTTAAATTAAATTCTTAAGAAACCTTCACGAAATTCAGCACAGAAGGTATTCTGAGGTTTTCAAAGTATTTCTGAGGAGAGTTTTGCGAAATTTCAAATAATTTCTTAGGTTTAAGATAATTAAGAGCTGAATAGACCATTTATGAGCTGAAGAAACATATGTTTGCTTGATTAAGTTCAAGCTGTTATTCAAGTTTTAATTTTTGTTGAAATATGTTAAGGTTAATTGATTTTTCCCGGTTCTTCCGTCAAATTCCCGGTTTTTAGAATTCCCGGTTTTTCCAGGTTCGATGGCCACCCTGTATTTAAAAACTGTCCTCAGAATACAATAGCCTAAAGTTTTTCTCGGAATCGTCATCAGAACTCTCTTGAATACCCCTCACCATCCCTCTCCAACGGGGGAGTTTGGTAAAGAGAGATGCTCAAACCGATTTGTACCTTCCTAAAGTTGTCCTTGCTCGCTTTCTACTCTCTATATGCAATTTTCACACTGCCGTACTCTAACGGAACTATCAACTCTATACTTTCATCTCCTCATCTTTAGTCTGTTATTTGAAATTAGCATCTTCAACTATTGAATTCTACGACCGCGAGTAATCGGTTCAGTTCTTTAACTCTAGATTTAAGACATCAATTATGTACAACGCAAATGATAACTTGGCTCTGTAAAGTTTATTCGATTGAGCCTGTAAAAATAAATTAATTAATTAAAAAAAACTATTGAATTCTATGTTATTCTCAAAATAGTTGCAAAGGAGTTGTGAGGTGAATTTCAAGAAAACATCCTAGGTGATTGTAAGGCAATCTTGAGGAGAACATAAGGATAATTTTAATGAGAACTCCTAGAGAATTCTTATGATAATTCAAAAAAAATTATAAACATAATTTAAGGGAACAGAGTGTAATTTAATGACTAGAAAAATAGCAAAATCGTATTCAGAGGTTTATATAAAAACAATGTTTAGGAAAAGATAACTCCAATGTATGTATTACTGAGTAGAATTCCAAGGGATTTATTAAGAGATTTCCTAAGGATTTCTAAGAATTTCTTAGGAGAGTTTTGACCAGAGAAAATTTCGAGAGATAGTTTCAAAGGAATTTTAAGGACGTTTCCGTGAAAATTCTTAAGAGAGTTTCAAGTTTTCCAATTGGTTTGACATATTGCTCCTCTCGGGGTTCGATATCTGCAGATAGTGGCCCGACCCTGCCCATCCCGGTCTTTCACACTTCGAGGACTATAATCTTTCCGTGCACTGAGAATGGAGTGACAATCTTGAAAACCCGTTCCAGATTCCTACTCTTCCTAACCTACGTATTCTGTTCTCCAATCCGTTGCAGCAATTATGAAGAGATCGACATCCAAATCCACATAAGAAATCCTGTATTTTCGTAAAATTGCTTCACGTTCAACGCTAGTTGAACTACTTCATCGAAATTGTTGGCGCTATCAAAATAATCATTCACATAAAATATTTATTTTATCGCATGAGATGCTTGCTGGACGTCAGCAGGATCGGCTCTTTTAGAAAGACGGAGTTAAATGATATTATTTCTACCGATGTAGTGGTATTCAAGAAAACCTTGACTTTATCGACCTTGTGTGATCAATAACATGAATCAACTGATAAAGAAATCATGATCATCAATCAACTGATAAAGGAACTAACACGAAACAGCGTTGTACTTTGAATGAACATGCTGCTAGATTGCCAATGGGGGCAGTAGATTCTCTGTTGATAAGGAAATTGATTCACATTTAGGAAATAATGGATCACGTAAGACGGTGAAATATTAAATATAATATTACCTAGGCAGATATATTGCTGCTACGAATATTTGAACGACTAAATATTGGACATAGTGCTCGAACCGTCATTGAATAGTGTTCCATGGTCGAAGTGTTTATATTTGACAACAACATAAATATTCCGTAATAAGCAATGCGGACTTCTAGGAGAAGACGAATTTGCAGACTTCTAGGTGAAGAGAACTTTAAAAACATGTAATCGTATATCGAGTTGAACTTCCATCACAGATTCACAGAGACCTTCGAAGGTTGATCGAAGTGATTTGCGGATGCGTCTAGATGATTTAGAAGATCCAGCCCATTAGCATTTTTTTTAAACTTCTGCCACTTTTAAGACGCAGGAGTGAGTTCGGTATAACACCCATAAATAACTAAAGGACTTGGTCATTTTAGAAATAAATATTGAAATATATCCAAGTTAAGAGCTTTTATAACTAAATCAAATTAAAAAAAAATATCGCTTGAACACTGTGGAACGATTCCAAACGCGAGCATCAATCTCATTCCATAGAACAAAACACCACTCATTAGAACAATTCGCACTCAATGTAAGTGACGATAATTGCAGCTAGCGGCTAAACGTTGCATGTCGATCAACAAACCACATAATTTACCTGCTGCAGTGCGTCTGGTATCTCAAATATAGATGTCGAGAGTGTGCACCCGCAACCACAAGAACAAATCGCCACGATTGATTATCGTGCAAGCAACATAATAACCGTCGTAGGTAGGTACCGCAATACACACAACTTTACGCCCTATCGTGCCCAACAGCGAAAAGCATGCTGCTGCAGAGTTCAAAAGATCACTCAATTCAATTATCACGCCCCGAAACCGTACGTCGTTGCTTGCATTGGCACCACAGCCCCGCATTCTCGCTCAATTGAAAGCAAGGAGAAAAAAGCCAAACGGAAACGAATCGGAATATTTATTGTTAATACTATCACGAAAATAATTACAAACGACCGCGAGCATCCAGTGATCGAGTGATCGTGCGCCCATGCGAGCACAGGTAACCCAAACATACATCTATGTGGATATTTATTGCTTTTCTCCTGTAGCCTAACGAACGAAGAGACCTTTTACTTCCTCGCCCATCTACAGGGATCCCGCCACGGAATTCGATCGAAGCTTTGTGCTACCCAACATGAATTATGACCTATTGTAATTCCATTCCCAGTCAGTATCGAGCGAAACACGATCGTAACGCTATGCTACACTACACTGCAAGATGTCGTGCAACATTGATTCGGCCACTTGACGAACAGATGGCGACGCCGTGCAGTTCTGCTGCCGCTACAAGCTGACCATTTACCTACTACGAAACGACGTGTTTACAACCACCACAAGAAAGACCGTTTCGCGTTTCATTCATTCGCAAAGCTGCCAAACTCGGCGAAGAAGGTGGCGATCGCGATATAGTCGAGTGAATAAGTGTACCACACTTGCAATGCAGTCCGAGCGTTCGTCATCGTTCAAGATCATCACCGCCACCGCCGCCGCCGCCACCATTCGTCGTCGCTAGTCAGTCAGGTATATAAGCACACATGTGCGCAAAAAAGAAGATCGCCACAGGTCGCCTGTTATTGTTTTGTGCTTGTAGATGCACACAGTGGACGCTGCATATAGCAGCGCGTATTCACAACAATGGCAATGGTGTTAATTGGTGGGTGGACATGACGACGTGGATTACATGCGAAAATTGCTTTTCGGGGAGGACGACGACTAGTGCAAACGAGGGGAATTAGAAAAAAATCGTAATCATAGCACAGCTGTGTCTAAGCTGAGAGTGCGCATGGCACGGAAAAGACAAAAAAAAATAGTGGCAGGTCTCCTCTGGTCGCTTTGTTTTCGATGGAGTTGCGATTTTGCACTTTCGGGGGACGTTGTTGTTTCTAAATTTGTTGTACGTCAGCTTCTTGTTTGCTTCTTCTGAAGCAGGTGTTGAAGGAATAGGTGAAAACGGGTTTATTCATAGTAGATTTACCTGTGTGGGTTTTATTTGCAAGCTTGATAAGTTACGACAATAATCGTATTTCGTCATTCAGTGTGAAGTAGATGATTGATGAAATGTTTGTCGATATGAATGATCAAATCCTAAAACCAATTTGATCATAATTATTGGCGACTTAATCGTTATAGATCTAACAATACACAACAAATGTCTTACGTAAGCATAAGTTTCTTTCATCTTCTGAAGATTATTCTTACGATGGTAGCTTTTACAATTGTCTGTAGTGGACAAGCCACTTTTTACAGAGTTATTTTTGTGTGTGTTCAAAACCATAATAAAATGATTTTCTGGGTTTAATGAATTGACCCGAACAGAGTGAAACAACCTTGGTACACAGACACCTGTAGCATAAATTAACTTGTATTGCACATTCTATTATATTGTTAAACTCTTAACAGGAAACGTTTGGTACGGGAGGTTCACGCTTTGCATTTTTGTCCTTGATTGGTTCGCCTCTTTTGAAAAATGCAAATTTTAGGTACATTCTTCATCTTCCGGCTAGAAAGCTGAAAAGGCAAGTTTCTTAGAAAAATAGTAGGGTAAATTATGGCTTCGGCACCCATTGACTGTTTTCGGCAACCGAAATTGAAACGTTAATTTCACTGTATTTTCCCATCAAAACTCTTCGCTGAATGTATTAAGCCGATTCCTTACCTTTTCAGCTTCAATCTGATTACATTTTTACGACTGCGCAATCCTGTTCTGCCATATTTTTCTTTAAATGAAATATACACACTACAAAATACGGCTGATTTCGAGTTGCCGATAATAGAACAGCTGGTTAACACGCAGTTCAAATGGAAAGGGTGCCGAAGAAAAAGAGACTGCCGACAATAGTCACACTCACCTGAGAAGTTTGGAGCATTGTAAAAACATGTTCAACCCGTTTTGATCAATTCTGTCGATTGGAATTGGTAGAACAGCAAGCAGCAGATAAATGTCAACAAACAAAGCTGCCATGTATGTGTGTTACGCTGAGAAATCGCTAATAGAAGTTCGGACGCTGCTTAGATTGACGAGAATACGTAAATTCCCCTATTTATTTTTAAAATTTACTTCATGTGCCACGCGAATTGTCGTGTGGAAAACATAACCATAATTGAAATTCAATAAAGTAAGAACTAAGATAAATCGTAAGACAAGGATGGTATCAAATCAGTGTGCGCATTTTGCCCCGCATTATTTTAGAAATAGGTTTCTATAATGCCCTAAAAATTGTATCAATCCAAACAAGAATATAGCAAATATTTTACCAATACTCTGATGCAACATTTGGATGTTACCAAATATACTATATTAATACTATAGTTCACTCGTTGATTATCCATACATCACGCAGAGGACAGGAACTTCCTGTTCTACACATCACCTAACGTCAGAATACGCAACCAACATGCGTTTGGTTACAGTCGAAAGGTGAGTGAGTTGTAATTAAGTTAAGTTTTTTTTTATTAGAGGGGGCTTTCAACCTGGGGCTGGTTCGCCTCCGGTGAGTTGTAATTGTTAGACATAAAAATATAATTTATTTACATAAATAACAATCAGGAAAATAAGTTGTGCTCATTAAATAAGCCTACAGATACCTATAAGAACACAAAAATAATTGATTAAACAAGTTTTGATTTTTATCTCTATTGTACCTTTGAAGCATCCCTCGTAATGGTTATAGAATCCATTAGTTTTGCCTTTTCTGTCGCAAAGACGCGCTTGTTGTCCGAAAATCGTGTCTCCGAATCTATGCTTTATTTAATCAAATATTGCTCTTCTAGGGATTTATTTCCGTTGTTTCCGAATAAATTCCAAGAAGAATAAGTTCCACCGCAGCCGGCGCCGGTGGTGTAGTGGTAAGCGTGACTGCTTTTCTCACCCCAATGGGTCTGGGTTCAATCCCAGCCGAGCTCGGTGGGATTTTTCTGAGGCATAAAAATCTATGGTCACGCCTTCCTTCGGAAGGGAAGTAAAGCCGTTGGTCCCGGCCCATGTGTGTTGAATGGGTGCGATATCCTACGCAGGTGTGGAAGCTGCCTTCCTGCACATTCGATTGTCGTCAATGGATGGCAACCGATGTCCGTCGGTGATTGGCACTATATTGCGGAACAGAGACCGACGTTAAATAAAGGAAAGTAGAAGAAGTTCCACCGCAGCTGTCAAATAAACTAGGATTGTTTGACTTGAACTTTGACAGCTGCGGTAGAAACAAGGGGCAAAATAACTTAGGTATACAGCCATTCCATAGCAAAACGATGTTCTTAGAATTTCGTTAAAATTGATAGTTTTGTTCCTTTTTGCAAAATACTAACCATATTTTTTATTTTGTCATTAGGGTGAAACTTTGTTAAGGTGGTCCAAAAATCAATTTTTTTTTTCAAAATAGCTTTTTAACCACTGAGCCGATTTAAAAGATCAACATATCAAATGAAAGGTAATTAAAAACAATGTTTTAGAAAAAATATAAAAATCGGAAGAAAAAACTAGATTTTGTACTGAAAAACATTGATTATATTTGTTTTTTTTTTTATGATGGCGCAATATGTTTTTATACATTTCTTGTTTTTAAATGTTTTTTTGTTTTTAAATTTAGGCTTTTTTACGGATATTTTTGTTTTTAAGTCTATGTCAAGAAAATTAAAATATCAAAACAATATATTAATGTATTCAGCAAAGGTGTCCTGTCCCCAAGGTTTTACTCTATGCACAGTAAAATCTGGACAAAATTATGACATACATTGAAAAACCCTGAAAATTACAAACCCAATAGAATTTAATGAAGATAATGGGGAAAATGACAAAAATCCTATCTACTTGATTTTTTTCAATTATTCAGGGCCGTCTAAGCTACTCTTGGGGCCCCGGGTCTATTTTATTATTGCGGGCTCCCCTATGATTTGAAATAAATTATCAAATTCTAGTACACATGAAATAAAAATAAGTACTTGCGATCAGGCTTGCTTCCACTCACTTGCTATAAAAACACGATTTTCTGAATTTTGAAATCATTAGATGTTATAATGATATTTTGTACTTGTGAGATATAAGAAGAGGTTGAAATGCAAGTTTTTGACACATGAAACCGGTCAAATTTGCTTTCAGATAGTCAAAATCAGCAATTTTACGACTCGCGAGCGCTCACTCTGAGTGAACGCTCACGAATCATAAAATCGCTTATTGTAACACTATGGTAGCGAAATTGACAGGTTTTATGAGTCAACCACTTGCCTTTTATCCTCTTCTTGTATCTAACAAGTACAACATATCATTATAACATCGAATGATTTCAAAATTCAGAAAATCATTTTTTTATAGCAAGTGAGTGGAAGCAACCCTGCTTGCGATAATCCTTTTCCGTTTACATTTTCTTCTAACCTGCTTTTATTTAAACACACATTCAAACTGAATAAACTGAATCTGTTTAATACTTGTGAATTTTTTAATAGAAGATTTGATATATATTTTCATCAATATTTGGTATTCGATATTCATGATCAGTAAACAATTGAGTTCAATTGGTCCAATTAAGCATCCCTCAATTTATGTTTCACTCATTTTAATCTATCTTGAGCAGTTGGTGATCATCATTGATATAAATATCCTAACTATTATTTCCACATTAGGGAAAACCAATTTCCCATATAGCAGTTTTGGTTTTATCACTACCTTGTTGCCCATGATTCGGACTTATAGAATGCTGTAAAACCTTGATAAAACTTGAAATACTACTTAGGTTCAGTCCACACGTCAATAATTAGTTTGTACAACTCATCTTCGTCTGATTTCCAGTTCTGGCTTACTAAAAACAAACTAGATTACCTTCTAGTCATATTGCATTGTAAAAAAACACACGCACACTTAGTTAAAATATTCACCAAACATTAACATTACAGAAAACAATTCAAAGCAGATCACAATCTTCACCAACGTGAGTAGCTCGAGATCCAAGAACTGCAAGAAACGGATTACCAATATATTATTGCAAAATGCTCCCTTAGGCTTCCTTGCACCTGGTTGCTCCAACTTATCCCAATCCCAAAGTATCGCAAGCTTAGACTCTCAACTCAAAACGCCTTTTATGCGGTATTTTTTTTATGTAGACCCGTTTTTTGTAAATCATAGGTCTTTGATGTCTTGGGCAGCATTTCTAAATATTATGAAATACAAAACAATACCCAAGAAACCTTCTGCCTAGGACGCTCTATTTAAAAGATTTAATCGAATGAATTCTAGGCGGTGGGAAAAGGAACTAAACAGAAACCATAAAAAGTTGGTACTTTGTAAACCGAGCATCTTTGTCCAAGAGCTGTAGAAAAAATGCCTACCGTTCTAGAGATTTTGGCAACACTACCGGCCTAGCTGCCCTAAGCGTACTTTGGTTCGCGTGTAAAAGGCCTTAGAAAGTTTGTTTAAAAATGCTTCTATGCCGTTATCAAATGTTATGCCTGATTTTATCTAAATTATAAATTTATATTCATTATTTCATATTTAATGTTCTGATATATTTATGTCTCCATTACATATATTTTCATGTTTGTGCAACGTCAGTTATATGTATAACTACCCTACCCGCTGTAACGAGCAATACAAATAAACAATACAACAGTGTCTCGTATGTCTCCGCCATGGCAGGACGGCAAAACAATCGGTGTTCTTTATTATTAATCAATCCGTATCACAAAAACACAACGTAGGGATCCCGCCCGTGCGCGGGACTGGATGATGGAGTGGTATGACAACCGGAGTCTAGGAGGGAATAAACACTATCATTTTCTTTATCCTACTGATTCGATTGTGGTGGTGTGAATTCTACTTCAACAGTTTTAGTGAGCTGACGCGCCCTTCTTTACAAACCATCCTGTAGGAAGCTTAATAAGTATTGCGAATTGTGTTATTCGATTTGTTGGATCGTATCGTTGGAAGGAGATTCTTAAATTCCCGTGGATTTCGCGTAAGTGTCTGTACTTACGGGTCCACCCCTCCGTTTTTGGCCCTTCATGCAGCTATATTGTGAATTCAGATCGGTAGCTCAAATTGATCTTGCTATTAAGTGGAGCTGCATACAAGACAAGATCTTTGAAGGGATGGTGATTAGACTGATGCAAAATTTGACTTTTTCGCTCCACAGTGCTTAAATGGTTTCAAATCGGGTCCTGATTAGCCTCTCAAAGAAACAAATCATTTGGTTAGAAACAGACTTCGCACAAGCCATTTGAAGTTTACATGTAAATTACTATGGAAAATCTCAACTTTTTGTTCATTACCTTCTAGTCTTTTTCCATATTGAGCTGCGAAACAGTTCGATAGCCATTCTTATAGAAAATTTTCTCAGCTACAACTTTGCTAAAGATTGTTTCTATGTAAAACGAGACAGGAAAAATTTATTAATTGTTTAAAAGATTGGTAAACTTATGACATGATCAAGCAGCTGCTCTGTAGGCAACACTGTATTTTGCAGTGTGACATAGTAGCCATGACTTGTGTGTCCTATTCAACGCCCCAGAAACACCACTGTTGCCTGCTGAGCAGTTGATTGAGCATGATCATAAGACATCAGCGCATTGAACCATTGATAACTTTCGATCCTTGCATTTAATTGAAAAGTGGTCTTGAGCAAAGTTATAGCTGGAAAAATTTCCTACAAGTACAGTTGAAAACTTTTGAAGCAGACCGATATGTTGAATTATTAGATGGAGATGAACAAAAATCTTGGTTTTACCATAGTAATTCCCATACAAACTTCAAATGGTTTGTGCCATCTCAGTTTCTCACAAAATGGGTTCAAATTTTGAGAGGTTAGTCAGGATCCGATTTGGAATTGTTTAAGTATTGTGGAGCGAAAATTTCAAATTTTGCATCACTCTAATGGTGATACATACTTACATACTTACATACTTACATACTACCGGCCTAGCTGCCCTAATGTTCTTCTGTAATCTGACAGTATATGTGAGAGTTTTTCTTTTTCTTTTCATGTTATCAGCTTGTATGTTGATTCAAGTTTTCAAAGCTTTAGTATTTGATACAAATACAAAACTAACCAACGATAAATTCCTTGAAACATATTATTGAGAAGGATACGGTTAATGCCTATGAGCCTCCAAATTGGGGACCCTGGATTTAGCCCACCACCGTAAATTTCGTGAACTTTACATCTGGATATCTTCCAAAATCCTTTTGATATTTCCAGAGCCCCGGGAATTGTGACTTTAAGATATTATCGGTAGCTCCGACACTCCGGTAGCTCCGAGAAATTGTGGCACCCTGAGAAAACCAGATTCTTTTCGACGTCCTCGAACTCTGGGAGCATTTCACACTCCAAAAACAACCTAAATCCTAGGAGCTGACGGAACTGCTGGAGTTGCCAAAATCTTGAGGTCCGAGTGTTGCAAAAATGCCTGTTAGTTCCAGTTTCTTGGTTTTCCAGGAGTTTTGTAAACCCTAGACTGTTCATACGTTTTTTGGGATCTCGAGAGCTTCAAATGTACCTGGGGTGCCGTAATATCCGAACAATGTGATCTAGGAGCACTTCGGGATTCTCGCAGATCCAAGAGTTCGACATTTTAGAGAGTTATATGAGTGCTTGGAGTTCTCAGGGTCCTGACAATTCAATAAGTTTCAGAATCTACAAAAAGTTGATGGAAAATTCAAAAGTTCCTAAAGTTTTAAGTTCTAACCTAACAATTTCCGAAGTTAATGCATGTTCTAGCATTTTATGATAATTATCGACAAGAAATGTCTTGTCAAATGTCAATGTCATGCTATGTGAGGCTCCTACACTTTATTTATTTACTATCTTTGAATTTCCCCTTTTAGAACTTTGCGAAAGAGGGTCTTCCTGAAAAATCTGCAAATTATGTATTACATAATTTTCATAAAATCTCTAGTCGACTAAGTGATTAATTGTCGACAGAAGCAGGCCACTCTCGATGTGTATCACACGATCGCCCGTTTACTCGGCAGCAACCATTGTGTGGTCCTCCTCATTGTTCTTCATCAGCAGTTCTTTCGGTCGATGCATCGTCGACTTTGATAAGCAACCATTTCGTGATGAGTGTGTGAGTGATGACCACGTTTTGCGTCCATTGCTGCAATGGAAACAATCTGCCCGTTAGCGATACTGCCATACAATGAAACCACTGGAAGCGGATCCTATTCTGCTGGAGGAGGCTTATGGGATAGCGGAAGATACAGTGTTTATTGTGTTGTACCTTTTGACTCTTGTTTTACGATGTTTTGTATAATGAACAAGAATCCTCGGCTCTGTAAAGTTAATTCGATTGAGCCTTATCAAATAAATCAATAAACAAAAAAGAAGTGATTAATTGAAGATAATGCATGTTTTTATTAAATGACGAAGCAGACCCATTCGAATGATAAGGTATTGAGGTAGTGCATATTTTCAGGTCAATTTTCAACAAATATTTTGAAAACAAGCAGCATGCAGTAAATGACAAACTAAGTAGAACTTTTCGACACTAACGCCACCATTACTGAACGAAAAATACTTAATACTTAAAATTCGCAAACCGCATAATTTCTCTAACGGTAATGCTATGCTGGACTGGAGCACATGCATTGCTTTTGAAGCCTCATAAATACAGTGAGCCATTTATCTAAACATTCTTACTACAGCAGTTTTCTGTCACATTCCAACGGAAGTTTTTTGTTTACTTTTTCAAGCTACAAAAAGCACTTGGCTAATTTGACTGACTGACTGACTGACAGAAATGGCATCAACCGGAGTGGTGGCAATCGTTCGTCGTCAACTTGCACGAGACACATGCCATGCTGTTGTGTGCCGGGCGATCGAGGGCGATGATGGCGACCAACTTGGCCAGCCGCGGGCTATATAATCTGCGGCAACAAAATTAGCACTGGGCTACCTCTCTATCTCCTGCTCACAGGAAGCGCGAGCCCACCGCAATAGAAGCTGAAACAGTTTGACGTTTGTATGTATTTTGCTTTTTGTTTGCCTATGATAATTACACAACAAGATGGGTAAAAAACTACCACCTAAGTCAACGAACTTTGAACGTGGAATGATTCACCGGGTAGAAGAAGCATGATGGTTGCAACTGTACATACACACAAACTCTGGCTCTAAGACTCTAAACCAATTATCTAAATGGAAGAAGAACATAACGATTATGGCCCCCCTGAATGGAGCAATTAAAAGCTAAGCCACTCGCTCGACACCTTGAGGTTACCGGGAATTGCTTATGAGGTGAAGATCACCGTCGGCGTCGTCGTCTAGCAGGAAGATCTAAATGCGATTAGTGATCTTTCATCCCCTGCACAGTGGGTAAAAGTGTGTGGACGTCAAGTTGTTCGTTAATTTTACAAATCTTTGAACGACTTCAGATCAATTCTCGCTCACCATGCTTCGCCATGTAAGCTGATCATAACACCGACCTTTATCGTCACTTTGGGCCAATTATCACCGCCGCAAGCAGCCGCTGGGATGGACCAGCATCGGAGAAAACATTAAAAACACATCTCTCTCTCGGGGCTCATTATGCTTCCCATCGGCGTCGTCGCCGTGTTGCCGCCGGTGTCATTCGAAGCATCAATAAAAACAGAAAAGCGCATATTTGTCGTCAATCAGCATAAATGTCAGCGTTTTTCGGAGACCCATAAACACATGCGCCACACACGTGCGTATGTTAAGGGAAGATCAAAAACGATCTTAGGCGTCCCAGAAAAGCGGGACGCGACGCTGAGATGCACCAGCCTCCCTGCTAACTGAATGCGAATGGCAAACAGCTGACGGAACATTTCTTCAACCCTTTTCAGGAAGAGTCATCAGCTCGCGTCGCGACGCTGCAGTGTTTTGGAAATAAATTACGTTAAACTTGTCATTTTTGTATGCGATAAATATGCGACTGAGTAATGTGAACCGGATGATGCCGGACTGGTGGCAGCAACAACCGCCGTGATCGAGTGATCAAGTTGTCGCGTCCGAATTTATAAACTTTTAATTTATCTTTTGGCAGTGGTCTATTCAAGAAATAGAAAAGCTGTTTAAGTGGTAGGTTCCTGCATAAACAAAGTATGTTTTTAAAACGGACAGTGCAGTGGGTTGAAGAGAATTTAAGAGATGGGTTTTGCATTGGAATCGTGCGATTAAATAACAAATATAGGTCAAATTGTTAAGCCTGATTCCCCTATGTTTGTTAAGGTGAAAATAGATGGAAACCTTTTACATAGGCTTAAATCCATAATTTTACACAAGTAAATTTCTTAAAAATTAGAATCTAGGGGGTTTCAAGTACGTTGCTGAGGCTTTACTCGATGCTTTATTGTTGAAGAGTGAAAAATGTTTCTAGATCTTGCATCCTCATATATTTTGAGATTGTTGCTCGCGAAGAATCGATTCTAGACATCTGTGACAAGAATTTAACCTGATGTCATTAAATCAGTGTGCGCATTTAGCCCCTCAGTATTCCATATATATTTGAGGTACACTCAATCTACCTGTGCACCAACTCTCAAAAAATAAACAATTATCAAAATATTGCTTGCAATGGATAGATATCGAGTCAACTAGAAGATTAAGTATATTTTTCAACCGATTCGAGTATGAATACGGCATTAAATCTGGTTTTGAGGTTACAGGACGCCACTGGTAGATATTACACATTTTTTTATAACAAATGCATTGGTATGGTGTCTGTCAAATACTTTGAGTTTAAGTTTAAGTCCGAAGGAACTGAAACATTTGTTTTTTTTTTTTCCCTTTGGTTTGTTTTTTCCGTCGATCTTGTTTTCCGTGCTGAGCACCAATGCTACCGACGTGCCAGGAAGGCAGCTCCCACACCTGGACCCTACCTATCGACCCATCAACTCATGAACCGGGGACCAGAACCGGATCTCAGAACATCCCGGCGGCGCCGACTGGGATTGAACCCAGGCCTGCTGGGGTGAAAGGCAATCACGCTTACCACTACACCACCGGCGCCGTTATGAAACATTTGTTGAATTTTGAATAGTTCGGAAAAATATCTGGAAAGTGTTGTAAATTTCCAAAATAACTGCTATATCAACATGTTGGAAAAGAGAGGTAAGGAACCAAAATGTTGTTCAATTATTAAGATTGTCACAGGAGGGGAGAATTTTTAAGTAGGTAGGTAAGGTCCGCTAGATCAGGATTCATCTTGTAAGTGATATGATTGCGGTTCCATACTAATTCGCTAACCCATTTATTGTTGTATTTTTATTTTTATTTGGATGAAAATTTGCAGAAACGTTCCTTTTGTCCAAAAGCGTCATTTTCAATCAAGCCTAATTTTTGAAAAATGGCCTATAGAAAATATTAAACTCATCTTCAGAAAACAGTTACTCAAAAATAGTTTGTCCGATCGGTTTGCTGCCTTGGGAAATGTTGTAGGTAATGGCTGGGACTATTTGAAAAAATACGTACACCCTAAAAAAAAATTGCACCATATAAAAATAAAAGCTTAAAAATATGTTTTCTCAAAAAAATATTTTTTTTTTGTATTTTTTTTTAAGGGTATAAAAAATGCCATCTATGGCACTACCATGATGGAAAAATGATGGACAAAAAAGTTATGATTTTTTAAAAAACTGAAGATTTTGAAATAAACAAAAAAAAAACACCAAAAAGTGGTCCAATTTTTCTTTCGACTTAATATAATGAAAGATCACCAAATTTACAATAAAGAAGGACGTGTATAAAATCTTTCTAATTGGCACCGTTTTCGAAATGTAGAAGTTTGAATTTTAACTTTTTGAAAATATTGGTAATATTTGGTCCTATTTGAATGTATTTCGCGGTTCCCCAGTTCCAAGAATATTTTTTTTTCGAAAAATCCGAAAGATATGGAACCGCTTCATAGTTTTGATATAATGTATTGGTTTTCCAAAATTCACGTGTATAAGAATTACGCTATTTCAAATTCTGATGTCAACTATAAATTCAGTAACCTAAAACAGCGTGGGATAAAAACTCACTAGGCTTCTGCAAAACCAGGGTGGCCACTGAATTTTAATTTTGAAATTCCCGGTTCAAATCTTAAAAAAAATCCCGGTTGTTAATATTCAACAAAAAAAAAACGAAATTGAACGTTACTGAAAGGACAAAAAATTGATTTAAGAAGATTCCCAAGATTGTGGGGCTTTAAATTTGTGTAGAGTCTGAAACAAGAACTTTTTTTTTCAAAATTTGTGATTAATAACAATCTTTGTGATGCAAGATTTGGAGAAAAAAGAGATTTTGAAACATTTTCAAGATCACAGATTTGAAAACAAAAAATATCATACTCATGAGTTGTCTAGTCATAATTGTCACACTCTGAGGCTTGGAAGCATTTTAAGAGTTATAACAAATTACAGAACAATCTATAGAATCTAGCGGACAAACCCTGGAATTTTTAGCAAAATTTAAAAGAATTCAAAGTGTTGATTTGAAATATTGAGAAGGATTTGAAATATTGAGAAGGATTCCCACACAGTTTTCGAAGGAGACGTTCTGAGCAGAATTCCAGAATTATTCTGACATAAAATCCTTAGAAATTGTTAGATGAATTTGGAGGGATTTCTGTTGAGAAGAATGCTTGTTCTAAATTAAATTGTTAGGTCATTTAAGAAGATTTAAAAAAGGAGTTGTGAAAAACAAAACTTTGCGGAAAATTCCTACTTTATTCTGAGGCGATTTGTATGGGGATCGTGAGGAAAATGACAGATAACGTTTAAGAAGAATTTCAAAAGAAATAATGATCAGAATTCAACCAGAAACAGAGTTCTGAGAGTGTTTTGGCAATAATTTCAACCC
The DNA here is from genome assembly GCF_037179485.1 of Ochlerotatus camptorhynchus. Lineage (NCBI taxonomy): Eukaryota > Metazoa > Arthropoda > Insecta > Diptera > Culicidae > Ochlerotatus > Ochlerotatus camptorhynchus. Next base: position 3,340,963 of record NW_027040682.1, on the reverse strand, counting down.
TAGTGCAAAAGATTCATCACAGAACTCCAACAAAATGGATTGCAAAAATTTTGCTGATAATTATAAATAAATTCTTTAAGGAGTTTCTAAACAAAATTTCGAAAGATTTCTGCAATTTTGAATAGAGTTAAAAGAAATTTTTGAAAACATTTTCAAAGGAATCAAAGTCTCCGGAGGCTCAAGGGAATTCTAAGAAGGATTTCAATTAAATTCTTAGAAGGAGTTGCAAGGAAATTCCCAAAGCAGAATTCAACGATAATTATTACGCGGAGAAGGAGGAGTGAGAGAGAGGAGTATTTCAGAACAATTTCTAGATAATTCAGAGCAGAATTCCAAGTAAACTCTGAAATTCATATCATGAGACTTTTAAACAACGAAAAATTAAAACCCTGGAAAAGAATAATTCAGTTTCGGTCTTTACAAATATTTGTTTCCCAAGTTCAGCATCTTCAATATTTTCTTTTAAGGACCATGCACTTAACATCTGAAAGGGAAACGACAAAAAATAATTTGCAATATTTCTGAGTGATTAAATTGTAAAAACAATAAGACTGTAACTGAAGAAAATGCAGCTAATAGAGCAAGACATTCATTTGGTAAAGGATCACTCTGTTTTAATAATTTAATCTGAAATTCTGGTGTAAAACTTTGTTACTATGACATGGTTAATTTATTTTTCTCGGTTCTCTCGCCGAATTCCCGGGTTTTTCTCGGTTTTCCCGGTTACTTTTCAAATTATTCCCGGATATTTCCCGGTTTTCCCGGTTTGCTGGCCACCCTGCAAAAGCGTTCGCTAAGCCTCACTAAGCTCTTACATACCATATTATTCTTCTTCTCCGCATTTCAAGCTTATTGCTTATCGCATATTAGCTTATTGTGTGCTCTCAACTTAGCGTTCTAGATGCACTTCCATAGTTATTAATTGAGAGTTTTCGATGCCTTAGTATAATTGTGTGGTAAGTACAGTCATACTCGATACAGAAATCGAGAAATTTTCCAACCCGAAAAATGCCTGAACCGGACCGGGAATCGAACCCAACCACCTCTAGCATGGTTTTGCTTTGCAGCTGCACCTTTACCGACTGAGCTAAGGAAGGCCCATCACAATAAACCATAAAGAACGACGATCGTTCAAAAACCCGGTGACATAAAGCTATTTAATTGGAATAATGCCCCTCTATATTTTCCAACCCAGATCAAGAATACAACATATTTTACCGAGAACACTTATGTTTTTTCCCTAGTCAGTTTCCACCGTGTTCTATTATTAGCGATTTTCTACGTTCTCTTGTACACACCAAAAAAATCTGTTATGGCAAGGAACCTGGAATTTGACCCACGATCTTCTGATCAATAAGCAAAAATGGTCGCTAATAGGACATCGAACATCTTATATATTAGCAAACCATTACGAATATTGCTTGTTTAATTCCGGCGAAATAAATCCATTCCATATGAATCAATATTTTCAATCATGTGGTCATCATCGCGAGTCCAACAGTTTTCTTCTTGTTTTTACTTTAATCTTTGATCAAGAATTAATTTGCTTTGGAAAAATGTTCTTAGAAACTATGAAATCATGAGATGTTATGATGATATGTTGTACTTTAAAGCTACAAGAAGGAGTTTTTAAGTATGTGTTTGACATATGAGACCTGTCAATCTCGCATTTAACCAGCCAATATCAGCGATTTAAGCGTGAATATTCACCGATAGTAAAATTGTGTGTGACTCTCTTCAAGCGAAATTAAAGGGATGCATGTGTCTAACACAAACTTTACAACCTCTTCTTGTAACTTGCACTAGCAAAATATCATCATAGCATCTAATGAATTAATAATTCCGATAAAAAATTTATAAGTTAAATTTATGTACGAGGAACATTTTCTAACGGGATTTTACGCTCTTTTATTTAATTGTGGCGGGGCTTAAGAAGCATTTTGTGTGTTGAGATTGCAAAATAGGAGGGATTATTCATGTGAATCTAAATTCATGCATAGAGGTACCAGACATGTTTTGTAGAGTCAGGTAATCTATTTTGACGTTGAACTACGTCTTTAATTTCTATACTGGGGGTCACATTAAAAAAAATCTAAATTCAGACATGTAACAAAAAATTTCAAACACGGACGCAACTATAGAGTGCAAATCGAACAAACGACACATTGTGCATGCTCACATGAGCGAGCTCAATGCTCGGGTGATCACTCACCATTTCACCAATGAAAGGAAGAGAGGAGAAGAGCAGCGAAAATAAAAACGCTTGCCAAATCGATTTCTTTGTCATTTGCTTTCGAGCAACGGACGGATAAGCGTCGAACACGACGTATGAGTGGAACAGCACGCATCGCACTAATACGAAGACGACGAAAAATGCACTCACATCTACCGAAGGAAAGGCTTCCCGCAATAGGCAACATGACTAGGCCGCCGTTATCCGGTCGACATCAACTTGCACTGGTGTGGCAACCATTTGAAAAACAACCGGCCACCAATTCAAAAACGGGGAGAGTTAAGAACTAAATGATCCACATATTTGCTCTGTAAACTAGCGGTCCTACGCCAAGCTTCCGTTCGTGCCCCTAGTCACAGACCCTTCTACTTTTTTAGTCTGTGACAGAGATTTCTAGGCTTCTTCACTGCACTGTCCTCTGTTTACAACTAAAGGAAAACAGCTTATGAGTAACTTCCTATAGATGTCACCACAAGCAACAGCAGAAAATGGATGCAGAAGCTTGACTAAATCAAGACCAACAATTGAAAAAAACTTCAACTCCATTTTGTAAACAAACCGCCAACGCAAACCAACAAAATGAACAGGTAGGGGAAATTCTCCTCTACCCAATTGTATTCAGGTTAGCGAATGTAGTTTCCGGTTCGCGAGAAAATGGCCTTACAAAGTCTGTTTACAAAACGGAATTGAGGCCTTTTCAATTGTTGGTCTTGAAATTGTTAATTCTAGAAGAAGTTCGAATAAACTACTCTAAACCACTTTTTAAAAAATATCCAGGAATCTATGAAGAAAATAGAAAAATATGTCCCGGGGATCCTCTGTATATTTATCCTGAAAAGGAATTATTTTTTCCTAAAACTTAGTCTCAGGCGTAATTTTGATTGGAAGTGATGTCTTCGAGTTATGATTTGTTGAAAACTATCAAATACGCCATTGTGAAGATTTTTGCGTCAGTGTTCACTCGGCTGTCGACAAAAGCAGGCCACTCTCGATGTGTGCCACGCGATCGTATGTTTTCTCGGCAGCAACCATTGTGTGGTCCTCCTCATTGTTCTTCATCAGCAGTTCTTTCGGTCGAGGCATCGTCGACTTTGATAAGCAACCATTTCATGACGTTTTGCGTCCATTGCTGCAATGAAAGCGCTCTGACCTCTGTTGGCGTAACTGCCATACAATGAAACCACTGGAAGCTGCTCCCGTTCTGATGGAGGAGGCTTTTTGGATAGCGGAAGATATAGTGTTTATTGTGTTGTACCTTTTGACTATAGTTTTAAGATGAATTGTATAGTGACCAAGAATCCTCGGCTCTGTAAAGTTAATTCGTTTGAGCCTTATCAAATAAATTAATAAACAAAGATTTTTTCGAGATTAAAAATTGCCGAATTTTATCTCAAATGAATGATTGACCATAACAAACAATTAGGCGATGTTTCAGGAAATCGGAGAAGGTCGTATCTGATCGATTCGTTATTTGGCGTAGAACTGCGTAGACTACGCAGCAAAGACAAACCCTGGACACGATTTAAAAAAAAAAATCGAAAGAAATTTGACTAAGGCAAAATCAATCAATCCCCCGATATGACCCTACACATTAGCGGCGCCGGTGGTGTAGTGGTAAGCGTTTTCTGAGACAGTTGATGGATCGATAGGTAGGGTCCAGGTGTGGGAGCTGCCTCCCTTGTTCCGGTAGCACTGGTACTCAGTAAGGAAAACAAATCAAGGGAAAAAATGACCCTGGAGTTGATCAGGATATATCAGTATATGAATGGGTGATGAAAATTCCTAGATAAGTCCATATTTTGAACATCTTCGGCAGTAGACACTCTGAAGCTGGAATCCCATAGTTCAAATTCAGAAGATACGGATCGACTAAACTAATTTTCACATGTCCACATACTTAAAATATTTAAATGTTTCATAAACCACTCAATTAGAACAGATTCAACCCACTGTCCCAGCAGTAGATTCTGTTGTTTATTTTGATTCCAAACATAAGTGGGCCGCCCAACCGCAACGAAGAATCATCGATGCGATATATTTTCAAAATAAATATTCTCGCAACCGAAAGTGGCTAAGTGACTCTTTCTCCCGATGGCGGGCGACCGTTCGTTGTCTGGTCTAAAGTTCCGCATCTTCAAACCCACCCGCATCTGGGTCACACAGAAACTATTCATAGCTAAATGGGTGGAAGTGCATGCACAGAGGTATTCCCCTCCGAAGGCACTGTTTGCCACAGCCAGTTGGTTATTTTTGGACGACGAAAACATCGAATTTCGTTCCCAATTTGGCGATCCTATAATAAATTTGAAATACCTAGCTCAAATTTTTTGAATAGAAGAGAGAAAAACGACTGCTGATGATGCTGCTGCAAGCCATGCAGCAAATGATTTCCCAAAAATAGATTAGTGCGGTCGCTGCAGCAGCCGTCCTTCCGTCAGAAGAGATGTTATATGTTGTCAAATGATCTGTTGATGTATGCGACGACTAACGCGAAAGCGCGTGATTCTCTTCCTACCTAATGGATTCCGATTATTTTTGGAGTGCAATATCATTCGACCTCTACAAACCTTTTGGCTGAGCCATATATAGTAAACAAAATTGAACTTACAGCTCCTCGCGCTGCCGTTGGGACAACACCATTTTCATGTTTTGGTCTGCGAGTAGTAGTGGTGGTGGTATGGTATTTGTTGATGTATGCAGTTGCTCCAATTCAACACCGGCCAACACGCTCCGCCAAAATAAACCTAAAACGTGCCTCACTCTGTGGGCTAATCACTTCCTGCTGTTCGGCAGCTCGGACTGACCCCACTCGACACACACACACACGCAGTGCTCGACTCACTTCCTGCTCTGCCTCGCGTTGTCGTTGGGTCAGCTACGAGTACAGGGCGGCGAATTATCACACAGCAACTCACTTTTAACACGCTCCGATCTGCTCCTTGTGTAACCAAAAAAGCACAAACTCGTCGAGGCTTTTAATTTTCTTCCTTTCTTACCATTCACACTAAACCGAACACCGGGCTTTCAAAGCGCACCACTTGCCACACTTTTTTCTCTTTCTTCAAAATTGTGAATCAGAAGATGAAAAATATAAAACCCAATTTGCTACTCTTATCAAACACTTAGTAGCAGATCACAATAAAATAAATAGATAAATATATATAAATGTAATAATCGTCGGGGAAGTGGAGCTCGCAAATCGATGCTTCGCACTTCTGTTCACTGCGCGGCTTCCTTGGGAGCCTGTTTCGAGTAGCTATTGGATGCGATGCTGCGCAACCCGTTCACCAATTAAAAAAAAAACAACAACAACCGAGAGAAAGTGTAGATTCACTGCCTTAAATTAAAACTTTTCGATGTGCTCCGCGATAGAATCATCTGGAAGGAAAAAAAGAGAAAACAGGTTAGTAAGTTTTGATATTTTTTTTTATAAACAATGCTCTTATATAAGGTTGATAAAAATTTGCTTTTATAAATTAGATTCCCAATATTTAATGGACACTACACGCTGCGAAAAGTTCAACATAAACGCTAGACGTTCGCTAACTGAAAGACTTCTGAAATGTATTTTAGCAGAAAGTCCGCTAACTAAAAGAAGTTTCAGTTAAAATATATTTAGGTATCTGCCAAATTAATGCATTTCAAAATGTCAAGGTGAACCGAATGAACACAATAATGAACATTGATGCAATTTAAATGCATTTGACAGTTGGTTTGACACATGAGATGCATTTCAGTTTGAGAATGCCGTATGCATCAACATGTTTCAGTTAGAACATTTTTGAGGAGAATTTTTACATCAATTTGAAAGAAATCTTATTCTCAGAATAGTTGTGCAGGGATTCTAAAAAGGATTGCATGAACATTCTTTGGAGATTTCCAAGGGAATTCTAAAGAGAATTCCAAGATAATTACGAGGAGAGTAGAGGAAATGGATCTAATATCGGCCTGAATGCCCCTAATTTGGACCCATACATAAATTCAGCAAACGACTAAATTTTCAATAGCGACCAAAAATATCCATTAGTACCGTCCCAATGACGCGTTCATCTAGATAAAAATTATAAATAGCAGATTTTTAGCGATGGGCCCAATCTTAGATCCATAGGCCAACATTAGAGCCATTTCCCCTATATTGATTTTGATAATTTCACTTCGCAATGGTAAAGTACAGAACACCAGGGTGGCCAGTAAGTTTCCAGTTTTTTCAAGATTTTTCTGACTCAAATCATAAAAATTTCCAAGTTTTATAGGTCGCTTGATATATTCTAAAAAAAATCATCAATATTTATAATTTGATCTATTATATACCTTGTACAGTCATCCCACAGTTATGGGCCAGATAATAATAATAATAATGGATCGTTCAGTTCAGCGTGTAAGAAGTGATCCTTAACCATTGAAATAAATTGCTTTGGCACCACGAATTTTTTTTCTCAAACTCTGCAAGAGTTATGCTCAACCATTATAAAATTAAAATTAATTCCTGATCGATTGGAAGTTGTTTCATCTAAATCGGTCAAGAAATGACGAAATGAAAGCAATATCTCAGCCAGTGTTGTAAAATCTCGACTATACACGGCGATATTCAAAATTCTGCTTTGGTTACTCATTTGAGCTAACAGTCATCGTCAAGGCAAACCATATCAATTGTCAGTAACAATGGTGTCAGTGACAAACAAGTGCTGATTTTTTTTTATTAGCTAAATTTGAAACGAAATTAAATGACTTGAGCAAAACAATTACATCGAACCGTTGAAGTGAACAAGCATTTACGTCTACATCTACAGATAACAATAATGTGACTCAGAATACAAGAAGTTACACTTTTTGTTGCCAGGTGTCATTGACGAAAAAATGAATGAGATTTTGACAAAGGTTTATTTGAGGATCAAGTCTGTAAAATTTTTGTTTGTCAATATCGCGTGAAAGTCTTTTAATGACAATTGCAGATCTCTACACTGATCTCAGTAAAAATAATAGGCGTAACAGGTTGAGTACGCATGGGTTGAGCTTGACACCTCATATATCTTCAAAGCTTCAGAATATACTAATGGATTTTGGTAAGATCACTGACTGAATTCACCATTTGTCTGAATTGTAAAAAGTGAGAGATTGAATTAAGAAAATGTTTTAGAAATCATGAACTTAACGTACAATATAACAGATGAGATCTAGAGAAATTTATTGAAAATCTTGGGAGCCAGAAAGGATTTAAGAAAAATTAATTAATTCCGAAGCTTTAACATTTATTTAGAGTATTATACACACTTCCTTACCAGGGGGACCCTATCCCTGTCAACCACATATAGATGCACCATAGCTCACATGATCTTGACATTTTTGGACAATCTGACACTTTTGGACATACTGACAGCGGTAAAACTGACGGAGGCACGACAGAACAAGGCAACTTACTCTTTCACACTTGCATCGCAGTGCTGAATGCTAGAAAGAGTAGTCTGTTGCAGTCATCCTCCTCACCCACTATATTTATCACATTGATGTGAGCTCCGCCAAAATTCGTGATTGTTGCCCCCGGGTTCCTGACCCTAGATTAAAAAAAAAAACCATAAACATTTTTTAACAATCTGGGACTAAGATTACTTAAAATGAGGTATTCTGAAAAATGTCCAAGATCCTAGATTTGAACCAAACAAGCATTATAATTGGTCTATGAAAATTGTCAAAGCTCTGGGACTTGGAAGAATGATCAGGTTTCAAACAATAATCTATAGAATTCTGACGCGAATACCTATGGAATTTTGAGAGAAATTTAAAAATAATTTGATTGTTAATTTCGATGTTTTGCCTAGAATTCCAACTTAATTCTGAGATGAACTCCAACTTTTTTCTGAAGAGAAGATGGTAGGTTTTAAACTGAATTGCTATGATATTCTTAAAATAATTTCATGGGAGTTGTGAGGAGAAATTCTAGGGATCTTGAGGAAAACAGTAGGTTAGTTTTAAGTAGAATCTTTAAATAATTATCATGAGAATTCAAAGAGAAATAGAAACAGAATTTAGGAGAACATAATTCACGGCAGTTCCAAGAAAAATACCAAACATAAAGTCGTAGGATAGTTTCAAGAAAATTCCAAAGGATTTCTGAGGAGAATTTCAAGATATTTTTAAAGAGACTTCTCAAGGATTTCTGCCTAGAAATCGAAAATAATTTTGAGAAGAATTTAAAAGAGTTTAAGAGAGTTTCTGGTAAGACGAACGCTTTGATAATTCTGATCGAAATTACATGGTAATCCTGAGGCTAACATCAGTAACTTCTAATTTTCTCATAAACAATTAATAATGATTTAGTTCATATTACAGTCTATAATTTAAGTGGCAGTATGTTATATTTGATTGATTTTTGCCGGTCCTATATTAATTTATACAAAATGTATTTTGTAATGTAAGGAGCTCGGTGGTCTAGTGGCAACCATTTTTGCTTACTAAGCTCAAGATATTGGGGTTAATCTCAAGCCACTTTACAGTACTGATTTGACAGGGTAGCATCCTAGCATCATTCTCACTTCTGGATCATTGGATCGCATCACTTTCCATCTTGAATACAGATCTAATTCACTCTTCCCACCAACACGTCCTTCCCGTGAGAACCGTGGAGATGCAGAGCCTAAAATGTTTAAACAGAATCAGTAACAAGAATATGATGCGGAGGAAAATGTCGATACGTTGTTCCTGGTTGTCGTTTAGGTTCAGTGGCTTTGCTTCTACGAACCGAGTGATTTAGACCGTGAAATCAGCATGGAAAGAAAAGATTCCCATTGGTTAAACCCTGTTAAGGGGGTATTCCCGATCTTTTTTTTCAAAAAATCAAATTTTTTTTTTCATGTTTTTTTGTACTTTAGACTATATACTTTCATCCCCCCAAGCCGTTTTCCGATCAGCGAATTCGGTGTCCAGGCATAGCTGACTAATGGTAAGAACCCCCAAATGATTTTAACTAAAGTCAAAACTTTAAACGCGTTTTTCTCGAAACCACATTTTTTTTATCGGGCGAAGATTTTTCTCAGAAACTATAAGAGATATTGACTTGAATCTTTGCGCATTTTGTTCCTTATTAAATTCTTTGGAGCTTCTCCCACTTCTAGCCAAAAATATTAACATTTAACATTGTTTGAAGCACCTTAAAGCTGCAAAAAAGCGGGCTAAAAATCGCCTGTTTTTTCATATGGCCGCCATTTTGTTGATTTGCAAGATTTTTTGCTGCCAACGGGAGAAGCTCCAGAGAATCTTATGCAGATTATTAATTTCATCACGAATCTGTTTCAGATGAAGCCGTTCCAGAGAAAAGTCTTCGCCCGTCCAGGCGTTTGCGGCGAACAGGGGTCTGTTTGCCGCCATTTTGTGACGTCAATAATGTCTTTTTTATGTCGAAAAAAATTTATTTGTAAACTTTAATGTTCAATAAACAAGAATCCCAAAGAGTTAGGCGCATTACTATTCATTTTCCTTGAAAAAAAAATAATTGAAGAACAGGCCGAAAAAAGGCAAAAGATTGGGAATACCCCCTTAAGCCGTGCCGTTCTTTTCTGGATACTAATTTGGTGAGCTCGTTCCTTAATTTTTGTGGTAATTCTATCGTAAATATTTTTTTAATACATTAAATACGCGTCAATCAAATTTTGCGCTACTGTTTTATAGAAAGTTTCAGTACATTATCAGCATCGATACTGTACCGGAGCAGGGCTTATTGTAAGCAAAATCTTCGAAAGCATGCGATCTTGAAATGGGCTAATGGGTATACGGTAAAGCTATCACCTTCGAACTCCAGAGTTCAAACTTTTTGCAGTCATAAAAAAATGGTTACACCCTGGGGGAGGTAGCTCATCGATTCTTCCGGTTCGCCTCCTAGCATCGTGCTTTAAGGTACCAGGCGATAACCAGGGTAGTTGATCGATAGCTCGATGACGTCATTTCGTTGGCGTCTGCAATGGGAAATTCTCATAGCAGGCGTTGACGATGGGACGTTGTCGAGTTGTTGAATAGCAACTATCGTGGTAACTCACCGATTACCTGTCGATCTGCCAAATTTGGAAAGACGTCTGCATTGAATTGTCTCATATAATAATATTCCGCCCACTATATCACAAGAAATTGCGAGTAGCTGAGTGGAAAGGAGATAAGTTAAGCATTGGGTACAGGACCAAGTCTCCCCTGGGTGGTGCAAGAAGATGAGCGCAATAGAATCATCAAGTTGCCAAAAGGCACGGAATGAGACTATTGCATGGCTGGGTAGTCAAAGTCTTCCATACGTTAGTCATTTCAGGTGGATTAGAACAGGTTTAGGTTTAGGGTGGGTGTTGGCCAGATTTGGATTTTTCAGATATAATCCTAAATAGGACCTAGATTATTTAATACACTAGTAACCTCAACTTCTGTCACAATGTTTCATTGTGTCTATTCAACACTCAATGGGTAAAATATCAAATTTGCGGTAAATTTGAAAAAAAGGGAACTTGGAGTGTAGAGTGCACTGCCCACTGGACGATTCTGAAGCCTGACCAAGTGAGTGGGTTACGGGTTTATTTGATTGTACGTCATTTCCAAGTTATATATAGATACATTCATACCATTGGCATTTTGTATTTGAGATAAGACAGAAACAGGATGCGGAGGGCCCGCTTAGGGGGAGCGTAACCCATGTTATGGCTTCCATTTATTAAATAGTTCAGATAGGCTGGAAATGATAGGTTCATGGTGAGAAAATGTACCATATGGTGCCCGTTTACTGATCAAAATTAAATTAGATTCAAATCGTCAGGCCCTGCCCTGTAATAAGGGGATTGACGATGATTTGTCAAGTTTCATTTTGCATTTGCATATAATTGTAAGTTTAGGTTTGCTTTTGTAATTGTAAGATAGATAGTTTGGCTCAATTGAAACATTGACTTGTATAAACTTGACGAATCATACCTCTAAAATAGTAGTAGTTACAGTGCCGCATTATCTAACAACCACTGCCTGCAACTAATGTTGGAGGGGTCAGCAGGGCTGATTACGGATCAAAACTAACATAATTCTAACACTGAAATGATCCCGAAACTAACGCTCATTCATTGCACTTTAAGTCATAAAGTAGTTTTATTTATTTTCCTACTAATCTATCTACACATTTAGTTTTTTCTACCGAGCTCGGCTGTGCGGGTCTCGGCGGGGAGGGGGTTTCGCTGAGATCTCGGCGGGAGTGACATTTGATTGCCGAGTCTCGGATAATGCCTTTTCTAATAATCTGCCTACGTTTCTTTTATTTGTTATCTACTTCATCCCTTTTTTATTTGTATGCTCTTCTTTCCTCTTCTCTCCTTTTGTTTTGTTTGTTTACATATAACTAATACTAATACCTCCTTGTTTTCTCTCTAATTTGTCTACTATGTCCCACCATCACGATGAGAGATGAGCTACCGTACATGGTACACGCTCATATACACTCCCAAAATAGTATGCCGCAAGTAAGTATATCACAGAGGCAACTAAAGATCCAGAAACGAAAACCGATAACGCTGAAGATAATGAGCTGTGGTGATTTATATGACTAAATAGTATTATTTATTTATACTAACCTAAACACAACGAGGGGTGACCCAAATCCAAACGATCACTAACCAAAATAATAGACTTATCTTTTTTCAGCAGCACTACACCAGCCAGCAAAGTTCAACAATCCATCGTTGCTTATGCCTTTGTTGTCGTTTGGAACCAGTTTTGCGAGGTAGGCGACGATTGTGCGTATTTCTCGCGTAACTTTTGAAAAGAGCCTATTTATAGCCTGAACAATACGTAAAGAGCAAATTGAAACATTGAACGTCGCGTGAAAGTGGAACTTAATGAAGGCCTAAGTACTTTTTCGTAGTTTTTCGTTTTCGGATTTGAAAGATCGTCGGTTACAGTGGCCTGCTTACTGAGCAGAAAAACGCAGTCCCAGGTCCTTACATATCAAAGAGATTTATGGTAAAATCGCATGTGTATCGTGTATTTTGCGAAACTCGTTGTTGTCGTTGGTTCCGGGTTTGAATGGATACAAAAATTTGAGCAACGGTATTATGTGATATGAGGGGCTCGGTGGCCTTAGAGCAACCGTTTTTGCTTACTGAGCAGAACATCATGAGTCTAATCTCAGGCCCATCCACATTCAAGATTCGTCAATCGTTAATATGACTACATGGTAATAACAGCAACTCGGTGATTAAAAAGGTGCTCGTCTGCCTAGTGGCAAACGTTTTTGCTTACTGAGCAGAAGACCGTGGGTTTAGTCCCAAGCTCCTTCGCGTTATATGATCGTTAGGACATCAATTCAGCTTATCGTTTACCAAAACGAACCCTGCTGCAAACCCAACCCTCTTATCCAACATCCCAGTGATTTCTCGTGGAAGTGCAGAGGTGTTCTCGGCTTCCATCAAAGCGAGTGTCATGTCAACACAATCCTTCCCATTCCTTTCTTGACCTGTGTTCGGGCGCGGCCGGCGCTGGTATTGCCTAATTTAAGATCACCAGTTTTTACACATTGAGGATGATTGCTAGTCCCAAGCATCGTCTATTGGTTCTCTGTGTAATTACAGCTGATCTGGCAATAACAGAGTAGCAACCGTGGGCGGTCAATCAAGCTCAAGCTCAAGCTCATAAAAAAATGGTTACAGGTAGATTTTATGGCCAATTGTTTTGTTCTTTAGTTTCAATAGTTGGTCTAGGCAATGATCCAATTTTATCAGAATATAGTTTTGTCATAGAAAAAGGTTGTGTTAGATCATGTTCGTAAAACAAATTCATGAAAGAAGGATACATATGTGGTAATATAGTAACAGGTTTCCTAATGACTACTGATATTAGGCAGAATATAATTTTTCAACAAACACGTGTCGGTCGAATTAGGATTTATCCCAGGCTACTATTGTAGAAAAACGTAACTGATAGATATTGGGCGGAACGCGTCGGAATGTTTAGAAAAATAGGGCGCACGCTTGATCCGGTTTAAGATACATTGTTGACTGCTTTCGGGAACGTGATTTCATTTTAATAACTTGTTTACTTGTTTAACCATTGAACGTCGCGTGAAAGTGGAACTTAATGAAGGCATCAGTGCTTTTTCGTAACTTTTAGTTTTCGGATTAGAAAAATCATCGGTTGCAGGACAGTGTTACCGATTTATATTGGATAATCCAAAGCTATGTTGATCATTATAACATTAAATTTTGAATAACAAATAATAAGACAATCTTATTCAAATGTCGTAATAATACCTCTGACCAAGGAAAAATGATTTATATAGTTTTCATAAAAGTTGACGATACAAATACTAATGAGGAAAGGAATTCCATCATTTCCTTTTCCCAAGTCCTTTTCCTCTCCTTCCCTTCCCTTCTTCTCTTTTCAGAAAGCGAGTAATGGCGCTATAACCATATGCCATATAGGGCTAGGACAAGAGTTAGTGCTCAGGTCCCAACCGCTAGAAGAAAATGGTAGCGAGCAAGGGCGCTATAACCTAGGCGAATACAGCATTCCCTCCGTATAGGTTACGTCCGCACACCGCTCTCTGTTGTCCTTCGACTGAGGTCGGCTGGATCGATTGAGGGATGGCAGTGGGTTGGCGGTGCCGTCCACGCTTGTACGGAGGGAAGACTGTACGCTCGAACACAAGGGGTAAATACCTGTGTTCCATCCCAGGAGATCGGACAACCAAGGAGTGTACATTAACTTTCTTAGCTCTGTCACTCCCAACGATTTATATAGCCTATTTTCAAATCCTGCATACGGAGCGGTTGGTACGGTATGTCCCCGCTCTTTGATTACCTGTGGATTAAATGTTAACCACTGTCTATACTTATTAAGTAGACATGGTAAACATTCACTTCCACAAAAATTAACTAAACGCTACACAGTAGGCCTGGCCGCTTTATTGTTTGTTTCACATCCTTGATGTGCAGCAGGCATTAATAATGACAAGAAAAATGATAGATGTATCATTTTCCAGGATTCTTTCAAGTACTGGCTGTGTATGTGTAGACTAGACTAGACTAGACTAGACTAGTGGCTTTGCTTCTACGAACCCACAAAAGGCATTGAATTCTCGGGGATTCTAATTCGGAATTACGGGCTGCTATTTTGAGCAACTTATCGGCATAAAATTTGAAATTACATTTTGGTATTAGTGACGTAGACAAATGTTGATACTAAGTTAGACAAAAGTAGTTCCAGGCAAAATATCGAAAAAAAAAATGATTTTTAAATCAACCTTCTCCGATTTATATGAAACTATGCGTAAATTGATAACAAACAATGAACATTTTTGCTATAATTTGGTTATTTTGGAACTTGTAAAATTTTCAAAACGACATCCTGGAATTTTTTCTAAAAACTATGTCATGGGAATAGCAATTCTGATCGAAATGACGTCTCAGACAAAGTTGTAGACAAAAATAATGTCTTTCTGGGAAAAAATAAACAAAAAATATTTTTATTTTTATTTTAAGTACAAAAAAAAGTTAAACCCAAAATAAATAGCTTATAGTAAATGCAAACGTTCTGAATATTGAAAACTATGGACAAATAAAAACGGTAAAAATCATTGATCGCGCAAAAATTTCAAAATTTTTCATGAGCTTTTTTTTATAGATGATCAAAAATCGGGCAAAGAAATTTAAAATTATTTAGGTTTTTATTTATTTTTTTTATTTTTACTTGAAATTATTTATTTTTAATGGAAAATTGGCCTGATAAAATTTTTAGGAATCTGACATTTTTGTGAAGAATTGTGTACATAATTTTAAAGAAAATCGCAAATGAATTGTGAGGAGAATTAATGAGAAATTTAAGGGATAATTATGCAAGAATTCTGAACGTGATTCTAAAGTAATTCGACTAGAAGTTCCAGTTAATTTTGAGGATTGCTTCAAGAGAATTGCTAGACTGATTATGGGGACAATGAAGATTGAGAGGAGAATTCAAGGAAAAACTAAGGAAAATTTGAAGGAATTTCAGGGAGCGTTCGATAAGGGAATTCGGAGGAGAATTCAAAGTTAATCAACCTTATGACAAACTTCATGATAACATCTCTACAACCCTGGAATTGTCCCTAATAATCAAATTAATATAATATGTGTACTCTATGTAACACTTAAAATACGTAATACTCAGCCAAGAAGGGTCTCTTTTGATACCATCTAATTATTTTCCAGAAACGAACCTGCATAAGCCGAAAAAATCTCATAATTGTTAATCGATAAATTATTTAAAAAAATCTGATGAGAGCTCCACGGAAACATTCCACGAAAACATTCCACGAAAACTCAACGAAACAGAAATCTTTGCTGAATTTTAAACTAATTTGAGGATAGCTTCAAATGAATTCCTAGGAGGCTTCGTTAGAATTTTATGGCATTTACAAGGAATTTCCGAAAGGAATCCAAAGAGGATAATAATGTTTAAATGGAATTTGGAACATATTTCCAAATAATTACCAGTACCATTCTTAGAAGATTTGGAGAGTTTCAAACGAATTCCGAAGAGAATTTCAAGGAAATTTCATGAATTCTCTCAAGAGCTTTCTCTAAACAAAAGAGAAATTACAAGAGATTTCTAAGAAACAGTTCCATAGAATTCTGATGTGAATTTAAGGTAGTTTTTAGACAATACTACGAGAAATTCGGGGTGAATTCCAACAGCAAGGGAATCCTAAAACCCTAGGTAATTCTGATAAGAATTTCAAGAAAACTATGAGATAAACTAAATCGGGATCCATGTTCGGATTCCCCGTCGGGATCCGGGTTTGAATTGCACATCTTGATGCGGGTTCGGATTTCACATCTGGATCCGTTTTTGGATTCCCTATTGGAATCCGTTTTCGGATTCCCCATCGGGATCCGTCTTCGAATTCCTCAACGGGATCCGTTTTCGGATTCCACATTGGAATCCGTTTTTAGATTCCACATCGGGATTCGTGGATGGATTCCCCATCGGGATCCGTGTTCAAATTCTCAATCGGGATCCCTGTTCGGATTCCCCATCGGGATCCGTGTGCAGATTCTCCATTTGGATCCGTGTTCGGATTCTCAATCGGGATCCGTCTTCGGCTTCTCCATCGAGATCGGTCTTTGGATTTCCCATCATGATCCATTTTCGGATTCCCCATCGGGATCCATGTTTGGATTTCCCATCCCGTGTTCGGATTCCCCATGGGAATCCAACTTTGGATCTCCATGGGGATCCGTCTTTGGATCCCCATTGGAATCCGTCTTCGGATTCCTTAAGGGATTCTTGTTCGGATTCCCCATCGATATCCGTGTTCGAATTATAGATCTTAATCCGGATTCGAATTTCGTATCAGGATCAATGTTCGGATTTCACATCTTGATGCGGGTTCGGATTCCGCATCGAGATCCCTGTTCAGATTCCGCATCGGGATAATTTGTTTAGATTTCAGACTTAATTTTTTGTATCTCGTACTAAGCGAAAGTTAAGAAATTCGAGCTAGAAAAATATTCAAGACATCGGACATAGAATTTGTATTAACATAATCCGATTATATACGCAAAAAATAAACCAACTTTTTTTAAGTTTCAAATCAAATTCCCGGTTGTTTTCGATTCCCCGTTAATTCCCGGCTCTTCCGGTTTTCCGGGTTTAGTACCCATCCTGAGATCATGTATGCTGATTTCGGTAGCCCGGTGTTTATTTGGTCACCATAGACTAATCTGGCATAGTCACTTGAAATTTTTTAAAAACCAACCCATGGGGATAAAACAAAATCTTATTCGGACGTATTATCAGAGAATTCTGATATCCAAATCAATGTTGGGGAACCCATGTTAGGATTTCTGTAAATCATAATTTCGGTTCTAAGAACCGAAGTTGTCCTGGAACAGCTCTATACCATCTCTAAAAAATATTATCGAATGTTCAAAATATGTGAGATAAATCCAAACAAGACACACAAAAAACGATTTTGAATTGAACGGAAATAACGAATCTATAATTCCTGAAATTACTGTTAGTCGCATATCAATTGCCATATAGGGGAAATGACTCTATGATTGGGCCCATCGCTAAAAATCTACTATTTATTAATTTTATCTAGATGAACGCGTACAAACGGATAATTTTGGTCGCTATTGAAAATTTAGTCGATTGCTGAAATTATGTATGGGCCCAAATTAGGGGCATTTAGGCCGACATTACATCCATTCCCCCTACATAAGATATAAGTATACAGTCCCCTATTTATCTATAGGTGTTCTATATCACGATATATTCCTTACATCTCGATCACTCAAGCAGTCCCCCCAGATTGCCATAGGGGAAGTCGGTAATGACGGACATAGCAGCGAAGATGGACACTTGTTGCTTTAAATCAAAATATCTTTTAACAATAAATTTATCACTGCATTCTTTTCACACAAACAAACCACTTCATTTAGTTCGTGTTAAAAGACTATAGTTATGCATTTATTCAAAAAAGATTGTTTTGATTTAAAATCAGTAAGTGTCCATCTTTACCAACTATCCACTACATCCAGTTATCAATCTTCTCTCTATTTCGATCGTTATCTAAGTCAGTGGTCCCTAGAAAATATTCGCGAACAAATTACTCTCCATATGTCGATGGAAAAAAATCTAGTACACTTGCTGATATAAACAAATACACTTTTTGAACTCGAAGCTCTCCTAGAACCGTATAAGTAGGCTAATAAACTACTGTTCTGAATGTCGATAACTCCTTACCTCGATGATCCATTCAATATCGAGATATGAAAAGATGAATTTAGCATCTTACATGTTATTGCATGCAATGTAATGATGATTTTTACTACTGTATGTTTTCGTAAGAAATCTTCACAAGATGATTATCAAGGTTCAGTGGTCATGAAAACTAGCTTTCTTAATTTAATTAATTTATACGACTTTTATAACATTATATTTGTCATATTTTTCAACGGTTACATTACAAAATCTGTACAGATTGTATAAAGAGTAAATAGCGATTTAGGAAATATTACCGTCAGGGGTGTAAAAAAGTCCTATGCGCCCAATTTTGGCCAAGCGATGCTCTGAAATATGATTTATCCTGATGGGAAAATTCAGCGCTCATAGACTTTGCTTACCTCCTTGCGATAATAGGTTAAGGTATTGCCAAAGCCATCGTCAACCCTATTTTATAAAAAAAACTGTAAATAATAGGGTAGATGTACCAGTTATGCCTACACGTTCTAACTATGGTGTGTTCCAATTATGGCCTATGGGAATTTCATAGGCTATAACTTGAACACACCATAATAGGAACGTATGACCATAACTGGTATTTCTCGGTTGTCCAAAATTAAGGACACTTTTGTTTGCAATATTAAACAGCTATTTTTTAGGTTATTGCAGATGATAACATTTGTTTATACACATACTCCAAACTTTGAATTTTTATACAAACTTGACTTCGGTTTGCAACGTACATAGCATATCAAAACACAACAACGATGCTATAAACATAACCACACAGCAAAAAAATAATTTTGATATCACATCACAGTGGATGCACTACAATCATGTCGAAAATTTCATGTAATTTTTATGACCACATAAATAAACAAATGCAGTAAAAGCAGCGTAATGTCAGTTCATGCATTGTATTAATGATAATTTTGTCCTTTTTAGCAAGTAATATTACACCATATTTTCGACATGATTGTAGTGCATCCACTTTGACGTGATATCAAAATTATTTTTTTGCTGTGCATGGCATACAGGTGAGGGAGGCGAAACCTTGAAAGTGCTCGCCGCTTGGGACAAGCCTATGTGGCCTAGCTGCTACGGTGCAAAATCAACACTACCACTTCAATTAGTTCGATAGTTAGACCGACATCACACTGCACTGCAAGAAATGCACCCACTGAAAAAAATCGAAACTCAATTGATTAAAAGTGCCTCCTTCTTCGGCTATACGTTTTCCACAGTGTCTCTATTTTCACGACGAAAAGCGTCTAATCGCCTTTACGCTCACTTGAGCTGCGCCAACATCGTTTGTACGTATGCGGGATCCAAACCATAGGTTATATGTTAACCGGGAGAGGTGCGGGCAGACCCATTCTCCAATATCTAGGCAGAGCTGAGACTAACAACTGGATCGGTAGAGGTAGGTGCGCATAACTTGACTTTGCTGTTTTCCATCACACATTCGAGTCAAGTCGAGCGGCGGAGAGTACCGAGGCTGCTACCGCAATAACTGCACTACTGTTATAGGTTGGTGCCGCAGCTCAAGAAGAACGGTTGTTTTCGCCCATCACCATTATATCATGTTTACGTTAGGTTCGCTTTGGAATCCTATACGGCCTGGCGTAATTTATCGTCTAATTGGAGAATTAAATCATTTGAATATGCCAACCGGATTGCAATACGGTTACTCCCGACCTGGATATGCCGCATTTTTACGGCCGGTAAGTGAGTCATTGATCGTCCGGTTTAAGCTGGCCATGGGATTCGATGAATCATCCTGAAGATCCACTCATCATTCTCCGTAATTTCAGAAATGAACAATTCACGTACGCACGACTGACCTTTAGTTGTTCATCCCATTCACCTGAGGTCCTACTAATGCTTGCAGCACGCTCGAAAAACACTACCTTGACATGATGGTATTTTCACTGATTGAGTGCACTACTCACTCGCACGCTTCCAAGAACACTAAAACCCGAGCTCATCTTCGACGAGCGAAAGAATACCTCTCATTTCAAACCGCCTTTGTCGTTGTTGATTAGTAGAGTTAAAGTCGTTTCACGTTGCCCTTTGCGATATTGTTTACAAAGAGGATTTAAAATAATGACAGACAGCAGCGAAGGAAAAAAAACGTCAGATTTGCTGCTATTAGTACTAGCAAATCCAAAAACCACATCGGTGGTACTGGTAAGCAGGTAAGGTAGCCGATTTCGTGTGGTTTTGTCACGTTGTGGAAAATGCTGACAGGGAAACGCGATACTTTCGGTGATATTTTCTGCTTCTCCAACGCAACGGCGAAGAACGATACGACTCAGCAGCACAAACCAATGGTCATCATTCCTAAATTAGACATATTTATGTCAGTACGCATGGTGTGTGTAATCCCTCTACGACTTGGATTTGCGCCGAAACACGAAACAAAACCAACTTGTCCGCAGTTGCCGGAATACATTAGCTGTTGCTGCAGTCGTAATTGCTAATTTATAGTAATCCCATGCAATATGCAATAAAATGGATCACATCCCGTTCACACACGAGTTCATCCCCGACGTTCAAAGGGACATGCTTCCAGACACGGAGAGAGTTGCAAACTGATAGCGATGTTATGGAATATTAACGATTCAATTTGATTCTGTTTACGGGCTCGTGTGGTCAAGCGAAACGTTACTGGCGATAGAATGGTATTACTAGTGGGACCTAGCTTTGATTGCATTGTGCAACATGCATGACTTTCAAGATGCAATTGCGGACTTTGAAGGGATGCAATTGCATTTAGCAAGAAGTTTGTTGGATAAAGGGTGCATCGTAATTTCACAAGCACTGATCAATCCTTGAAGATCGAAATACTATAGAGGGTTAAGATCTAATTTCCATCATACCCTCACTTTGCCTCTCTTTTTTAAACGGGCTTAAACAAAATATTGAATTTCAGAGTTGGGTGGAGATGCTACCTGTTTTACTAACTATTGTTTTGCTTCTCTCGTCATGACCAACGTAGTCATTTGTCGCATTAATGGCCCTTCGCTCAATTTCACCTTCAGTTCAAATTTCACTCTGCCGTACTCTAGCGGAACTATCAATCTATCCTCTTCAGAACTTTCTCTAGCCAGGCATGGAAAATCATTTACATTCATTTCACGCATTCATTTACATTCATTTGCCTCTAACTTTTTTCATCAACAGCATTCCGCAAAATGTTGTTTAGAGCTTTAGTAGGTTTTGTTATTAACTACAAGTTTTGCTCGTAACTCAAATCTGTATCTCTTATGCATCACGAATTAGAGCGGGCAGAACTTGTTACTGTTTTTCAGTGAATGTAAAATACATTCACTGAAAAACAGTAGTTGCTTCTGTTTGCTCTGCTTCGTCATGCATAAGAGATAGGGATTTGAGTTTTCAATAAAAGTTGTAGGTAATAGCAAAACCTACAAAAGTTCCATACATAATTTAGAGCAATTTTGTTGATGAAAAAAGTTAGGGGCAAATGAATGTAAATGAATGCACGAAATGAATGCAAATGATTTTCCATGCCTGTATATAATATAAATTATCGCAGTAAAGCTTCATGTTGATATTAGTAAAACATTTTCTTCCAACTCAGAAAATCGTAAGCTGCAGTAATAAAACACTTTGGTTGAATGTAAAAAAATTCAATGTTGCTCAAAGATAACTTTTAAATTTATTAAATTTTCCAAATTCGATAAAGAGTCACAAATTGGTGAGATAGGGTTACGGTATGTAATGTGGGTCTAGTCCTTTCATTCGGCCTATCACGCAAATAAATAATTAATTAAGGAATATTACACAAAAAATAAGGAAAATATTGATCACTGATGATTGATAAATGTGTACCACACACAAATCAATTTATATCACAACATTTCAATACATTTTCAGCTCTCGTAAGTAATAAAACTGGTTGAGAATATCACTCTGTTCGGAGTTTTTAGCCGCCATGACTTCTAAGGTTAAGATGGGAAGGTTGCACTGACGATCATCAAATGGCCTGATTATGGCATTTATTGAATGGAATTACCTGATAATACACACTAGACGTAAAACTCACAGTTACTGTTTGAATATTTTATGTTTATTTTAATTGTTTAACAACGTTTTCACAAGTAAATCATGGACCCAACTTTAGGGACACATTTCTTTTCTATGTTCCTAACTTTGGCCCATGAAATTCATTTGACAGCATATAGCAATAAGAGTAACGTCAACAATGTGGTTTGCATTTGGATGATAAGGAACGAACAGGAAGGGAGATTTTTTCTGCCAAATCTGTATAATGAACATCACAATGTTTTGATTTAGATATTCTGCGGTCGAAAGACGATAAGCGAAATTTTTAATTTTTAATTTTTAACTTGAGTGATTTAATGTAGTTTTCGTAAATTTTTCTCTAAGAAATGTTTTGAGGAATGAAGAGTATTAAGTTAACAGTGATAGTGATAAAAAAAAATACATAAGAAAACGTTACCAAGAGCGTTTTTTTTGAGAATCAAACAGGATAGGACGAAGTTGCATCCATAAATAGACCCAATTTGGGGACAATAGACCGATATTACATACATTTCCCTGGTGAGTTTTTGTCTTAAAAAAAGTAAGTTTTTCAACTTTTTGCGGTTCCTGATAGCAAACGACATGATAAGCATATCTAAGCATACCATTTAGCAGTAGAATATCGTTTGCAGGTAAATTAATTGATGAGTTATGATTAAAAACGTAATCTATGGCTGCATATTAGACCGAGGTTAGGGACGTATACCCTATTGTTAAAAATATTGCACTGCTTCTTGATTCCAATTCAGTCATACGAGTTTCAATTCCGTTCAAACACATTGAAACGTCGTTGGATTCACTTCAGCAGACGGATGAAGGCAGAAAAATTGGTTCACACAGGTGCGCATCATTTGTTTTTAAGAAGAATTAATGTAAATAGTCATAGTATGCGTTCTTATGGACTTTGTTTTGTACCTTTTGAACTAAACTATCTTACCAAACGTAGTGTTAACTACCCCATTTCCGACCTATTAAGTACAACCCGCACTTAGTCTTTCTTAATCTAGCGCAGTTTAGCACCAACCGGAATGTTATTATTACTAATGGCTTCCAAATTTATTTACCTTTCCGTACGTACCATAAGATTTGATAAAGGCCTAACGTATTGAAACGCCATTGAAACGCCAATGAATTCACTTCGGCCTATCGGATGAAGATAAAACATGATTCGCTCGGAGCGCTTCTTTTGTTTTTGGAAATAATGGGTGCAAACCTTCATATCACGCGTTTTCATCGACTTCGTTCGGTAGCTTATTAACTAAAGTATCGTACCAAACGCATAATTGACTTGTTAACTCTGAAATCATGGATTTATTTGAAGTTTTCTGCTCGATAGGCCCAAAATGGGCGATTAGGCCGAAGTAGTTTTCTACCATATGATTGATTCGTTCACGTCGAAATCATTGCTGTATTTGATGTTTCTACTTGACGTGACGGAAATGGGCGCTTATGCCGAAGTAGTTCTCTACCCTATAGATAGACCTCGATTTTGGCTAAACGCAGTTTTTGCGCTTCACACGGTTTATTATATGCAAATCTTCAAGTCAGTTTCACGCTAGTCCTTGCTTAGAAATTCCTAAGGTTTTCAAAAGTTCACTTCCCTGGGACTTTCGGAACATACCAAATGTGCTCCTCGGCATTAAACTTTACCACCAATGAATTTGTCATAGAATTTTGATGCAGTTTGATGTGTCTCATGAACGTTGAGTTTTGGTACTATTCAAAGTTTGGCCGCTTTTTCATTGGCATCCGAAATCTATCACAGAGTGTTTCATCTTGTTAAATCAAAAAACATGATATTCAAATTGAAATTGATTACAGAAAAACGATACTGACTGCTTTTCCCAGCATTCCATGGACATGGTCGTTATCTTGTTTGTTTCTAAACCGATTCGTGATCTTCAACCTGCAAGGAAACTTGTAATAGATTCTAGTTTTTGAAAAAAATATAATCTTTCAGATTTGTTAGCCAAAATCCAAAGCTTTGAGCAGCAAAAATTGCAGATTTGAAATAACTGTAACACATTCGGAAAATCTTCGGAGTCTGGTAGCCACTGCAGACACATATACTAAAATTAGGAGTCTCAGATATCCTAGTCAGTTAAGCCACCTGGAGAACCAGCAGTTCATAGTAACTACTCAGCAACTGTAGCGATTGCTAGTAGCCTGGGTTACCGCATTACGCCAAGAGGAGAGAGGCTTTTCAACCAATTCCAGAAAGGCGTAAACCAAAATGGAAAAGGATATTGAAACAGCGGATCCAGACTAAACGAACCACGATTGGTAGACTAATTGCAACCATGAATGACAGAAGATCGACAAGGTTCTGATGCCAAATAGCTGCTATAATGGAAACTACTGAGCTTCACCGGTTGGGAGCTCAACAGAAAAAATCGACTGTTGCAGAGATTAAGCCAGGGTTGCCTATCATAGTTTTCCCAGTTTTATTGAAACAGCTAAATGCGATAAAAATAACCCAAGTAACATTTCAGTTTTATCGAGGTTTCAGAAGAGTGCGGTCTACAAGAGCATGATACAACCAAAACTGTGATTTGGAACATAAATTATTATTTCGGATAACTTTTGAACCTTAGGAAAGTGGTCTGTAGTTCTGAGAGCAAAATACAAAGTTTAAGAGGGAATTTATAAGAGAATTGCTAGAAAATTCCTAGTAGAATCCTTGATACATTTTGAGAAGAATTACAAAGGAATTGTTAATTTTGTTCGATCTGTTCCTTATATAAGTTGAGATTTTAGAAATTATGCATAATGTTGGTTTTTCTAGAATTTTAACTAATATTTTAATAACTTTTAGTGATACATCGTTTTGCTTGCATACTACTCACTTATACCCGGATTGATAAGTCGTTTTGGCATATCGTTTTAAATTTGTGTGATATAGGGCAGGTAGTGCTGATGCGATATAATAGTAGTGACTTTAGTGATAAATACGGAAATAGTGTCTTGTAAATACTTAATAAGTAACCATTTATATGGTAACTTAGAAATTAAAATACGGTTTGATATTGAAATAAACTATTAATGTTATGGAACTTAAAATTTACAATACCTCTAATTTTATCGAATTTAAATTTTTTTCATAAATTCTTTAATTTAATCGAATCAATCTCCTGTGAAGAGCATTTGATGTGATTAAAATAATTTACTATTGATTACGCTATACACGATGACTAGCAAATAGTAATTCCCATTTTTTATGATCTTGAATTTGATTCTGCGTTCGAAATCTTTACAATTTTGATATATCTAGGTAGATAACTTTGATAATTCGCTAAGAACTTTTCACAGAATTTCTTCATGAACTTTTTTAGAATAATTCCCCTTGTCTTAAACTTAGAGGCAAATAAGCTTTTACAAGAATAATATTGCATTCTTGATTTTTTTTTGCAAACAATCAACAAAATTCTTGGAAATAGATTATTACACATCAGAATTTATCATCATCAGATTATTACAAATATCAGAATTAAAGTGGACATTTTATACGCTAAATGAGGAGATGAAAGTAAAGAGTTGATAGTTCCGTTATAGTACGGCAGCGTAAAGTTTGTATATAGAAAGCGAACAAAGGACAATTTTGAGGAAGGTGCGAATAGGGTAGAGCAGCTCCTTTACCAAGCTCATCCGTTAATGAGGGATGGTGAGGGGTGTTTCCCCCTGCCACCACAGACAAAAGGGATGATCGCCGATTTGCTCATGTACATCCGTTGTGCGGAAACAGTTCTATCGATTGTTTCACACTCAAGTCGCCATCTGGCGTAAATAAATAACTACCCGATTCGTACCTTCCTCAAAATTGTCCTTTGCTCGCTTTTTACTTTGTATATAGAATTTTCACACTGCCGTACGGAACTATCAACTCTATAATTTAATCGCGCATCTATCGTATAAAATCTCCACTTTAAGTCTGATATTTGTCGTTAAGCATCTCCGACTATGTAAATCGTTAAATTCACGCATGAAGTGCTAACACATGCTAACACATGATTAGTTA
Source organism: Ochlerotatus camptorhynchus (assembly GCF_037179485.1). Taxonomy (NCBI): domain Eukaryota; kingdom Metazoa; phylum Arthropoda; class Insecta; order Diptera; family Culicidae; genus Ochlerotatus; species Ochlerotatus camptorhynchus. Next base: position 3,314,936 of record NW_027040682.1, on the reverse strand, counting down.
AAGTAGATTACTTTCATTTTTTTATTGTTTCTTCTAGGAACTCCCTCGAAGGCTCCTTCCGTAAATCAATTTTAAATTTATTTTAATTCTCTTTAGAATTTCCATGCAATTGACCTCAGAAATTTCATAAATTTCTGCTTCGAATAATCTTGGGCTTCTTCCTTGCATTCAATTGGAAATTTAATTCGTATTCTCCTTAGAATTCCCATAGTATTTCCTCACAAAATCCATCACAGAATAACTTTGAAAATCTTTTCAGAATTCCTTTGAGATTTAACCCTCAAAATTCGATTCCATTGGAATTCTTCTAGGCATTTATTTCGAACTCTTAAGAATTCTCACCCAGAATTATTTTAGAACTATCTGCAGAGACCATCTTTGGAGTTCACGGGATTTTCATGGAATTTTTATCAGAGCTCCCTTAAGCAAAATTTCAGAACAAATTTTGAATTCTTATTAGAATTGGACCTAGAATCCTTATTTACTCATTCTTCTCAGAACTTTCGTTAAAATTCACTCTCAATTATATTGGAATTATTTCCAAAATTGTTTTGGAGCTGAATTTTGCGTCTCTAATAATTTAAACAATAATCAAAATTTAAAATTTAACTATGTATGTAAACCTGGCTTAAGATTTAAGCGGAGATGAAGAAATCAGTCCTCAGAGCACTTAATTTTACATGAGACTTTCATAGTCTGTACTTTGGTATTATTCTCTGATATATCTTGGTGTCATCCCTAGAATCCTTTAAAATTCTCTTAAATTTACTTTGGATTTTTTAAAGTTCTTAATCATCCTTGAAAGACGTTTGAAATTCTATCGCAGACAAATACCTTTGGAAATTTTCAATTTTTTAACAGATATGTATACTTTGTTAAAACTACTTGTAGACTTTCTTAGTGGCAAGCACCCAATTTAAACATTTCGTTGATATTTTTAAATTTTTCTCTATTTTAGTAGTGAAAAGTGATTTTAGTGACTATAGGGAAATAGTGTAAGTCACTAGTGACTTTTTGGTGAAAAAAGTTACTTTTTAGTGACTGGCTTCAAAATAGTGACCAAGTCACTAAAAAATGATCTGCTACCAGCCCTGCATATCAGATATACAGTTTTAAATTTTAAAATCCAGATACGTCGACATCTTGCTGGAGCTTATCAATGAATCATTGCAGACTGGACATGTGCAACACATTTGGAAGGAATCTTTAGTGGTTCCTATTCAAAAAGTTGCTATAACGATTAAAGTCGAAGAGTTTCGTCCCATCAACATGTTGCACACATTAGAGAAAACTTTAGAACTTGTTGTTAAAGACCAGCTGTTGTAGTATTTAAATAGTAACAGTCTGTTGATAACAGAACAATCGGGATATCGGGAAGGTCATTCTTGTGAGACCGCGTTGAATTTGGTATTAGCGAAGTGGAAAATTAACTTGGAACGTAAAGATACGATTGTTGCTGTTTTTTTGGATCTAAAACGCACTTTTGAAACAATTTCTAGGCCCTTATTGTTAAGTACAATCAAGCGCTTTGGAATTAAGAGTACCGCATATAAATGGTTTGAAAGCTATTTGTGCGACAGGACTCAACGGACTTGAATGATTTTGTTTCCTTGGAGTGCCCCAGGGAAGTGTATTAGGGTCCCTGTTATTAATTATGTATATTAATGACTTGCGACGTGAATTACAATTTTGCGACATTAATCTTTTTTGCAGATGATACTGTGTTATTTATTGCAGTTAAGGATTTAGATGATGCCGTTTTACACTTGAATGAAGATTTGCGTTCTCTAAGTAGATGGTTGAAGTATAAGCAGTTGAAATTGAATATAAGCAAAACTAAATTCATGGTAATTTCGCGGAATAGAGTAAATGAGAACGTCTCTGTTGTAATTGATGATGAGATTATTGATCGCGTTCGGGAGATCAAATATCTTGGCCTGATTATAGATGGCAAACTTAAGTTCCACTCTCACATTGACAATGTCATTAAGAAAATAGTCAAGAAGTATGAAATTCTATGTCGAATATTGCCAGTAAAATACATCTATACAAATCAATCATCTCTCCTCATCTAGACTTTTGCCCTTCCATTTTAATTCTGGCGAATGAAACACAAATATCGAGATTACAGCGCTTGCAGAGTAAAATAATGCGTTAGATTTTGAGATGTAATAGATTCACTTCGTCAACTTTGATGAAAGACGCCACTTACAATGGTTGTTGGTGAAGCAAATAATTGTTTATTTGATTATGATGTTAATTTTTAAAGTAGATAACGGATTGCTGCCTCGATATTTGTGCGATCCAATTGAAAGAGGAAGTGAATAGTCACATAGATAGCATAGATATAATACTAGAAACGCGGTTGAAATAAGAACACCACATTTCTTGACTTGTGCTTCACAAAATTCATTATATTTTAAAGGAATAAATGTTTTCAATTCGATGCCTAGACAGATCAAACGTTCAGCAACACTTACAGAATTTAAAAGACACTGCATTTCACACATTCAAACTGTCTTTTGAACGGTTGTCCAGTGATTATTTTTTATGAATTGACAAATTCATAATCTTGACCAGTGATGGAAATCAAGCGAGCATGATCCGATTTTCAGTTTGTCGTAAACTGTACAGATCGTGATCGAACATGAGAAGGGGGATTAAAGGTCGAAAGGACAAAAGGTCGAATATGAGAAGGAGGACAAAAGGGTAAATGAAAAAAAAAACACCAGAGAAGGACAAAAGGTCGAACGGTGGTACATTTTGATGTGAAGCTCACTTGGCTAGATGGCAAATAGTGGAAGGAATAAGGAATACTTGACAGCGCTGGTCGTTACTGTATGGTGGGTCGTGGGCTGCTCTTTTTGTGGATCGTGGAAATTCAGAAATCTTCAGAAGCATTAAACATCGAACTCCTTTAAATATATTGGCGCTTTAAAAGATTTTTGAATTGCAATTACATTTTGTGATCAGTAGGTTACCTATTTTGGTGCTTCCAGGACTGTTCTATCATCAAAATTCAGGACTATTTTGACGTTTTCAAGCCATTTTAGAGGTTTAAATGTCATTTTGGTATTTTAAAGTCCATTATTAGCATCTTTTGAACTATTATTCCGTTTCAAGATTATTATAGGAGTTGTCCGGGTTAGAGTTTGCAAGGTCATTTTGAACATCATGGTTTTTTTTAAGATATTCTTGGTCCTTTGTGCGAGATAAAGTCATTTTGGCAGTTTGGGGCTGATTTAACGATTTTGAGGCCATTTTTGCGTTTTTAAGTTTTTGAGGATATTTTGGTTATTTTTTTGTGAGCTTTCAGGACGATTGAACATTTTTAAGAACGCAATTTTTGTGGCCTAAATCATTTTAAGTGTTAATACTACTTTCCTGTTATATGGCTAATTATGCGTTTCGATAATCCTTTCCGACTATTTTTGCACATTTTAGGCCGTTTTTGGACTAATGTGGCCTTCTAGCGCAATTTTGTCGATTTTACGCGTTTGGCTTTTTTTCCGATGCGACTTTTGTTTAGGATTTCAGGTAATCATGTAGTTTTAAGGCTTTTGATAGCATTTTAAATACCGTATTGAAGTATTTTGTGTAGGTCGCGAGCTTATGGGATTTCTTAAAGAGGTTCTCAAACAAAAGTTTGAGAACCGCTGGTCTATTCGACTTTTTGTCCCCTTTTGACCATTCAACTTTTGTACCTCTTTGAACCATTCGGCCTTTTGTCCTTTTTTTAACTTAAGGCCATTTGTCCATTCGACATTTTATCCCTTCTCTCATTATTTGACCTTTTGTCGATTCGAAATTTTGACCCCCTTTGCATAATTCGACCTTTTGACCCCTTTCTCATCATTCGACTTTTTGTCATTCGACGTTTTCTCTTTCGACCATTTGTCCGGCAACCTTAGACATATATTTTACATGTTTTGGACACTATTTTTTAAATTTTGATCCAGAAACCTTGAAAATTGTATTTTTTTTAATCATAACAGCGGGGCTACGGGTAATCGTCTAGAATAAGCTTCTAGGATAAATTCAAATATTATAAATAAACAATATGGTAAGTTATTCTATTATAGCCAATACACGATTTTCCCCAACACTAGCGCCACTAGTGACACGAAAAGTGACTAAGACACTGTAAGACAAAATTGTAAAAATAGCACTTAAGACAATAATTGTAAAACGGTCTACACTGATTGACGACAAATAAATAAATAAATAAATAAAATAAAAAGTTGAGCGCTTAGAAGTTGACTGCTCAATATCACCAAGGCTATCGAAAACAACTCACAGTTGAGTAAAATTTGACTAATAATTGTGAAAAATAACCTGTTTTAAATTATAGGGGAAATGGCTCTAATGTTGGTCTATGGATCTAAGATTGGGCCCATCGCTAAAAATCTGCTATTTATCAATTTTATCTATATGAACGAGCAGGCATGGAAAATCATTTGCATTCATTTCGTGCATTCATTTACATTCATTTGCCTCTAACTTTTTTCTTCAACAGCATTCCGCAAAATGATGTATAGAGCTTTTGTAGGTTTTGTTATTAGCTACAACTTTTGTAAACAAGTCAAATCCGTATGTCTTATGCATGACGAAGCAGAGCGAACAGAAGCCACCACTGTTTTTCAGTGAATGTATTTTACATTCACTGAAAAACAGTAACAAGTTCTGCCCGCTCTAGTTCGTGATGCATAAGAGATACAGATTTGAGTTGTGACCAAAATATGTAGCTAATAATAAAACCTACAAAAGCTCCATACATCATTTTGCGGAATGCTGTTGATGAAAAAAGTTAGAGGCAAATGAATGTAAATGAATGTATGAAATGAATGCAAATGATTTTCCATGCCTGTGAACGAGTCATTGGGACGGTTGAATGGATATTTTTGATCGCTATTGAAAACATAGTCGATTGCTGAATTAATGTATGGGCCCAAATTAGGGGCATTTAGGTCGACATTACATCCATTTCCCCTATTACAATTTTATCCAAAGTGGAGGTTATGGCAAAACAGAATAGACCGTGTAACGCCAAAATATGTCTATTTATCTGTTAATTCACCATTTAAACACGCCACATAGTAATGGCGCGTTTTATGTACTGATTAAATTTTTAGAAAAAAAAACGCAATGGGTTGATACACAGTTTCTGGATGTTTTAACTGAAAATAAGGTTCTTCCAGTATTTCTCGCGTAACATTTGAAAAGGGCCTATCCTCGTTAATCGATTCTCTTCATCGACCTTTTCTTGGTTTTTTTCCTTAATAATGTTTTTCGTTGATCTTGTTTTCCGCGCTGAGCACCAATGCTACCGGTGCCAGGAAGGCAGCTCCCACACCTGGACCCTACCTATCGACTCATTAACCAACAGCTTTACTTCCCCTTCCGAAGGAAGGCGTGGTCAGAGATGTTATGCCTCAGAACATCCCGGCGGCACCGACTGGGATTTAACCCAGGCCTGCTGGGGTGAGAGGTTATCATGCTTACCACTACACCACTGGCGCCGCTTTCTCTTTGGTTTACCACGGCAACATAAACGAATTTCTCGTTAAGCTCTCAGCATTGATGATGTTAGCACAGACAAACAGACATAACACATTGATAATTTCTCACTGTAAAACATCGTCGCTAAAACATTACCGCCATCTGTTGAATACACTGTGGTGGGTAGTACGCTGAACAGATTGCGGTAGTGTGTAAACGTCAAACGCAAGGGAATTGACTATGCGCGCCACAGGTGGCGGTTCTACCAACTACGATACTATTAAATTGACCGTTAAATGCTTGTTCGATGAACAACTTTCGAGTGTTATGTCTGTTTGTCTGTGATGTTACCTTGCGCCTGAATCAACACACTAAATGGGAAATTCATTTTCGCGAAAAAGAAAATCGATGATGAGAATCAATCAACAATGATAGGCCCTTTTCTCGTGTTGCGCGAGATTTCTTTCTTGCGGATTAATGCTACAAACAGGTTAACTGGTTTCCATATATTGTAAACATCAACTAAGCCAATTTTCGGTTTACTGAATTTTAGGGAAGCGGATGTCTGGACAAAATTCTGTTGCAACCTGTCACTCAGCAAGAGCAGTCTCATTTGTTCTGTGCACCCAACTTTATCGTTTTTGATTTGACGTATAATGGAGAATGGTAGTAACTAGAACAACATGTAAACATTTAAACGTCGATTTCTCGTGAATATATACTCATTCTGGAAAACCGACACCAACATCTGAGAGAGAGTTTGGTCTATCAGATGATATAGTTAGTTTGTGTAAGCGTGTTGTAATTCGTGAACAATCGACGTTTAAAATGTATTTTTTACGTTTGGCTTGTATGCCTTTTTCACATGTTGCTCGAGAACGTTCTGGTGAAGTCCAATCTGTGTAAATCAATTACGCAACCTTGGATTCACGATTATTAGCGTGTTGAGAGTTTGCTTCCTGTCACAGTTGCCAATCTGGTATGTAAAGAGAGATGGCGGATAAAATCTGCCTGAGAAAGCTAATACTGTCTTCCACACCTTTTATTTTACTAAACTTATGAATTGATCACACGCTCAAATAATAATGCCACAAATGGCTTTCGTCACCTTCTCACCGGGAGAGGGTATCACCACAGACAAACAGACATAACACTCGCTAGTTGTTCATCGAACAAGCATTTAACGGTCAATTTAAAAGTATCGTAGTTGGTAGTACCACCACCTGTGGCGCGCATAGTCAATTCCCTTGCGTTTGACGTTTACACACTACCGCCATCTGTTCAGCGTAGTGCCCACCACAGTGTACTCAACAGATGGCGGTAATGTTTTAGCGACGATGTTTTTTTTTTTTTTTGATTATTAATTTATTTCATAAGGCTCAACCGAATTAACTTTACAGAGCCGAGGATTCTTGGTCACTATACAATACATTTTAAAACTATAGTCAAAAGGTACAACACAATAAACACTTTATCTTCCGCTATCCAAAAAGCCTCCTCCATCAGAACTGGAGCCGCTTCCAGTAGTTTCATTGTATGGCAAATTGTAGTACGCCAACGAGGGTCAGAGCGCTTCCATTGCAGCAATGGACGCAAAACGTGGTCAGCACTCACACACTCATCACGAAACGGTTGCTTTCCAAAGTCGACGACGCATCGACCGAAAGAACTGCTAATGAAGAACAATGAGGAGGACCACACAATGGTTGCTGCCAAGAAAACAGACGATCGCGTAGCACACATCCAGAGTGGCCTGCTTTTGTCGACAGCCGAGTGAACACTCATAGCGACGATGTATTACAGTAAGAAATATTCAATGTGTTATGTCTGTTTGTCTGTGGTATTACTGTTGCGCGTCTTTTCAGAAACATATGGGAATTCTGGAAGAGGACCATATTGTTAATTTATAATATTTGCATGAACTCAAACAACTGAACATCGACAAAGCTACATCGAACATGTGTCTGATATGATAGTCATCTAAGAAAATGACACACTACCGCTAACATATTATCATCATCAGACGACTGCGATGCCGCAAACCGACAAAACATACCAGAAAACAGAGAACTCACACGCGAGAGCCTTTCGGATGACGTGATGGCGACAATTCTCGCACCATAAAGAGTGGCACCCGGTTCAGAAAATTTGCTTACCAACGACAATAAGCTGGAATAGTACCACATCACAGCATCGCTCTTTTTCTCCCTCACTCAACGTTGGAGAAAATACTATTTTTGGAATCGATTTTGTCATTCCTTGTTCTCGGACCATAAAGTTGCTCGTCACCATTCGTTCCTTGTCTCCACAGTTGCTGCTGCAGCAAAGCGAATCTACGACACCAATCGTCTGGGGCCCGGATGGAGAATTTTTATTGCATAGTGCGATGGCTTCTCTGCACCATTAGTTCTAGTCGTTCTAGCATAATGAAGCATTCCGTTTAGAATTATTTGTGTGACATTGTAGGTAGGTAGGTGGCCGAGTTCGCGTGTGTCCAAAAATATCGACCAGAATGCGTCTAGACTCTACACAGAAAAGAAAGGAAATGAGCAAATGGACAAATACAAAACGACTACCGGTCAATCCACGGTGACCGGACAGCCGTATCATGTCTCACCTGGGATGGAATAAAAAAAATCAAATTAAGTTATTGAGCGAAGTGCATTTGTTGTTCTTTGTGGAATGACTACCGTCGAAAGGGGATAATTATTGTAGAGCAGTTTCGGAAAAATCGAAATTCTCCGAGATTTTCATAAAATTCCCCATAATTGTGTGTTATGAGCAATCTTTCACATTTTTACAAAAAATCGGCCATTTTGAATGTAGATTTTATTTGCAAAATGACGTCTTAGTAATTTTTAATAAATTATAGCACGAAAACGTTGCTTCTGATCGAAATGACGTCTGAGAGAAAGTTGTAAAGAAAAATAAAGTCTTTCTGAAAAAAAAAACATATGTGGTATTATTTTAGTAATTTAAGAACAATAAAAAATAAATGTTTTAAAAACTCAAATTGCTCAAAAGAATGTCTTCAATTTTTTATTTGTTTTTTCAAAAGTTAATGAGCTTAAATTAACAAAAATCGTATTTCAAGATAACTTTAGTTTTAAAACACATAATTAAGCAAAGTTTCATACAAATCGGAGAAGGTTGAGTCTTTTTTTTATCCTATTTGGCCAGGAACTGGTCTGTATGATGTGGAACAAAATATTTCAAAATATTCCTATCAAAAGTAGTCGAAAAATCGACAACAAAAGTTTTGGAATCATTCTTCATAAACAACTCCATTAAGAATAATTTAAAAACGACAAAAACTATGTTGACTTTCATTGAAAGTGACACTTCCTGACAGTATTATTCAATAGTCCAAAACCACGCATTATGTTCGCATAATTAATGAAGGTTTGACCGCAGTCAAGTCAGCCGTGAATTAATTTGTTAATTGTAGGAAACCGCGATTGGACGGCGGCTTTCAGTTTAATTGAATTGTCACTAAATTTACATGACGGTTATAAGAATCCGAATGGCATGTCCGGCGTTATGTCAAACAGCTCTCACCTCACTTAATTACATATTTTCGTTGATATGAATCCTCTGAACCTTGATCAATCGCTTTGAGGCACCCTCCTAGATTGAACCTGGAAAGGATGTAGAAACATGCAATTAACGTTGCATCATATTTGTGCATTCGGCCAGACTCCCATCCTCGCAGAGACTCCTCACACAAAACAAACCGCTGGCTGGCTACACGTGGGAAAAGGCCAGCAAACGTGAGAGAGCGAGAACGAGAGAAAAAAGGTTCAATCAACATAAATTAAGTCACGAATCCCGAAGAGCCTGGCGCAACACAGGCCATGCCAATGGAAGTGGTTCGGAGCGGTGGTGACCACATAGAAGAGAAACACAAACAACATTGCAACCGCAGCAAAACACAAAATCAGCCGAATCATCTGGGGATTTAAAAAGTGAGAGTTTTTGCCATGAAGCGCCGCGCACCCACAGCCAGTAGCAGCAGCAACGTACGCGATTATTCCCTGTTACTAACCATAAATTAAGAAATTAGCTCCAACATCAGCAGTGTGAGCATGAGCACGAGCAGTTTCAACGGCCCAGAGCATTGCATCTATCCAAATGAGTGCTGGCTGCTGCGTTAGGGTAATTTGATGACTGGCTTCACAGTGCAATCGAAGGTTGGTTGGGGCCCTTCATCGGAGTTTTTGGCGGTAATATACTAATGCAACATACGCGGTGGGAGGAGGGGGGGCATCGTCCACGACGGCGACGACTGTCGCTTGCAAGCCCATTTTAGGAACACTAAAAAGTGAAATTCGGTTGCACAATCGGCAAGTGATATTGCTGGGAGTTATACCACCGACAGACAATGATGACCGGTCCTGGAAGGGCCCACTGGATGGAACTGGTGCGTGTGTGAAGAGAAACCAACATTATTATGCTTTTATTGTTGATTAAATAATGGATGCAACAGGAGCTTATTCGGCCAGTTTCTGCGTGAGTGATCCAGTTTTGTGCCTTTCAACAGTACACAAGGGGAGATGAAAGTGAAAATTGAAGTAGGATTTACTTCTCGTCCAGTGAGTGGCTTTTAGCGAGACGTTGAAGTGACTGTTCCGAATTTAAAAGCGATAATCTGTCGGTCCTGGATAAGAAAGTAACCAGTGACGGGGGAAAAAGTTATACGGGTAACATTATGTCGCTTGAAACTACTTGATCAATGTATTTTGGGATAGCATCGGAATAGTTTTTTTTCTCGATTGTACATCACTCTTACCTATCAGAGCTGCTAGCTAACGGACGTCTGGTAGGTTACGAATAACGGGTGACCATAAGATATTATCCAATCGACAAAATTGTTCAAAACTGACGTTCCAGACTTCTACGGTTAGTGTGATTATTATCGGCAACCTCATTTTCCTCGGCAACCTTTCCATTTGAACTGAGTTTTAACCAACTATTCCACTCTTGGAATTATATTTTATATCTTGGAATTCTTCTTACAAATACATTGATACCAGTTCTCCAATCAAATCCTTTGGAAATGTCTCCCCAGAATTACTTGACATAAAACTGTCAGAACTCGCTATGAATTCTCTTTGTAATTACCTTGAAATGCTCCACAAAATTCTATTGTAAATTTACTATGAATCCTACTCAGAATTTCTTTGGAATTCAACTCACAGGGTGCCCAGTGAATTTTAAATTTGGAATTACCAATAAAAAAAATTTCCACTTATTAATACTATAAAAAAAAAACTAAATTGAATACAACAATTTTTAAAGCGTGGCCAACGGGACATTTTTGGAAGTTATGTTTGGGAAAACTATCTTCAGAAGCAAAGCCAGAAGTCTTTTTAACGCTGAAAGTATAATTCAACTCTATGAGTTACTAAATTCATTAAAAAAAATCATTAATTTTTCAAGAGACTTTGAAACATCGATTTGTATTAATTTTTAAGCTCGATATATCTTATATTTGCAAAGCCTGTAAAAGAGTTATGGACTAGGGTCACTAGGCCAAATGCTATCAGGCTGAATGGGTCAAAAGACAAAGTTGTAAGGAACGAGGGTTTGAAAAAAAAAGTGTTAAACAAAATTGGTACAAATAAGATTTAAAGAAAATTTTTGGAGACCTCAGATCAAGAAAATGTGTCTTTATTCCATTATCTGTACTGCCCTGTGTTGGGAAAATACCCAAAAATCAAATCTCACCGAAGAACAAAATCATGTTTGATTTTCTTAGACAAAAATCAACAAGTAAACAACTGCGGATGATATTGCAATCTGTGATATCACAGTTCGGAATATCAAGTTAACAAAACTCACCAGCTGCAAATCTCACCAAACTGTGGTGAGATTGAGATTCATGATTGCTGTTTTATACCCGAACGCAACCGAAACTTCCATAACGGCTGGCAGCAGTCGCTTCGTGTCTGCCTTCGATGAAGAAAAAAAAAGAAATAGCATTATAATGCCTTCTCTTTCTAAGAAAACGAGGTGCAAGGCAATCATTTTTGCATCGATGCAACTCTCAGCTTCAACTTTACCCGTTGTGAATAGTCTCGCAATATCTAAGGAGCTTGTAAAATCCACGCGTGATATTGAGAGCGTATGAGAGCGGAAACATATCAATTTGCAATTTTCGCTCCACTGTGCTCAAACGGTTCCAAATTGGGTCCTGATTAGCCTCCCAAAAATTTGAACTCATTTAGTGAGAAACTGACTTGGCACAAACCATTTGATGTTTATATGGGCATTTCTATGGAGAAACCATAATTTCGGTTCATATATGTATATCTCAAAATTTACCACCCTGCGCTTCGGTCAGAGAGCGTATAGGGCGTCGTTGTCCCAATTTGGTCGTGGCACATTTCGAGTATGAGAGAGTAATTGCAGTTAGATCAAAAGTGCCTGACAAAAATGCAAATACTTTCGCAGATTACCCAAAGTTGCGATAGTGAAGGTATGATCACAGACAAGCAGACATAAACTCTTAAAACCTTCATTGAAATCGTTTTTAACGGTCAATTTAAATGTTTCTTAGTTGGTAGTACCGCCACTTGTGGTGCACATAATCAATTCCCTAGCGTTTGACGTTTACACACTACAACCATCTGTTGAGTGTATTGCCCATCAAAGTATATACGACAGATGGCGGTAGGGAAGCCGGCATCGGTGGTGTAGTGGTAAGCGTGACTGCTTTCTAACACCCCAATGGGTCTGGGTTCAATCCCAGCCGAGGTCGGTGAGATTTTTCTGAGGCAGAAACATCTCTGGTCACGTCTTCCTTCGGAAGGAAAGTAAAGCCGTTGGTCTCGGCACATGTATGTTGTGAATGGGTGCGATATCCTACGCAGGTGTGGAAGCTGCCTTCCTGCACATTCGGTTGCCGTCAATGGATGGCAATCGATGTCCGTCGGTGATTGGCACTAGATTGCGGAACAGAGACCGACATTAAATAGAGGAAAAAAAAAAGATGGCGGTAGGGTTTACAATGATAAATGTTCAATGTGTTGTGTCTGCTTGTCTGTGATATAACATGGAGGTAACGTTAGAATAAAATCAAAACATTGAGAAATATAACGCATCACTTTCAGAAATATTTCACTTCGCAACCGATGAACCATTCTGACGGCCATATGAGTACCCAAGTAACCATATAGTCGCAATATAGCTTGTATATTTTTACTTTGCTTGACTATGATTAGTTGGGGAATCTGATTAAACTGTCACTTCTTGAAACTGATCACTTTCGTATTTCTTTCATTCTCTTTTTCGCACACGGAGCGCTCGGTGGAACAGCGACTCGGTGGAACAGATCACTATGGCAATTCAATTTAATTCAATTCAATGAAACCGACCAAAAAAGGCGGAATCATATTAGAACCAACCAAGGACGATCTACGGAAGGAAATGACCGTTGAAGCACGGAATGAAATACGAAGCGTTAGAGAAAAAGTCCAAGGGATTCCAAAAGAAGTAATCGACGACGGCGGAAGAGCAGAATATGGTGAGAGCTTTCCAATTATTTAAAAAAAAAACATATATCAAAATTAAACTAAATACAAGAGTCAAGTCTATCAGTTACTATGTGGAAAACAAATTTGTCAATATCGCGCAAAAGTCTGTCGATGACAATGATAAATCTCAGCACTGCTGAGGGCAACCCTGAAATTGTAAGTAAAATGTACATGGAATCAATAAGTTTATTTAAAAAAAAATACTAAGCAGAATTCCAAAATTATTCTGAGATGAAGTCCTACACACTAAGATTTTTTTACAGGAGTCAGTATTTTTTTACTGGGTTTTTGAATTGCTTGTTATCCGTAAGGAATCAATGAAATCGACCAATTTTATTTTCAATCATTAAATGGGGTTAAGAGAACTTAAGTATGTACATGTTCAGAACAAATATTGTCATTAATAAATTTTCCACAGATTTTTAAACTTTTACCGAACAGTTCCGCAATTCAAAAACTCGGTAAAACCGTACTGACTCGATTAGTGCGTAAGATATTATTAGATGAATTTGCACTATATTTCTACGGTAATTTAAGAAGATTTTAAAAGGAGTTGTGTAAACAAGATTTTGATTTTTCACATGTTTAAATGTTTTTAAAAAATCGGATTTTGATGCCATTTGTAATTATAGCATGCTATGGTCCATATAGACATATTTTAAAAAATTTCTGTATTTACACCAAAAATTGTGATTTTTTTTTTTAAAGTATGCCATTCGATAACCTATAGCTTGAAACGGATAATGTGATTGGAATCAAGTCGATAGGACGTATCGTTATCGAGAAATAGTTAAAAACGTACCGTGTAAATCGCGAAAAACCGTGTAAAAAAAACCGCGAAAAAAAACCGTGTAAAAAAGACTTCAGTGTATTTGTAAAAACTCGCTATGATTTGTTCGTATGGTTGGTAAGGTTCTTCCCTATTCTTTTTTTTTTTCAAATTCCCGAGTTGTTTCTGGTTTTCCTGGTTTGCTGGTCACTACAATGTACACCGAATTAAATTGGAATATCCGTACGTTTCACCTGGAGTCTAGAGTTCCTCAGAACTAATTTGAAAATAATCCTCATATTTCACTTTCTTAAAAATTTATCCACTGATATTTTGCTGTGAATTCTCTTGAAATTATTCCAACAGATCCTTAGAAATTCTCATCAAATGAATTAATTAAAGTTCATAAGTTTTGAAACTTTTGCAAGGCTCTTAATTTATTTAAAATCTGAGCTCTTGAAATTTATTCTATGTCGTATGCCCTGAACAGGTTTGCTCACTTTCTATAAAAAAAATGTTTTTCGGAATTATAAAATCGTTAGATGTTATTATGATATTTGTACTTGTAAGTTTAAATAAGAGATTGCTAAGTATGTGTTTTACACATGAAACCTGTCAATTTCGCTTTCAGAGTGTCACAATCAGCGAATTATGATTCATGAGCGTTCACTCAGAGTGAGCGCTCACGAGTCATAAAATCGCTGATTGTGACTATCTGAAAACGAAATTGACAAAATACATTATAACATCTAATGATTCCACAATTCCGAATATCATTTTATGTAGCAAGTGAGTGGAAGAAAGCCTGGCCCTGAATATTTATTTTCGTTTCAAATTCTTGAAAATTTCTCCACTTCATTGAGTCTCAAATTCCAAAATATAGTCGTTCAAAATCTGTAGAAATTATCCTTGTTTGAAAAACTTAAAAAAAAAACACAATTCAAGCTTAAAAATTTATGTTGTAGCTGAAGATAAATACACTCCAGAATTATTATGTGTAAAGAATAAAAGTAAATAACGAGGAATATAAAGTGGGTTGTATTATGCAATATTTTAAAATTCCCGAGAAGGTACTATGGCGCATTTCAATATATTATATTCTTAAAAATTTGCTTGATATAAGAATTTGAAAATTCCCCGAAAATTCCACATTTTTCAGCATAACATTAAATTCCCTGAAGACTCCAGGTTATCCAGTTTTTTCCAGTTTTATTTTTAGGTAGTAGCCACCCTGCTGAGACACAGCTAACTTTTTAATTTTTACAGATGATGTGCTAAACATACATCTTCACTTGAAATAGGTCACATCTGGTGGGAAACCGTTGCACGGATATATACTCTGTAATATAGAACTAACACTAAATTTATAAAACTTCCAGAGGAAGCCGATAGAAATTTTTTGAAGAAACAAAAATCCAGAGAAGTCGGAATAAAGTTCTAGGTGAAGTCGGATAAAATATCCTGGGACGCCTGAAATTCTTTTGGTAGAAGCCGGGAGAACTTCTAGCAGAATTCAGAGGAATCGTCCAGTGCAATTCAGAAGAAACTTCGAGAGAAAGGCAGAAAATACTTCTATTTAGAAGGTGTTGGAAGAAATTTTCGGTAGAAGTTAGAGAAAACTTCAAAAATTGAAAGAAACCTTCTAAGGATATTGAAACTAGCTTTCATGGAAAGTTGATAGACACTTCCGAGAAAAATTGGAAGAACCTTCCAGGAAATATACAATAATAGTTGGAATACACTTCCAAGTAACGCTAGAAAAATCATCCAGTACAAGTCGGAAGAAGCCTCTGGGGAAAGTGAGAAGAAATTCCTGTGGAAATCATAAGAATCAACTTTCACTAATTCACTGTTCACCTTCACTATCACTTTAAAAAAAACTACATCAGATACGTATTTCGTTTACTACTTGCAAACATCTTCAGTGCCTAGTTAGTCATAGTTTGCAAGTAGTAAACGAAATACGTATTGGTTAATGTTTTTTTTAAAGTGTTAGTGAATGTACATAGTGAAAGTGAAAGTGATACAATAGTAGTAGAATTAAAAAGTAAACCAACGTAACAAGGTATACAATTATATTACTAAAAAGATTAATTGAGTAGTTGAAATTTATTTCGGAGTACATATATGTAGGTTTAAAAGGGTGGAGGAAGGGTTAGAAAGGCTCAGAAAATAAATTAAAAAGAATTTTGAAAAACATAGGGGAAATGTAGGTAATGTCGGCCTACATGTCCCTAATTTGGGCCCATCGCTAAAAGTCTGCTATTTATCAATCATATTTATCTAGATGAACGCGTTATTGGGACGTTACTAATGGATATTTTTGGTTGCTATTGAAAATTTAGTTGATTGCTGAATTTATGTATGGGCCCAAATTAGGCACTCTTAGGCTGCATTTCCCCTATCAAAGGAATTTCATTTTTAGGACAATTAAAAAAATTGAGGAGATTTAAATTCTTAAGGAAAGTTTAAATAAAATTCAGAAGAGAATTCAAATTGATTTCTGAGGTGTTTTCCGAATGCTTGATGAGATGAGAGTATTTAGTTCAAAAAAAAAAATAGAGGAATTTTGAAGGAATCTAATTCATAGATTCAAGGGAATTTCAAAGAAAATTCCAAGGTCATTACGATTGCAGTTCCAAGGGAATTTTCTGGTAGGTTTAAGGAGAATTGCAAATATATATTTAAATATGTAATATAGGTATTTCTTGACAGGTCATGTGCATTGGCGAAGCTAATGAGGGTGCCTAGGGTACCTGCCCCCCTCCAGATTTTTTCAAAAGATTTATATAATTTAAATTGTCTGTATTAGGATCTCAAAAAAACCTGGAGGGAGCCAGGATCATTCTGGAGGGGGACATGCACCCTACCCGAGCAAAGTTAGAGATCAAATTGAAATCAGAGTTTGCTGTTATGATGTAACTTATTTTGAATACTCCAATTGATCTCATTGTGGTTGACTTAACGGTTAACACAGCAAAAATGAGAGCAAAATTTTACACTGTTGAATCAAACGGAAAACTAATTCTGCTTTCAATGAAATCAATTTGATTACTGATTTTGCATTCATAATATTTGACTGAATACGGGCCTATCGTTAATGGTTAGCATCCATGCTTCTCACGCTGAAAGATTTGAGCTCAAATGTCACCTCGGGCTAGTCACGAATGACCTAAAATGTGTTAAACAAAACAAATAAACAATAATCATTAGTTCAACGACAGATGAACTTAAATCAAATTTTAAACAAGAAATTAACAGCAGAACTTTAAGTTAGGTTGCTTTGATTTAAAAAGTCTTGACTGCATAATGAAAGCACAATATGATATCAGACTTCTGTCGCGACAATTGAAATCAAAATGAGTTTTCATTATGATAGGAACTGCAAACTTTAATATCGATTTGCTTTCATTTTGTTAACCGACTTTGCTCGGGTAGGCACCTCCATTAGCTACGACAATGGGCATGTGAAGAGAAAAGTTATACTCTTCGCAATGTTGAAGAACAGGACACTAATAAACATAAACATAAACTTAAAAATTTATTATGAACATTGATTTACAATGACATTTAGTCTAAAGAGCTGTAAAGTGCTTATAAGTGGATTTCATGGTACAAGAACAAGGTGCTCTTAATATTTTAAATAGCTTATAAGACGTTACAACTTCCAAACTTGAACTAGGCAGGAACTAGTCACCGGAAATTTCTATTAAACAAGTTATTTTTTTTAATTTAAAATTGGTCAATATTAAACCAAATGGAGAAAATAACAGGTGATAAAGTTGAAACCTGCATGGCTCAGAAATGATATGAAATTATTAATAAGTTAGCAGCGTCGCCGGTGGTGTAGTGGTAAGCGTGATTACCTCTCACCCCAAATGGCCTGGATTTACTGAGCCATAAAATCTCTGATCACGCCATCCTTTGGAAGGGAAGTAAAGCCGTTGGTCTCCGGTTCATAAGTTGATGGGTCGATAGGTAGGGTCCAGGTGTGGGAGCTGCCTCCCTGGAATTTGTAGAATTGGAAATTGGAACTCAGTACGAACAACAAGATCGACGGAAAACAATCCAACGAAAAAAATCAATAAGTTCGTATGGAAAAAATAAACATTACTCATTTATTTTTAACAAATTTGTACATCCATAAAAACAAAAATACAACCTATATACCCGGATTCGTTGGCCACCCTGAAAATTTCTAACTGATTTAGATTAATTTGGACAAGCTGCAGTTGATACAGTGAATATATTTTTATAATTTTCACGGGAGAAGCAACAAACATGAGCGTGTAATTGCAATTTTTACAACAATTCACGTTCTGTCATGACAAAGAAATTGATGTGATTTTGAAGAAAATCTCTATCATCGTTCTCTCATCCGATGATGTTGACTGAAAAAACTCTGTGACAATCGTGTGAGATCTTTAATTGAAAATTACATTTGCCAGCTAAATAATCAGCTTCTGTTCTTATTGCTCAGCTTGAGTTGTTCTTCGCTGCATCAATTCCTTTCAATATAATTACTCGTTGGGAACTGATTCATTAGATCGGGTACAATCAATCTGCAATCTAGGCGTTACCATCGACTCGAAGCTTAGATTCAACGAGCATATAGGAATTATGGTATCAGTTGATTTAATTATAGTTTCTATAAACCAGGCGTTTTAGCCAGCGACAATTGTTTGCCTTCGACCTAATTACGGGTAATCTTGATCGCTCTGCACTACTTGCGCAGATCTCAATATCATGCCTCCCCGACGACTTCGTTGCTCAACTTGTGTATTCGCGCGTTCAACGAAGTAGGAGAAGGATTTGATGGATTATTGGCACCAAAAGAACTTTCTAGTTCAATTGTAGTTTTCATTATTGGCACGAAAATTGCCAAACATACCCACCAGTATTTCCAAAATTAGACCTGACGTTTGAAAGTGTGAAGGTTGTAATTCATACGTACCTGTAAAAAAGAAAAAAAAAGAATTTCATCATTAAAATGTTCACAACATTTAGTGTTATTATTAGGTAAACTAGAAGGTAACCATTTACCTGTTACAACTACTCGTTGAGCGGACTGAACTTTTAAGAGATTCAATCTGCTGATATAGTTATAATAATCTCATTGAATTAGCTTCTGCTTATGAACGCTCCCCATAAGACAACGATCTAAATCGCAAATAATAAAACTAAGATTACCCAGCATCCAACCAAGGAGAGATCATCCGTACCCCAAAGCCAACCGGAAGACCCTCCGTCCCCGTCACTGGAAATAGCAAACTTCCATGTGCCTCTCACTCTGCACCGATGCATAATAATGATGATCACATGACGATTATGATGGCTTGATTAACTACCTCTGGACACACGTTACCAGTAGAGCTTAAGAGCCTATGGCCAGACAGACCCACCGTTTATGAGACAGGCACCCGTTTCACCAGAAGACATCCACCCAAGACAGGGTAATAAATTATGTCATCAATTGGCTCTGACATCCCCAACCGTTATGCTGCCCCGCAAATTTACAACTCGCACCACGCCGACCACCTTAACGCTCGAACCATGGATTGAGCAAGACTTAAACGGTGGGAAATTAAGGAAACGTCTTCAAATGTGCTGGTTGGTTGGACGACCCGAGCGGGTGAAATTTTTTACCCGGCCCGGATGCCCGTTACCAAGAATCCGGGTCACTGTGGGTGGTAAAACGAAAGATGCGTGATTTTGTTCGGGTTCGTTACAGAAAGAGGGAAGCCACCGTCTCAAAGCATAATGAGATAAAACGATGATAATGAGGGAACATTTTGATGGTGGCGGGTGAAGAAAGCAAAACAAATAGCAGTGAACGAGGTTAATCAGCGTACACACAATGCATGATTAGGCTGCACTGGAAAGTGAACAGATTTTCGGAACTAATTGGTCGTTTTGGAGATTTTCAAACCAAACAAAAGTGTGTAATTTGTATGAATTACGAAAAACTAAGCCGAAACTTTCTTCAAATCATCCCTCAGAGTTAAATGCTTAACTAAAATGTTCAATTTCTTGCATTGAAGGCACTTCGGTTGCTGCGAACGAGCACGTTCCACAGAGAACATCGCCCTATCAATAAATCTCGAGCAATTTCTCAAGTTATTCCAACAACTTCCTCAACTCGCGAAGCAGCCAGCTAGAGTGAGACCAAATAGCTATAACTTGTTTATCGACATCTCATTGGCACTTTTTCCCTCTCAGGTCTCTAAGATTTCTGTCCTTCGTGCTGGCGGCTGCCACTGCCCGGCTACCAACCAAGAGTGAAGAGCAGTTCAGAAACCTATAATCTGCACACTCTCGAGATAAAACAACGGCCGTGTTTTTCCCGGTTTTCTGCGACGTGTCATTATAAAACCAACTCCACCTTCCCTTCACTTTCCTTTGTGTATTTTTTTTCCTGCAGTGAAGAAAAGCATGATTCGCAAGGCAAGAAAAAAAAATCAATACCGCCATGAGGAAATCGAGCATTCGTTTTCACTAGAATCAAGACTGGAAATACAGTTCAAATCCGATGACGGATATCACGTTCCACCTGAGGTCTGAGACTGCAATCCAACAAACACTGACGCAACGGATTCCTGAAAATTACGCAATTACAGTTTCACTAAGATCACATTCCTGGGCGCAATTAAAGTGTCGCCGCCGTAGCGATTGCCCCTCCTTAAAAGACGTCATCATCATCGCAAGCGACTGGAAGTGGTGAATGCGTGTACATTTTTGCAATTTCAAAGCGGTTGGTATTTTCCTTAATCAATCCACTTCGGCTAGTAGCGAGACCCCTGAAAGACATCAAGTCAAACAACAATGAAGCTTATGAATGAAGGCAATGATGATTTCCTAAACATCTCTTTGTTTCTTTTTTTGTTTCGTTCATGCCCACCCCTGAACTCACCGCATTTCAACAACTACTAATGGTTGATTGAAGAGCGGCAGACGAAATGGCAAAAAATAAAAAGAGCAGCAAATGATTGCCCTGTAATCGAATTTTTCGGTTTAGATACAAAGTACGCTGAGTTTTATTTTATATTCGAGGCATGAATCAAGTAGCCTAATAATGGATTTTAAACAAGAGCCTCCCCCTAGTGAAAGTGAAGCATTACCGCCAACTATCACCGGTACTCGCTATTGATGTTTACGCGTAAATTAGGTAATTGCAGATTGTTTTGCTTTTTGTGTCGTTGCTTTTTTTTTTGTGAGAAAAAATATGTAGGTCAGTTAAGCGAAGGGTTTGTCGGTTACTGTCGTAATTGAAATAAGGTGAGAAAACGGTTGGAGTTTGATATTAGATGAATTTTTATACACAACCACAATATTTGATCAGTCAACTGGAGTCACGATCGATACATAAGTTGTTATTTATTGGAGTGAGAATTAGTGGGGCATTTTTAGTCAGAATCTTAAAGCAGCGCTTTTGATACTTACGTGTTGGATTGTTCAACTATGACAATGATTAGTGTAATTTATATCTTTTGGGCATGTATACTACCGCTGCACACATAAATATCTCACGTTCCATAGGAATACTTAATTTAGAGGGCAGTAATTTGTAAAGTAACACCAACATAAATACCCTACCAAAAATGATAAACATAGCAGGGCCGTCTTAAGCCCCTTCGGGGGCCTGGCCTATTTCATGGTGCGGGGCCCCCTGAGGTGCGTTATCAATTTTCGAATTCTGGGACATATTGAAAAAGGAGAGTTGTAACATTTTTATATACTTTATCATAACCTTCATTTATTATAAAATACATACAACAGTAGTTAGCTAAAAGCTCAACGCGCTTACGGCTCTTCACGCTTGCGAATTTACCAATGATAGGATTAAAATCAATATTCATCAAAATTTCATTTTCGATACTCATGAGCGATAACCAATTATCTAAAACCTGTTTCATAGTATTCCTCAATTAATTTTTAACCAACTTCAATTTGGAAAATATAAGGTGTTTTTTGGCAAGTTAAATTAATTAATATTAATGTTGTTAGAGTGGTTATTTGGCGGTTTTGATTATTTTTGTGGGTTGGCTGTGGAAATCTGTCCCACCAAGTGACAGTAATCTAACGTATTCGTAAAAAAGGAAATTTTTCATTTTTGTAAGATTTTTTTTTGCATGGCTTATTTCTAAGCAATATTCCTAAGCTTCACAGTTCCATACACAACAAACTATGCAAAATTATATGACTAATTGTCTCTGAGCCTCTAGGTTGGGGCCCCTGGACATAGCCCACCTCGGCCCTACCGTAAAGACGGCACTGAATATAGGTATTCATTAGAATCTATTTTGGATAGCATTCATTAACAATTCAAAGGCAACTTTGCTATTCTAACGAAATTGAATGTTTTTATACGCTCTCTCACTAATATTTCAAAATGGTGATGCTCAACAAGTGTTGGAAAATCTCATGAGTATTTCACAATGTACAATAGAAAATGATCGATCAATTCAAATTCTAACGCCCTTCTCGCGTAAATCGTGAAGTTTGCGAAAATATCTAAGTCCGGGATCCCCATTCTTTTTCGCAAACTAAATCTTGAAAAACTTGATTCTTGATCTTCTGATATGTCCAAAATCTCGAATCAAAAAATCCAAATCCAGATTTTTTTCCTATTATTTAATAGATGCCTCCTAAATTTATTTACCTTTCCATACGTATTGTTGAGTTTGATAAAGAGTTACAAATTGTTGAGATATCGTTAAAAATCTAACACTGTTTCTTGATTCCAGTGCTTGCAGAAAACAGGAACTCTGTGACTAGCAAGGTTCTTTAGAGTCGACCCTGCATTTACAGGAAATTTGTAAGAACACTAGTGTCCCTTAGCGAGATAATTCCGAACTAAACTGTCAACAATTAAATGGCCTTGGTCTCCTGAACAACACTGCAGAAAACAGCAACTTTGAATGTAGCAGAGCTAGTGCCACCTAGTGAGAGAATTTCCGAATAAAACTGTCCACAATTCAAAAGGTGTTAGCTTTTTGAGCAACAATGCAGAAAATAACATCTTTGTATGTAGCTCATAAGAACACTTGTGCAACCTAGCGAGAGAATTCCGAAAAAAAACTATCCACAAATCAAATGGTCTTAGCCTCCTGAACAACATTTCAGAAAATAGCATTTTTTTTTATCTAGCAAGGATCTCGAGAGTCAACTCGACATGTACAAGAACACTAAAGTCACCTAGCGAGAGAATTCCTAGCTAAGCTGTCCACAATTCAAAAGGTCTTATACTCCTAAACAACAATGCTGAGAAGTGCAACTTTGTATGTAGTAAAGATCTCGAGACCACAAGATTCATGAGTCTCTATTACGAGTACATGACGCTGGAGGTTGGTCCTTCTTCATTAATCTCCAATCGGGATTGATTTCAAGCCTTCTATAGTCCCTCTGTAAATTTTGATCTGACCATGATACAAGAAATCCATGGAATACCAGATCACCATCGGTCGATGGTCGTTCCCTCAATTTTTGCAATCAAGTACCACCATGTAAGTAACGATAAAAGATTTTTCACAGATGGGTCAACCGTAAATGCTTCCACTGAATTTGGCGTATTTAATCAATTTCATAGCGCCTCCTATAAACTGCAGAAACCATGCTCCGTATACGTTGCGGAACTCGCAGCTATATTTTACGCAGTAGAGCGCATTGCCTCACTACCTTCTGACCATTATTTCATTTTTACGGATAGCCTTAGCTCATTGGAGGCTATTCGTTCAATGAGGCCAATGAAGCACTCCTCGTATTTCCTGCCTGAAATACGATCTAAACTGAGTGCTTTATCTAACTGCTCCTATACTATCACCTTAGCTTGGGTCCCATCTCATTGCTCAATTCCGGGTAATGAGAAAGCGGACCCGCGATACCCGTTAGAGATGTAGATCTCGACTATTTGAATTTAATTTATGTGTTTTTAAAACGGATAGATCTGAGGATTTAGTAGTTAGTCTCATCTTCTGTTCTCCCAAGTTGTTAGCTGCCCATCGGTGTACCCCCATGTTTGTCTTTTTCATCAGAGTGTCGCTTAGGTCGAGATCAAGAGCACATTGCTCTGCAAACCTTGTGTTCACAATCCTTACCCTGCCATCCATTTGTTACAATTTGTTACCCCTAACCTCGAGATAGTCGCGAGTAATCGGCCCCCGCTTTACTAAAGTTAGTTTTAAGTAATTTTGTAATCTAATCTATGAATATCGGCTCCACAAAGCTACAGCTAATGAGCCTGGAAAAATAAACGCATTATAAAAAAAATGAAGATCTCGAAATGTCGATCCAGCATTTAAACGAGACATAAGACCACTAGTGACTAGTGACACCTGGCGAAAGAATACCGAACTAAACTGTACACAATTCAAAAAGCCTTGACCTCATGAACAACATTGCGAACTAAACTGTCCACAATTCAAAAAGTCTTATCCTACAACACTGCAGAAAACAACAACTTTGTATCTACCAAGAATCTGGAAATATCGACCTTTCATGTACAACAAAACTTTGCACAATTCAAAATGTCATAGCATTATGAACAACAAAGCAGAAAATAGCAACTGTTTAAGTAGCGAAGATCTCGAGATGTCGACCCAGCAATCACTCAAAATTCATAAGAAAACTAGTGAGAGAATTCCAAACTAAGCAATCCTCAATTCAAAAGTTCTTAGCCTTCTGCACAACATTGCAGAAAACAGCAACCTTGCATCTAGCAAGGATCATGATATATTTCATTAACACAAATTTCACATGATCACTACAGTCACCTAGTGAGATAATTCTAAACTAAAAAATACACTCTAGCGTCCTTCTATCTAACACACATTACGAGAACTTTATTCTATAAAAGTTGATAAAACGAGTTTCCTACTTACACTAGTGCCACCTAGTGAGTCAATTCAAATAAAAATTGTTTACTATTTTCAAAATGGTCGTTCTTACCGCCGTCCGTATTTTTTGTCTCCCTACGTTGTGTGTTTTTTTTTCTATTTCCAGGTGCCTGGATAGGTGCAGAGCAGCAAACAAACCGGCAAGGTAAGTATCAGAGAATCCAGCAGACGAACTCTCACACAGGTACTATTTTCACTTTCACTTGTATTTGCTTCCTTGTAGTAGCAGTTTCAAAACAAATCTAAAGGTCGGTCGGTCCGTCGGTTTATAGTCGCTATATTCATAGCCTGGCGGATAGAAGTTCGATTTATCAAAAAGCGGAACCAATTCAATATATTGTAGACCAACAATTGAAAAGGTACTATCAACTTTTATAAACAAAATGTTGATTATTCTTTCCTCGCAAATCAAAGGTAAATTACCACGATCATCGGATAGGGGAAACTTTCCACAACCTAAAGGTGGTGTTAGTTTGTGTAGGCGAGCCTTGAGTCACGATAAAACGGTTTCCGAAATTTTGATCGCGATAGCTGATGTGCTCTTTTCTGTTGTTGGTCGCGATTTGCTCGATTGGTGGTAGAGAACTCTATAAGTTGGTTTGGAGAAAATGACGAACAGCTGATCGACACTGCAGCGCTGCAGGTTTATCAACCAGGCGAATGTATACGGTTGAACCGGTGGTACGAGAGCTGCTGTGTGATTGCATGCAAGTTGGTTGTGTTATTGCTATATCGACCATACCCGCCGCCTTGAATGACATTCAAATGTAAACATAAACATTAACGGATACATTATTTACATTGACATCTATAGAGAAAACATTATTTTATTAATTAGATTTCTTCTGCTGGAACCACTGGAACCAGTGGCGTCGCGTAACCTCACTTTTTACCTGTGCACCAAGTTTCAAAAACAGATTTAATGCCATATTCATACTCGAATCGGTTGAAAAATACTCTTTATCTTCTAGTTAACTCGATATCTATCAATTGCAAGCAATATTTTGATATTTTTTTTATGTTTTGAGAGTTGGTGCACAGGTAGATTGAGATTAAGGCGACGCCACTGACTGGAACTGGTGCACGCTGGACTTGTTGGAGTTCTTCATCTACCGAAATGGATTCTTCTTCGTCAGGAACCGCTGAAGCAAACGGCAGGATGGATATTTTGGAAATTGGATGCTTGATGATTCCTCTAGCGGTTCGAAGAGACACGACTCTGGTGATACTATCGTTTCCCGGATGCAATTCGACGATGCGAACCAGAGGCCACCGGGTTGATGGCTGTTGTTCGTCGACGATGATAACGAGTTTACCAGGCAATATATCCTCGTTGCGCATGTAGTTTTTGGTGTCTTTCTGTAACTTCTGGAGATATTCACAGCAAAAAAATAATTTTGATATCACGTCAAAGTGGATGCACTACAATCATGTCGAAAATATGGTGTAATATTACTTGCTAAAAAGGACAAAATTATCATTAATACAATGCATGAACTGACATTACGCTGCTTTTACTGCATTTGTTTATTTATGTGGTCATCAAAATTACATGATTTTTTCGACATGATTGTAGTGCATCCACTTTGATGTGATATCAAAATTATTTTTTTGCTGTGTTCCTTCTGCCAGTGAATCGAAAATCGTTGAATGTAAGCTTGAAGTTTCCAGTAGTGATCCAACTAACTGGTCGGAACACTGTGTAGATTTGGATCGGGCAGGGCATGCATCGAAGTATCGATGAGAAAGTGTGCTGGCGTTAATGCGGCTAAGTCATTGGGGTCTTCAGTCAGCGGAAGAAGTGGCCTGGAGTTCATAATGGCCTCAATTTGCGCCAGGAGAGTGTGTAAATCCTCATAGGAGAGCCAATTTCTCGGTACAAATGTTTCTTGGCCACATTAATAGCCGACTCCCATAGACCGCCAAAATTTGGAGCTTTGGGTGGCGTAAAATGCCAAGTGATTTCTTCAGAGGCACAGAAGGAATGGATCTGGTCGAGCTGGTTGGCATCGGAGAGCATCGTGAATAGTTCAACAAGATCGTTCTTCGGCCCTTCGAAGTTCTTGCCGTTATCCGAGTGAATGTGCGTCGGACGGCCACGGCGGGAAATGAATCGTCTGAGGGTTGCCAAGAATGCAGACGTAGACAACTCACAGACCAGCTCCAAGTGCACTGCTTTCGTCACGAAACATACGAAGAGGCACAGGTACGCCTTTGTTGGAGGGGCTCGTTTGTGTATTGGCTTTAGGTAGAAGGGACCAGCATAATATACTCCTACTACACTGAATGGGCGGTTGGGGATGACTCGTGGTGCTGGTAATTGACCAATCAGTTGCTGAGCAGGTACTCGATTCAGGCGGTAACATCTGAAGCAATTTCGTACAATGCTGCGGACCAGCCTGCGGCCGCCAAGTGACCAGAACTCCTCTCGAATCGCCGTCAATAGTATACGCCGTGCAGAAGTTTCTGGTGCAGATGTTTCGCGATGAAGAAGGAAGGGGTGGTTAGCTTGATAGGGCAACTGGCATAGATTTAGTCGACCACCCACTCTCAACGCTCTCTATGAATCTAAAAATGGGCTCAATTTTCGAAGGGGGAAACGACTTAACTTTTAAGCTCAAGTTTCTCGACAGTAACCAAAAATGTAACTGATCTATAAATAGATCAAGTCAACCTTAGACTGATTCATGTCTTTCTTAGTGTATTATTTATTATTATAGAATATTTAACAACAAAATCTTATTCCCTGTACTTTAACTAATCAGACTATATTTTTAATATCCTGTACTATGGAAACGTAAAAGGATCCGGGGTTGAAGAAATTTTCAATATTTTAAGAGAAATATTCAATATATCGGACTTAGAATGAACATCGATTCATATAGGAACAACACAATATTGTAATTTTAACTTGATCAAGGCAGTATGCAGTATGGCCACTCCATTGAGGAATTGAAATTTCCGGTTATTTCCCAGTTGTCTAACATAGTTTTCCCGGTTTTATGCAAACAGCCAAATATGGTGAAATACCCTAAGTAACATTACAACTTTAATCGAAGACTTAAGAGCAAATCAAACCCAAGGAAAAAACATATTTGGAGCGTTTTGAGTTTTTTACAAACAGTGGAAAAAAATAAAAAATAAATCAAAAATCCGTAAGAGAGTAGGCTGTGTGTGTGTTCGAACCTGACGTTTTTTTCCGTGGAGTTTTTTTTTATATCTATAATCGGTTGCTGATCTGGCCATAACCAGGCCCAGGAGACAATTTCTATTTCCTTATTCTACGTCCGTATTATTTGCCGCTGAGAAGCTGTTCCGAAGCCAAGAAGAACCTCCACAAGGCGTCCAATCATTAGTTCCATCATTCGCTGAGTCGCAGCGTTGAATCTGACTATTGGCCACGAAAAGGCTTGCCAACCAATGCACCCTCCCCATGGACATGGAGGTTGACGGTACTGAAGCAAAGGGTTATGTTTAATTTCTTTATATTTGCAACGATGATGATTTCCTATAGTGACACATATCACCTTCTTAATGCTTCAGTATACCTCAAACGATTAATTCTTGGTTGTTAATAGAACTTCCTTGATGCAATCGGCTGCATTATGCAGACTGAGCAATTCTGATTATAGTATCAGATTTGTTCTGTATACAGAGGAACTGGGAGGGCTTATTAAAAACTTCTCACCAATAAAGTAATGATCTTCTTGTAAATTTTGCATATAATTTTATTAATATTTTATTTTATTTAACCATATTATTTTTGTTACAGTCAATTTGCATTAGCATATGATACAAGAGATTTAATATTACTTGCTCGTTTTCGCGTAAAATAATCAATATTTATCTTACTTGTAATTACCTTTGAAAGTTTTTTTTCAAGTTTTTTTTTTTGTGATCTGAAAATTTACCCAGTTTTGTTAGAAGTTTCGAAGCTAACGCATGTCCACAGGCCTAATAGAAAGATAGGCAGAACAAGTGTATCATTAAGAATGGTTGCATGCAGGGTTGCTTCCACTCACTTGCTATAGATGAGTGATTTTCGGAGTTTTGAATTCGTTAGATGTTGTAATGGAGATTTGTGCTGTTGGATGCGGGTGGAGATTGGAGGGCGGGTGTTTGACGCATAGAACCTGTCAATTTCGCTTTCAGAGTGTCGCAGTCAGCGGTTTTATGATTCGTGAGCGCTCGCGATTCGTAGAATCGTTGATTGTGACTGCAAGTGGATTTGACGGGTTTTGTGTGTCGGACGCTTGCTTTTTGGCCTCTTCTTGTGTCTAATATGTGCAGAGTATCATTATAACGTCTAATGATTTTTGAGATTCCTGGTGGCGTGAAATATATTTGTGAGAATATCTTTTTGAGATTTTAGCAGTCATGTTTTATTTATTTCATGTAATTATCGTAAATAATAGTTATTCAAAGCGCTGTGGATTATAAGATGCTCGATGACCCTCGAGGGATCGATTTTGCTTACTGAGCAGAAAATCGTGGATTTAACCCCAAGCTCTTCCACAGCACAATAAATCGCCACCATCATTTGTATATTTGATATTGAACATTAACCTCGGAAACTATTTGCATATCAAGCGAAAACGTAGTGCTGTATTGTCGCGAAGCGTTATGGTTCTGAGATGCTCGATGACCCTGGAGGGATCGTTTTTGTTTACTGAGCAGAAAATCATGGGTTTAATCCCAAGCTCTCCATCATGACTCTTAAAATTCATGATCACTAAACAAAATTAATATGTTCTTTCGATAGCCGGCTATCGAGAGATTAAATAAACAACAAATAAACAATACATACTTTTGGTTGCATCGCCAACTTGAGGTGAATCCTAACCGAATACCCTACCCAACCCTCCAACTCCGTAGCACTTATGAGGGTGTCGCTAAGTCGGTGGCCTCTCGTTAAGTAAGTACTACATCAACATTTCCTTCCCTATCCCTAGTTATGGTAAAGATGGGCGTGGCCGGGAATAGCGACAGTCATGCTTCTGTTACTCTTGCTTAGATTGGAACCAATGTTTACTCCTCAGCATTATTCCTGAAAGTAGTCTAAATGAGAATTTCAGAAGAGACGTGAGTGTCGCTAGTATCCAATCTACGAAGTATATCATAACAACGCTAACGCTAACGCTAACGCTAAAAGGCTTGCCAACCAATGCACATCAAAAATCGACTACATACATCCGAACATTTGTTTATCTCAAATCGAAGGAAGACATTCCGCGCAACTACCTTAAATCGGACTAGTTTATGTTGATCTTCGTCAAGTTTCGTCTACAATTTGGACTTTTACATCAACACATGTCAGGCAGCCTTCAGGTTCAATTGGCTAAACTTTGTGAGATCGTTCCAATGTAAATTTCTATCTTTTCAAACTAGTAACGTTGGGAGATCACCTTTTTGTGGTGCGTTACTGGTATAAGATCAACCACCCTAGTCGTGACAATTTCAAACTAGGGAATCAGGATTTTCCAGTAATCAAAGGACCACATTTTAGTCCTTGTTACTTTTTATGACTTGATAATAGTTAAAAGACTCGGGTAGTGACCACCGCGCCGTTATGCATATGTATATTTCAAATAATGGCGAGTAATGGCGCTATAGCCCTAAGTCATAAAAGGCTAGGACAAGAGTTAGTGCTCATGCCCCAACCGTCAGAAAAAAATGGAGCATCACTTAACCTTTCTAGCTTTGATGCTTCCAACGACCAATCAGTCTTATAATTACCAAAATCGGAACGTACGGTACGAGATGTCCACGTTTCGTCCATTTATTGGATTCTGAAGCATCGTGTTTAAAGCTTCGATTTAAACAGGCCCGATGTTTTCTGAATAATCTTGCCCCTCAAATGCTGCACAGTAGGCCTGGCCGTTTTGATATGTGTGACGCATCTTCGATAAGAAACATATATCAAATTCTTGTCTATTTGATATATGTTTCACATCATGTATATATATATTATTTTCCAGGATGCTTTCAAGAATTGGCTGTGTTGGTGTTAGATTGAATTAGATTAGAATAGTGGAAAAAATAAAAAATCCAAGAAAAAACAGTTTTTTTTTCTATGGATTCGTGCGAAATTTAACGTGGATTTTTTTTAATTTCATTATTTAAAAAAAAATGGTTTTCTTGTTTTCTTTGATTTGTTTTTTCGTCGATCTTGTTTTTCGTACTGAGTACCAATGCTACCGAAGCCAGGGAGGCAGCTCCCACACCTGGACCCTACCTAACGACAACTTATAGACCGGGGACCAACGGCTTTACTTCCCTGTGATCAGAGATGTTATGCCTCAGAACATCCCGGCGGCGCCGACTGGGATTCAACCCAGGCCTGCTGGGGTGAGAGTTAATCGCGCTTACCACTACACCACCGGCACCGCTATGAAAAAATTGATACACAGCAATATCGTAAGTTCTGCAAACCAAAGTTTACAATTTTGTTATGCACCAAACATTTTTATCAAATGAAATAAAAAAAACAGGTATTTACACGTAAATTTTCTGAGAAATCTATGGAAAAAGTGATTAACTTGGATTTCTTTATATCTTTTCAAGTATTTTTAGAAAAAATTATAATGTGCCATTTTTTTTATTTTCGTGACGGTAAGCTTCGCATTAAGAGAATTTCCAGGCCAGATAACAAAATAAAATTGAATTTCAGACTCGACCTTCTCCAATTTACGTGAAACTTTACATAATTGTTTGTTATGGACAATCATTCATATTTGAGCTAAAATTTGGCTATTTTGAATCTTGAAAAAAATAAATCATTTTGGCTTAATCGATATTTATCAACAAATCTTAACTGGAAAACGTCATCTTCAATCGAACAAAGTAAAAGGAAAAAAAAAAACTTTGAAGCATTGTGATTTTCCTACAAATATTGAAAAAGAAATAAAAATCCAAGAAAATCAGTTTTTTCTCGTAGATTCGTGGAACATAGAAAAGAAGTTTAAATAGAGAAGAAGGAAAGATGTCTTTAATATTGGTGGGATGCAAGTTTGTAAAATTTATAAAAGAGAGTTTTTGTTTGGGAAACCCACTCGGAATCATTTATTGATGAATAAAGAAGATTTTTTGAAGATAAATTTAACATACTTTGCTCGCAATTCAATCATGAGCTGTTAGTTAGGTAAGGGAGTATAGAGCTACAGCTTTTCAGCCACTCAGTTTCTTTCCTATCGTTCAGAAACCATACTAAACTGAACTCCAAAATTTCCATATTTGTGAACACGCTCGAGCGCCAAATGTGGTAAAACAAGAATTCTTTTGCCGCATTCAACTCTTGCCTAATTTGCAATCATATCTCAAAATGAAAACAATGAGCATATGCACGCCAGCGAATTGCTATTTTGCATTCAATGATACACACCATCACCACCAGTTCACATGTACGCATTGTACGTGTGCAGATAATACGTGATTGACTGTATGTCTTGTTTTTTTTTGCCAAGATGTTTCGCTAATGATTTATTACGTCTCGGCAGCGTCTGCGAGGAAAAATGCCTCTGTTTCAAAAGTACGATTTGGTAATCGCTTTTCCAGATGTTGGTAAAGTGTTCGACTAGTCAATGTTCATAGAATGCAATTGGCTATTTCGGATAAATTGCAAGCGTTCCTACGGAACGAGTTATCTCGCAGATTCATCAACGCACCCGGAAAAGTTATCAAGCCCCGGCGCTCAATTAATATCTGTCATATTTCTTTACATAATCCGCCAATCACCATTCCGCGGCGCTCGCTGTGATAACTGCTAACTCGTGTGCATTTCAATTAGAAAGCGGATATCTGTCCTTCGGCACGGATGCTATTTGTCTCTATATTACTTGGCACATTATCGAAATTGAAAGTTTGCCGGTCGGTGGAGCGCAATAGCGAACCAGACAGGTGACACCACCGTGGTGCCGTTGTGTTGTTAGGTATGCCTCCCACTCGGCCATCAAGATAACACGGAGCACGACGACGACAACGGTGGTAGTGTGCACAGCTAGTTGCATCAAATCGATTCACTAAATTTCAAATGACAAGGCGTTTTATTTTGAGCAAGCTGAGTGTCGTATATTTCCCGTACTTTCGCCATTGACTTGTCGACAAACTACACTCCACGCTGGTTTCCACGGAATGGTTCGTTGTTATTGGGAAGTCACAAGGAAAAAGTCAGTTATGTTTCACCTTTCACTTTGGAGCAAACTATCCAAAGGTGTTGCTCTTTGTTCGATCTGGGATTATCCGGAGAGGAAAAGGGATTCCTCCTTGCGCAGTGGCTTGTTGCTATTTTTTTTCGCCAAAGCCACCTAACGAGCCCACAATTTACGATCCATGATGAATTGGATCCATTCCGAGGGATCATTTCCTCGCCTACGTCCGTTGGGCAAACCGTAGAGACCTACATCAGAGAACTGTATTTACAACTTTCGCCCGCTGGCAGCTGTCATCTGGAAAATTAAAACCTGTAAAAAATAGACTGCCATCAAATCAAGTGTACCGAAAGGTGCTTTTTTTTAAACGTTTCGATCGACCGAACGACCGACGTTCGATAATTATTTCACGCTGTTTCAGTACCGTGCTGTGCTAAGCGGAGCTTATTCAAATACCCCATTTTTGCATCTTGGGCCGTCGTGTGCCCGCAGACTACTTTCGACGTTGATCAAGGCCTTCCACCGCGCGTCGATGAAACAACAAAACAGGTCAAGACAAATATTGGCTTTTGTCTATTTGTTGGTTCATGCGGATCGATCATCATGTGGAATCTCTTCGAGCGATGTCCAGGATGATCTAATCGCCTGTTCCAAGTGGTTTTGGCGACATTTATAAACGAGGGAGGGTTCAATGTTATGGATAGAACACGATGGTGTCATTTGCTGAATAGATTAGTCTTGGCATTGGTGGAATTTATCATTAGAATGGCATCTTGACGATACACAGAGGATCGGCGCTTGTAGAACTAAATCGACAGGCAAAAATACATCTTAGCCGGTTATATGTACCTATTAGGTCTATTAAAACTCTTCATAATAATTTTCGAAGATGATAGAATTTGGTATTTTAAACCGGTATCTTTTTTTCCTTTATTTAACGTCGGTTTCTGTTCCGCAATCTAGTGCCAATCACCGACAGACATCGATTGCCATCCATTGACGGCAATCGAATGTGCAGGAAGGCAGCTTCCACACCTGCGTAGGATATCGCACCCATTCACAACACACACGGGCCGGGACCAACGGCTTTACCTCCCGACCTCGGCTGGGATTGAACCCAGTGAGAAAGCAGTAACGCTTACCACTACATCACCGGCGCCGGCTAAGAACTAAATGTCACTGTCCCAATCTAAACTTATCGGCTCAAATAAAATTTCGGGTTAAATCTGACCTAGCCCAGTTCTTAGTACCAATTAGAAGCTACAATATCCCACCCTATCAGAAATAAAGCCAAACTAACCCTAAACAACATCAACATTTTCCAAACCAGGCTAACCTTATCCTATCATTATTTCTTTAATGAGCATGAGCATGAGCATGATTGACCGCCCACGGTTGCTACTCTATTATTGCCAGATCAGCTGTAATTACACAGAGAACCAATAGACGATGATTGGGACTAGCAATCATCCTCAATGTGTAAAAACTGGTGATCTCAAACTAGGCAATACCAGCACCGGCCGCGCCCGAACACAGGTCAAGAAAGGAAGGGGTAGGAATGTGTTGACGTGACATTCGCTTTTTTGGAAGCCGAGAACACCTCTGCACTTCCACGAGGAATCACTGGGATATTGGGTAATAGGGTTGGGTTTGCAGCAGGATTCGTTTTGGTAAACGATAAGCTGAATTGATGTCCTAACAATCATATAACGCGAAGGAGCTTGGGATTGAACCCACGGTCTTCTGCTCAGTAAGCAAAAACGTTTGCCACTAGGCAGACGAGCTCCTTTTTTTTATCATCGAGTTGCTGTTATAACCATGCAGCCATGTTAACAAATAAAACGATTGACGAATCTTGAATGTGGATGGGCTTGAGATTAGACTCATGATGTTTTGCTCAGTAAGCAAAACCGGTTGCTCTAAGGCTACCGAGCCCCTCATATCACATTATAGCGTTACTCAAGTATTTTATGACTTTTCAGACCCGGCACCGACGACAACAGTTTAAGCGATCTAACCATACATTTTTAATATGAAAGGATCTTGGACCGCGTTTTTCTGCTCAGTAAGCAAATAATATCCTATCATTATTTCTTTAATTCTGTTAAACTCTTCCTTCCCCAAACTTAATTTATATACAAACGCCTGATCAAAGATATGAGTATCATTGATGATGGCTAATGCAGGGGTGGTAGCGATCAATGCTGTAAAAAATAGTGATTTTAGTGACCATGTTGAAGAAATAAGTGACCAAATAGTCACTTATAGTTGTAAAAACGTGACTTAAAAGTGACCTTAGGGAAGAAAATTAGTCGTTCTGATGATAGGAGCCTTAAAAACGAAAGATTCAATAGAAAGTTTATGACTCAACCTTCAAGTGTATACTACCTGTAAAACCAGGAATTCTCAGGGAATTTTATTTCTCCTGAAAATACCTGGAAGTCGAAGGGAATCTTATCAGTACTCAGGAAATTTAATATTTATTTACTAAGGTTATTTCAAAGAAAAGAATGCATTTTAAAATAAAAACATTCAATATTCCTAGATATTTTCATACACACATTTGAAATCGGAGCATAAGTCCTCGTAATTTTTTGATGAATACTTAGGGGGTGACGGGATTACAATCCAGGACATCTTCAAAGAAAATCAGAAAATAACTCCAGGAGAGATTGCCAAACAAATTAAGGAGAGAAATCTGAGAAATTTGTGACGAGAAATGAAAATGAATTCTTAGGAGACTTTCAATGTGAGTACAATTCCAAGGGAAGGAATGAAATTAAAAAAGAAATATGTAAAGAATTCAATAAAAAATTCGGAGAATTTTTCCATAGGATTTCTTACTGAGGAAAATTTCAAGGCAATTCCTAGGAAAATTGAAAAAAAATTGCATTCGAAGGATAGATGCGAGAAGTATTCCAACCGTATTCTTGTGATATTTTTTAGAGAATTCAGAGAAACGAATTTCTGAAATAATTCCATGAGAGTTTCGGGAGAATACGAGCGAATGATGAGGAGAACTCCAAGCGAATTTTCATGAGAAATCTCCGTTGAATATGTAATGGACTATTATGAGATCTTCAGAACAACTTGAAAGTTCCCAAAATATTCCTGAAGTTAATGAAACTGCCTTGATGTTCTTTTGTATTTTGAGAAACTAGCCTGATGGTACAATACTTCGCATCATTGTTTTTAATTTCTCTAATTTTTTTCGGACTTCCAAGAGTTTCCACAATTTTCCTAACGATCATGACTCTTCTCTAAAGTGTTAACAATTAATCATATCGTCCGGCCATTTTCCACAGAGATGGCACTGTTCCACTGGTAGGAAGTGATAAAAATCCCCATATAGAAATGGAGAGAAGTGGGTATAATTCGCTGGCGGTGCACATTCAGGTCAAAAAAGTGAACAACAACCTATGTAAATTAATCAGTGACTTTGTCGTTCAGTTTTTTCCCAGAAATTATTGTTAAACAAGCAACCATTGAATAAAAATGATCTATTTTTCTAAAACTATTTTCCTCCCTAAGTGGACCCTCCACGTCCATTTGTTCCATGAGTCAGTCTACAGCTTTGATTTTTCTCTATCTCCTTATTGTGCTGTGGTCTAACTTTCTTCGTTGACCTGATAATTAAATCTTGTCTTCGTCCGTCTTAAGTAACTCTTTTCTGTGACAAAATGCTTAAGTTCGAGGTCAGTTCCCTATCTATTAATTATATGTTGTTGAGTAAATAAGTGCTTCAATGACAGCTACATGACTCCACCATACCATGGTAAATGGTATTTCCAAATGCCACAATAGAAGTACACCGCCCACGAGCTCACAGCCATGATCGAAACATTCTGTCTATTCGAAAATGAAGCAACATATAAGATTATTTATGATACCAATGGCAATATTCCGATTCGAAGCTTCCCGGCGCAACTACCATCGAGTCAACTGGGTGCAATATCAACACTGCGTCGACACAACCATCGACTACGATGTCCAACCGGGGACGTCCGATGATGTTGACCGGTGTCTACATGCCATCGAGGAGGCGATTTCCCGGGCTAGGGAACAACACGTGCCAGTATCCAGACAGGTGAGTAACACTTTGAACCTTGACAGCCCTACCAAAGATCTCATTAGACTCCGTAACACCATTCGTAGGCAGTACCAGCGTTCTGGTCTGCCTAACTGGAATACCAATTGTAATCGATTAACAAAGATCATTCAGGCCAGGATGGTGCATCTCAGAAATAACGATTTTGCTAGTAAGATTGTGCTAAGCCCTTCTGGAAACTTACAAAAATTCTTAAAAACAAGCCTAGGCCCATTCCACCACTGACCCCACTGGATCGTCCCGGCGACTCAGTGGTTCATCTGATAACTCCTGAAGAGAAGGCTGCCGCGATAGGTCAACACTTCGTCAGCTCCCATAATCTCGGACAAAACATCGTCAGTCCTCATGAATCTGAGGTTGCTGAAAATGCAACCAATCTTCTTCAGATTCCTAACATTTTTCCAGAGGAATCCGAGATTACGGATGACGAACTGTTGGCCTATATCAAATCATCTAAAAACATGAAGGCCCCAGGTTTCGACAACATCCTGAATCTGGAACTCAAACACTTGAGTTCCAGATTCTACAACCATCTGGCACTGATTTTTAATCAGTGCCTCAGACTTGGCTTCTTCCCCTCGTGTTGGAAGTCAGCTAAAGTCATACCCATCCGAAAACCTGGGAAGGATCCTTCTTCTCCTTCAAGTTATCGACCAATCAGCCTTCTCTCAGGGTTATCAAAACTGTTCGAAAGAGCACTGTACCACCGGCTCCTAACATCTGCCGATGAAAACAACTTGTTACTCGAGAAACAGTTTGGTTTTCGGAAAGGTTGTTCGACCGTCCACCAGCTGACTCGAGTAAAAAACATTCTCAGACGGAACAAGTCTGTTTCGAAAACATCTGCCATGGCGTTGTTGGACGTTGAAAAAGCATTCGACAATGTCTGGCATGATGGCCCGGTGTTCAAATTGCAGCAGTACGGTCTTCCAATCTTCCTAGTGAAGATCATAAACAACTATTTATCAGACAGGACGTTCCGAGTCTCTCTGAATGGCATCTCATCGGATGCTTTCAACATCGGTGCCGGGGTTCCACAAGGAAGCATTCTTGGCCCCATCCTATTCAACCTGTTCACCTCCGATATGCCAGCTCTCCCTGATGGTGGATCGTTGTCTCTGTTTGCAGATGACACTTCCATTGTCTACAAGGGTAGGGTCATCGGAGTTCTGACTGCTAAACTTCAGAGAGGCCTGGACGTTCTGTCTGAATATTTCAACAGCTGGAAGATCCGTATCAACGCGGCAAAGACCCAGGTCATTATCTTTCCACACTATAAATCTCCTAGACTTGTTCCGTCGGAGAATAACAAGATCTGCCTGAACGGCACAGTGGTGGAATGGTCCAAAGAGGTCGTGTACCTCGGGCTAACACTAGACAGCAAGCTTCTTTTCAGGGAGCACGTTGACAAAACAAAAACCAAGTGTAACATCTTGATAAAATCGTTGTATCCACTTATCAACAGGAAGTCAACTCTGTCCCTGAAAAATAAGCTTGCTGTCTACAAACAAATCATCCTTCCTGTAATCGAGTACGGTATGCCAATCTGGGAGAGTTGCGCAAAATGCCATCACCTTAAACTCCAAAGGATCCAGAACAAGATCCTTAGGATGGTCCTAAACAGTCCCCCGCGGACTAGAAATTCTGAGATCCACTTCCTGGCTGGAATTCAAACATTAGAAGAACGGAGAGTATTCATCCTGGAAAGGTTCAGAGACACCTGTCTGAGATCAAATCATCAGATCATACGTGATCTGGCACGTTAGGTTAAGTTATACTCGTAGTTAGGTAGGTTATCACTTTTTTCAATTAAAATAAAACACATCCCCAAAGGGATATTCTGTAAACTAGTTGAAAAACGCAAATATTAAATTAGAATATCAAATTAAACAAAGATGATGAGCCAAGTAGGCTAATCAATTAAATGATAAATCAATTTACTACCATAATCAACAGAAATAAACATAATTTTACTACTACTACCAATGGCAATGTAGGTATTTTTGGTTATTTATTCAATCATAATTAATTTTTTTTTTGCTTTGGTTTGTTTTTTCCGTCGATCTTGTTTTCCGTGCTGAGCACCAATGCTACCGACGTGCCAGGAAGGCAGCTCTCCCACACCTGGACCCTACCTATCGACCCATCAACTCATGAACCGGGGACCAACGGCTTTACTGCCCATCCGAAGGAAGGCGTGATCAGAGATGTTATGCCTCAGAACATCCCGACGGCGCCGACTGGGATTGAACCCAGGCCTGCTGGGGTGAGAGGTAATCACGCTTACCACTACACCACCGGCGCCGTTGTTCATAATTAATTAATAAATAACAAATAACAATAAATATATTCTGACGACGAGACGACCGACAACTGATGAGATGAACTAGCCTACGGCTTAAAATCTCAAAAATAAAGTAAAAAATATAGAGTTAACTACCCCATTTCCGGCCTGCACAACCTGCACGTAGTCTTTCTTAATCTAGCGCAGTTTAGCACCAAACGGAATGTTATAATTACTGATGGCTTTAAAATGTATTTACCTTTCCGTATGTACCGTAAGATTTGATAAAGAGAAACCAATCGTTGAGATATTGTCAAAAGTCTAACACTGCTTCTTGACGCCAAGCTCGGCCTACGGATTCTAAATTCGGCCTAACGCATTGAAACGCCAATGAATTCACTTCGGCCTTTCGGATGAAGATAAAAATTGATTCGGTCGGAGCACTTCTTTTGTTTTTGGGAATAATGGGTGCAAACCTTCATATCACGCGTTCTCATTAACTTCGTTCCGTAGCTTGTTAACTAAAAAATCGTACCAAACACATTATTGACTTGTTAACTCTGGAATCATGGATTTATTCGAAATTTTCTGCTCGATAGACCCAAAACGGGCGATTAGGCCGAAATAGTTCTCTACCCTATATATATTCTGATTTTCTTGGATTTTTTATATCTTTTTCTTTAAAAAAAAACGAGCCAGAAAAAAATATATTGGGTTGCACCTATGTAAAAGAAATTTTTTCCGCTTACCTTTTACTACACTCTTTAAAATAAAAAATCACGAGTAGAGTAATAATTAATGAGTAGCTACGCATCGGGATACAGCACTAGTCTAGTTGGGTGGATACTAAATAAATAGTAAATTTAGAAAGACATAAATCGCGCCAAATTGCTTAAGTACCTTAACAAATCTTACTATGACAACATATTACTTACATCGCATGATTTTATAAATGTAGCAATCAATTGAAGTCTAAAGGAAAATAATTACCCGAAGTATCAAGCACAAGGGACTTGAGTCTCGAGGGCTGAAGCCTTCATCATAATATTTACCCCATTATGTAACGAGCTCCAAACTGTACAGCCCCCAACACAATATGCTATTACACGCTTAAAAGCCACCTTTTCCCACATTAGCGCTCTCCTCATTTGCCAAACACGGAGTCTGAAAAGGTCTCCCATGCAAAAGCTCTGCAACGAAACCAACTACTTTGGACCAAAGGTTAAAGATCGTGATGTGCATTGTTCCTGTTGTCATCGCGCTTATGATCGTCATGCAGACGTAATTCTGCCAGATCGCTTTTTCCTGGAACCCATCATCAACAGGCGCTCCTAGATGATTACACACGCCATGTAGACATCGCTCAACCGTTCGCTACACTTTGTATTGAGCGTTGATTGGACTAGCGTGAACTAACGCCCCCGCACGCGTTGATTACAACCGACACATAGACAAAGTGCACAGTGTAGCAGTAGTAGGTGAAAAGCTCTCGGCTCGGTCCAAT
Organism: Ochlerotatus camptorhynchus; assembly: GCF_037179485.1. Lineage (NCBI taxonomy): Eukaryota > Metazoa > Arthropoda > Insecta > Diptera > Culicidae > Ochlerotatus > Ochlerotatus camptorhynchus. The sequence goes on along the minus strand of NW_027040682.1, from coordinate 3,274,198 downwards.
CAATCAACACACTGCACATAATCGCGACTCCTCCTGAGGAATTATTTGTAGGTCACCCGCATGAATCAGGTCATGTGGCCTCTGACTCTGACTTAACAACACGACTTGGGTATAGAGAGAGAGAGGCGTAGAGTTTTCCGAAAGCTTCTTTTCAAAATTGCACAGAATGGCAGCGGGACCAGCCCGAACAGGAGAACCGTTATCGTAGATCGGCACCGACCGCTCTGCGCTGTTTTTAGAAAAGCATATCGGAAGAGTCGGTCAGCTTCAACCGATACACACAGCCTACACAACCGCTGCTGCCGCTGGATGGAGTGAAAGAAGCAGCACGAAACTAATCGATAATCGAGCAGCACATGGCCTCTTTCATAATGCGGTACAAGCAAATACAGTGCATGCGTTCAGTTGGACGCCACACTCGCCCACCGCCCGTACCACTATCGGCGAAAGCCTTGGTATGGCGTCCGAGCAAGTTCAGTTGTAAGGATTCAAATGCGTGCGAAAAGAGTATATGCAGTTGAATTGATAGACGGGTCGTAAATATGCAGCAGCAACATGCAAAAGTGCATAACAACCACGAATATGTTTATTATAGAGCCACCAGTGCTCTGCATGGGAACCAGTTTCCAAGTAGATGATAGCTGGGAGCCCGGGGCTGCAATCAAGTTTTGCCGTACACTTGAACTAGCTCGTGATTTTCAGTAAAAATAAATATGCCGTTCTATACAGAAAACCATCATCGTCGTCGTCGTCTTTGTCGTCTTGTCGAGCTTAATGAGCTTGCTAATGTCCAGCCATATTTAGTGTGCCATTTGACCTTATTGCAAAACACACCGTCCGCGGGACGGCGATGGAAAATGGGTAATAGCTGGAAAAGGGCGACAGTAATTGGGCTTTCCACAGTTTTTTTTCCCAGGATCAGCAATTTTGTTGGCAGCTGTCATAGGTTGCAATCAGAACGTTGCTACAATGTTAGTGTTTATTACACAACTACCAAAAGCAGGTCAGACGGTTCTCCGTGCAGAGGGCGCAACCAATTGGCCCAGATAGCACAAGTGTAGAACAAAAGTCAACTTGATGAAACAAGACAGATAGGGAGGGGGAGGTTGTAGGTAGGTAAAAGGAATGAAAACACATTCATCACTAATTTATGGCCGATTGATTTGCATAGCGAACACCGTCGTCCCGCTGGTTGGCTTGGTGTTACAATTTGGTGTTTACATTCGTCTTCGATCGTACACGGTTGCGGAAATGTATACCACTGAGAGTTATGTGGGTGGTGCGGTGTCCTAGCAGAAGAAGTTCTTACGGAACATGACTCATTTGTTCATAATTTATGAGCCCAACACAGGACGATGATGAGTTCAGGATGCAAAATGAGGTTAACTGCTGCGTGTCGAAAGACTGTTGTTCGTTCCATAGAATGCTAAAAAGAACAAAGAACTTCGATGAAATGTCTAAGTAAAATCACCGTACAACTGTGCCTATTCAGTATTTGAATGATGTAATTTTATGCATGAAGAAGACAGGGAAATGCAAGATTCTCTTAGATTTGCATGAAAAGTATGCAGAATTTGCAATGTTTCGCAGGACGAATAGATTCTGTATTGTGGTCGCCGGAAGATTTTAAAATAATTTTGTAATTTTTATGTTAGCTTATTTTTCAAACAAAGTTTGTTTCCTCTAATGCATTGCGTCTACAAAATCATCTCGTGAAGGTTTTATACAAAAATATGCATTCTGGAAAAACTTGCTTGTGCGCTGCAGTCTATCACAGGGTGATTCAGAATAACTGTCACCGATTTCACAAAAATGCAATTCTCGGTGAAATGGGTATGTTCAAGTATTTTTGTTTTAAAGTGTGTACAAATATCAGCTTGTATTGATAGTATGATTTGAAATTTCATTCGTTTTCGATTTCAAGCAGCCACGGACGTGAAAATGGAGCAGCTAACAAATCTGTATAAACTCATGTGCTATCTTTTAGGAACTGAAATCTCTTCTAAAGAATGAAACATTTATTTCTCACATCATTATCTAGGTAAAAAGAAACCATGCGTGGAAAATCCGTTCAATATAAGATCTTAGATGCATCATCAGGACTCCAAAAGTGCTGAAACTAGAACGTGCTGTGGTTCATTTTCGTGACAAATGTGGCTGGTAATTAAAGGTAAAAGGAAACAGAGATTTGGCTTAAAGTGCCAGTTATTCCAAATCACTCTGTACAATAATTGCCATTACATTTGTATGAAACATATGAATGTAATAAATCCAACCTTACATTGGATATAAGAGAAGTTTGTTTTGCCTGCAACCCAAATTGCCAAAAAAAAGTGAATCTGACTCGACCTTCTCCGATTTGCATAATTGTTTCGGCCATTTTGAAGCATGCATATAAAAAATCATAATAGCGTTCTCGATGTTTTTCAACAAATCATAACTCGAAAACTTTAATTCCAATCGGAATGACGTCTGAGACAAAATTGAAGAGAAAATAACTTCCTAGGTGTTACATTCAAAGTGTTTTTTTATGTTATTTCATACGCGAAGTTTGCGATTTTCAGAGTTGATTGGAAATGCTTCCAACAAGAAGCTTTAGTGTGATAATTTATTAGCTAGAGAATGGTCTTAGCAGCGGGTAGATAGATAGTTCCGTTGGAGTACGACAGTATGAAAATTGAATAGAAGTTGAAAATGAGCCATAAATGCCAATGAAAAGGGCCATTAAAGCGACAGTACAAAGTCAAACGCACACTTCTTTGCCTAACCCGTACGATGTACGGTTTTCGAGTTATGATTTGTAGATTTTGATTATTTATTTTCAAGCTTCAAGATGACTGAATTTTAATAACAAATGTAAGGACTACCCATAACAAAGAAAAGTGTAAAGCTTCATGCAATTTGCGTCTAATCGATTCGACGAGCTGCTCCAGTGAAATGCAATGTTTTTTTTTATCGAAAACCGAAGATGCTGAAAGATTCTTCTTTTATGAAGTTCTATATTGATAAGAAAGTTCTCCAAAATTTCTCTAATGTTTCTTCCTTGTGATAAAGTGTTAGTATTTTCTATGAACAGGGTGACAAATGATTTTTTATTTTATAATTACAGGATTTTCATCGTTTTTCAGAGTGGCTACTCATGGTAAATAAAATTTTCTGAGTTTCCCGAAAAATTTCCAGATTTTAAGTACAAAATATAATGTTGAAAAAATATGCTGTTTAGTGTAAAACAATAATTCAAGCGTCACAAACGTGTTTACTTATTGTGCATGCGGCTAAAAGCTGATGTGACGTTTTGCCGGATAACATTTGAATTTCCGTGCAACGTGGTGTGGTGGTAAGCGTGATTACCTCTCACCCCAGCAGGCCTGGGTTCAATCCCAGTCGGCGCCGCCGGGATGTTTTGAGGCATAACATCTCTGATCACGCCTACCTTCGGATGGGAAGTAAAGCCGTTGGTCCCCGGTTCATGAGTTGATGGGTCGATAGGTAGGGTCCAGGTGTGGGAGCTGCCTTCCTGGCACGTCGGTAGCTTTGGTGCTCAGCACGGAAAACAAGATCGACGGAAAAAACAAACCAAAGGAAAAAAAAATTTGAATATCCGTTGTCACCAGTAGAAATTTTGACGTCGAAAGTCTCAATTCAGACTCACGAACTTAAGTTTAATGGATGCCCGACATTAAATTAAATGTCATCAACAGTTTTAAAAGAACAGCTTTATAATCAAAGCTTTTAAAAGTTAAAGTTTAACATTTGTTAAACAATTTTTTTGCGAATGTTGTATGGTAGGGAACGCAAAAAAAATTGGCTCAATCTCATGCCCACTTACGGAATCCGTAATTCCAGATATTTGTTCTGATTGATTGATGTTTAAGGTATACTTAGGTGCAAAAAGACCACTGAAAAAGCGCATGGGTTTCGTATGACATTAGAAAATATTTTCAAAAAAGGGGCTGGCAATATCGGATCATTACTGTATTTACAACAAAAGATCACTAATGTATCATGCTTTTTCCGTGTTATACTTGTTTGTCATAGCAATATTTTACGGGGCAGGTTACGAAATAAAGGAGTGCAAAATTTAGAATTAACTGGCAATATTTCAAATCAAAAGAAATCTACTTTAAGGGGTCGATAATTTGTATTACGGATTTATCGCAAATTTTACAAAATCTTAAATACAAAAATTATCAAAAACTAAAAGTTTTGAAAATGTATTCAGGCTTATAAATGTTTAATTTAGGTACCGAAAATTTGAACATTTTATTTATTTTAATTTCACAAAATTAAACATTTCGAAATACGGAATTTCGCATATTTGTGCTACCCCATTTTCGGCCTAATAAGCACAACCCGCACTTAGTCTTTCTTAGTCTAGCGCAGTTTAGCATCAAACGAAATGTTATTGTTACTGATGGCTTCCAAATTTATTAACCTTTCCGTATGTACCGTAAGATTTGATAAATAGAAACCAATCGTTGAGATATTGTCAAAAGTCTAACACTGCTTCTTGACGCCAAACGGATTCTAAACTCGGCCTAACGCATTGAAACGCCAATGAATTCACTTCGGCCTATCGGATGAAGATAAAAATGATTTGGTCGGAGCGCTTCTTTTGTTTTTGGGAATAATGGGTGTAAACCTTCATATCACGCGTTCTCATTGACTTCGTTCCTTAGCTTATTAACTTAAGTATCGTACCAAACGCATAATTGACTTGTTAACTGGATTTATTTGAAGTTTTCTGCTCGATAGGCCCAAAATGGGCGATTAGGCCGAAATAGTTCTCTACCCTACCTCTACTTTTACTTATTTCCCACACTATTCCTCCCCTTGCTAATTTGCTAAATGCTATTGGTTTGCTTGCGTTTTCTTATTGAAGTTCAAGACTAAATAGGAAAATTTATTCTACAACTTTAAAGGTTAGTTGCCTCCCTAAGCGGACCCCCCGCATCCTAATTCTTTTGTTAATCTACCTAATGTTATTAGACTTTCTGAATTTTCTTATTTAAGTTCGTTTGATGATTATAATATCTCATTAGTCTAATTTAATAAATTATTAAAAGCTCTAAGTCACCTAATAAATCATAACCCATGCTTTATTAAGTACCTGCACTTGTGCTTGTAATCTAAAATTAAACGTGTTTCAAATACTTTTGATTTTGACCTATACCTATTTATTATAAATCTATCTGCGTAGAAAAAAATAAGAGTGATTTGCGGCAAAACCGCCAGTATCGCACCCAGCGTCAGTGCCTATACGTAAGCGTACTACGACGCGGCTCTCAAACAAAGGAGTAACAAGTGTGATACTATCACTGCTGGACTAGATCTTTGGTTTTCTCATGCAGTGGTTCATCAGAGAGCGGAAGCTTAGTAATCCCCATTGCCTGCCCATGGCGTCATTCTATCGCGACATGATCCAGCAACGCCGGCCATAAACCTACCGTCTCCAACACTCCACTATAAAGCATGAAATTAAGCCCGCCCACCAACAGCAAGGTGCAAAAACTAGCCAAGGGGAGGGAGCTCTATGAGTCACTTAATATATTCCAAACAAATCATTGATCTTTCGAAATACCGTAAAACGGGGTATCTTTGATAATACGGGTAACTTTGACAGTATAATATAAAGATTAAATTTACTCGCTGAGCTTTTTCCAAATTTAAAAAATTGGTTCCATACTGTAGCTTAGGGTATTTCTGTTGATAACGTATATAGCCTTTATATAGTATGTGTTCCATATTTACACACATATTAAAAAAACAATTTGCGTGTTTTTCGCCTGATTGAAAAGGCACTCAAACCATCACTTATGAAATGTTTTCCGATATAGCCATCACAAATTCAATGTTGTATTCTTATTGCTTATGATGCTTTCTGATTATATACTCATTCGAAGTTTCATATTCAAAGAACTAAATTGTTTGAGTTTCACCCATTTTTTCTACATTCATCAAAATACTGAAGTTCGGTCACAAAACTAAAAAAAATAGTGCAAATGCCTTAATTTCCGTTAAACATATTTCTAACGAATCAACTCTTGGATCCTCAGTACTTGTTTTAAAAATATAAAATTTGAAAAGCATTAATTGCTGTAAAAATATTTAGAATATACTTTTAAAAATTATCAATGTTACCCCGTTTTACGGTACTTTAAAAACTTTCACTTTTTTTAAGCTTGATACATTTTATGATTCCAAAGCCCTAGAATTTATTGAGTACCAGAGATTAAAGTCACTAGGCCAAATGCTATCTGGATGAAAAGGTTATAAGACAGAATTGTGAAGAATAAAATATTTAATTTAAATAATGTTTCAGAAAAAATGAACTTGATACCAATGAGAATTAGAAGAAATTGTTAGGGATATCGGATAAAGAAAATGTGTTTTCACTTCGTTGTCTATACTAACATAAATATTAACCTTTCAGTACTTGGGCTGATGTACAAAGTTAAACACGAAAAAATAATATGTAAAATCTACTGACATTGGAACTCGCTCAACGTGAAACTAAACATGGTTCATGAAATATAATGCCCACATCCAATAGACCAATACTTGAAGAATATTACTGAAGAATAAAACAGGTGATTTACTGAGATTCCCAAGATTCTGGGGCATTGACATTTGTGTAGAGTCTGAAGCTAGAACTTTTCTTCAAAATTTCCGTGATGTAATATTTTGAGAAAAAATAATTAACGATTTTGAAATTTTTTCAAGATCACAGATTTGAAGAAAAAAAAAATCATACTGGAGTCATAATTGTCAAGACTCTGAGACTAGGGAGCATTTGAAAGGTTATAACAAATAAAAGAACAATCTATAGAATCTTGCGGATAAACCCAGGATATTTTAGTAAAATTTAAAAGTAGTCCGATTTCAAACAAATATTGAGGAGGAATCCCACATAATTTTCGAAAGCGAAGTTCTGAGCAGAATTCCAGGATTATTCTGACATGAAGTCCTTATAAATTGTTAGATGAATTTGGAGAGATTTCTGTAGAGAAGGATGCTCTAAAAAGTTCTAAATTGAATTCTTATAGAATTTTGGTAGATTTCAAAAGGAGTTGTGCAAAGAGTGCAGTTTCGAACGCCTTTGGATACGGTTGTGTTGTTCTCTGTTTTGTGCGTGCGTTCGCGTTCATAGTTTTCGGCTGCATTTGCCGGATTAGCGCTGGCGCTCTGCCTCCCGGACGTTTATACGTGTGTGATTGGTAGTTTTCTCGCTTTCCGAGAAGTTTTAGAATAGAGAGAAAAAAACGTGATTCAACATGTTTGCAAGCATCAGAAGAGATGTCGCAATCTGCGTTATTTGATTTTCTCCCGGACCAGAAATTAGTAGCATCGCGAGTGATAATTTTTAATTTCAGTTTATTTACGCGCTGCAAGGTGCGTGAAAGAGTTCGGCACAATCGGTGTTGACTCGGGAAATTCTGGATCAACAATAGAAAAGGGCCCATCAACATTTGTAAACAAAACGTTCCAAAGCCATTTACTCACAAAGCGAAGGCAACCCACGCAAACCAACACCATCATCGGATAGGGGAAATTTCCACCTTCACGATGATGGTGTTGGTTTGTGTGGGCGGCCTTCGATTTGAGAGGAATGGGCTTTGGAACGGTTTGTTTACAAATGCTGATGGACCCTTTTCTATTGTTGCTCCAGAATTGATCGAAAGTGTACCAAAAGTGCTTCTGAACGTGTTTCGCGGTTGGGAGTGGTGAAATTCGTAAATTCGCGGTTTATGTTCAGTGAAAATTCCGTACCACAAAATTACTCCCCGATTTCCCTTTTTTTTGCCGTTAGACGACGACGGACATGCGAGAGAAAAATAAGCATCGGGAATCGAGATGGGAAATGACAGGTGGGCAGGAACTCACGGTCTCCCAGTGTTGGTGAGTTCTTTGCCGTTAATGTTCACGAAAAGTTCACTATTTTGCTATACAGAAATTCAAAACAAAAATTTTTATCTGCGGATTTGGACTGTTTTTGACCTGTTTCGTACGACCAGAAGGTGTATGCTGTCCACAAATGCCGTGCCAAACTGATTTCCTACGCAATTAATCAATCTTTGATGTGAATTTCGCTAATAAACACGAGGAGCATTTCTTATAGCAAACTTGCCATAACAAAATTGGCATGGTTCACTTAAGTAAACAAACTAACACTTTTTCCGACTGTGGCACCTCTCTTACTCGCCTGGATCGGGAATGTGCTCCCGGATGTATTGATTTGGTGAGTACGTTCCAGTTGAAGATTGTTCTTATACATATCTCGATTGCATTTTCGAGGGGACGTCCGGAGAGCTTTGAGATTTAGGCGTTGTTGCTTTTGCGGGCAGACGAGTTGGTCGCCGGTAAGGGCCAGTAAGTGCTGCCAGCAGATGAATCAAGAGGTATTCGAAACAAAATTGGTAAGAAATGTCCATTCAAATCGATTTAATACAGTTGAACAAATTTCAAAACTATATACGTGCCAGATTTGGAAATAATATTTTTTAAATCTGGAAGTGTGTTTATGATACCATTATCCATTTGATAAAGGTAGAGTGAACATGCGGGGCTTATTGTAAGTAAAAGTGACCTCGGAGTGGTCGTGAATTACCAGGCATTCTGAAATGGGTCACTGGAGCTGCAATAGAGCTAACACCTTCTAACTCCCGGACTAAACCTGCTTTAATTTAAGGGTAATAAAAAGCAGTTTTCTTCCATAATAACACTGCCGGACAGTGGGGGTTAGATTGTACACACACACACACACATTTCAAAAGGAGTTGTGAAAAGAAAATTTTAAGGAAAATTCATACGTAATTCTGAAGAGTTTTATATCAGGATCGCGAGGAAAATGACAGATGAGTTTTAAGAAGAATTTCAATAGAATTATGATGAGAATGCAACAAGAAACAGAGCTCTAAGAGTGTTCTGATGATAATTTCAACCCTAGTACGAAAGATCCATCACAGAGCTCTAACAAAATTGATTGCAAAAAAATGCTGATGATCAGAAAGAAATTCTTTAAAATACACTGAACAAAGTTTTCACTTAGTTTCTATTAGGAACGCACATAATATTTTTCCAATATCAAAAATAATGATTGTTATCTGAATATCACATAGCATAAGAAATTCTATATGAGAAATCATATAGATTTCATTGGACACATAACGTTCATGTGATTTAGTGGTGCAATTTACAATTATAGGATCACATGAAACTTATGTGAAATTCACATGCATATTTTCCACTGGTTATGTGATTTATTTTATGAGTGTATTCCAAGGGGTTTCTAAATAAAATTTCGAAAGATTTCTGCTGTTTTGAATAGAGGTAAAAGAAAATTTTGAAAATAGTTTCAAAGCAATAAAAGCCTCTGAATAGGCTCAAGGGAATTCTAAGAAGAATTCTAATCAAATTCTTACAAGGGGTTTCAAGAAAATTCAAACAAAAAATTCAACGGTAATTATTAAGGTTCAATTTACTTTGATGCATTTTCGAAAAATGCAAATGCAGTTTTTTTCGACGTATTATTGCAGATTGCGCCATTCTACTCTTTTTGCTATCATACACAAAATGACGCGCGCTTTTTGCAATCTGATGCGTCAAATAAAACTGCATTTTAATTTTTCGAAAATGCATCAAAGTAAATTGAACCTTAAACGGAGTGTTTTCTGGTTAATTTCAGAATTTTTTTATGATATTTCAGAACAGAATTCCAAGTTAATTCGGGAATTCATATCATGAGATTTTTGAATAAAATTGCATGGTTGATGTTGATTTCGAATTAAAAACGAAAAATTAAAACCTTGGAAAAGAATAGTTCAGATTCAGTTTTTACAAATAGGGGAAAAGTTGACTTCGGCAATTCCTTAACCTATTATCGTCAGGGGGGTAAACAAAGTCCTAGAGCACTTAAATTTGGCCAATAGTTGCTCTGAAACACAATGTATCCACATGCTAAAATTGAGCTCTCAAGGACGTTGTTTACCCCCCTGACGATAATAGGTTAAGGCATTGCCGAAGCCAACTTTTCCCCTATTTGTTTCCAAAGTCGAGCAACTTCAATATTTTCTTTTAATGCTTATGCACTTTACATCTGAAATTGAAACGACAAAAATCAATTTGAATTATTGCTGAGTGATTAAATTCTAAAAACAATAAGACGGGAAACTGAAGAAAATTTTCATTCCAAACATTCATTTGGTAAAGAATCATTCTGTTTTAATGGTTTATTCTAAAATTCTGGTATACAAATTTGATCCTATGGTATGGTAAATTTATTTTTCCCGGTTCTCTCGTCGAATTCACGGCTTTATCCCGGTTTTCCCGGTTACTTTCCAAATTCCCGGATATTTCCCGGTATTCCCGGTTTTCCCGGTTCGCTGGCCACGCCTTCCTTACTAACATAATTCCTTAATTCCCTAGACATTTATGAGGGGTCATAGAGTTCTCTGTATCTCTCTTAAGTAAATGTTGGACTAACATACCTTTCCTATCCCTACCAGTTGCACACTGGGGCAGATCAGTGATTTTCTCGGATATATGTTAGACGATGACATGAGCTAACAAAAGAGACAAAGTCCAGCTGCCCTTAGCTGCCCTTATGAGAATCCCATCCACCTAAAATACAGGCAAAATATCATGTTTTTCGAGAATATTTCACTAAAACCATTATAAATTCCACAAATAGTTCAAAGGCAATTCGCACCTAGTTGGTTTCCGTTGGCATAAATGCAAAAACCAGAGCAAACATATGAAAATATATAAAAAAAAGTTAACAAATAAGAATTTTGGCTTCATATTTTTTAATATACCCTATATCTCCAAAACTAAGGGTTATGGAAGTTTCATGTCTTCTGCAACTTTGCTTTATTTTAATAGATAAAAACTTTGTTGAAAACATCATATGTCTAGGATACTTTATTCAAGTTAAATTCGCGCGCCATCTCTAAGACCAAGTTGCGAACTAATAAAGTTATTCAAAAGAAGCGCTTAACTAATACAAACAACTTTACTGAAAACAGTATTCTGATTGGATGCTTCGTTCAAAAGTTATTAATTTTTTCCGAGAAAATCACTGATCTGCCCCAGTGTGAGTTGTAAGGACGGGGCCAGGAGAATCCTTAACTGTTCGAGCGGGATATGTTTTTATCTTATTATTTCAATTATCCAAAATTGATTAAAATTCCTTTCTGATGATTCGAAAAAAGGATTTAAGATTTAATCTTCCCATAATATTTAAACTGATATAAAATTCAAAAGAAAATTTAGAGTCCACTACTAACTGAAGACCGATATATAATCTTTATTTTTTCTCATTTGAATATTAAGGAATCACTTTACATAGAGATAAAAAAAATATTATAATCTTAACACATTAAATACTTCAATGTTTCCTTAAAAAAATAATAAAAAAAATCTTTATAATGCAGCATTTTAAAAAAGATGATCGATAATTTCCGGAACCCTCTAGACAATTAAATCATTAGATTCAGGTTTATTATTTTTTTTTCATTTACTTGCTGGAAATAGTACTAAGTAGTAAGTTGAAGATAGGCAACAGATTTCAGTTGAAAAATAAAATGCCAAAAGGAAAAAAATCAGGAATGTTCTAACAATCATTCAATACTATGGCATGAACAGAATAATGTCATACAATGATGTTAAATCTCGTTATTAAACAATACGTACCTGCTACTGTTTATTTGTCTCTAATCGCAACCACGGTAACGAAACAGTCAAGCAGGTGAAGATCACGACCCAAAACAAACCAACTGACAGCAGAATGTAATCAGGGAAAAGACAGAAAAAAGAACGGAAACAAAGCCAAACAGTGGCTGGAGCAGCACCAAGTGCAGTTATCTCTCTTCGTGCGGCAATTCTCAGGCAGGGTGGAAAAAACATGCATGCACAAATAGTGGTTGTTTATGTTTATGCAACAGACACCAACACGGTGCAACAATAATCAGTGGAGCATCTGGAATATCTAAAAGACGTCGTCGCGCCGTCGTCGTGTGCCAACGTCCGGATAGCCTTCCCCAACATCGGTGCCTAATAGAAGTTGTATGTAAATTTCCCGCTAAATGGATTCCCTCCGCACTTGCTCTCTGGAATCTGCTGAATGTGCTACTTGGCGTGTAATGTGAGGCGAAGAAACAGAAACTGTTATTTTGACATTGTTTTGCGGTTGTTTTATCCACTTCTGGAATGCTGAGACGGGTGAAGCCGATAACGATGACGCGCGACTCAGATGCTATAGGAAGTTGGGAGATAGCGGAAGGAAGACGATAGTTGACTGGCACACGCGACCTCGCAATCGCAATGGAAGCTAGCAAAAAAGAAGGAAGAATGATAAACGTGACACCATTCCCCGGATGATGGGAGATTGCAAGCACTGAAAGTCGGTGAAGTGCTTCCGAAAGTGGTAAGGCTGACGCAGTCGCAATCGTTGGAGACGAAAAAAACGCGACCATAACATTAATCCAATTTCGCCGGTCGGGGTGCGAAGTTCAGAAAGACTCGAGTCACGCTAACGGGGTGTGATGACGTGCGATTGTTCCGTTGGCGGTCATCCATCATTGCTTTTGAAGTCATTGTGGTCCCTCCCAGAGAGAGGTGACCGTGAGAACAAAAGAGGTAGTGCACACACACCCATACATACTTCTTACGAAATGGCGACAAGAGCGATGTCAGTAACCTGGATTAGTGAATCGGAGAGCCCACAAAAGCAGCCCATCGAATCGGTTGTTCATGGTCAAAGTTGATAAAAGCTCGAGCTGTGCTTGAAAGTACCAACAAACGAGCGCAAAGTGATTCATCGGGTCTTGAGTCACACCGTAACGAGTAGGTATAACACAATATGGAGCGCGCAATTGGACGCCGCCGTGTATGTGCTCATAAGACCGCTACCATGGCCCTGGTTCACTTACGTGAGGTTGCAAGGGTGTACACCATAGGCGGAGCATAGGGGATCTAGGATGTCTATTCAAATAGAAAAAAATATCGAAAATATTCAAGTACCACAGTATCTTATGAATGCGGTGGAGTATCCATGATTTTGAAACTTCAAAACTAATCAATCGAGTTGTCTTAATTTTGTCTGAATTGGTGACCTCACAAATGGATCTCGAATGCTGAACTCCATAATCTATATAATCAGAATGTGCTATCAACAAAAATTCTAGAACGTAGATAGCTCGAGCGTACACTACTAAGGGGTTGAGATAAAATGTCCAAGCACAATGGATTGAAATCCGGCACAAAAAATTAACCTAGTCCCAGGTCCAGGAAAAAATAAGCAATCGTTCAGGATGGAAATTGTATACGGACTCTATGCACCACTCTAGAGGAGCATTCCAAAAGGGCCTGTCTGCTTTAATCGATTAATACCGCAGCTGCAAAGACATTCCCTATAGTGGTCGACGTTCTGGACGCAAGATGAGAACCACCTTCAGCAAACAGCAAAAACAGCGCGAAATCTTTTTCTATAACCGTGGTTATCAAAAGAGAAAGCCGATGAAGAGAAACGGTCAAAGCAGATAGGACCATTGGAAAAATTCATCTAGCATTAGGATGGCTTAGAATGTTTGACTGAATGAGTCTGAATTTTAACGAACAGTTAACTGTAGAAAATTTAGTAAAATATTCAAGCACACACACACACACATAGATGTATTATCAATTTATCGAATTACACCAATTGGTATATTTTTGAAAGGTCCTGTCATTTTCAGCAGCAATCGCCTTGCTACGCCACTGCCCTCCCCCTTTATGCGCTGTTATTGTTTTTGTTTTGTTCGTTTGGCAGTGCCTGGAGCCAGCTAACAAAAAAATGCAATCAAAAGTCCGCTAATTCTGACCCACCCGAGGGCTTGGTGTCAGGTAGCCGAAAATTGCACGAAAACTAGTTTCAACCGGCCACAGTCAGAGCCTCTGCATTATATACACACTCGCACACTGCTATGTGTGGTCACTCAGTAAGGTAGTGAAAATGGAAACAAAACCCCACTTCGTCTTCGTCGAGGCCTAACCATACGAAAAAAAGGAAATGTAAAGAAACTACTTCTTTTTTTTTTAAGGTGTAACAATTATTGCTGCTACTTTGAAGCTTAGGTATGTTGTTCGGTGGATGATAGACCGTCAACAACTGACGAACCGGGTTCGCGGTTGCATAACTGCCAGAGAGGTTGAAAGTGTGTTTTGGGCGAGCGAAAAAAAAAATCAGCTGTTGCTTGAAGGGAACGAACGGTGCCTGAATTCCATGCTGATTTTTATGGATTGATGTAAAATTCGATTCGATGGATCTTACCCGCTTTTGCTCGCTGGCAGGCTGCTGTTGCCGTTGGTTTAACGTTCCCACGGGGTTCGAAGTGAATTATTGTGTTGTTACGCTTGCAAACAAATAAAACCGAAATGGAGACCGGGTTTAATGAAGAGATAAAGAATTGTAATCAAAAATGTTATGGTCTAAAAATGCGAAGGAAAAACTACAATGTGATTGATTCCACTTGAAGTGTTGAGAAACTGTTAAGCGAACCCCACACGTATGACGCGAAAGGGAATTATTGACAATAACATTGATGATTTAAATACAGAAATATTGTCAATATATCTATATCAATATAGAATGTATTGAAAATACGATTATTGCCAATATAAGCAATCGTGTAAGGTCAACTTTAAATTGCACGGTGGTCCAGAATGCAGATTTAGGTGGAATGATATGTTTTGAGCCTGAAATTGAAACTTTAGAATACAAGTCTCTTCTACAAAGTTGTTTCTTATAGTTAGGTCCTCATTTTTATGACAATGAATTCTAACGTGGTTCTTATTATCATTAAAATCAAAAATCTAACTTTTTTGTTTGAATAAATTAAGGTATACATTCTTCGGCAAAGTTATAGCTGAGCTAATTTCAAGCAACTTTGTTGAAATAAACTTTTTTGTATTTTGTATTTAGTAGTGAGATTCAGGTTCCGAGTGTAGTCCGTTGTCGTTGCGTTTGGTCTGGTATAGTGGTGAGTGAGGTGAAACATGTAATTCATTCATTTCACATCAGATGTGGTATTGGGTTTTTCATTACTATTGTGAATGAATTAGCTATTTAATTGATAAGCTGAAGTGAGGGGATAGGCTGACATGACATCCCGTAAGCAAGGTTGCAAATACTCATTTCAGCTAAAATAATGTTTTTCGGAATAATAAAACCAAAAGATGGTATGATGGTATGTTTTACTTGTAACTTACAAGAAGAGGTTACAAAGTATGCGTTTGAAACATAAAACCTGTAAATTTTGCTTTCTATGAGGCACAATCAGCGATTTTCTGATCGCTGAGTGAGTGAGTGAGTGAGTGAGTGAGTGAGTGAGTGAGTGAGTGAGTGTTTGAAAAATCGCTGATTGTGACTCTCATGAAGTGAAATAAACAGGTTTAATATGTCAAACACATTCTTTGCAACCTCTTCTTGTATCCTACCAATTCAAAATATGATCATGGCATCTAATTATTTCATAATTAAAAAAAAACATTGTTTTAGCTGAAATGAGAATTTGCAACATTGCCCGTAAGCCTATGAAAAATATCGATGAAAAATTTGTTTGTTCAAGATTCCTCGATAATTTTTTTTTTGTAGTTGTTTCAATATGAAAAAAAAATCTTGCAAATCGAGAAGATTTTTCAATGCATCAACAAAAAACCCTGTGATGATTTAAACTGAAAGGAATGGAGGTTGAATATCAATACTTTTGTTAGTTACAGAATGATCAATTATCTTCTGTATAGCTAAATATACATAGGGTAGAGCGCTACTTCGTCGTAGTTGACCATTTTCGTTCTATCAATCAGAAAAAGATTGATAATATCAATGATTTCCCCGTGCACAAATCAATAATAGGTTTGTATGAATATTCACGCTCATTGTTCTCAAACCAAAATAAGCGCTCATTTCGAACCCCCTTTTTCTATGTTTATCCGTAAGACGAAGAAAATATAATGGCGTTTCAATCGTTTCAATGCGTTAGGACGGAATTGGAATTCGTAGGACGAATTTAGAATCAAGAAGTAGTATTAGATTTTAAACAATATCTCAACAAAGTGTGACTCTTTATCAAATCCAACGATACGTATGGAAAGGTGAATAAATTTAAATCTTTGATAGATATATTTATTTTTTGTTGAAACCCGTCCAGGAAAGAGAGGTAAAGCGCGGGTTGTGCTTAGTACAGGACTGGTAGCAATCACTGCTGCCAACACATCAAATAAATGTTTGATGGTTTAGACTTATTCAATTAGTATCTCATAAACACTTATGTACGATATGAACCTTTAACGTGAAAGATTCAATAGAAAGTTTATAACCAAACCCACGGTATTAGTCAGAGTGTCTACAAACTGCAAAAACCTGGAGAACCGGGAATGTTTTGAGTAGAATTTCAAGAAACCCTGAATTTAATTGAAAGTAAATTTTAATGAAAACTCTTAGGAATTTCTAAGGGGCACAACTCCTGTGAACTTCAAAGAAAAATTCCAAGGGCATTCTGAGGTGAATTTCACAGTTTATGGGAGAAAACAAATGCGGAGCATAAGTCCTTGGACTTTTTTTTAAATACTAAAAGGAGGATTACAATTAAATTTGAGAATAACTCCAGGACATCTTCAAGGAATTCAGAAAATGAATTCAGGAGAGTTTGCAAAACAAATTATGCGAAGAAATCTAAGGAAGTTGTGAGGAGAAATGCCAATGAATTCTTAGGCTGTGAACCATTTGCCGTGTTAAATTTAATTCGTGGTTAAAAGAACCATTTCGATAGTTATTTTCTATGTTCGAAATTCCGTGTGATGTAGATCAACCGGTTTTCGAGAAGAACTTAGCCAAGGTTGTCAAAATTTAACTTTTTGTCTGTCAGAAGTAACCGCTCGGATAGCAGGGTTAATCGATAACTTTCCATTTATCAAATTTTAACCAAAAGTTAAAATAATCCACCAAATCGTTCAGAGCCTTAGGTGAAAGTCTGTGAGTAGAATTCCAAGGGAAGGAGTGAGATTCAAAAGGAAATCTGAAATGAATTCAATTAATATTCGGAGAATCTTTCCAAAGGGTTTCTTGTTGTGGAGAATTTCAAGGTAATTTCGAGGAAAACTCAATGAAAATTGAATTTGGATAATAGCTTCATCAAAATTTCCATTGAATATGGAATGGAAGTCTTCAGAACTACTTGAAAATTCCCAAATTTTTCCAGAAGTTAAACTGGTATGAAGTTTTTTTTATAGTTTTTAGAAACTAGCTTGATGCTCACAATACTACTCATCAAATTCTTAAACTTCCCTGAGCTTTATGGGACTTCCTAAAGTTTCATTAATTTTTCTAACGATCATGGAGCTCCTTTGAAATTTATGTGACTTTTCTAATGTTAACAGAACTGCTCTGAGGTTCTCTGTTCTTTTCTGAAATTCTTAAAACTGCTCTAACGTGTTTGCAGTTCTCATGAAGCTTGTTGTACTGCGCTGAATTTATTTGAACGTCCTATAAATGTTTGAGTTTCAGTGAACTTCTGAACTTATGCGAAGACCTTAATTAACTCAATTAAAGTGAAGTAAGCTCCGAAAATTGGAGGAAAATTTGTGGGAAATTTAAAGCAGTTTTCAGATAACTTC
Source organism: Ochlerotatus camptorhynchus (assembly GCF_037179485.1). Classification (NCBI taxonomy): domain Eukaryota; kingdom Metazoa; phylum Arthropoda; class Insecta; order Diptera; family Culicidae; genus Ochlerotatus; species Ochlerotatus camptorhynchus. The sequence continues at coordinate 3,256,546 of NW_027040682.1, read as the reverse complement.
AGAGACGTCAAAAAGTCTCTGAAGTTATCTGAAAATCTGAAAACTGGAAAACTGGAAATCGGAGCTTACTTCACTTCTCTCAAATGCTCCCACATTTTGCTAATGTTCATAAAAAATCCTGAAGTTCGCGAATCTTCCCTTAAGCTCCATAGATATTTATGTTCTCGAAATGTTTCTGAAGACCACTGTCATTCTGTGAAGTTTTCGAAGTTTTTCTAAATTTCTGAAACTTTTGTGCTCCCGCAATTTTCATGGAATTCAAACGAAATAATTAGTTCTATGATTTTCACTTAAGTTCTGAAGATTTTTCTGAAGTTCGTAAAACTTCCATTAAAGTATCGATACTAATATAAAACTTCTTCAATAGTCTCGACTTTCCTGGTGTTATTAAAACTGCCTAAACGATTACTGAATTTCTTTAAAGTTCTCTAGACTGCCCTGAATTGATCACTATATTTTAAGAATCCGCAACTTTACTGAAAGTAATTGAAGTTTCGAAAATTTTCCTTAAGTATTCTAACCATTATAAACGCTCACTTATTTACCCTGAACTTATCTATGCTTACCTGAAGTTCTAAAAAATAAATTGATTAATAATCCGGTAAATTTTCTAATATATATTCAAAATTCCCTGACGTTTTCGGATCAATCATAGACTTCTTGGAATACCCCATAATTCCACGGAATTCCTTGTAATTCGCTGCAAATTTGCTTAATTTAATGGGATTATTCTGAAGCTATCTGATCGTCCTCGAAGTACTCGAAACCTCGCTGAATATCATGAAACTATCTAAATTTATGAGAAGTTATCTGGAATTTCTTTAAGATACGTGCTAAAAGTTCTTGCACTTTTTAAAGTTCTTGAAATCTTATAATATAACACCCTGAAAATACTTTCACGTTTTCCGGATGTTCACACAATTTTTATTACGTCCCAGAAATTCTCTCGGAGCGTTGCTGAAGTATCCAGAACTTCTTTAAGGTTTCTACAATTTCCTTGAAATTGTTTGAACTGCCCTTTGATTCTCTGATCTGTCTTGATGTTCTCGAAGCTTCCCTAAAGCTCTCACTTCTATTGAAGATAAATTTCCCTGAAATTCTCTGGAGTTCTGTGAAGTTCCTGAAATATTTCTGAAGTTTTCATAAGTTCTCTGATGGTCTCTGTACATCCCTGAAATTCTCGGAACATCTTAAGGGTTCTCAATTTACGATCTTTAAACTGCTCCAAAAGTCAGAACTAAAGTCATGGGATCTGAAATTCCCCAAAGATCTCTAGAACTAGCTTTTCTGAGGTGCTTAGAACTTGTTAAAAAATTGCACAATACCCCTCAAGTTTTCGATATTTCTCAAGTTCGCTTAACAATTATGATTTCCTTCATAAAAGTTACTGAAATTTTCGGATGTTAAAAGAACCGATTTGAGGATCTTAAAGCTTCCAGTAGGTTCCCCATATTTTCAGTGTGTTAACTTCCCTTATGTTCCCGCAGTTTGTTTATGGAGCTTCACTGAAATTAACAGCATTTCCTATCATTCCTCAGAACTTCTTCAAAGTTCCCACAATAGTTGTGAAGTTAATGGGACTGCAATCTTTCATAAAGTTAATTACGAACTTGAAATAAATCATTTATTTGTTTTCCTTAATTCAGGCACGTTGAAAATTTTAAATATCAGGAATTTGGAATGATCAGGAATGATCAAAATGAAAAGATTAAAAGAAATTATTTTGTTAATTCAGACATTGAAAAAAAAATCAAGATACGAGTATAGAAATTCAAGATACAGGTAGGGGTGACATCTAATTTTGGGCCTACTAAGTACAACCCGCCTATTTTTCGAGCGGATGTTTTCACCAAACATAATGTTTTCACTGCATATGCCTTCTAAATTTGTTTACCTTTCTGTACGTAGCGTTAGATTTGATAAAGAGTAACAAATTGTTGAGATATTGTTAAAAATCTCACACTGCCTCTTGACCCCAAACTCGGCCTAAAGACTCTAAACTCGACCTAAAGCACTAAAACGCCATTGGATTCACTTCGGCTTATTGGATGAAGTTAGAAATTGATTCGGTTGGAGCGCTTAAAATCAATCAAAATATGATTTCAGTTTACAATTAGTTATAAAATATTGTTTTCATTTTGCTGTAAGATAGGAAAATCCAATCATGTCTAAAAGAGTTTTCACATTGCCTTCAGTGAGACCAGGATTAGAACACTAAAGGGCGAACACAAAATTATTGCGACACATTCAACAGGGCATAACTTTTTTAACATTGGGTAAAAATCAACCAAATTTTGCACACTTTCTCATTGATGTGTATTGTGTACATGCTGTCAAACTCGAAGTCGTGTTTTTCGATTCAACGAAAATGGAGGTGAACCAACGCGAGTTGAGAGAACAAATTCTTTCCAAACACCTGGAATTTCCTGACCTGTCGCACTGGCAGTTGGGAAAAATGTTGAACATTCACCATTCAACCGTCTCCAGAGTGTTGAAGCGGTTCCAGGAGCGGTTGACGTTGGACCACGGCAAAGGAGCTGGAAGAAAACCGGGACCGGAGAACAAAAAGACGGAGGGAAAGTTGAAGCGGATGATTAAAGCAAATCCCAACGTCTCGAGCCGTGATTTGGCTAAAAAGATCGTCATGTCGCAGAGCTACGTCCAGAATGCAAAGAAGAGAGCTGGACTACATACCTACAAGGTACAGAACTTCCCAAACCGCGATGAGCGGCAACAATCGACGGCTAAAACTCGGGCATGGAAGCTCTACGAGAAGATGCTGACAAAATATGGCTGCTGTGTGATGGACGACGAAACGTATATAAAAGCCGATTTTAAGCAAATTCCGGGGCTGGAGTTTTTCACCGGCAAGAGCTAGTTCGATGTGGACGACAAATTTAAGAAGAAGAAAATGTCGAAGTTCGCCTCCAAATATCTCATTTGGCAGGCCATCTGCTCTTGCGGACTGAGGAGTGAGCCTTTCGTGACAAAGGGCACAGTAAATGGTGAGATCTACAAATCTGAGTGCTTCGAGAAGCGCCTTTTGCCGTTCTTGCAGCAGCACGACGAAGCTCCGCTATTTTGGCCAGATTTGGCATCATGCCACTATTCTAAAAGTGTCCTGGAGTGGTATGAGGCCAATTCTGTTCATTTTGTTCCAAAGGACATGAATCCGCCAAACTGTCCGGAGCTGCGCCCGGTGGAGCAGTACTGGGCAATAATGAAGCGGGAACTTCGGAAGAGCAAGAAGACAGTCAAAGACGAGAAGGACATGTTAAGAAAATGCGTTCATTAACATTATAAGAAAATTGGCATGACATTTTCGGTGTCGCAATAATTTCGTGTTCGCCCTTTATTTGATATTTACTGTGTATTTTTTGCTTTCAATTTTGTTATTTTAACCGTTGAAGCATTTGATTACTCACAACATCATATCTAGTTTTCCATTTGCGGAAAGACGAGCACTATTACATAACTTATCATTCAATGTATGAGAAAAAACTGTTTTTATACTTGCTTATTTTAGGAAAACTTTTTATTCTTGTGGAGCGACATACGTACCTGGAATTAGAGAAAGAAAATAAATGATTTAATAAAGATAGAAAATTATCACGGTGCTAATGTCTCAACAATTTAGATAGTAAAGGAACGACATGCCATGCCCGAAGAAGGCGGCTTTGGAAATTTGTGTTGACTTCTCTGAACTTAGAGTATCATTGTCTTTGCCATACAATATACTTTCTTTCTTTCTATTTTTGTGGTAGGATTTGGTGCTCAGTTCGTACATAGATAGTACTAGCTTCCCGAGTTTTAAGTCTTGAGGCTTAGCTCTCAAATAACAACAAGTTCATAGTAAGAACATCATATAGCACGAAGAAAAACCTTCTTTGATAAAATTGAAAACTCCCAGATATCAAACTTTCGCAGATCTGACCCTTTACTCCATCCAGTTATCACTTTTGTACCTTCTGCCGATTACCGATTCGCTAAAAGCTCATCGATTGCAAATTTCGAAAATGATGCAAACCAACCGTTGATTGTAATAGCGCAATCTACAGTGCGATCATTTCGGTACTGCAGACACATCTGCATCGCTTTTGGGCGGTTCTTTTGTGGGTATCCATTATAGGTCTATTTGTTGGTAAACATCTGGCACCTAGCCATCTCACAAAATTTTTAATTTTACCCGAAAAAGAACGCCTATCAACATCAACACAACCAGCGCTGCAAAGAAAATTAACCCCCCCTCCCCGCGGTGAAAAAGAAATCTCGGCAAAAACCGAATTCGACACGCGCACCGAAATAGAGAGAGAGAGCGCGCAGCTAGAGCATAATGTTCTTCTTCCTTTTCTCGGTCTCAGCCTGGCTCGACGGAATCAAATTGTGCGGCCAAAGTCAAGTTCGCGCAAGTGAAATTTTTCGCGGGAATTAGACGCGCATCTGCAGCATCAACAGCAGCAGCTATAGCGGCGGTTGGCCCCCTACATGAGGAGAAAATTTGTTCGTTGGTTTGTGACCCCCTTTTGGGGCAAAGTCCTTTTTCGAACGTGCACAAATTTGTTGTATATTGCCCTCTCTAAGGTTACCACCACCATCGATGATAAGCACCGCGCAGCACTGATTAAGCTCCATTATGGGTGATTTCCGTTCACGGAAATGAGCTTTTTTTTTGTTGACGTTGTTTGAATTTAGGGGAAGCAAGTGTTGTTCGATTCAAGTTTATTTAAGGAAAAACTGTTAATAAGGTCGAGACTAATATCTTAGTTTGCCATTTTTTTTAAACATGTCCCAAGCACAATTGGGGTAGAGAACTACTTCGCCATAAGCGACCATTTCCGTCATAGGGAACAGAAACATAAAATATAGCCAGTCTTTCGACGTGAACGAATGATGTATAAGAACGCATAATATGAATATTTACTTCCTTTCTTCTCAAAAACAGAATAATCGCTCAAAGAAAATCAAATTTGTCTACCCTCTTATGTTTGCCAAAGTAAATCCAATGACGTGATAGATTTGTGTATCTTTGACAAATCTTAAGTATATATAAACTTAAAAGTTATCATTAATAGAAACATTCCAGTTTTTGATAAAATCCGTTCGAAAAACAAAGCTAAATTTCGAGTTGTGCTTAGTATGACGGAAATTAGATCTTGACCCTATACAAAAAAAAACTCACCCCGTATTCTCCTATCACTCTCACCTCAGAGGTACCCCCGAATCTAGTCGCGCACCCACAGTGAACGGGTGAAAATATTTTCCCAAATCATTCACGCTACATTTTTGTTTACATTTGATTTCGCGGGTGCGCAAAAGCACGCTCCTTCGGCGCGTCTCTTATGTATCGTAATGCCGATGTTGTTGTTGTTGTTGTTGTTATTAAGTAGTACTGAGATGATGGTTCAGCGTCTCGTTGTTTATAAATATAATATTCCACAACTGAAAACGCAGTCCGTGTGCCATCGTGAGTCAAGCTCACCGCCACAAGTAATTGTGATAATTTATATTTAGACAACTCTCGTGATTAGATGTGATTGGGCCCGAGAGTAAAGTGGTATGGGTAGTGTGATGATGAGGTTCGCGCCGTTTACCGCAAACGCGGATTAACCGTTGTAGTCGAAGTAAGTGGAGAAAGGGTACACGGGCCTTGATCTATATATTCACGAGACGCGCTAGTAGTATGCATGCACTATTATTATTATTATTATTGTTGTTGTTGTTGTTGTGGTTGCTATCGAATCCGATGGACAGAAGAGAAAGCCAGGTGAAGAATCGGTTCAGTACAGGTTCGCTGCCACAGTCAAGGATGACGACGCTGTTTATGTCGGTTAACGATGGGAAAGGGCTTATCCTAGCTAGATCTAGCATTTTTACCGACTACCGCTAGTCACGCTATGTCTGTTTCGATGAATGAGAACAAGTGCATTGTTGTTGGCGATGTGAGGGTTGAATGAAGTAGGAGTAGAATGGTTTAAAGTAGGCGAAAGCTCAGAATGGGGACCCGGAAAAAAATCTCGTTATTTAAAGGTTTTTTTAGAAGTTTCCAGCTACTCAAGATTATAACAAAATAGAGTGGAGCACTGGAACCTAACTTACAGACATACTTCAAATCTCCGCGTACATCGTACGGGTTAGGCAAAGAGTGTGCGTTTGACTTGCACTGTCGCATTAATGGCCCTTCGCTCATTTTCATACTGCTAACGGAACTAGCTACCTACCCTCTTCTAAGATCATTCTCTAGCTAATAAATTATCACACTAAAGCTTCATGTTAGATAGCATTTCCAACCAACTCTTTAAAATATTATTTATTGAATTTTGTATTAATTTCATAAAATTCATAAATAATTCGATTTCAAATTATTTTCTTTAATACGTCAAACCATTCCTAGGCTTGTTGATGAGTTTCAATAGACTAACCAAGTTCTGAAAATAATGTTTTTAAAAGTCCTGAATTTTCTAGAATGTAAACAAATCATGAGTACGAAATCTTGCAAATAATTCTTGTTTAGAATATTAAGCTTATTAATAAATCCAGAAATAGTCAAAACTCAAATGATCTAAAATCATATTATTTAAACCTTGGATTTTAATAAAAAGCTAAGCCCGCAAGTCCGCGAGCCGTCTGTGAAGTTGTAAAGGAAAAAAAAACTAAACGTTGAAACTTAAATACGTCCTAGAACCTTGAAGAAATCCGGAGCTTTGGGCGAACTTGCTTTTGTAAACAAACACGTCAATCGCCGATTTTTCACGAATAAAAGCTTAAACCAAATGAAATAAGAGTCATTCCTCTACGCAGGGATCGACTAAAAACTCAGAGTGGTGCAAAAAGCACTGGTGCTACTCTAAAATAAGGGAGCGCGTCCCTTATATTTGGAAGGAGAAAGAGGCTAAGGAGAGAGATTTCATATTTAGGAGAGAGTAGTTGGACAGCTCAGGTGCTGCTTGCGTATAAAGGGTGTCCACGATGAAATTGCCACACTATGAAATTGCTCTAACTTTTTAACCGTTGGGTAGAATTTAATGAAAATTTGGGTTGATTTAGTTCATAGTGCATTATTTACATCCTGCAAGTTTTAAAGTCCTGTGATCAAAACTCGTGGAAATGGAGTCGAAAGAACAGCTCGTGCGTGATAAAATCTTGCGCATTCATCACGAGAACAAGGATCTCTCGCATCGTTCCATCGCTAAAACGTTGGGAATCGCGAATTCCACGGTGTCGCGAGTGATTAAGCGGTTCGAGGAACGGTTGACCACCGATCGGAAGCCCAGAAGTGAAGGAAAAAGTATTCCGTACAACACCAAAAATCACAACCGCGTAGTTGGGGCCTTCAACCGAAATCCGAACGCCTCCGTTAGGGATGTGGCTAAGAAGCTGCACCTAAGCCGAAGTTTTGTCCAGAAGGCCAAAACTAAGGCTGGGCTTCGAACGTTCAAGGTACAAAAGGCCCCTAATCGCGACGAGAAGCAGAACAAGTTCGCCAAAACCCGTGCCAGGAAGTTGTACCTCAACATGCTGACGAAAGTTGAATGCTGCATCATGGACGACGAAACATATATGAAGGCCGACTTCAAACAGATCCCCGGCAACCTGTTTTTCACGGCCAAGGATAAGTTCAGCGTTCCGGAGCATGTCCGCACTCAGAAGATGTCCAAATTTGCGAAGAAATTCCTGGTTTGGCAAGCCATCTGCACGTGCGGGAAGCGGAGTGCACCTTTCGTGACCCAGGACACGATGAACGGACAGGTGTACATAAAAGAGTGCCTCCAGAAGCGGCTGCTTCCTCTCCTGAAGGCCCACAACGTCCCAACAATCTTCTGGCCGGATTTGGCCTCATGCCACTACTCCAAGGACGTGCTGAAGTGGTATGCGGCCAATAAGGTCAATTTCGTGCCGAAAATGTTCAACCCTCCCAACACTCCGGAGCTCCGCCCCATCGAGAAGTACTGGGCGATTATGAAGCAGCACCTTCTTAAACGACCTAAGGTAGTGAAGACAGTCGAGGAACTGAAGAAAGTATGGGTTTACATGCAAAAAACGGTTGATTCACAGGTTGTGCAGAATCTTATGGCCGGGGTTAAGGCCAAGGTGCGGGCATTTGCGTATGGACTGTAAATAAAATACGAGTAAAATGGTAAAATGAAGTTTAATAGTTATTTCTCAATCCCTGAAAATTTGATGGCAATCGGATGAAAACTCGAATTTTGCGAATCAATTTTGTGTGTGGCAATTTCATCGTGGACACCCTTTAGCACAATCGAGTAGTGCACGGTGTTATGACGGGAGTAGCACTTTTCAACCGGGAGAGACGTGGCTTAGAGATTTCAATTGATCCGACAGCGGGTCGACATGTCTGTTCGGGGCCATTTTGCTGGGTTTCTTCCATACTCCACTGTCGAATATCAAATGAAAGTGAGTGACTCAATTGACAGTGACGATGAGGTTCGAATGAGAAAGGGGCTCTTCAAATGATGGGCACGAGAGAATTCTTTTTCACAGAATCGATTGAATAGTTGTATTGGTTCATCTTCAATCGAATAATATGAAAATTAACAGCACTGCCTGTAGCCCGTCCGTCGATGGTGAGGCTCTTCGAGGTTGGAGTTCCTGCGTGGTACACTCAAAGGAACGTCAACGGTCCGACCAAGGGCAATCTTGATCTCGACTTCTCCGATCGGTCTGCTTCCTGTCTGGGAGATATGGTTCAGCCACTGTTCAAATAGTACCACGTGGTCTCGCACAGCATCAAATCTAGCATTGCTAGCTATCCTACAACGCTACAGTTATAGAGAAAGTACACTGTCGGAGAAACAAAGAGAGAGAAAGAGACTTAACACCGTTGGACCGGCAGCTCTCCAATACAAGAAGAATGAAATGTGCTGCCCAATTTAAAATGATCTTTCACGTCTCTTTGGAAATGAAAGTGCATTCTCGCAACCGCGTGTCATTTACTCGCGAAAAATTGAGTAGCACCCGATCCCTACCTCTACCTGTCTGTGTTATTAGTTTTAGAGATTGAGCTTTAATTCAAGAGAAATCGGCGATTGGCGTGGTTGTTTGCAAAAGCAATGACGCCCTAATCTCGATTTTTTTCCGAAAATGGTTCATGTCTTGGATCTCTAAAAAATTTTTGGAGTCCCAAGAACTTTTCCTTGGATTTAAATTGTTCAAACCTAACCCTTCTTAAAGAAATCATTGCTTCACTTTCCTACATGATTGGTGATAATATTATAGTTTGTAATGCAGTTATGAAATATTTCCCTGAGAATCCCAGAGTTTCCAGATCAAAAATTTAATTCCCTGAGATTATCTGATTTTGTAGGTTTTTCCCAGGTAGTCGACACCCGATATAAATCTCCCTCTCTAAATTCAAAATTGCCGCACCGCAGAGCCGCACTCGGTGTTTTCATTGAAGGTGCACTTGAGAGCATTCTCGAGTGCACCTTCAGTAAAAACACAGAATGTGGCTCTTAATCTCTTCTGCATCGCATCGTTTATCGCTTATTAGCTTATTGCGGCTCTCAACTTAGTGTTCTAGATGCACTTACACAGTTAATAATTGAGAGCATTCGATGCCTGTACCTTTTTTGCATTAGCATAATTGTGTGGCAAAGACAACCACACACTTAGAAAAATGCATGCACATTTAGGTGCTCTGAAATTCAGTTCAATCAAACGTTCCTTTGGTCGAGTATCGAGCTTTGCAGTCCCTAAGCATTTAATTTTACATGACACGTTTGTTTACTACTCATCCTTTATGTCTGAGATGGATTCCATTACGTGTAAAATTAATTATTTATAAATATGTACTCTATGCCCAGGGGAGTCGAAAAATTCCTAAACCGAACCGGGAATCGAACCTAGCCACCTCCAGCGTGACCTTACTTTGTAGCTGCGCCTTTACCGAATGAGTTGAGGGAGGCCTCGTGTGGAAGTTTGGATAGGTCAATAGTTCAAAAAATTCATGGTTTTATGAATGTTTGTTAATACACTGCTTTCCCGATTTTGTCAGCCCCTTCTCAAATTTCCCATTTCTTTTTAGATCAAAACTATTACAGAATAATGAAATCCCTTGGGATGCTATGACCAACAGCGCTTATTTACGTTTTTTTTTTGCAAAACAAATTTAATGGAGTTTCACCCATAATCACTAGAAGAGCTGCAGAACAGTCATCATCTCAGTGTTCACTCGGCTGTCGACAACAGCAGGCCACTCTCGATGTGTGCCACGCGATCGTCTGTTTTCTCGGCAGGAACCATTGTTCTTCATCAGCAGTTCTTTCGGTCGATGCGTCGTCGACTTTGGAAAGCAACCGTTTCGTAATGAGTGTGTGAGTGCTAACCACGTTTTGCGTCCATTGCTGCAATGGAAGCACTGTGCGGCTCCCGTTCTCGTGGAGGAGGCTTATTGGATAGCGGAAGATAAAATGTTTATTGTGTTATACCTTTTGACTTAGTTTTAAGATGTATTGTATATAGTGAACAAGAATTCTCGGCTCTGTAAAGTTAATTCGGTTGAGCCTTATCAAATAAATTAATAAACAAGAACAGTCATCAGGGAAATTCTTTATATCAATTAGTCTTTTAATAGCACGAGAAAAAACGCTGTTGGTCATATAACGCCAGGGTGCGTTTTACCCCACTTTGTCCTACATATGGCTATTATGTGTAAAGACTCTTCTAAACCATCAAATAAATAGAATTTTTCTTTGACGATAATGAAATATGTATCAACTTTCAAAGCAGACAAAAGGGGGGGGTCAAAAAGCCAGACTAGTATTGACGTTTGCACGGGGTGGTATCCACTAGTTGCCTAGTGTAGCTCCACTAAAGCCCATTCCTTACTCCTCCTCTGCCTGGATCCCCCCGGGACCATGCTGAAGCGATTACTTCGAGGGGGCTGGCACTTCTCAAACTCTCAGTGCTAGCTGGCGTTGCTAGATCGCTGCTCCTCTCTCCATTCCAAGTGCCTTCCTCTGGACACATTTCATCGACGACATTCTCCACGTTAAGGACAGGCATCTCCCTTCGCACTGTCTCGAACCTTGGGCAGTCGAAGACCACATGCACACGACGTTTCATCCACGTTGCCACACTCCGGACAGAGGGGTGACGCTGCGTGTCCGAACCGATGCAGGTATTTCCTGAGGCAGCCGTGGCCAGACAGGAACTGCGTCCGGTGGTGGTTGAATTCTCCGTGTTTTCTGTTTACCTAGGTTGAAAGAATCGGTTATAACTGATGTGTCCATCTACCGTTATGTACCGTTATCTTTCCGTACTCTACCGGCTTCTCTTGGACTGTACCACTCGCTATCATCCACCGCGTGATGCCGATAGGGATCATTCCGGCGATAGCGCATACTGCTTCCGATGAGATGGTTCTGTACGCACTCACGACTCGCATGGCCATGAGCTTGCTTCGTTTCCAGTACTGCAAAACGGGCTGGACCTCCATACCTCAATATCTAGCCAGAAGACGCCTCTTGATATTGCTGGGAATAGAGTTGTTCAGCATGATTCTAGCTATTGTGTTGATGGCCTTCCAAGCATTGCCACAGACATATTCGACGTGACTGTTGAAGTTTATTCGGTCATCGATCATCACTCCCAGGTATTTCAACACGCGCTTCGAGGCAAAGGTGTGCGATACGTAGATACGTATTTCGACTACAATGTGCAGTCTTCATCAGTGTCATTCCCACTAAAGAACTTATCAAAATCTAACCCCCTTATGATCTTGACTTTTTTACCTAGGGGATGAGTACTTAAGGGGGTTAGATTTTGATAAGTTCTTTAGTGGGAATGACACTGATGAAGACTGCACATTGTAGTCGAAATACGTATCTGTCATGGATACCAAAATTAATTAAGTGGAATTAAATGGAAGATAACCTTTTTTGCTGTTTTATTTAGCATTCCGCTAACAACCCAATTTCATTACTTCATATTTCCAAAGACACTATGAGCAATAGACCTGTTCATTTTAAACGAAATGTTCGGAATGTAACGGGTCAACCGTGATTACTGTTCGTCATGTTAATTTGAACTTCTGTGCAAATTTTCAGCAAAATCGGTGATGATTTAGAGGTGCTTCAAGTTAATTTTATGTTTTTAAGGTAATTTATGGCTTACAATATTTGTATCTCGAGACTGAAACAACGAAAACTGCTGTAACAACTTTCATAGCAAAGTTTAATGTGTTATGTATCAACTTTGTAACCAAAGGTTGACTATTCGAAGTGATTTTATTGAAGTTTGACTTAGTTTCATGCTCGAAGATATCTTAAAATGTGAAGAATTTTAAAGTATTTGTTCTACGAATTTTCCACCCATATGATATAAAATGTATAGTCTACGGCATAATGTTCCTCATATTGTTCTAGAAGTTTCGTTCAAACATAGTTTTCGTGTATATTTCATAGATTGAGAAATAAAAATCAGAAAAGAGGCCGTTTAGCTAAAATTCACAAGACAACAGAGCCAATAAAAGTCAATTAGATTGACAGAACATAGTTGCATTACTTTTCAATGACGGCCGATGACTGTTTCATTGATATATGATTTTTCCATAACTATGAATCCTCAGTAGACGTGTTTTTTTTTTATCAAAGGCAAGTGTCACTCGAGCCATTCAAAATATTCGTTATTTTATAAATTGCTGTTATGGTTCGAGTTTCACTTGCCTTTGATAAAAAACACGTCTACTGAGGATTCATATTTATGAAAAAATCATATATCAATGAAACAGTCATCGGTCGTCATTGAAAAGCAATGCAACTATGTTCTGTCAATCTAATTGACTTTTATTGGTTCTGTTGTCTTGTGAATTTTAGCTAAAACGGCCTCTTTTCTGATTTTTATCTCTCAATCTATGAAATAAACACGAAAACTATGTTGGAATGAAACTTCTAGAACAATATGAGGTAATCACGGTTGACCCGTTACATTCCGAACATTTCGTTTAAAATGAACAGGTCTAATGAGCAAGCATGGGAAAAATCGTTCAATTTTGCATTAACTGCTCACTCACACGCTTACAACATCAGAAACGAACAGCAGCTTGTGCGAGCCGCACTGATTTCGTTCGTATTGGCATTGCTTCTATTTTCTTCGATGAACGCAGAACAGATAGCTGAGCGTAACATGAATGATTCTGAGTGTAGTAGTGTGGATGATTCCTCTCTTATTATTTTTTCCATGCTGAGCCTTTTACGATTGCATTCAGCTGAGTGAGCTGAATGAGAATTTTACAGAAAGAATCACTTTTTATTTTCTAGCTTCAAACTTACATATAAATCACTATTAATGTTGAGAAAACTGTTATCCTGTAACACATAAACATAAGCGTCATGCAAATAACATAAAACTGCTGTGGCCAATTCAACTGATTTAAATCAGTGAGCCAAAAAATAACTGACTCGGCTATTTAAATCGTTAGCATTCGGATTTTACGCATTCAATCTGGTTCTCTCTCGCTAGAGAAAATTGTTCGGCTGCCTTTCAGTGTATCCTTCTTTCCTTCTACTGCTGTCAGTTCTGAGTCGAGCTGCAGAGTCACTTGGTGGAAGAATTTACACTCGTTCGGCAATCTGTTTGTAGGTGAGGATTGCTATTTTGATTCTATGGTGCGATGAGTATACTATAGTGCTATAAGAGAATCAGAAGAAATTCCCAAGGAAATACTAAGGAGAGTTTCAAGATAAATTTAAGTGATCCTCTTAAGGGCATTTTGTGAAGAATTTTGAGGTGAAATCCAAGGAAATTTTTGGATAATTCTAAATGGCATATCAAGAGATTTCCGAGGCATATTCCAAGGGAATTCTATGGAAAATTATGGAGAAAAATTAAACAAACTAATCATGCTTCTACATCAATTTTCCTTCAAATGTCACTGGTGCTCTTAAGGAGAAGTTCACCGCAATAACGTTTTTGATCACATTTTTTTTTCAAATTTTTTAAAGAAAATTCACGTGAACCTTTCGGTTTTGCTGAGAGTCCAATTTTTTTCATGATGAGATAGAAAAAATATGTTTGCATGTAAATATTCTCAAGAATCTAAGGATTTTTGATATTTTTTCCCAATATATTTAGAAAAATAAAAACGTGCCGAAAAAAATATTTTCGGGGCAGTGAACTTCCCCTTAATGGTTACATCTACCAGAAATTACGCATATACTTAGTTCCGTTAATTTTTAACAGAGGGCAGTGCGGTCAAAACATGTATGGTACCTCTATATATGCATTTATAATAACAGCCGAAGTCCCTCCTTTTTCTGCACACAAAATACTTTCGAAGCCCCGCCCCTAACAGGATTTCCTGTCGTTTTTTTTATGAATGGGATGCGGCATAAAGTATGTGCAGAATATCTAAAAAAAGAGGGACTTCGGATCAGGATGGCCATACCTACCGATTTATCGGTAGTCCTACCGATTTTCGACGAACCGACGAATAGACGAACCGATTTTACACTTCTCCTACCGAAAATTACAGATTTTAAGTAATCTTGAAAAATGTTCAATATCTATATTTTGTTTTCCGTGTGTCTTATTTAAAATAGTTCCAGTGTAACAAAATTGACGAAATTTTGGATTTCGGTTCCATTTTAATGCAGATAACGAATATGTATTTACCTTAATACCCCTAAACAACCCAATTTGATCGAACGCGATGCGTTTTGCAAAGGATGAGTTTTTTTACGTTTAATCGACTTTCTCTGTCTGTCTCCTAGCGGAGATGCTATTTTCTGTTTCTTCCTTTTTATGGTTCCGTATTGTTATGATTAGACTAGAGTCGGTGTATATTGAGTCAGGCAGAGAGATAAACAGTTGAATTCGCATCACGGTTTTCGAAAGATTCCCTTTCTTTTCACTTGGCAATAGAGGACTTCTACATCAACTTCAAATGACTTCTAGCGAGGAAAAAAATAGCGGCTGTATATCAGTGATTTTGTCAAATTATCTTTAAAAAAAATAGTAGAAATTCTCATTACTGATCATTACCAAACGTATCACATGATAATTTAACGTTCACTGCGTGTTTATGATCGTGTCTTCGATTATATTGTTGTGTATTGACGATTGTTGTGTATTCAGAACGCTTGCGCAAAAAGACTAAGGGAGGGAAACGGATTCGAAACTCATATGTCATTAGCCAAATACATCCGTAGACCATAGGTCCACCGTTGTATAATTGGCAATGCACCCGTGTACTGAATGGGAATTGTGGGTTCGAATCCCACCGGTGCCCTTAGATTTTTTCGCAAATTTTCTCACACGCACGTCTCTTGCCGATGATATGTGCTAACCTCTCAGTATCTTCTAACTGTCGCATATAACAAATAAAAATTGACTTTCAGTCGCTAACCTAAATCGAAAATTATATTTTATATTTTATTGCAATTCGTGGACCTTTCATAGCATCGTAATTTTTGTTTAGTTTGCACGATAGATAGCCGGTTTGACAGTTCAATAGGTAGACTTGGACTTGGACTTCACTTTCGGCGTGACTCATTATACACCGAGTCTAGATTAGACTATCCAATGTGTGAGGTTGAAGGACTGATTGCTCGGTTTGAAATTGCGCGTGATTTGTTTTCATCCTTCCCCCGCTCACAAAAGTTTCAAGTTTCGGGAAGCCTTCTTAAGACGACCTACCGATAACTACCGATAAAAGTTTTGAGAAGCTACCGAAAATGAAAAAAAAAAATAATCTGGCCACCCTGCTTCGGATGTTAATCTAAATGTATATATATAGAAGTACAAGACATGTTTTGCAGTGTCAGGTACTCTATTGTGAAGTCTGTGAGAGGGAAATAACAAATACAGTATCTTCAAAATACATGGCACGATGAAGATGAGCTCGTGAGAGCGAATTTTCTTTCTCAAATTTAATTTTTTCGGCTCTCTTGGTTGACTGGTAGTAAAGCAGGTAAAACTGTATGGGAAAAATTTATATTTTTATTTAATTGTAGCTTGATTAACAATAATTTCCGGGAAATAAGTGAACGACAAAGTCCATGAATAATTTCTGAATTTGAATCGAAAGCGAATTATTCCCACTTCTCTCAATTTCTATATGGAAAGTTTGATAACTTCCTACCAGCAGAACAACGCCATTTCTGTGGAAATGGCCTGACGATATAATTCATTCTAGTGAGAATTATTAAGAATGCGACGATAAATGAAGAGTTTTCTGCCAGAGTTCCGAGAGTGTTGTGGAAAATCATAAGATTATTGAGGGAAATCCTGATAGTAAAAGTAATTCTGAAGACTTTTTCGAATACTCCCAAGCAAATCCTTGACAAATTTTCAAAGATATCCAGAGATGAGTTCCTATGAAAGAATTTAGTAAATTCAAACATTGAAAAATTCTTAAGATTCTGAAACTTCGATTGGAAACAAATTTCAAGATCCTAGTCTTAGAAATTTCTGAAAAGTGTAACAGTAGGGTATGTGAGAAAAATCCTCTATGGACGGGCATTCAATATCCCAACAATAGAGGAATTCGGAAGGGAAGTAAAGCCGTTGGTCCCCGGTTCATGAGTTGATGGGTCGATAGGTAGCGTAAAGGTGTGGGAGCTACCTCCCTGGCGTCGGTTGCATTGGTGCTCAGCACGGAAAACAAGATCGACGGAAAACAAATCAAGGAAAAAAAACAATGGTAAAGACTGATGTAGGTTTAGAGGTCGCGCAAATGGGTTGAAGTTTGTATGAGGATTAATATAGAAGCAACTTCACAAGACCTGACCTCAAAATTAGCTAAGCTTGCCCTCGAAGTCCTTTATTATACGCCGAAGCCTTGTGGGTTTATAAATGAGGTGCTTCGAATTAACTCTCGAATATCGCTGGACCTGCTATTGAAGTTTCCCGAAACCATTTTTAAAGTTTGCTTTTTCCGAAAACGGTTTTTAGTTTAGCAATTTGATACTCTTTGTTAAAACAAAACAATAAAATACACACTACGAAAAAGTCATGTAAATTTCCGTGTGCTGAGACCGACACATGCAAGCGGCCCAAATGACATAAAAATAAGTTGAAAGAAACGAGAAAATCAATTCAATCAAGCGTACTTTTAGTCGAGTTGCGTATTTTTCAGTTTAGTAACACTTAATTTTACATGACATGTTTGTATACGTTCCATAATTTACGTCAAAGATGGATTACGTCTCGTGTAAAGATATTTATTTCTAAGTGTGTAGAACTGGTTACTTGATGTATCCTTTAAAACGAATGAAATATAGTGCCAAATTTAAACTCAACCCATTTGAACGGTTTACAGCCTTCTAAAACAACACAGCTCCACCTACGACACGTCCGGTAGCACCCTGAGTTGTGAAACAATGAAACGTTTCACATTACCAATCCTGTTAGCCCGCATCAGATTTGTTCCTCCACCCTGCAGCAGCACTTCCTCCAGTCCACAGCCGACACATTTATGATAAGCTGTCGTGATATGTACAACCTGTCAGTGTATTAGACTTCAATTTCCCCCGTCACGAACGCTTTCGACGGCGAAGGCTGCGAAAAATCGATACTTCTTCTCCACTAAAAGGTTCACCTTCCTCCGAAAAAGAAGTCAGGTGTCGCAGTACGTTGGCCATTTAACAAGACAAAAACAAAACTCTAGTTAGTCACCGAACCAACGGGAATTTCATATGCACCAGCAGCGATCTATATGCTGTTTACGATCGTCCTATGGGCGCGTGTATCACATATCAGTACATCGTTTTGTAGCCGGCTACTGTCTACTATCAGTCGTATACAAACAATTACGTAATATCAGAGACTAGCCGTGTCGCCGGATGTTTGTGAGGCTCACACTCTCCCACTATGCTCTAGGCAGGACGAAACTCTGCAGTTTAGTAGCTTGGCCACTAGGCTCTCTCAGTTCTCATTCACATGTTTGCCACTGACGTATTAAGGCAGGCGCACGTAGCAACTGAATTATACCATTTGAACGTCTACAAACGCCCATGGGATGGCTCCCTCTCCAATTCTTCCTAGAACGCTGAAACGGATGAGTCACAATTTTCCCCGAGCAAAGCATGAAGGTAAAAATCAATGATTTGCGTTTTCCTTTTTTTCGTTCTTCTCGTTACGAATCAACCATACACCGCATCTCGTATGACCGGAGGAAGCTGATTAGTGGTTGTTGGAATACGCACCATTTTAAAGAAGATTTGATGGTTTAAATATCCTTCATCTGCAATTCCAGCCAGCTCGACTCGGACGAAATAGAGACCACTCTATCCGAACGGCAAACTAATCGATAATAACGATGATGATGATGATGCTGCTGATGATGATGACGTTTGTGAAGATCTGGCCCGGCGAGAATGAGTGTGCAGGAGCCGCATCAAGACTGGATAGAAACCGGTTTCCAAGTTCACTTATTTCTTCAACTCCTTCGACGGTCTATCACTCTTCTCGAATCACACAGTCGACTATCGAGTATTATTATTCTCTCGATTTCCTTCCTCCTTCCACACACACATGTTTCTTGCACAGTTGAAAACCACAGAAATGGATTGTAATTTCATTAATTCCACTCCACTTTTTCGACAACCGTGCACATACACGCAGTAGCAACAGCAGCAGCACCCGTCGTATGTTGGCCTTTTCCGATATCGGTTTTCTTTCTTTCTCGCCCCTTTAACAATCACGTTTCTACTCACGAGATTCTCCAAGTCTCGTGTTGCGTTAAGATGGTCTATTTTGGTGGACGAACCACTTGACCAGGGCGAAGGTTTTTCGTCCGGTAATAACAACACTTGCACTCTAGATCCGCGAAACGCGCATATGCATCGCCAAAATACGAACGAACACGCACACTGACCCGCGCGGCTGACCTCTCGCAATCCGGTGCGGCACAGTATGTATCTCCGGTGGTGGGTGCTCAGGCTAAAAACGCTACGGTTACGTTCTACGCTCGACAACGTGTGACTACGTAATGAACCCGAAGAAAGTTACAGTCCACCGATTTCCACCAGCAAGCGCATTCGACAAACCTCAACCGGGGAGCATTGATGTTGTAGGTACATACCATCTACCCCGACAACAAACGGCTGCAGAAGCCGTGAGCTGAGCTGTGCTCTCTCTCTCTCTCGCTCGGCTTGCGGGTTTGTTTTTCTTTTTGCTGGGATAAATAGGGTTGGTCAACAAATGTGGAGAGGCGATAAATGTTTCGAATTTCGATTTAGTTTGACGATGCTCAAGCTCCAGATGGTAATGCCACTATTGTAAGAAGTAAGAGAAAGTCTGGCTGAGGATCCACCAACAATAGAAGGCTAAAACGATGTCTGCTGACGGATCTAAACGATAGAAAATGATATGATGATATGATACGGAACTACCACTCACTGTAGCAAGACTGCGGACTATTCTCGCTGTTCGACTTGATCTAGTTCAATAAGCTCTAATTGTACTCAATCTGCCCCTGTATTAAGGGCCAAAAACGGTTTAGGTTAATCCGTGTGCAACATCACCCACGTGCATCCACGGGATAAATCTGAGAAGAATCTACTTCCAACAACAGGATCTTACAACCGGTCGAAAAACAGGCCATCAAACAGGAGGATGCCCCAATAAGTGGGGAGAAGAGTCCGCCCTTTATTCGCGAAATGTTAATAAGGGAGTTGGCATTTCCACTCTCCCCATCCCCGGATCTAAACGATAGAACATGGCCACAAACTAGAAATGAAACAAGCTGGAATGATCTATTGTCGTATTTGCTGTTCTGTCCATCACTGTAGTGATGGACCGTTCTGTCTGTTCACCACTGAATTTCAATTTTATTATTCAAGTTTTTATACTTTTATTGGTCAATATTTTAAATCAAAATCCAGAGGCGTCCCACCGATGGATCACTACAAAGCTTGGAATTGCAAATACAACAATGTCTCGTGTGATAAGAACCTTCAAGGAGCATCTGAGTGCCCGAAGGAAGGAAGGGAGTGGTCGTGAAAGTGGTCCAATTCGCGAACCATCCTAACATGTCAATTTGAGATGTCACTACAAAGTCCATGCTGGGTTACATACAAAAACCCCCAAACCGGAATGAAAAGCAAAACATCATTGTGAAAAACCGCACCCGGAAACTTTACACAAAGTTGTTCACCATGATGGAAGACGAAGCTTACTTCAAGGCCGACTTCCGTCAACTTCCTGGGCAAGAATATTTCGTTGCCAACTCTAAGTTCGATGTTCCGGAGGATGTTCGAAAGAAGAAATTATCGAAATTTGCAAAGAAGTTCTTGATCTGGCAGGCGATTTGCGGATGTGGTGAAATAAGCGCAACCCTTCATCGCTTCCGGAACAATCAACGGCGTGATTTACACGGACGAGTACCTTACCCTAGCAGCACACTTGTCACTGAACGGTTCTCGTTAGTTGTATGTAACTTATTTCAGTCACAATCGAGTTGCAGTAACTTATTATGATGGAAGTGTGTTGCTTGGGTTAAGAAGCGTCTCTTGCCATTCATAAGGAAGCACAAAGGATCAAGTCTGTTTCGGCCTGATCTAGCATCCTGCCACTACGATCGAAACGGAACTCCACCCAATTGAAAAATTCTGAGCAATTATGAAGACGAAACTTCGCAAACATACTGAAACTATCAAAACAGAGCTGGAGTTGAAGAAAATTTGGGTGAAACGGGTACACGACGTTAGACATACGGTCGTTAGGCATACGGACGTTAGGCATAATGTACGATAGGCATAAACTACCCAATGAATTCCAGAAGGATGATAATGGGGACCGTATATTGATTGCTGACTTCGGTGACAATAATGAAAACCTTAATTTTTGGAAGTCATGAAAACTTGCGTCGTCTTGGACAGGCAAAGTATTGGGTTACAGATGGTACGTTTGCCACAGCTCCTTGTTTGTTTCGGCAACTCGTCACTGTTCATGGAAGTATCGCTCCCTCACATCAGCAGACGGTTCCGCTAGTTTTCATTCTGACAGAATCGTTGAATCGAAAGGTATGGCAGGAAATCCTGGAAGAAGCAGGTACGTTTTTTTGTTATGGAATGAAAAGTCACAGAATTCACCATTCTTCATTTCATGAGCTGTTCTTTGGCATCATATTTTATTCAACGTTGGCTGTTTTTTTGTTATTGAATGAAAAATCACAGAATTCACCATTCTTTATTTCATGTGCTGTTCTTTGAGGAAAACCTTTTCTTCTTTGACAATTGCAATATGTGTGTAAGAATATATTACAACAAATGTGTGATTTTGTTTATTTCTAGATGCGATTGATTTCAAGATATAGTTCAAAACTATGCTGAGTTTTCATTGCCAGATTACTTAACCGCTATCGCTACTAATCTTGGATCTAAGTAAATATGTAGCTACGTCACTTATGATATGATAAATAATGGATTCCAAACTGTGGTTATTAAATAAACTTTGTTTGTTTAACTTGTATCATTTTTTATTCAACGCTTAGCCTAATTTAACCATTGTTTACCATGCTCGAAACAGGTTTCTAGAGTTGCACAGCAGCAAGGTATTTTATGCCTAACGTCCATTATGCCTAACGTCCGTATGCCTAATAGGGTACACTCGGTGAAAACAACAAATACACTGAGAAAATCGGTTGTACAAAATTTGATGGGTGGAGTAATTCGGAATGAGAGACGAAATTGAATCAAACAAATTTTGGAAATCATAACTCATTAGCTACGACACGTAAATAGGTGAAATGGATGTAATGTCAGCCTAAATGCCCCTAATTTGGGCTTATGTATGGACCCTATGCCCCTAATTTGGGCTTATGTAGTTCTTTCCGTCTTTTTTTCTCCGGTGCTCGGCCTTCTCTTCATTCTGTATCCGCTATTTTTCGCAGTGTAGTCCACTATAACAAACTTATAGTAGTAGTCGATAAAAAATTATTATGGATTTAGTCGATAAAAAATCAAATTCTAGGGAACTGTGATAGGCGAAAAGTTGGCTTCGGCAATACCTTAACCTATTATCGTCAGGGGGGTAAACAACGTCCTTGAGAGCTCAATTTTCGCATGTGGATACATTGTGTTTCAGAGCAACTATTGGCCAAATTTGAGTGCTCTAAGACTTTGTTTACCCCCCTGACGATAATAGGTTAAGGTATTGTCGAAGCCAACATTTCCCCTAGTTACTTCATAAACGAAATTTCAGACAGTAGAAGGGACACAAAACACTTTAAAAAATCAAGATTGTAGGATTTCAAGATTTTTAAAATAGACAAATTCTTTAGAATGCAAAAATTCTGAAAATTTTTCATGATTCTAAACATTGAATAAATTCCATCTGAACTATGAATTTGCTCGTTGGAGATTTACGTAAACCCGCACTGAGACCACCCAACAAACAATTCAGAGTCACAAATAAGCATATAGGGGAAATGGATGTAATGTCGGCCTAAATGCCCCTAATTTGGGCCCATATATAAATTCAACAATCAATAGCGACCAAAAATATCCATCCCAATGACGCGTTAATCTAGATTAAATTGATAAATAGCAGATTTTTAGCGATGGGCCCAATCTTAGATCCATAGGCCAACATTAAAGCCATTTCCCCTATATTGAATTTTTCAATTTCGCGTAAAAAGCGACTCAAGTGTACAATGCGGAATAAAACGGGTTGTCGATTTGTTGTTCATTGAGATCGATAGATGCGCCTTTATTCCGTTGTTTGCTCTGATATGATTAATATACTTTTTAAAAGCTTTATAAATGTTGAAAGTCTTCCCGATTCAACACCAGAATTGATCAAACAACAAACTGAATAAGTGTAATTGGCACATAAATTGACGCTTCAATTCGAGTGTTTTCAATAGATTTAATAACATACTTTATTAGACGTCTTATAAATGTTTTCTACCTCCATTATTAGATTTAGAGGCAGAATTGGTCTTATGTAAAACAACCCACTTAACCTTGAAGGAACTAAAGAGTGTCCCACTTCAAACTGCATCACGGAAAAAACACTGTAGAAAATTACCCATTGGGTATTTTCTTTTGCAAACTTGGATAGAAGCAGTTTAGATTGTATTGTTTACACTGTATTTTTATCGCTGTCAGTTTTTCGAAAGTTAGAAAAAATGGCGTCACCCGAAAAGAACTTCGCGAATTGATTTTGCGCAAGCACCTGGACAATCCTCAACTCTCTCATCGGGACATCGGAAAACAACTCGGAATTTTGCAGTCAACGGTGAGTCGTGTGATTAAACGTTACTACGAAACTCTGAGCACCGAACGGAAGGAGAAATGCGGTCAGAATGGATGTTCTATTAGTGACCAGGATCACAAGCGTGTCGTGAAAGCGTTTAAGTGGAATCCCAATGCTTCGGTAAGGGATGTGGCCAAAAAGTTGAATCTGTCCAAGTCTTTCGTCAGAGAGCCAAGGACCGGGAGGGACTGCATACGTACAAAGTGCAGAAGGCTCCAAATCGTGATGAACGGCAAAATAGGCGGGAAATTCACGGGCCCGAAAACTGTGCACCCAGATGCTGACGAAGCCTCATTGTCTCATCATGGATTACGTCAAGGCGGACTTCTGGCAGCTTCCAGGGCTACTGTTCGTCACCGCCCACTACAAGTTTGATGTTCCGGAGAAAGTAAGGCAGCAGAAACCTCCAAAGTTTGCCAATAAATACATGATTTGGCAAACGATCTGCTCATGTGGCAAAAGGAGTGCGCCATTCGGGACTACCGGGACTGTAAACGAGGAGATCTACCTCAAGGAGTGTCTACAGAAGCGTCTGCTTCTTCTGTTGAAGCAACACGAGGGCCCTACGATCTTCTGGCCGGATCTAGCTTCGTCTTCTTCTTCTTCGCATTTCAAGCTTATTGCATATCGCATATTAGCTTATTGCGTGCTCTCAACTTAGTGTTGAGATGCACTTTCACAGTTATTAATTGAGAGCTTTCGATGCCTGTACCATTTTTGCATTGGTATAATTGTTTGGCAAGTCCAATCATACTTCTATGCCCAGGGAAGTCGACACATTTTCCAACCCGAAAAATTCCTAGACCGGCCCGGGAATTGAACCCAGCCACCTCCAGCATGATCTTGCTTTGTAGCTGCGCCTTTACCGACTGAGCTAAGAGAGGCCTAGCTTCGTGCCACTATTCAAATGTTGTCCTGGAGTGGCACGAAGTCAACGGGGTCACTTTCGTACCCAATAACATGCTACACATACATACTGTTTTCGCCATGCTCCATTCCTGTTTTTACTTTACCGACTGCCTACACGGAGAAGAATGAGTCTAGTTTGAAACAACCAAAAATATGGTTGAAGTTCAAATTAATATTCTTGTTGAATCAAAGTCAATATTTTTTGTTGCAAACCAGTGAGTTAATTTGAAATAAACGACTTTATCACCTGGTTTCTACCCATATAATCGTATTGTCTCAACATAAATTTTGGTTGATTCAAACTAAGGGTATAGTTATTTTCAAACATAAACAGATTTGTTTAAACCAAAACTTAGGTTGTTAGATACGTATTATCCTTAACTTTTATCTTTGTTTGAATCAACGTAGATGTTAGGTATAAACAAACTAAATTTTAGGTTGGGTAAATACCAACCTAAAAAATATTTGGAAACGAACCAACATATTAGTTTGTCACTTCTGAAATTGCTTGTTTGCTGGCAAATCGTTTTCAATCGCAAGTCGCATTTACAACGGTAATGTGTTTAAATTTCAGTGAAATAAGTGAATACTCGCCTAAATAATCTACGTCAAGGTAAGAAAATATGTTTTCGGTAAAGGTAATCCACTGTTCGAGAAGAAAACCTTTTAAAAAGGACGATTAGAATGACTTGTTACTGAACTAATGGTAAAACTTTTATCTTGCGAAGTTATCTTTTTACATCCGGATTTTCGTTTTGATTGGGAGTGTTGGGATGAATTGTGTATTTTAATGGAACCAGTGGTACGCCCTCAATGAAACATTTAACATATACAGAAATCATGTTCCGGAGAGACTGGTACCAATCAATTCAGTTTAGTGTTTTATTTAAAAGTACAGAAATTTTTCAAACAACGCGATGCGTTATTCAGTCCACCCACCCATGTGAGCATCCCGCACTCTGGTTCTGGACCTCCAGCCGCTCAAAAAAAAAACAACTGGTAGTAGGTTAAATAGCAGTATGATATTGATTTTTCCTCTAACCAACGGCCAGAAGTCCAAGCTGGAGAACATGATGGTCACTATGCCCCTCTTACTCCTATATTTGTTTGTATTTCAATAAAAAATGGCATATGCACATGTTCGTTTAGAGTAGCCATGAATGACGAAAAAAAGGCAGAACGGTTAGAAACTGGTTCCTCAGATGTTCTCGAACTCGGATGTTCTCGAAGACGATGTTAATGAGGAAGCTGACATATCGTACGAAGAAGTAAATTTCGAAAACCTCGCTCTCGTACAACTGCTGCAATCCTTCCGAGTGTCGATCGAAGTGATCAACAAGTTTCTTGGTAATATGTCAATCTCATTTATTCAATACATAACTTTAAGAATTGTTTTATAATGCAGTAAACGGATATGATTTGGAATCTCTCAAAATTATTGAAAGACAAGAAATTGAGGAACTTCTATGTGAACCGTACCTCGGAGATAGGACAAAGATTATCCATGGATTGAATTTTTGGAGAAAATCACAGGTAGCAACAGTTATTTTGCATTAAACAACAAAATTATGGAAAAGTGGAATTTAAACTTTTTTTTTAGAATCTACCGACCGTGTCCTCTCCACTGAAGTCACTTCATAATCTAACCCAGATTAAAAATCAACCGGAAAACATTAAACGAGAAAGTCTTTCAGCACAATTCCTTGTTAATAATTCTGCCAGAGGAAAACAAATCCTTGAGAACTACAGCTCATTACATATTCTGACAAAATCACACAAGAAAATAATAACACATATTGTGGTTGACGAATTCAAAGACAACTTCGGCAAACTCTCCCATAATGAACTTCTGAGTCGAGCATCTGAGTTGAATGAACTATTTCCATCTGAATCAAAGGTGATTAGGTTTCTTTTAAGTTATTTTTTATTTATTTCTTATAATTTAAACTACTCATCAAATAGTACATGTGCCATACAAAATATTGTTTCATACATTTTTTTTTCAGGACTCTTGGTACCAGCCAACATTTTCAATAATCGCAGGGAAAAAAATCAGAATTGGACGACTGCCGAAAGGATGCCTTTATGACAGAAATTGTAATTACACTAATCCCAAACCGATGCAACCGAAATCAAACGATAGTGAAAATATTACACCATCAAGTCCGTTCTCAGATGTCGATTGTAAGATAGTTTTATTTAAGGTCAAAGATTGCAATCTTACTATCGAAATTCATTTCAGGGGTTAAGTATCAACAAGCGAAGACGTGGATCAGACATCATCAAGACGAATGGCCTGCTGTAATGCAAAAATGGGCATCAACGTGGGCAATGTGGGCTTTTCGAAATATCGAAGATAGAGCAACGGTCGTGTGAATTAATTTTGGAATTATTCCCGGCTCTCAGTAAGCCAGACGGGTATCAACTAGCCCGAATCGATATAGACTCAAAGTTTCCAACAAAAAGTTCTGCTCTATTCGATAAATGGAATGAATTTATCATATCAGTGAAACCTATTATCGAGGCAGATGTGACTGATAAGTCTGGTAAAGTGATTCTTAGTTTGCTGGAAGGTGAATTGAACGAAGGTAAACGTTGTCTCAAATAATTTGAAATAAATTCATGTATTCTTTTGTGTTCAGATTGCCGGGATGCTACATACTCGTTGCTGATTCCATACATTCTACCGTGTGCTATACTAACCCTCTCGAATAAATCAAAGTGGAAACCCAGTTACATTGAAAATCGTAATAGTTTTGTGTTTTGGGTGAAGAATATAACGGACTTACAATCGAAAGTAGAAACCCACCACAAGTCACGTTCTAAGAATACGGGAATGCAACAGTGTCCATTGGTGATCGTCGTTGGACCTGATTTATCAACGTTGAACAGTTTCCTCGTATCCTTTGGAGGCGCTTTTTACCAGCTACCCACCTTCCTGGACATTTGCTACAAACTCTACAAGATTTACAACTTGTCATTTGCTCCGGAATGTTCAGGATCTTGGAATCTTCTTAATTACGTTATTTACGGGTTCCAGCTTGAAAGCGCTTGTAGAGCGAAAATAATTTCGATCAGTAGTGTGATCAACGCCAGAAGTTAAATATGTTCAATTGTCCATCATCAAAGTGCCGATGGAAGGGTGCTTGCATTGATCAATATTTTCCCCACGTCCAACGGATGCACGACCCTTTGAATGGATACATGTGCCTACACAACTGTGGCCGTTTACTGACATCAATCACTAGTCTACGAAAACACGTGTTATTATGCAGAGGTAATAGTACATCAAAAGAACAATCTATCAAGGAAACAATCAACCATTTTGAACAAAAACTATCTGTTACCTGCGACCAAAATAAAATTGAGGCCGAAAATCAAAGCAGCTCTAGAGAAAATGTTCAAAGCGAAATTGAAATCGGAAATCAAAGCAGTTCCAGAGAAAATGATCAAAATGAAATCGAAGTCAGAAATCAGCTCCAAGACTCTATTGATACTGGAAAACTTGTGACTGTTGATGCAAATAGATTGAGTTTGAGCATGACCTTGAAATGGCTTAGTGAAAATGGAATGGCAAGAAAAGTGGCATTTGACATCAATAGAGATATTAAACGGAATGTAATCGAGCCACTGAGTTCAGTAATTAACGATCTACAAATGGCTGGAGCTATGACAAATGAAGGTAAACAGTTGCTGGACACGATGCTTGGAAGCTATAATTGCACATCAGAGTATAAATTCATACAGCAGCTGAAAACAGATGGATTTTACGAGGACCCGACGTTTTTTACTATCAATGAAGAGCTACTTCTATCGTCTGCGTGTCTTGAACGGGTATTACATTTGTTTATTTCTTTAAGTACGAAAGTATCGATAATAAGTTTCATTTTTTTAGGGTCATGAACATATACAGGGAGTGCTGATGCCAGTTAAGTTCATGCTACGAACATATTTGCAGACTGATGGAGTATTCAACACGATTATGAACAGTTTGAAGCTTTCGAAAGATGGAGTGATCCGCACATTGATCGACGGTTCTATATGGCAGGCGAGAACTGCAAAAATGTGTTGCAGAACCGTGATTCCCATCAATATATACTTCGATGATTTCACTACCAGCGATACTTCCTCTTGTCATTCCAAGTCAACATCTATTTGTGCCATATATCTGAATGTTCCATGTCTACCAGCTTATCTACTAGGGAAATTAAGTAACATTTTAACTGTAGGATTCGTCAAGAGCGAAGATAGAAAAAAGTTCAGTAACGATAAAACTCTTTCCAAATTGATTGATCTATTGATTGATTTAGAGGTAGAAGGCATCACAGCCAGAATTGAAGGAGAAGAGAAAAAAGTGTTCTTTATTCTTGGGTTTATCCTTGGAGATAACCTAGGAGTAAATGGTATTTTAGACTATGTTGAAAGTTTCAGATTTTAACGAGAGAAAAAATAACTTCAATTACGGCATACACTATTCAAATAATATTATACATGATATTCAGGAGAATCAAATAAAAATGAAGAGAATCAAATGCACTGCCAGTGAATCTAAGACATTGATCACTTTCCTTCCGTTGATTATAGGCCCTCTAGTTCCTGAAAAAGATGATGTATGGCAGCTTGCATGCGCATTAGTGAAAATTGTTCACACTTCACTATTGAGAGAAGTTCCGTACGCATTAGTCAATGAGCTTAGATCGATCATAAAAGTTCATCATACTCAGTATGTAAAATTGTTTCAAGATACCCTAAAACCCAAACATCATAACTTAGTACACTATCCCAGTGCTATTTTGAAAGGAGGTGCTCTTCGATCACACTGGTCAATGAGATTTGAAGCTAAACATAGAGAGCCTAAAGCATATTGTAAAATTAACAGTAACCGTATAAATATGTGCTCATCTATAGCCATTAAAGCCAACTTCAAGTTTGCATACAATTATATCAATAATAATTTCATAACTCCAAAATTTGCATATGATAATAGTCAAGTATATTTGAATCAATTCCAACCTCAACATGATCAGTACATTGATTTCAATTCATACAAAATTGATAAAACATCCGTTAAATTTTTAAAAAGTTTTTTTAAATGTGAAGCACTCTACAAAAGAGGATCAATATTCAGTATCCTCTTAAAGGAAACAATTAGCATTTTCGAAATAATAGAAATTTTTCTAAGCAACGATAGTGAATTGTTGATTCTATGTAAGAAGTTTCAGGTTATTAAGTTTAACGAACATTATCAATCCTATGAAATGCATACAAAAACTATAACTACGTTGGTGAACAACATAGAGTCCCGTGATTCTGAGCTTATTAATTTGCATAATGTAAATGGCACTACATATTTACGAACATGTAACTATTACAAAACTTAGAAGAGAAACAGAAATGTAATGTAATGTAATGTAAACATTATTGTATTTGCCAAGGAATATCTCAAGTCTAATTAATAAAATAAATCCCAGTAAAATATTCAAAATCTGTACAAGATTTGTACTGGCGGTGAACGCATAACTGTCCATGATCTATGCAATACGACTGTTTTGCTTCCATCGGCAGTCTAGATATATGAAAGAAAACACACAAATTCAGCAGGGGTAATAAAAAAAACAATTAATTCTAACAAATTTTTTGGTTGTATCAAACGAGATCGTTGGTTACTTCTAGCATTTCGTTGTTCATTTCAACCAACGAGTTAGTTGGCATTGAACTAAACTTTGTTTGGAATAAACTATATGATTTGTTTGAATTTACCTTGTTTTATCAGCTGTCAAAATCAAACAACCAACATTATGGTTATTTAAAACAAATGTTTGTTGAATTTAGGTTGGAAACAGAAACAATAAACAACCTCACATTTTAGTTTATTTCAAACATCAAAGTTTGTCAGGGTAAACTAAAAATATGTTTGTGCAATTTTCAACATGGAAATTTGGTTGAAGCAACCTAAAATATGGTTGTTTTTACCATACTTTTCTCTCCGTGTAGCCTTCCACTTGTGCAGGACATAAGGACATAAGAAACATCAAATATGTTCCCATTCTCATACAGGAAATGAAACGTTGATGAAATTTTCTTCTCCACTCCTGTATGCATGTCGAGGTCCAGTAAATTTACCAGCTATGAGCTCCCGAATGCGAAGTAAAACAGATTCAACTGGCATACTTTACTTTTTCTATCACTCCCTCTCTCTTAAAACCACATTAATCCAAATTTTGGATGTTTGGGGATGTTTAGATTTGATTTTAAAATAAAAGTAAACAACCCTATTTTAGTGGCTTTGGACTTTCCAAATCATTGAACCCGTTTATCTCCGTAAATAAGGCCTTAAAAGGCTAAAATTTTCTTTAAGGAGAAGTTCACTACTCCGAAAAAATAATAAACGATTTATAAAAATATTGGAAAAAGACATCAAAAATCTAAAACAATCACAATGAAGTAATGAAATTGAGTTGTTACTGGAATGCTTAAATAAAATGGCAAAAAAGGTTATCTTTCATTTAATTAAACAAAATTAATTTTGGTATCCATGACAGATATGTACGTATTTCGACTACAATGTGCAATCTTCATCAGTGTCATTCCAAAAGTAAGGGGGTTAGATTTTGATAAGTTCTTTAGAAAGAATGACACTGATGAAGACTACATTGTAGTCGAAATACGTATCTGTCATGGATACCAAAATTAATTGAGAGGAATTAAATGGAAGATAACCTTTTTCGCTGTTTTATTTAAAAAAACAATCACATTTTTTTTCTATTTAAAAAAAATTCAAGTGCAAACACATTTTTATAAGTCATCATAGCATAAAATTGGACTTAAGCAAACACAAAAGATCAACCTTTCGGTTTTGCTGAAGGTCAGTATTTTTTTTAATTATGGGATTGAACAAATATTTTAACATGCAAATTTCCTCAGGAATCTGTTAAAATAAGCTGATTTGCTTGAATTTTTGATAATTTTTCCCAAAATTTTTAGAAAAATAAAAACGTTACGAAAAAAAAATATTTTCGGGGTGGTGAACTTCCTCTTAAACGCCAAAATGGATTCCTAAATTACATTGACATTTTCAAAAAGTCGTAAACGCCAAAATTGTTATTAAAATACAAACTTTTGTTTTTGAGAAGAATGGTTGTAAATATTC
Organism: Ochlerotatus camptorhynchus; assembly: GCF_037179485.1. Taxonomy (NCBI): domain Eukaryota; kingdom Metazoa; phylum Arthropoda; class Insecta; order Diptera; family Culicidae; genus Ochlerotatus; species Ochlerotatus camptorhynchus. The sequence goes on along the minus strand of NW_027040682.1, from coordinate 3,225,267 downwards.
CTGTTATGCGAGACTTTCTTTTGTAGGTATGATTGATTTGTTCACATCGAAATCATTGATACATTTGATGTTTCTGCTTGATATGCCGGGCGCTTATGCCAAAGTAGCTCTTTACCCCATTTATGGCGTTCGACTAAATAATGAATAATGTCAACAAAAACATTCGAACCGGCAAACCCTATTCTCCCGCAGCCAAACATCTCATTCAGCTCTCTCCCCATCATCTCCCCATACCTGCGTGAAAGTGGAGTACAGTAATCCCTCCATTAATGCGATCGGTGGTACCGTCCGCCAGCCACTGTTTCTCGGTCTTTCTTCAACCAATTACGCTGATTTATTGTATGTGATAACTGCCAACCATAAACTAGTTATCTACAGAAAATTTGCTCAATTGGTTGAAGGACCGCCGAGAAATTGCGATGGGTGGACGCTACCACCCACCGCATAAAGGGAACGAATACTGTATTTGGTATCGTGCACTTCTTTTGTGCTCATTCACCTCGTGCTTGCAGCCAATAAGAGATGCAGACACCCGTTGAGAAGAGAGATAGAGAGAGCGAACAGAGGGCAAACCCCTACAGATATCAATATCAACAACATCAGTACAACATTTTTCCGTTGTTTCGCTGTGAGAGCGAGGAAAACTCGTCTTTTGTTGGAAATGCTTTAGCTGAAGTTAGTTAGGATTGATTTGGTGACATGGAGCAAACTCAATCACTCTTGCATCATCCAGATTTTTGAACGCCGTAATTACATCGCTGTGCATGATTGCTAAATTTCGCAACCCAAATGACGCTTTCAAAATCTTGGAAATCATAAACGTGAAAAATCGGCGAGAGTAATAATTTGTAGGGAGAGCAATGAGCTGCTTATGATTTTCTCTCATTCTCCGCAAAAAGAAAATTCATTCATCCCATTTTGAGGTGACGCATGAAATCGTCCTTTGGGACACCTTCACAGTGATTGAAGAAAATAATTCTGAACTGATTTAATCGGTGTCGGTGGAAAAAGGACATTCGCATCACTAGCTGGCACTGAGTCGATATTAATTTCAATCACCAACCTTTTCATCCTTGACTCACATTTCCGATCCTTCATAACTAGTCACCGCCAACACACCGGCATCGGGACGGATTCCGTCATCCACCCACGCACACTAGGGAGCGAAAAAAAAAATATGAAGGTATTCAATTTACTGACACCGTAAACACCATATTGATGTGTTTATTTTGCTTTGCACACTCCGTTGCGTCAGTTCTGGTGGTTGATGGCGAGTTAACAAGTGTGAAAGAAGCTACATACCAATTACAATAGGTAATGTACATAACATTTATTCAGCTTTGTTTCCCCCTTTGTCGCGGCTTTGTCGTCCGTTCGTCCTTTGATGGTTGACTGACAGAAATAGATTTGCACCTGTTTAGGCGTCATCGGAAATAGGAAGAATGTTGTGGAATTTACAAGTAGGTTACGGTATTGCATTAGTAGGTTACGGTATTACATTGCGCAAATTGTGAAAATATAGGTAAGTTGATTAGAGAACATTAAATTTACAAATTCAAGAAATTTAGATATTTTTAGAAAGTTTCATGATATTCAGCGAAGTTCCGTGTACTTCGAGAACGATCAAATAACTTCAGAACAATCTCATTAACTAAATGAAATTTGGAGTTCCGTGGAATTATGGGATATTCCGAGAATTCTATGATTGATCCGAAAACTTCAGAAGCGTCAGGGAATTAGAAATATAGGGCAAATTATGGCTTCGACAGCCATCGACTGTTTTCGGCAACCACAATTTAAACGTTAATTTCGCTGTATTTTCTCACTAAAACACTTCGCTGAATGTATTTAAACGATTCCTTAGTCTTTCAGCTTCAATCCTAATACATTTTTACGGCTGAGAAAACCTGTTATGCCATGTGTTTCTTCAAATAAAACATAAGCACATGAAAATACGGCTGATTTCGAGTTGCCGATAATAGAACAGCTGGTTAACACACAGTTTAAACGGAAAGGCTGCCGAAGTAAAAGAGGCTGCCGACAATAGTCACACTCACCTGAGAAGTTAGGAGCGCCTTAAAAACGTTTTCAAACCGTTTTGGACAGTTCTGTCGATTGGAATGGATAGAATAGCTAGCAGCAGATAAATGTAAATAAACAGACACGTCATATGTGTGCGTGACACTGAGAAAATGCTAATAGAAGTGCAGAAGCTGCTTAGATTGCCGAGAATACGTAAATTCCACGTTCAGAATAAATTAGTGATTTAAGCAAAGTTCCGTGAGCGTTTCTAAACTATATTTAACTTAAGGAAAATTGTGGAAACTTCAAAGCAATTCAATTAATTTTAGTAAAATTGCGGATTCTTATAAAATATACTGAGAAATTCAGGGCAGTCTAGAGAGCTTTAAGCAAATTCAGAAATCTTTTGGGCAGTTTTAATAACATCAGGAAAGTCTAGACTATCGAAGAAGTTATGAATTAGTGTTGATAATTTAAGGGCAGTTCCATGAAATGAATATTATTTATTTCGTTTTGAATCCAAGAAAATTGCAGGAGCTTAAAGAAGTTCCAGAAAAAACTTCTCGGCTTGCTGAATTTGCCGCACTCACAGATCGTACTTCTTGGCAAATTTGTCCACCTTCTTCTTCCCGAACATCCATGCTGGACTTGCCGACGAAAACTCCAGGCCGGGGATCTGCGTCTCGTCGTCCATTACGATGCATTTCGGCTGCACCAACCACTCGCGGTACAGCTTCCTGGCGCGGCATTTGGCCACCGTATTCTATTTATCGGTTCGGTTAGGCGCCTTCCGTACCTTGAAGACATGAAGTCCGGTCCGCTTCATTGTCTGCTGGACGAACCAGACGGAAGAATTGACCTTTTTCACCACATCCCGAATAGAAAGGTTCGGATTGCGCTTGAAGTAATCCCTCACCTTTCATGCGTTCACGGGGTTGGTCGTATCCGCTTTTCTATCGCTGCCAGCTCGCCGCTGGATCATCTGGGTCTCTTTGAACGATTTTACCACACGGGACACGGTGTAATTGTCGATTCCAAACTGTTTCGCGATCCACCTGTGGGACTGGCCTGGATTTTCCATGACCGCTCAATAATTTTTTTTATCGAAGCACTTCTTGCTTGGAAGCCATCTCGATAACGACTTGGCAGATTGCAGTGGCGTCGCGTCCACATGTGCAACCTGTGCACGACACAGGTGTAAATAATTTAAAAAAAAATACGTTTAAATTTTTATAGATTTTATGGCCACATTATAGCTGTACTTCTTTACTCCAGACCACAAGTGACCATGAATACAGTATTTTAAAGTGTGGCTCAATTAAATCTTTGACCTTGGTTTGCTTCAAAAAGGATTAAATTCAGTTTGGATGGTCTGCCCTAATGCATTGATTTCTAAGCATGTCGATATCACTACCATGACAAAACTCGATAAATAGTGCACCTAAAGCGAGCTTTCTTGGGTGGCGGGTGGCAAGTTTGTGTATTGTCATATGCCTGATGTAAGCCAAGCGGACCTGTATCACCTCTTGAAACATACCCCAAATTTTCCAAAATACATGGCGGTTTGCACCACTATTTGTAATTGAAACTTTCAGCAGTCACGCGTCAAACGGTCTGCAAGGTATGAATGTGTGAGTTTAAATTAGAAGAACATTTGTGATGTATGGGTGCCTAAAGCGTGCATTTCTCGCTGTGAACTTGGATATCTGATTGCAGGCAAAGAGAGTAATGGAGAAAAAGCTCGCTCTCACTCTCTTGTCAGTTGTAAATCTCTCAATCAAATCTCTCCGGGGACTTAATGAATTATCTCTAGATTTTGACACTGTTTTGTATCAAAAAATGTGTTCGAAAGTCTTTGACGGATATTCTTCATTAGATAACTCTTCGACTTCCTTGTGTTAAAACGAGAATTAGTTAAGTTTTGCAATTCCTCCTACTTCAGTTAACACGAAAAGAGCCATACAAGTTTTGTTTACACAAGATGATAGGCCCTTCAAATGTTACGTTAATGACTAATATAGTAATAGAGCATATGTCCTTCGAATTCATGGAGCATTGAAAAAAAAAACAAAAACTAATATGTGGTGGTAAACTATAACGAACAAAGTTTGGTGCATAGGTAAAAAATGAGGCACGCGACGCCTCTGGCAGATTGTGACGAGATTTTGCACATGTAAACATTACACTCTAAACTAGTGTTGCTCAAAATTTCATCAATTTTTTACCCATGCAATAAAAAGTTATAATTTTGCCTTATGAAAAATAATGTTGCCAAAAAAATAATAAATCTGAGCATGGACGTTAAAATTACGGGACCCGTGTTTTCCACTTATCGAGCCCATTCCGCAGATACCCATATTGAATGGGTTTAGATGAATATTCCCTGTCCGGGGACCGCCATATTGGATTTTGGTCGGCCATCTTGGATTTTAAAATGGCGGCGGATGTCAATTTTCCACTTCCCCTCATCGAGCCCATTCCGCAGATACCCATATTGCATAGGTTTAGATGCATATTCCTAGTCTGGGCCGCCATATTGGATTTTGGTCCACCATCTTGGATTCCAAAATGGCAGCAGATACCAATTTTCCACTTTCCCTCATCGAGCTTATTCCGTAGATACCCGTATTGCATGAGTTTAGATGCATATTCCCTGTCCGGGGCCACCTATTGGATTTTTGTCTACCATCTTGGATTTGTGGGAGCCATCTTGGGTTAAAATCCACCATTTTAATTTCATCCGGAATGTTGATTTGAATTTCGGAATGCCCCAAACTCTAGAATTTCACATATCTTCTAATCCTATGATTTTCGATGATTTTGATCTTGGTTGATATTGATGCTGGTTGATTTTGAGAATCGAAAATCACGGCTGATATTGGACTGCTGTGCGAAGAAGTCGTCTCTACTCTACTCGATCTATGACCATACGTCGCCAGCCTCGTTATCTACGAAGAGTCCACTAGTCGCCTTCTACTTGGTCGATCTACCTGCGCGCCTCTTATTTTTGTTCATGTTGGGTCACTTTTTTTAACCATTTTCACTGGGTCATTGTGTGGCATTCTTACGACGCGTAGTCGCCCAATTTTCACAGTGTGCACGATTGATGGTTATCCCAGCAGCTGGTGCAATTCGTGGCTCATTCGTGGCCTCCTCCACGTACCGTCATGCCACCGTAGATGGTCCGCAACACCTTCCGTTCGAAAACATCAAGTTGGTCCTCCACGAGCATAGTCCAGGTCTCGTGGCCGTAGAGGACCCCCGGCCTAATCAGCGTCCTGTAGAGAGTCAACTTCGTGTAGATCTTGGCACTTGGATCCAACGAAGGTTCCGTATTGGAATGTACCATCCAAAACTCCAGCTTTACTATATGGAAGTTCAAGTGCTTTACCGACTATCACAGGCGAAGACACTGTTCGAGTTCATGATTATATCCGGTGACATTCCGCAACCGTTGAATGGAAGATCTCCCTGATCGACAATTAATAGGATGCCACCTTTTCGACCGTATATAGAACTGAATTTGTCGCCAATTTGTGGATGGAAAGTTTGTAGGAGAAGGTTGTACCAAACTGGTGGAAACTAACGATTTGACTAGTCACTACTTGACTAGCCTATTGGTCCCAAGCAAATGGATTAACGTGCCCCATTCTAGTTGAAATTCTGAGCCAAAAAGACCAGAAGGTTCCGAAGAAACGTGCTCAACTTTTTGGTTCAGCTCTGGTACTATCTCCGGTCCCAAGCTAATCGATGCACCCCTCGAAACATAGAAATATCCACGAACCCTTCATTTTATCTGTCAAACTTTCACAGCGAATCAAAACAAACATAGTGTAGTACTAGACTTTCGACTAGAATTGGGTACGTTAATCGATTTGCTTGGGACCAATTGGGAACTCAAGTAGTGAGCCAATTTAAAATCGTAAGTTTCCACCGGTTGGTTGTACGTTGTCGGTACACACTTAGAAATTTTTACAGAAATCTGTAAACATTTACCGAAATCTCAACTGCTTAACGTTCGGTAAACAGTGTCACAGATTTCCTGTACTTTTTCACAAATATTTGTGATTTTTCACAGATATCTGTAAAAAATTACAGGAAAACTGTAAAACTGTTTACCGAACGTTCAGCTGTTGAGATTTCGGTAAAATGTTACAGAAATCTGTGGAATAATCTTAGTGTGTATAGTTCATCCAAATTCAGAATTCTTCGCCAAACCGAAAGCTTCAAGTTCAAGAGTATTCAATGTCCGATAAAGACTGTACTCGAAAAAAGTGATACACATTGATTAGTTTGTAACTTTAGAGCGTGTGGGTGAAATTTGATGAAATTTTGACTGAAACTAGCTGAGAGTGTACACACTAAGATTGTTTCACCGCAATCTGTGACATTTTACCAAAATCTCAACAGTTGAACGGTTCGGTGATTTTTTCACAGATTTCCAGTAATTTTTCACCGAATATCTGTGAAAAATCACCGAACTGTTTACCGAATGTTCAGCTGTTGAGATTTTGGTAAATTTTCACAGATTTCGGTAAAATAATCTAAGTGTGTAATGTTTACGCTGGCAGAATTTCATCACAATCTGTCAAGTGGTTATCGAGATGGCATCGGAGCAAGAGCAGACACGCCAAAAAATGTTGTGCCTCGTCGTGGAACGGATGCCCACAGATGGATCGGGAAACACCTGGGAATCCATCATTCGACGATTTCCCGGGTGGTGAAGTCATTCAAGGAGACCCAGACGATCCAGCAGCGGGCAGGCTGCGGCAGAAAACCGAAGACAGCTGACCCGATGAGAGCCAGGAAAAAACAATGAAATGTGCCGGCATCAACGTCTACACGGTCCGGAAGGCACCGAACCGGCACGACAAACAAAACCTGGTAGCCAAAACCCGCGCCAGGAAGCTGTACCGGGAGTGGCTGACGATACCGAGGTGCGTCGTGATGGACGTACCCCGGTGGTATTAAAGTCATCAAAGCACAATTTAAATTAAGCCAGTTTGTTTGGTTCTTTGGTTCGATTATACGTCAATCATTGACAGCTGATGTAAACATTACGAGTTTTAGTTTCACATATGCGTTTGTTTAAACGGCTATGACAACAGTGCGGCATTAGTGAAAATGGTCAAGTGCGTGGTGTATCGATGGTTGTCTCGGTGTTTTGGTGTAACTATGAGGTGCATTATATTCACGACGGCTTCATTTATGGCCGTGCTATAGGATTGGCCATGTTCGGAAGTCCAGAGTTCATCGATAAGCAATTCTGATAATATCGGATGAACGTAGCTTTAACTAATTTCAACATCAGCGCCAGCACTATCACCGACGGCGGCTTCAGAAACCAATGGATGTGCCAGAGGATTGGATGGACGACGAGACTTACATCAAGGCGGACTCAAAGCAGATGCCGGAAGGAAGGAAGGAGTTTTCTGATGAGTTAAGGAAGAAGAAGGTGAACAAATTCTTGGTTTGGCATGCCATCTGTGGCCGCGGCAAGACAAGCCAGCCGAACATCACGGTGGATATCATTAACAGAAAAACACAGAACAGAAGGGGAAGTGCAAACAAATCGGTGAATCAAAAAGTGCTCGTTTTTCTGCTCAACGAGCGATGTGATGTGGTAGCGTTCCACATAGGCTTTCTATGTGCACTCACACTATCATAGCATGCTGCCTATCTTAACTGCAGGCCGAAGATGCCTTCTACCGCTAGGTGCGCTAGTGTTCGCAAATGACCAGTGGAGCCACTTTCTGATCTGAAGTTCCACTCCTGTGAGGAAAATCTACCGGGACGAGTGTCTCCAGAAGCGCCTCCTACCCTTCCTGCGGTCTCACGGAGGCGAGACGCTATTTTGGTTGGATTTGGCATTCATCCACTACGCGCGGTCGGTGTTGGACTTGAACAGAGCCAACAATATTGACGTAGATTGAGGTTACCTGACACTTCACACTGGGCAAAAATTGACAAAACCGCGACTAAATCGAATATCTCGGCTGCCAAACGGTCTCAGTCAACATGTTATACATATTCTCAAAGGAAAAACTCTGCTGAATCGATTGGTGATGGTCTCATTGGCCGGAGACTTTTGCGTACCAAGATAGAGGGCCGGGATCAACCCGAGTTCCCGGTAATGTAGGAAATGCCACTGGAAATTGATAGTACAAAATATAAATGGCGTAAAGACACCATATACGCCCTCAGGGAAACTCTACTAGGCTAGAGGAGGATCCGGAACAACCGATAAAGTGGCCACATTATAAAAAATGTCCAAGAACCATGCGATTTTTCTATGTTTGTTCAGAATCATGAGATTTAGAATAAACCGCAAGGTTCTAGGACAATTTTTATAATGTGGCCACTTTATCGGTCAATACAGATGATCCGGAGAACCAGAATATGGCCACTATACCCCAAAATATAGTTTCCGTATTAAATACGCTTTGATCTTTTGATTCTGAACAACATAGAAAAAATCACAAGGTTCTAGGACATTTTTTATAATGTGGCCACCTTATCGGTTGTTCCGGATCCTCCTTTAGGCCAGTAGAGTTTCCCTCAGGGCGTATATGGTGTCATTACGCCATATATATTTAGTACTATCAAATTCCAGTAATATACGTTAAGTAAAGTGTAAAATTATGTCGATAGACAGTGGCATTTCCTACTTCACCGGGAGCTCGGGTTGATCCCGGCCCGCTATCTCGGTACGCAAAAGTCTACGGCCAATGAGACCACCACCAATCGATTCAGCAGAGTTTTTACTTTGAGAATATGTATAACATGTTGACTGAAACCGTTTGGCAGCCGAGATATTCAATTTAGTCGCGGTTTTGTCAATTTTTGCCCACTTTGCACTGGAGTACGTTGTTGTTATCAGGAAACATGCTCTTGAATCAAATGCGTTTCGTGTGCGTTGCGCTGATCGTGTTGAAGTTTCATTTTTGACAGTTTCAAATTTTAGAACTGTCGAGTGTTTGAAACAATTTGGAAACTCAACATTGCCTTACGGTGGTTCGCAAAACAAAAATAAAAAATGTAAACATTGATCTTCATCCGTCAGTGACAGTAAAAAAACGATTCCTATAGAGTTCTCCAGATGCACAAAAGTGTGCGTGAGACCGCGCGCTACCTTTTTAAGTAGTTGTGATATCGCGATACCTTTTTGAATCTTCTTCTTCTTAATTTTTATATATGGATGTTGGATTTTAGTGTTCGTGAGATTGCGCTTGGAGATCTCTATAGAGTTCTCCAGATGCACAAGAGTGTGCGTGAGACCGCGCGCTACCTTTTTGTTTCTTCTTCTTCTTCTTCATTTTTATATATGGATGTTGGATTTTAGTGTTTGTGAGATTGCTCTATTATGTTGCATAGTGAAACATTTCAATTACATTTTAATTTTTTATTAACATGGCAGATGACAGTCGAGTGCGATTGTCAATTCAATTCAATCAGCTGGATTACCGAGGTGAAGCAATCGGTTAAGTTGTGTGAGTGAAGCCACTGTACAATACAAGCAATTAGTGACGTCACTAATTGCGTTTACGATGAATTTTTGGTATACTAATTCAACAATATTTCCCGATCTGCTTTACATCTCTCTGTACTTCATTGGATTCGATCAACTTCTGTAATGCTCGAATTAGCTCGACTTGACGATGACTGGAGGCGAATCGAGTTGCTCGATTCGAGTTACAAAACTGGGCACATAATTAATTTGCAAAACTGCGCAGAATCAGGCCTCAGGAGCGCAGAATTATGGCTCTTTACGGTACACCTTGTAGGAAAGCTCTATTGAGCATCTCTTGAGTATGCACGATGCAATTCCGTCAGGACCAACAGCGATTGAGAATAGGGTAGAGCACTACTTCGGCCTAATCGCCCGTTTTGGGCCTATCGAGCAGAAAACATCAAATATATCCATGATTGCGGCGTGAACGTGTCAAACACACGTTTTGTACGATGCTTCTATTCAATAGCTGTTGAAGAACGCAAATTACGATCTCGAAAACAAAAGGTGCATTTGAAGTGTACAAAAGGCGCACGTGAGTTCAATTTTCTTTCCGTTCGAAAGGCCAAAGAGAATCCCAATGGCGTTTCAATGGTTAATAGGCCCAAGAAAATCCGTAGGCCAAGTTGAGTCGCCAGAAGCAGTTTTGCATTTTCAACAATAAACAAATATTTCGCGACCTCTTATCAGAACTAACGGTACATATAGAAAGGTAAATAAATTTGGAAGTCATCTGTGATAATAACATTCCGTTTGGTGCTAAACTCCGCTAAATTAATAAAGACTAAGTACGATTTGTGCTTAATGGGCCGGGAATGGGTTAGTTAACACTATCAGCTTCTGAATGGCAAAATCGAAGAGGTCCAATGTGACCGAAGCTGAATACATCTCTGGAAGTTTCTCTGATCCCTTCAACAACTTGGCTTAACCGTTGAGTCGTTGACAACACTCTTGAAATGCTCTACATTTATCCAACGAGCTGCTGACTTTTTGTATCGATTAGATGAATTTCAACTGGTAACATATCCTTGTCGTGAACTCAGATCGAGGTTGCAAGCCTCTATCTTTTGTCACTGGAATGACGCCAGCCAAACCATACCGCGTTGATCAGCTACGTCCATCCGCTTTAAAATTAGACACAATAATCCGAGACGAGCGACTAACCAGCCTGAACCAGCTCGATGAACCACATGACTGCAACGCCTGTCATCTGCGAACAACACGAGTGAAGCCAATTTTCTCTGGTGCTCTGGTGCTAATTTGACAGCTTCTCCTTTTCCTCTATGATTAAGCTTGGTACATGTCGCGCCGCGTTGGAAAATAGATAGTTTTCTAGATAACGTTATAGGAAAGCATGATTCACGTAAATTGTGCTCGTCAATTCGAAAACAACTAAATCATTTTTTAATTGTCCATTGCGGAAAGTAAGAATGGTTTTGAAGGCATTATATTTGTTGTCACCTTGCCGCATTTAATGTTACATGGTTGGAGCTTAAATATGTTATGGATCACTAGTGCTGCTGATGTTTTCGGCTGGATCGCATTGCAGGGGGTTGCGATAAACCAGTCATCCATCATTTTGCACTCTTGTATCCAAAAGCATCATAGCAATCATTTATTCTATCTCCCTCGTCTGATGTCTGATGTCGTCTCGAAACCGATCTTCGTTTTTCATGACACGAATCACATTCGTGTATTCGAAGCTTTCCGAAGCTCATGTTCAACTGCTCTCGGCGCGTATGAATCGTCTAGTTATGTTATGTGTGTCGACTCCCAGTGTTGCCAAGTGCACTTTGTCGACTTCACACGAAATGAAAGTAAATTAATTTTTATTTGATATCAACCATATCACATACACTACAATCCTCTTTTCTTTTTGGCTTTTCAAATGTCCAGAATAGCTTAGGATTACGTCGGAGATTGATCTGCATACGTCTCGTGTACTTCTAGCAGAGAAAACGGTTGTACATTCAATAATCATTACTTGCTGACGAAAATAGTCTCTTGGTGAATGGGTTTCGGGTATTTGCGAAGAGCTTTCGATCTCAAACGCTTCAAGTGTCGTAAGCGAGTATTAGACCATGCAGGTTTTTAGGCAGACCTCCTCAGATGCACACAATTAGATATTGCTCGCCTCACAACCTCGTCAAAGTAGTTCACGGCTTCATCAGTGGATGAACACAAGGCATGGAACTACCAGTCTACCTGAGCCAGTGAGTGACTCCATGCGACAGTCAGTTCTGGGGAAGTCCAGGCTTTGTACATCAACGGTGTTTTCAACGAGAACAGGTGCCGATAGATCGATGACCAGTGCGCAAAACAGTCAGGTTCAATGAGTCAGTTTCAAATGAATATGAACTGCCATCTGCCTCATCATTCATTGCCTCGTGAGAGTCTGAATGATTGAGAGGTAAACGAGTCATTGAAAACCGAGCACTCAGTCAGTAGCTAAATCAGCACGTTTATTCTTCCGTGATGGTACCCAATCCTTGTTTTTAATGACTGATCGTACATTTTCTATGGAAAAATGCCTCAATTACAGGCTGTGTGAGCGAAGGCTTCTTGATGTTCGGAATAAACGCAGCGCTGACATCGCGTCTGACCATCATCTCCTGGTCGGTGAGATCCGCCTACGCATTGCGTGGGTTCAACGGCGGGAGGAGAGACTCGGGCGGCGATTCAGCACACGCCGACTGGAAGACCCAGCAGTGAATAGATCATTCGTCGAAGAACTTGAGGCTCGAGCAGCTAATATTCCGGAAGGTGGCAGCGTAGAAGAACAGTGGACGAGCATCAAGAATGCCTTTATTGAAACAAGCGAGAACAACCTGGGTGAGCTGCGCACTCAGAGGAAGAAGTGGATCACCGATAAAACCTGGAAGAAGGTCGAGGAGCCGAGAAAAGCAAAAGCCGCGATAGAGCGAGCAAGGAGCCAAGGAGCCAAGAACGAGGTCTGTCAGCGGTATTCGGCTATAGAGAGGGAAGTTAAGCGCTCTTGTATACGGGACAAGCGAGCGTGGGTGAACTCCCTGGCTGATGAAGGGGAGAAAGCCGCAGCAACTGGCGGTATCCACCTCCTCTATGATGTTTCACGACGCCTGAGCGGGGCAAGGATGAACCCAAGGATGCCTGTGAAAGACGCGACTGGACAGTTGCTCACCGACCCCACTGACCAGTTGAAACGTTGGTTTGAGCACTTTGAACAACTTCTCGAAGTTTCAACGGTCAACCAACCATCAACATCTCGGCATGATCCACCAAGGGTGAGGCGCGTTACTCGCGTCAACACTGAAGATCCATCATTGCAGGAGATAGAAGCAGCCATCCGAAGTATGAAGTCCAACAAAGCCCCGGGGGTCGACCGCATATCAGCAGAGATGCTCAAAGCTGACCCCATGCTTTTTATCACAAATGTTGCATCAACTATTCGTCAATATCTGGGACACCGCAACTTTTCCGGTCGACTGGATGCAAGGCGTCTTGGTAAAAGTCCCCATGAAGGGGGATCCAACTGTATGCGACAACTGGCGAGGCATCATATTAATGTGTATTGTTCTCAAAGTTCTGTGTAAAGTTATCCTCAATCGGATACAGGAGAAGATCGACGCGACTCTCCCACGACAGCAGGCAGGATTCCGTGTCACGCTCCGCATCATCTTGGAGCAGGTCAATGAGTTCCAAGAGTCCCTGTACTTGGTATTCATTGACTACGAAAAAGCTTTCGACCGACTAAACCACGCTCTGAGACGCAAGGGAGTCCCTGATAAGATCGTCAACCTCATCGAAGCGCAGTACGAGGCTTTCTCATGCAAAGTATTGCGCAACGGAGCTTAGTCTGACCCGATTCGGATAATCGCAGATGTGAGGCAAGGATGTATATTATCACCGCTACTGTTCCTCATCGTAATCGACGAGATCATGGTTGGAGCCGTTGACCGTGTACCGAACCGTGGGTTGCTGTGGCAGCCTATTACCATGGAGCATCTCAACGACTTCGATTTGACTGATGATGTTGTGTTATTAGCACAACGGCGCTTTGACATGCAGAATAAGCTCGACGACCTTGTGGAACGCTCCTCTGAAGCAGGTCTAACCATCAACGTCAACAAGACCAAATCGTTGGATGTCAACACGGAAAACCGTTCCAATTTCACGGTAGCTGGGCAGGCAGTGGAGAAAGTCGAAAGCTTCCAATATCTTGGCAGCCAGATAGCGTCGGACGGCATCACCAAGAGCGATATAGGTGCACGGATTAAGAAGGCGAGGGCTGCTTTTGCCAGTTTGCGAAATGTATGGAATCCTAATTTTTAACTCGAACGTGAAGTCTGTGCTGTTCTATGCCAGTGAAACATGGTGTGTATCAGCGGAGAACACTCAGAAGCTGCAGGTGTTTATCAACCGATGCCTGCGGTACATAATTCGTGCCTGGTGGCCCCACAATTGTATCTCAAACTCCGAGCTTCATCGTTTGTGCCATCAGAAGCCGATAGAGACAGAAATTCGTGAACGGAAGTGGGGGTGGGTCGGCCACACACTACGACGGAGCGGAAACGAAATCTGCAAGCAAGCACTGGACTGGAATCCAGCAGGACATCGCAGCAGAGGCAGACCCAGAGGCTCGTGGCGGCGGAGCCTAAACAGTGAAATTAAGAACGTTGACCGAAATTTGACTTGGGCACAGGTCAAGGCCAAAGCTAGTAATCGCCCAGGATGGAAATCTTTCACAAAGGACCTTTGCACCCCTGGAGGTGCGCAGGATCGTTAAGTAGGTAAGTTATCTGAGTCGCCTGTTCGTGAGTGACTGTATGTTTTTGTTGGCTCTTTCATTGCCTCGTCCTTTACCGTTAGGTACAAATAGGGCAGTGCTTTCACACTCAGCCTAAGCAGTCAGTATGCTCTGTCGATGACAGCTTCCAACGCCGGATGATCGGATTCTAGATGTATCAGAGACTCGAATGCCGTGGAAACACCAGCACAAAACCAAGCAGCCGAGAGTTTCTGTTTAGTAGAAAGAATTCGCGTTAAACGTTAAACCATGTAAGTTGAAACCATCCAAAAGAGCACAGCAGGAAGCAGGCATGCACGAACGAAGAATGTAGATGATCATTTGCGGAAACATTCTACATAAGCCCAAAATGGATGTAGTCGCCAAATTGCACAGCTAGTTCGTTGTAATGTAATCGTGACAGTACAGCACCAATTGAACTGGTATTGATCTCAACGCACCTTAAATCAAATTTACGGGCAGGAGGTACTTTCGATAATTATTTGTGCTGTCATATTCTTGACCTACAGCTGCTCTAGAGAAGTGCTGACCGGAGCAGGTTCGAGGCAATAGTTCAGTCGTTTGGAAACCACAATCAAGACACTCGGATAACATAGGTTGGCAGTCAGAAAGGCGATTATACATTATGAACTTTGAAGGTGGATCTGACGAACATTGGGATTATGATGAGCATTAAGTATCACAATGAAACATGAACTACTTGTATGCACTCTATAATATTAGGTGAGCTATACGCTAACTTGAGCAATTATCAGTTGCTGCACATAAAACCATTGACGTATGACGAAAATGAGTAATACCTTGGAAAAATTATCCTTTACTGCGTAGGTAAAGAAGTTTCTTAACCCTTTCCTTTTTGGTTGATGATTTGAGATGCCAAAATGTATTTATGAAGAAAAAAGTTCTTGAACAAAAGAAGCCTAAACTTATCGAATCCATCAAAACAAGTTTTGTTTTAAATTGTTTTTTTCAATACTTTCTCAGCTGAATCCTCAAGAATGCATATGGACGACAATAATTAACACACGGAGAAGCTTAAATAAGTCCTGACTCGGCCTTTTTCTCGCCTTGCTGTTCTTCCAGATGGGACTGATATGCTTTACTGGGTAGTAAAAAAAACTCATGATCTCCTAGGAAATATTACTCAATTACAATTCTCAAAATCACTTTACATCCGTACATAACAACTAAGTCATAATCCCTATTTTGCACAAGCAAAATATTCACAGTGCCACGCACAACAAACAGGTCTAATCAATAAAAAAAAAATCCTCACGCGGCGTAACAAATTTCGACGCGATGTGTCATCGATCTAGAGCACAAACTACACAATCTTCACCGCGCGCCCCGCCACACCCCTCTGTGGCTGTGCTTCCGCAACCCATCCGTCCGTCCACAGCACAGCTAAATTCACGGACATCACAACAGCACCAGCCACTTCCAGCTGTCAGCTGCGCGATGATAATATGACGACTGACGATTGACTGTCATCCCCCACAAGAAGGAACCACTTCCTAATTACGCAATTTCCCTCTCTCAAGGATAAATCCCAACGAAATGGTTCCCATCGTAAGTCTGCAGCTGATTCCGTTACGGACCAATTGCTGCCTCCACGGAAAAAAAATCCAGCAATCGATCGATTTTTTCGACCCCCGTCTCGGTACAAATTTCCAACCAGCCATCTTTAATCATTACAGCTTTTCAAGGAGGATTTTCTACTGTCTGCTTTTTTGATACCCCGAAATTCCAATCCCAAGGGAGGTTTTGCAGCCCAGAAATGGACACAACCGCCGGAACCACTCCCCCCGGAGGGAAAAGAAGCCCCTGGCAGCCAGGATGGGTACTTACAGCAACAAAAATCCGCAATTTGTGGTGTCGTTTTTCCTCCTCCCGTTGAGACTGGTGGCACTCTGGTGAACGTACTTGGCACTCTCTAGGCACCACACACTTGGCAGCAGCAAATCGGGGAAGATTTTTTTTTGTATTTTCGCGTCGGAACTTTTTCACTGTTTTTTCTCCGAACCACAGCTGACGCGGGTGGAAATTTTCCCTAACTTCCCACACGGGCAAAGATGAAAACACTCGCACACGTACCAACCAGAGGTTTTCCGCGGATGGCCGAGAAAAACGACGGAAAAAACGGATAACAAACGCTCAATCGAGATCAATCGACGACGACGACGTCTTTTTTCTCGCGATTTTTTCTTTTTTCTCGAACACCAACGCAAAAAGCGCAGAGCTGCACCACAAAATCGAAATCGAAACTGACTGACGTCAAAGCCCCTGAAGCCGTTTTTGACAGAAGATCGATCAGCGAAAGAGTTTGTCCGTTGCGCAAACAGAGCGATTAGGTAAACTTTTCGCTAACTTGCTGGGCTTAAGGCGGGTATAAATTTTCTTGAATCGTACCCGGTGCGAAAAAAATCGATCGGTTTGTCGTCAATTCTGACATTCGCTTAGTTTGAAAATCGAATCACAACAGCCAAAACAAAAGATTTTGAAAGTATTCATTGTAGATTCAGTGGTTCAATAGAAGTGCTGAAAAGAGTTTTCCACAATCAAAATGAGTCAATCAAGACCATATTATGCCATTGTGTCCGGTTTGTGTGCATCATCAGCGAGTTTCTTTGGAAAATTAAGCTCCCTCGGTCAGCAGCTGGCCGAAAATGTTGGCAACAAAGAGGTTAGTACAACTCCGATAAAAATAATATGGGCTCGAACATCGCGGGTCAGGGTTGCTAGTACTGTTATTATAAATGAAAACTCAAAATCAATAAAATTCTTACACTCAAAAGATTTTCAAATCTAAATAGATTAAAAGTTACAGTGCAACTCTCCTGATCGACGCATAGATTGGTATAAAGGGAGAGAAAACTGACTTAGTATAAAAATGCTTTATGCAGTCAAATGTATAAAGTGCGAATATTCAAATTATGCATAAAGGGGATTTATTCCATGAATAGTATTTTTATGTGCTGGTCAGTGATATTTCCAATGTTATTAATTTTAAACATAATAATAATGTTACAGGAGCAAATTTATTGTCAATTATTATTTATCACAATAAATCATATAACATAAACTGGATTAATTAATAATGATATGCAGAAAATTTGAACCGATAAATAAGTGCAATAGTGGGTATCCAAAATGTTATCTGTGTGGTTTCTGTGAACATTGTTAGAGATGTGGCAACTTGGATCAGCTGCTATCCAGTGATTCCTCGTGTTGGTCGTTTTCATAAGATTGATATTGAAAGGACAGCCGAGTCTCCTAGCAAAATCTACACTACACATCCATCAACGGGGCAAACAATCTCTTGGCCTATGGTGATTTCAAAACTGTAGTCTTACGCTTCTAAAACTGTTCAAACGGTCTGATATCGATCCGCGCCAGTTTCGTTCAAGTTCTGAGTGTATTTATAGTTAGCCTCTTAGGGTCCAACATGCGGAAGAAATTGACCGTGATGGTTCAAACCGAATGGCGCTAGCGAGTGATTGGATTCAGGTTCATATTTTTTGGCGTTGTAACCGGCCTGGAAAGAGAGGATGTTTGGATCTAGTTTAGAGTTGGCACTTGGCAAGCGAAACTGTTCAAATTCACCGTACCAGCAGTTCTTCACCGTTTCAAAACCGGTCATCTTCATTCGGTGCCACGAAGGTCCTAAGCTTGCAAACATGGTGCAATTGAATTTTGGAGATTGTGGTACTTGGGCTCATTTGCTTGCCAACGTTGCTTGAAGCTAAAAACAAAATTATTATTCAAATATTCTTCTCAAATCTTAACTGATTCAATTCTTCAATACTAACTAAAGCTTTGTTTACTCCTTGGTGAACTATGGATAAAGACGAGGACAGGAGTTCCTATTCTTGATTGTAAACATATCCTGCAGCATGTGAAGCTCGACGAGAGGGCTGGAACGACAATGGAGTTTTTCCAAAACAGTTTTCGTCCTTCAGCACTTTTAATTCCTGCACAGCTTTGCTGTCAGTGGTATACACTGATCGAATTCTTCGCCAGTAGTCGTATAATTTTGATAAAATAAAATAATCGAATCAATGTATAAACATTCGTTATGCATAAAATGATTTAATTTTAATCTTATTTTAGTAATATTTTTGAGTGTACACGTTTCCCGAATAATAATGCATTCCTTCCAGTAAAGTTTTACGATTAATAGATCATTAATTTATCGTTACCAATTTCTTCTTTGATTATTATCACTGATTGCCTGCGAAAAGCGAATTCCCTAAAACAGATTTCAAAGTTGAATTTCATGTGGTCTCACGAAACGGTGTTTATTCAATCACCGCATGGTGAGGGTGGTGTTCTCAAGTACACAACGAAAGGCTACTTGCAAGCTGCAGCCCACATGACCGTCCTTAGAAGGAGGAAGAAGCCGCACAGCTATTGATCGGAATCAGTAGCTCTTCGTGCGTCGCTGTGGGCCATCTATGTCAAGTGCGTCATACTAAAGAGTGTAAACAGAGAGAACCCCGCTCAAATTCCTATTCCTACACAAAACACAAGCTCCTGCTGAAGTTAACAAATTAGATTTATTATATAAGACCCCGTAGTCCTACGTCACCATTGCGTACAACCCCATAGGGCTGTCCCTTGTAGTTTTAATTTGAATCCCGCTAATTTGGCCGCTGTGAAAATAATACAAATAATTCAAACGTCAATTAGGTCGTGGAATGGAGTAAAGCAAAATGAGCAAAATGGAACACAGCGAAACAAAAAATAAGGCTGCCAGAATGTTATACACAGCAAAAAAAAATGTAATATCGATCAATGTAATTCAAGCTGATGTATGAAATAATGATGTAATAGCAAAAAGTAGATACAATGTTACATCAATGGATGTAATTTTGTTCGCAAAATCGATGTACATCGTACAATGCGATATTACACAACCGATGGATTGACCTGGTTGCAGCAGTTTCGATGTAATATTCAACAACTTTTTTTGCTGTGTAAGCAATTTATAGTAGAAAGGAAAATGAATGTTAAAAACGTTCTGAAGTGTACCGTGATGCACCCTTATTCCAATTATAGTCGCTATATTCATAGTCTGGCGAATAGAATCTCGGGAACCAATTGAGTTGTCAAATAGCGGAACCAATCGAGCAAATCACGACCAACAACAGAAAAGAGCACATCAGCTATTGTGAACAAAACTTCGGAAACCCTTTTATCGTGACTCATGGCTCGCTTTCGCAAACTAACACCATATTTGGGTTGGGGCAAGTTTCCCCTATCCGATGATGCTGGTAATTTGCGTTCGATTGGCGAGGAAAGAATAATCAACGTTTTGTTTATAAAAGTTGAAAGTACCTATTCAATTGTTGGTCTACAATATATTGAATTGGTTCCGCTTTTTGATAGATCGAAATTCTATCCGCTACACTATAGATATAGCGACTATAATTCCAATCAGCGCCTAACCATAGGCCCAACTCCGTTCACGTGGATCTAAGCATTGAAAATCAAGCCGATTTGTCGTGAAACATCATTCAAACTATGTAAACATGCACTAAACTAAGGGATAACCAACTCTGCACACTGTGCCGAAACACAGCATGGCACACTGTTCGGCGTACCAGGACACATGTTGACAAGTAGTACACAAACAATATAATATAAAAAGGCATCACTGTCACGTCAAAACTCGTTTTGCCAACCGCTAAGGTTGACTACTTCGTTTACTCCATTGGGCTTCACAATGGATTCGAAAAAATCCAAGGGAGTAATTTCCGAGGTATTTTCTGCACTTTGAATCTCGTCAAAATCAACATATCTTATCCGATTTGTAGCAAAACTCCCAGTGGCTAGTGATTTCGTCCAGAACAGCCAGAAGTTCTACCACATTGTTGTCGGTAGAGAAGGTCTTGTTGAAACGGCTGAAATGGGTTACCACCAGCGACGATTGGTCAAATGACTAAAACATGTGGTCTTCCAATATGACGGTACCAACAATCAATACGAAACTAACGATTTTGAATTGGCTCACTACTTCACTAGCCTATTGGTCCCAAGCAAATCGTTTAACGTACCCCATTCTAGTATAAATTCTAGTACTACACTATGTTTGTTTTGATTCGCTTTGAAAGTTTGACAGATAAAATGAGGGGTTCGTGGATTTTCCTATGTTTCGAGAGGTGCATCGATTAGCTCGAGACCGAAGATAGTACCAGAGCTGAGCCAAAAAGTTGAGCTCGTTTCTTCGGGACCTTCTGGTCTTAGAGTGACCTCTATGACGGTACGATATGGAATGCGAACGGCGAACTGTATGGACGAAAATCTTCTGAACAACGACAAAATTGTTCCGGCTGAGTCTTGCAGGTTCAATTATCGGTATTGCTAAGGGTCTTCCGGGTGGTTTCAGTTGGGTATGAACTTCGATGGGAAATCCACAGGACTTAAAAGGGATGTCCAGTGGCGTCCCGTAACCTCACTTTTTACCTGTGCACCAACTTTCAAAACCAGATTTAATGCCATATTCATACTCGAATCGGTTGAAAAATAAACTTAATCTTGAATAAACTCGAAACTTCATAATCTCGATATCTATCCATTGCATGCAATATTTTGATAATTGTTTATGTTTTGAGAGTTGGTGCACAGGTAGATTGAGGTTAAGGAAACGCCACTGGGGATGTCGAAACGTATTAACCTCAGATCTGGACACTTAATCTAGTTCGGTAAAATCTCCAACAGCCGATTACCTCGGCATTTACTTTTGCTGATATCTCTGCAAAATATCTGTTTGTTAGCTGATATCTCAGCAAAATGTTATTTGTTAGCTGAGTCTCGGCAATTGTGTTACTGAATCTCAGCAAAATAAATTGCAGAACTGCTCGGCTGTTGGAATCTCGGCGAAAAAATTTAAGTGTGTATGGTTGCCTTAACGCAATAGTTCAAGTACATTAAATTCCAACAGTCCGACATCAAGCACATACCCATCATTCACGATCCGGCCATTTTGTCGATGCATCTCTGTCATCATCCTTCTGTTGAACTAGTTTGTCACAAGAGACCCCGATCAGGTGGCTTACCGATCAGTTCTCATAAGGTCTGTAAGGCCTTACTCAATCTCTACAATTTACGCGGTAGAGGGGGTTTCGCTGGGGTAAACGGTTCCCACATGACGACTCTAAGCACCCTGCTGTTTGGCAAGAGTCCATGGGTGTGCAGATGAGGAACAATAACCACAGGGTCCTGCCTGCAGTAGCTTATCTGGTTCACAGGCCATTTCCAAAGTATGACTGATCTGGAGTGGGGGGATATTTGATGGTTTTCATCGGTGGTACAATTGGTTTTCATTGGTAGTACATTGCATAGGGTACCAAAACTACATAAGATCATGAACTTGCTAAGTTTGAATATGTGTAATTGGGTGGTGGTGGTAGGAGACACCATAACCAGCGGCACGATCGACTTGGATGATATCTTCGAGGTTATGTACTTCTGAGTGAGTCGATCAGATGAACTGGTTCGAAGATGTTGTTTCTAAGGTGGGATTGAACTTACACCCATTCGCGTTCTGGTTTCGCTTTGGTCGGGGAATATTTAATATGCATCTGAAGGAAATTTCCTCGACCATCAATCAGGTTACACCTTCGTTTCTGCACACGTTTCTTTTGAACGGGTTGAATTTGCTCTTCCACTACCCGCTCCGCTCTCGTTCAAATAAGAATGATGCTGTAATGATGAAGTAAAATTTTGACAACCTTGGCTAAGGCTCTGAACCATTTGGCGATTTTTATTTTAACTTTTGGTTAAAATTTGACAGATGGAAAGTTATCGATGAACCCTGCTATCCGAACATAGTTATTTCTGACAGACAAGAAGTTAAATTTTGACAACCGTGGGTCGAAAACCGGTAGATCGACAGCACGGGGATTTTCGAACATAGAAAATAACTTTCGAAATGTCACTTTTAATCATGAGTTAAATTTAACTCGGCAAATGGTTCACAGCCTTAGGCACTGAACCATTTGGCGAATTTTTAACTTTTGGTTAAAATTTGTCAAATGAAAAGTTCTCGATTTACCCTGCTCTCCGCGAGGCTCTCCGAGCATGGTTATTTCTGACAGACAAGAAGTTAAATTTTGACAACCGGTCGATCGACGGGGATTTTCGAACATGGAAAATAACTTAATACACACTTAACAGCTTTAATGTTTGCCATAAACCATCAATGAAATTGAAAATGTAAACGCAATCGCAAAACTTGTTTTCACAGCTTTCGGCACAACTAAATCTCGCGGAGCAGATTACGGTGTGTAGATTTAAATACCCCTTGCACTGACTCCACAATTATGGACCACCAACAAATATGGATTACTTCAATTTGATTAACACGCTAGACTGACTGAATTATTTTTAGCTGATCCATAATTTTTTGGTCAGTGGATGTAAAACTAAATCACTGTTGTCAAATCGTTTTGATATTCAGTGTTTTGATTTGAAGTTAGGCGCTGATTGGAATTAGGGTGCCTCACTGCACTTATAAAAATGTTCTATAATTACTTGCTGAGAAGCAAAGTAACATGTTGAACCTAGTTCGCTGATGGCTTTTGGTCTGTTTCTTGTTTGGACGAATGAATTGTTCGACAGTGGAGACATGGCGATTCCTGAGGGGAGAAATATCTGTCATCAATTGAATGTCCAACACACACACCACAAACGAAGTTACAGACGGAGCGGCTCGAAAACTTTGGTGACTAACCTGCTATTGCAATTTTACAGTGTACCACATGGCAACACCACTACTACTGGATTGTACCACATGGCAACACTACTACTGGATTGAACTAGCATTTTCACCAAATGTACTAGAATGTTTTGGTTCTATCTCTTTCACTCTACTCAACACTGAAATGCATAAAAAAATGACAAAATGATACACTCTTTGCACACTGTCAAAGAATCATTGTACACAAAATCAACTTTGTGCAAAACCAAAACAAAAATACTATCCCATCTGGTGGGTGATGGGACAAGCTTCTAAGAAAATTCTATTACAGCGAACTACATTGTTTTAATTGATTTCTTCGCCAGTTAGTCGTCTGTCACTTCGTTTGTGCACACACTGTCCAACGAAACATCTTACCGATTTGTGCGAGATAGTACAGATAGTTAGTTATCTTTATTAAGGAGACTTTGAGCCGAACGCTGCAACCCATGGGAGATGTTCTCCACCATCATCGTCGCACACTAAATGCTGCACTGGGCTGGCCTCGCCCAACATGCGGCCGCAGGACGAAAGTATTCATGCTCTGCTCCGAGCGGAAATGATTCAGCACTATCATGTTGGCGTACGTGTAGTATATGTAGTGCGCGTATGGTGGGTTCTCGTTCTCCGTCCACTGATCCGGCGTGGTCACGTCCCCATCGAACAGTGGATTCTCCGGTTTGGACTCGTCATCGACGGAATCGAACCCAATCATGTACTACAGGAACTTTTGCAACTCCGGATGTTGGTTCGGGTTGTTTGTGGCGTCGAACAGCGGGTTTGAAAATGTTGTCCAAAATCTGCTGGAACGAGCTCATCAGCTGGTTGGTCTTGAAGATGTCCCTGTGTGTGTGTGTGTCATCCTCTATCCCTCACCCAGCCGGGGGCGTTGGACAAATAGAACTGCGAATAATTTGATCAAATCTCATGCTCCGTAATGGCAACAATCAATACGAAACTAACGATTTTAAATTGGCTCACTACTTGACTAGCCTATTGGTCCCAAGCAAACGATTAACGTACACCATTCTAGTCGAAATTCTAGTACTATGCAATGTTTGTTTTGATTCGCTATGAAAGTTTGACAGATAAAATGAGGGGTTATTGGTTTTTCCTATGTTTCGAGGGGTGAATCGATTAGCTTGGGACCGAGAAGAGTACCAGAGCTGAGCCAAAAAGTTGAGCACGTTATTTCGGGACCTTCTAGTCTTAGAGTTACCTCTATGGTAATGGTGCCCTTTATGTTGTGAAGACTAGTACTTCAAAAAGGGTAACTTTTGAGGCAAGACAGGGTGTCCTCAACAAGTTAAGGGAACAGGATGTACTAGATGTCCACAACAGGTACAGCAAAACATCACATAGACGCCCTTATTCACACTAACTACTCAGGGGATAGAAGGTCAAGAAGAGCCACCGCCGCCAACTAAAGCTTGAACCGGGTACCTGCCCTAATAAAAATTGTATGGTTAATTTGCTTAACGACGTGTTCTGGGTATCATCCAAACCATTTGTGGAATAATTCAATGATTTGGGTTATCGTTCGTTTATGGTTATTTTTTATTAGGGTGGGACTCCCACGATATACCCGTGGCAATGGTCAGCAGACGATGCCCTGTGCGTATTTAGTATGTAATATGTTTTATTTTGATACACAAAATGTTTGAAGCCGTGCGTCATCTAAACCATAATTTGCATCACCACAAATACACTTGTCAACAATCTTCAACTGGAACGTACTCACCAAATCACTTCACCCGGGAGCGCATTTCCGATGCTTCAACGCATATTTTTCTCTCCACTCCAACCACACAACAACCAAATATCACTTTTCTTCACTTTTCTTTTTCAAGACACTACGTACACAAAAGCAATGCACATCGCAAAACCCTAACAATAGATCAGCGCCGTGCTCATCACCGCGTAAATAAACAGAAATTAAAATTTTCACTCGCGATGCAACAAATTTCTGGTCCGGGAGAAACAATCAAACCACGCAGCGCCAAATCTTCTGATGCTTGCAATTTTGCAAACATGATGAATCATGTTTTCTTTCTTGATTCTAAAACTTCTCGGAAAGCGAGAAAACCACCACTCGCACACGTATAACCGTCCGGGAGGCAGAGTGCCAGCGCTAATCCGGCAAATGCAGCCGAAAACTATGAAAGAGAATGCACGCACAAAACAGAGACCAAAGTTAGACGCAACCGTATCCAAAGGCGTTCGAAACTCGACTCCTGGTTGGTCTTGAAGATGTCCCTGGAAGATAAATTTGATTTGTTAGAATCGTCATGCTTGAAACAAAGGACCTCCCCACCCAGTAACTTTCTAAAGTCTAGGAATTTGAATCAACCAGCGGATGTTGTTTGAGTACACGTTTCCGTCGATGGCCCACTTGGCCAGTTTATACCACTCGTCCGGCGACTTGCCGTAGATCGAAAGGCGCAGTTCGGCGTTCTGGTACTTGCTTTCATCAAAGTCGCTGGCCACCTCCTCGAGGGGGGGGGGGGGGGTTGGTCCCGAACAATCAAACAAAAAGCTGCGAATACAAAATTGCGAGGCCAAAAGTCAATGTGAGACTGAAACGATATGAAAATGTAGCGCATGACAGTTGTTGTGGCTGATGTTATTTTCTTTTATGATATGTATGATGAATCATCCCATTTAATGTTAATTAAATGTTAAAGCAATCGGATAGCTCTGAATGATTTATCATGCAATGACGACATGGTAAATTCGCTCAGTGTAACCAATTGACAGCTCGCTCCTAGAGTCGGTGTATAATGAGTCACGCCAAGAGAAAAACAGTTGAACTCGCATCACGGTTTTCGAAAGATTCCAATTCATTTCACTTGGCAACAGAGGACTTCTACAACAACTTCAAATGACTTCTAGCGAGAGAAAAAATACTGCGGCTGTAGTAAATCATTATATCAGTGATTTTGTCAAATTATCTTAACAAAAAATAGTAGAAATTCTCATTACTAATCATTACCGAGCGTATCCCATGACAATTTAACGCTCACTGCGTGTTTATGCTCATTTCTTCGATTATATTTTATATTTTATTGCAATACCTTTCGGGAACCTTTCATAGCGTCGTAATGTTTATTTACTTTGCACGATAGGTAGTCGCTTGGACAGTTCAATAGGTAGACTTGGCTCCACTCTTGGCGTGACTCATTATACACCGACTCTACTCGCTCCCATACAAAATCCTACCAAGGGGCGCTAATATGGTGTTTTTTTCTCAATATAATCGCACTTATTCAAAATAGTGTCAATGTATAGGGATGAACTTCTGAAAATCAGTTCCATTTTTAATGCGGATTTAACCTACGAATACGCATTTAGATCAATATCCTTAAAAAAAAACAAATTATCTCTCAATTATGCTAACCATGAATCGCAATATTTAAAAATATTCTAGTTTTTGAAATGGGTTTATAATTTTTTTAGATTTGATTAATCTTGTTCGAAATTTAAGATTCATTTTTCTCAGTTCAAGCACATTGCGACATTGGCCCTTATTCCAGCTGTATCTAGAAATGTTCACAGAACTCCATCGTTCGTCTCCATCAATTTCGCAGTGGGCGAGTAAAGCGCTTTTCGTTCGTGAAACTGTCATTTTTCTCATAATCCCAGAATCAAAATTATTTCATGACACTCGCGAGTGTTTGTTTGTGATTGTTTGAAAAGTTGTTGGATTTGGAAAATTATTTGCTTCGTATAGCTGGCGCAAAAAAAAAGCCTACCGCAGCTAAATAAAATCTTCTAAAATCTACGCCAGCACCACCGTTTGCGCGTTTGTCAGCCGCTTTCGAAATGGGTCCCACCAAAATGACACCGGAGGACCAGCAGTTCAACATCAACTTTGTCGCCGAAGTGGAGAAGCACCCGTGCCTGTTCGATAGCAACAGCACGGAGTACAAACAGGCCCAGGTTCAGGATAAGGCTTGGGTTGCGGTTTCCGCGAGCGTCGGCGAGGGCGTTGATTTGTGCAAAAAGCGCTGGAGGAACCTGAGATGTTGCATGACGCGGTACTTGAAGTCGGTTCGGGACAATATCGATAGCGCGGCTAACCTGAGGAGGAAACCGTACTATTTGTACAATCATATGCAATTTGTTGTACCTTACTTGAAGATGAAAGATGGTGATACTGCTACGTATGAATCGGAGGACTCGGCATGGATCAAGAATAACAATAGCGGCGATATGGGGGATATGCTTAAGCCAGAGGAAGAGGTCGAGGAGGAAGAGGATCACGAAATTGAAACAATTGACGTTCAGGAAGAAGATCACCAACAGATCAAGCAAAGTATAATCCAGTCGATTAAGATACTTCCTATGGGCCAGGAAAGCCAGACCCAGGAGACGACCACCACGTATGAAATCATCGAAGCAACTCCTTCCAAACAAGCGCGTCTTGAAGCCGTGCATGTCACGCCGGAGTCCACTTCCAAGTCACAGTCACAGCACCAGTCTACGCCGCATATAATCAAGACGAAAGCGGACGGCAACGTCAAGCACTACACCTACGCAACAGTAACGGCGGCCCCGCAAACGACTGCAAGCACCATGTACACTTCTACTCCCACAATCACGGGTCAGTACACGCTACAGCAAGCGCCCAGCTCCAGCTCCAATCATCAGCGGCAACAGTCGTTGTCGTCTTCGGTGCAGCAGCAGCAGCTAGCCGCCAATGCCGCGGCCGATGCGGACAACAACTTCTTCAAGAGTCTCATTCCCGACATCCAGTCGATGAGCATGGACCAGAAGCGGAAGCTGAAGATTGGCATTCTGCGGCTGATCGACGAGATACTGAGCACAACGTAAAATGCGGGCGGCTTCGGGATGAGGCCGGCGCGCTGAGATTCGCGTATTGTACAATGATGTCATGTTGGAGCGTCGTTAGTTTAGTAGTGCTTCTTGGCTCTTCTTTTTTTTTCTCTTCTGAGAATAGGTATGATTTTCGTTGTAGTTTGCGTCAATTTTTATTTTTTTTTCTTATTAACTAGTAGGTACTAAAAAGTTTAGTAGAAGTAGCAATTTTCTGCCGCAAAATATTTTCCTTTTCAAAAAAATGTATCTCAATCTATTATTATATCAAAATGTGTACAAGTGTAATTTTAATTGATACATGGTAAATAAAGTTTCATTTTAACAGTAAGACAGATTATTGTCATCTTTTCCGAAAGTTTGTGTTAGATGGAACTCTTAACAAACGTTTTAAACGTATAAAGGAGACAGAATCATGTGCGGGGTATGGAACAATCATTTAAGACACCTTTCTATAGAATTAAAATTCTGAGTACCACTCCAGGAGATCTTCGAAGGAATTCGAAAAAGTTTTCCAATAGAGTTTGCCGAAAAAAATATTAGCAGAAATCTAAGGAATTTGTGAGGAGAAATGCAAATGAATTCTTAGGAGACTTGCTATGTGAGTAGAATTCCAATGGAAGGAGTGACATTCAAGAGGAAATCTTACGTGAATTCAATGAACAATATGCGAATCTTTCCAAAGGTTTTCTTACTGAGGAGAATGTCAAGGTAATTCCGAGAAAATTTCAAAGAAATTTGAATTCGGGGATAGGTCCAACGAAATTTTGAGGAATATTTCAATGGAATTGCCAGAAATTCAAAAAAGCGTTCAAAGTGAATTTCTAGAATAATTCCATGAGAGTTTCGTGAGAATACAAAGCGAATGCTGAGGAGAACTCCAAGAATATGGAATGGACTTCAGAACTACTTGATGGTTCCCTAAATTTTCCTGAAGTTAATGAAACTGCCTTGAAGTTCTTTTGTAGTTAGTAGGAGATGAACCAGCCTGCGGCTGTAAATCTCCTAAATAGACATAATAAAAAAAAAATCTTTTGTAGTTTGAGAAACTTGTCTGATGCTCCTGAATTCCTCTGAGGTTATTTGTTCTTGCCTGAAGTTCTCGAAACTTCTCTAATTTATTTTGCAGTTCTCATGAAGCTTGTTGCACTGCCCGAAATTTAATTGAACTGTCCTAAAAATGTGTGTCGCCGCCAAAAGCTACTTTCTTCTCCGGTTAGGGAGAGTCTTTCGCTTACTAGGTCAGACACTGTTTCTCGATTCTAGGAGCTACTTTTTTCTCCGGTTAAGGAGAGATGTTTTCACTTCTAGGCCGAAAGTTCTTTCGGATTCAAAAAGAGAAGAATCTGGAGTAACCTACGAAACTTGATTTTATTCAACAAAATTGTACAAAGTGATCTTACGGCTCTGTGTTGCATTAGAAACATATAATTATGTAAAACTTTTACATGATTTGTCCAGGGTTTAACATATCCCTTACAATACCGATCTTTAACATAATTTGCCTATTCTAATTAGCTAGGATTCCGATCGCCCTTGAAAGGGTAAATTTGTGTTGTTTAGACCTTATAGCATACCATGCGTGGGCGTGTTTATCCCACTTGAACGCAGAAACATTCCTAAATAAATACTGCAGTTAGATTATGTAAAACGAGCTCTCACTCCTTTTGCCCTACTTTTCATTTCATATTCTTGGCCTTGGTATCAACGTCAGCTAGGGCTACCCTAATAAAAAATAACCATAAACGAACGATAACCCAAATCATTGAACTATTCCACAAATGGTTTGGATGATACCCAGAACACGTCGTTAAGCAAATTAACCATACAATTTTTATTAGGGTATGCAAACGAGATGCAATTATGTGGTTATCTTATGGTTTTGGTTTTAAATTAATTGCCTCGCGGTAACAATGTGTAAGCATCCTTTAACTTTGAACTTATGTAAAGACCTTAATAATTATCTGAGCATCTTAGTATCTCTGATCTTCTCTGAAAATCTGGGAACTTCTTAAAAATTTCCGCTAATTTTCTGAAACTGATGGAACTGAACTCCCTCTATTTTTGGAGCTTACTAAACTTCTTTGAAATACTCTCGCATTTTGCTAATGTTTATGAAAGTTTGTTACACTTCTATGAAGTTCTCGAAATGTTTCTGAAGATCTCTGCTGCACTTCTGTGAAGCTTTCGAAGTTTTTCTGAAATTTCTGCTTCCGCAATTTTCTTGGAATCAAAACGAAATAATTAATATACCTAGTTTGTTTTTTTTTTTTTTTTTTTAACTCTTTATTTGTTCCAAATTCAAAATAAATTACATTTCATTTTAAACTAGGTGCTCCAGTTACTGCAGTAACGTACCAGCCTTAATTGTTATGATATATATCTAAGTGTTTTTACATTGTTCATGTCTTGGCAATTCAGTATTTTAAACAGGTTTTTTAACCTGCATGTCAGTATAACAATTGATATCTTAAAACTAAAAACTAAAACTAAATCTTATCTAAGTATAAAGGGAATTAATCGTTGCAATTGAGGATTGCAACGATTTTTGCCTGAAATTATTAATTATTTTGTTGGACATTTGTGCTAAAGTCTCAACATTCGAAATTCTATGTACTACGGTTGTACTGTACCAGGGAGGCAACTTCAAAATCATTTTCAGAATTTTGTTCTGAATCCTTTGAAGTGCTTTTTTCCTGGTAGTGCAGCAACTAGACCATATTGGTACAGCGTAAAGCATGGCCGGTCTAAAAACTTGTTTAAATATTAGAAGTTTATTCGTCAGGCAAAGTTTGGATTTCCTGTTTATAAGAGGATACAAACATTTAATATATTTGTTACATTTGGCTTGAATGCCCTCAATGTGATCTTTAAAAGTTAATTTTTGGTCAAGTATTAATCCAAGATATTTCACTTGGTTTGACCAGGAAATTGGAACTCCGTTCATAGTGACTATGTGACTACTACTAGGTTTCAAAAACGAAGCTCTAGGCTTATGTGGAAATATTATAAGTTGAGTTTTGGAAGCGTTGGGAGAAATCTTCCATTTTTGTAAATAAGAAGAGAAAATATCTAAACTTTTCTGCAGTCTGCTGCAAATAACACGAAGACTTCTTCCTTTAGCGGAAATGCCTGTGTCATCAGCGAACAAAGATTTGTGACAACCCTGAGGCAAATCAGGGAGATCCGAAGTGAAAATGTTATACAATATAGGCCCAAGAATGCTACCCTGAGGAACTCCTGCTCTAACAGGTAGTCGATTAGATTTGGAATTTTGATAATTTACCTGCAGAGTTCTGTCAGTTAAATAATTTTGAACTAATTTCATAATGTAAAGTGGAAAATTAAACTTTTTCAATTTAGCAATCAAACCTTCATGCCAAACACTGTCGAATGCTTTTTCTATGTCTAGAAGAGCAACTCCAGTTGAGTGGCCTTCAGATTTGTTTGAACGAATTAAATTGGTAACTCTCAAGAGTTGATGAGTAGTTGAATGCCCATGGCGAAATCCAAACTGCTCATCTGCAAAAATTGAGTTCGTATTGATGTGAAGCATCATTCTATTCAAAATTATCTTTTCAAAAAGTTTACTTATTGAAGAAAGCAAACTTATTGGACGGTAGCTAGAAGCTTCAGCTGGATTTTTATCCGGCTTCAAAATTGGAACAACTTTTGCATTTTTCCATTTATCAGGAAAGTATGCCAAATGGAAACATCTGTTAAATAATTTTACCAAGAAAGACAAGGTACTCTCTGGGAGTTTTTTGATGAGGATATAGAAAATTCCATCATCACCTGGAGCTTTCATATTTTGAAAATTTTTAGTTATAGACCTTACTTCGTCCAAATCAGTCCCCCAGGAATCATCAAAAATATTTTCCCGAGAGAAAATATTCAGAAAATCCCGAGCAACCTGATTCTCAATAGGACTAGTAAGACCCAAACTGAAATTATGGGAACTCTCGAATTGCTTAGCAAGTTTCTGAGCTTTTTCCAAATTTGTGATCAAAATTTTACCACCTTCTTTAAGCGCTGGAATAGGCTTTTGAGGTTTTTTCAAAATTTTTGTGAGTTTCCAAAAGGGTTTGGAACTCGGGTCTAATTTAGAAACATTATTTTCAAAAGTTTTGTTCCTCAGGGCAGAGAATCGCTTTTTAATTTGTTTTTGCAAATCCCGCCAGATAACTTTCATGGCAGGATCGCGTGTTCTTTGATATTGTCTCCTACGGACATTTTTAAGACGGATCAAGAGCTGAAGGTCATCGTCTATTATAATTGAATCGAATTTAACCTCGCATTTTGGTACTGAGGCAGCTCTTGCTTCAACTATAGAAGTAGTCAGAGATTCAAGAGCATAATTAATTTCATCTTTGGTTTGCAAAGGAATGTTTGGATCGAAGTTATATTCCATAAATGTTCGATACTGCTCCCAATCAGCTCTATGGTAATTGAAAGTAGAGCTGTTGGGATTACAAATTATTTCTTGGGATATTTCAAAAGTTACTGGAAGGTGATCAGAACCGAAGTCAGCATGGGTAACCAATTGGCTACAAAGTTGACATGAATCAGTTAAGACCAAATCAATAGTGGAGGGATTTCTTGCAGAAGAAAAGCATGTTGGGCTGTTTGGATATTGAATAGTGTAATAACCTGCAGAACAATCATCAAACACAATATTACCATTGGAATTGCTTTGAGCATTATTCCATGAGCGGTGTTTTGCATTAAAATCACCAATAATGAAGAATTTAGACCTATGACGGGTAAGTTTCTGGAGGTCACCCTTGAGAAAATTCTTTTGCTGGCCTACGCATTGGAATGGCAAATAGGCAGCTATAAACGTAAGTTGTCCAAATTTTGTTTCAACAGAAACCCCCAATGTTTCAAAAACTTTGGTTTCAAATGAAGAAAGAATTTTATGTTTGATTCGTCTATGAATAATGATGGCAACGCCACCACAGGGTCCATCAAGACGATCATTTCTATAAATCAAGTAGTTTGCGTCCTTCTTAACCTTATGGGCAGGTTTAAGGAACGTTTCAGTTATAACGGCAATGTGCACGTTATGAACTCTTAAAAAGTTAAATAGCTCGTCTTCATTATCTTTAAGAGATCGAGCATTCCAATTTACAATATTTAATGCTTTAAAATCCATTACTGAATTTTAAAGTCATGACAATATTATTTGCAAATTTTACTCCAGTTTGAATAGCATCAAACATGGAGTTAGATTTAAGCATATCAGAAATCATGTCAATTAATGAATTCTGTAAAAATTCCATTTTGGGGGCAGTAATGCTGCCTAAGTCAAAATTGTCAAAATTTCCATTAGAACGTTGGTTAGTATTTTGATTTCTACCCGCTGCAATAGCAGCATAGGTAGCTCCATTAACTCGCTGAACATTGTTAGCAGCGAGGGGAGTAGGTACAGATGAAACATTTGAAGCAGGGGTGATATTTGTACCTACGGGTACGAATGTGGAATTTGTTCCTCGCTGACCGTTGTTAACAGCAGAGGAATTTGTACCTGGTCGGAAACGTGGAGCGTTTCCTACCTGTCGGTTAGAACGAGATTGTAGGATCGCTTTGCGAGTCTTACATTCCCAAAAATTGGATTTGTGGTTTTCACCACAATTTGAACATTTAAATTTCTTAGGATCTTCCTTCACAGGACAGTCGTCCTTTGCGTGAGAGGAATCACCACAATTCATGCATTTAGCTGGCATGTAGCAATTTTTAGTTCCGTGACCCCATCCCTGGCACTTACGGCACTGGGTGAGGTTTTGGAAATTTCCTCCAGTCTTCCTGAAGTGTTCCCACTTCACTCGGACATGGAGCATAAGGCTAGCTTTTTCCAAGGCCTTAAGGTTGTTTAGTTCACTAGACTTGAAGTGAACTAAATAAAAATCATTAGAAATCCCGTTGCGCGAATCGCCAGGACGGGATTTCATTTTCATTTTGATTACTTGGAGTGGCACAACTCCAAGTAATTTTGCCAGTTCATCTTTGATCTGATCCAGGGATTCACCACTGGGCAGTCCTTTCATGACAACCTTGAACACACGTTCAGTTTTGGTGTCGTAAGTAAAAAATTTGTGCTTCTTCTCAGTAAGATACTTGAGAAGACATTTAAATCCGTCCAAGGTTTCAGCCAATACACGGCATTCACCCCGACGTCCAATTTGTAGTGAAAACTTAACTTTCACGAAGTTCAAAAGTTCCATGCGAAGAGCATGGAAATCGGTAGTGGTTATCACAATAGGGGGAATCTTTTCCTTCTTGGCATTAAGCCGGGAAAGTTTACTAGAATTTTTCTTGGATGATGGATCATTCTCATCATCCGTGAGCAAATCAAATTGATTACTCAAATTAATTTCATCAGAAGGGGGGTCAAGTGTTTGCTCCTTTCTTTTGCGTTTAGGCGCCATGGCGGCAGTAAATTTTTATCCAAATCGACTTCGAAGCAGATTACTATAAGAATCTGAAGGATCGAAGAAGAATTTTCCAAATCGATATCCAAGAAGGATTACCTCGGGTAGGGTCCAAACAAGGATCGAAGAGGAATAAGAGTTGAACGAGGTAGAATTTTTTTTTTTTACAGGTTGAGCACTGAAAAGTGCTGTTTAAATTTGTTGTAGCTTTAGGTAGTAGAAACACTTCCTTCAGCAAAAAGCAAATAGATCCGCACGGCAAGAGAGCACGATGCGGACTGATACCTAGTTTGTTTTTGGAATTAACGGACTGCATTAAAAATACATTCTTTGCATGGAAAAATACCACTTACTTTTATTTTGTGTTTCTTGTAATGCATACACTCGGCAACTGACCGGAATCAAGTGTTGAATTTCGGCATTCGATGTTGTTGCTGTGGTGGATCGAGAGGTGCGTCGATACCAACACATACTCAATCAACAGGAAGCACGCACAACTTATGGATAGGCCGTTGACAAATAGTTGTACCTCGTCACAGTTCGCACTAACCCAAAGGTTTTGGATGAACCTCCTGCATACGTGCCAGCTCCCACTGCGTTGGTGGTGCATTATCATTCTTAACCTACACAAGCTGGCCCACTGATATCTTGGGGCGAACCGAACGCCACTTGGTACGTGGCTGCAAACTTCAGAGATATTCGTCCTTCCAACGTAACCATAGCTTGACGCAGTGAAAGTTCATGTTTAGCCAAAGGTCCAAACGATTCCGTGGAACGTGCTACGACCGATCTACGGTTCAGGAATTAGGTTGAGCGGTCGACTAACCAAAAAGTGACCAGGGGTCAGTGCCTCGCAGCTATCTGGTTTACTAGACAGAGAACACAATGGTCGACTGTTGAGGCAAGTCTCAATCTGGCACAGTTACACAGTTACAGCATAGAGGTAACTCTAAGACCACTGGGTCCCGAAGAAAATCATTATTATTTTTGGCTCACTCAGTACCAGAACAACGGTCCCAAGTAAAGAGCCTGAATTTATAAAGAGGCGACATCTTATCCATTTGACAGGTCTTCTGCTCGATTGGAATGACTTTTCCTATGACTTTGACAGACAATCGATTGTTCCAATTTTGACATGTCGTCTCTTTATAAATTTAGCCTCTTTAGTCCCAGCTATTTCACTCACCCCTGCATGTTCTGCATGAATCCACACACCCCTGATGTTATCTGTCAAACTTTCATAGCGAATTAAAACAAACATAGTGTAGTAATAGAATTTCAACTAGAATAGGGTACGTTAATCGTTTGCTTGGGACCAATAGGCTACTAAAGTGGTGAGCCAATTTAAAATCGTTAGTTTCGTATTGATTGTTGGTTACAGCTTCAGCTCCTAGCTCTGCTACCAAATAAAACTTCACACTCTTGACGGCCGCCTCCCATATCCCTCCCATGTGGGGTGCCAATGGTGGGTTGAACACCCACTTGATTCCGAAGTTCGAAAGATACCGCTCAGCTGGGTTTAGACAGGGCAAGTCAATTGATCAAGTCAGTTGAATTCAACTGACTTGAACACGAATTGAACGTGTAAACCATGCCATTCAACTGACTTGATCAACTCACTTGAATTGAAAAAAGTTGAACCAGGCTCAACTTTTCAAGCCAATTGAATTCAACTGAGTTGATCATTTGACTTGCCTACCCGAAAAAAAAATTACAGTGAAATTTTCAGTGGAAACAATGCTCTAACATTAATATTTATTGTCGACAATAAAAATGATTGTTATAATGTTGTACTCTTCCGAAAACGGCAAAACTGCTACCTAGCTGTACAATGAATGTACATAATAAAATGTTGTTACAATGATTTTTATCGTATTTTTCATTTATTTTATTGTTAACATGATTCGATCATGAACAATAATGAACAACTCTATTACAATAAAAATTGGTGTTACATTAAATATTGGTGTATTTTCATTGTGGTTTACTTCACGAACAATAAAAATAAATCTGATTGAAGCATGCAGACTATGAGAGGGTCAGCAACACTGCCAATGTAATCAAGATAGGCGCTGCTCGTATGGCTCTGGCTTTGACAGTTCGTTTGGCTCAAAACCAGGCAGTCCGCGTCCGCTCATATCTTATCCTAGACCCTCTCTAAAGCTTAATGGAGATCTTTTCCGTGCAGTCAATAATCATACAATAATAATAAAAAATTCCACCACTTGAAGATGTCAGGAAGG
Source organism: Ochlerotatus camptorhynchus (assembly GCF_037179485.1). Classification (NCBI taxonomy): domain Eukaryota; kingdom Metazoa; phylum Arthropoda; class Insecta; order Diptera; family Culicidae; genus Ochlerotatus; species Ochlerotatus camptorhynchus. Next base: position 3,188,699 of record NW_027040682.1, on the reverse strand, counting down.
AACTCTCAGGTGGAAGCATATTTCATGGGCGATTCTCTCCAGTCGAATGCACTAACTTTATCAACGACGCTCAACCACCAAGGAGACGTGACCTAGGGATATCGTGCGCAGGGGAGTTGGCCTGCATTTCTCACAAGTTCCGGATCGAATCTCGATCCATAACCAGTAAAAAAAGGACCACCCGTAACAGACATACCACCCCCTTCCCTTCCCGGGGCAATGTTTTATTTTCTCGATTTATTTTTAAAGTCGATAAAGTAGATCTGTCAAGCCAACACATACACTCTAAAGTACACTGTTATTTTTATTAATCAATAAATTCGCCAACCAACAGTAAAATAACAATAATATATAATGTTATTGAAAAAAAATTATATTGGAAAATCACGAAAATTTCATTGTTAAGATACTTAACAACCCCCCTTTTTTATTGTAAATTTTCCATTTACCATGAAATTTATTGTTTTGTACAACATAAATCAAGGTAAATTTATTGTAGACGTAACAATATAAATCATTGTTAAGACAATAATTTTCGTCTTATTGTTACATTGTTTTTTAATGTATTTTTGTTGTTATTTTTTTTCGGGTAGTCTAAACTCAGCAGTATAACTATGCGATAGAATTTGTTCTCAGCTAAAACCGAGGTGGTAGAAGGAAAAGAGCAAATTGTTGGCAAGCTACTTCACGAAGTAAAGCCGAAGATGATACACGTGTGTTAATGGGTTTTTTTTTGTTATGTCTTTTCTCGATTCAGATCAAGCTATGTCCTCATCCATGTATATTGCAACAAAGCAGGCAAGCAATATATCATTATCCTTCTACCGCTCAGAGCGAGTTTGTCATAGTAGTTGTAGCAAACGTTTTGTCTGTATCGTTGGTTGCTTTACGTGTTTGGATTCGCTGCTCATCGCTTTATTGTGTATTCAGATTTGAGCGTGCATTAGCGGAGCGGAGCAAAATTTGCGTTGGCATGAAAGAGACAACCAGTACTTTTCTCCCTTTCGTACCTACGCAAAATCTCGCCCCGCACGTGAAATATCGCTCAGGACGGAATCCACCTTTAATCGCAAGGTATCCCGAATAGAAATTTACATTAGCCCACAAGCAGAAATAAGCGCGAGTCTTTGACAACTCAACATCATTTGTTTGTAAACAAAGGTGCATCCTATATCTACACCCAAAAATATTTCGGTGTACGGCAGTGTAGCACCGGTGTAGCTACACCGCAAAAACGAAAACGACAATAGAAAATCAAAACAAACATTGTGTAGTACTAGAATTTCGACTAGAATGGGGTACATTAATCGATTTGCTTGGGACCAATAGGCTAGTCAAGTAGTGTGCCAATTTAAAATCGATAGTTTCGTATTGATTGTTGATACTATGGCCCTCGCCATGGCCATTCTCAGCGCAGTCGGTAAAGGCGCAGCTACGAAGCAAGAACATGCTGCAGGTGGCTGGGATTGATTTTCAGTCCGGTTTAGGAATTTTTCGGGTTGGAAAATTTCTCGACCTTCCTGGACATAGAGCATGATTATATCAACCGGTGAAAACTAACGATTTTAAATTGGATCACTAGTTGAATAGCCTATTGGTCCCAAGCAAATCAATCAGCGTACCCCATTTTAGTCGAAATTCTCGTACTACACTATGTTTGTTTTGATTTTCTATGAAAGTTTGACAGATAAAATGAGGGGTTCGTGGATTTTCCTATATTTCGAAGGGTGCATCGATTAGCTTGGGACCGAAGATAGTACCAGAGCTGAGTCAAAAAGTTGAGCACGTTTCTTCGTGACCATCTGCACTAATAAAATTCCACACATTTTTATTGACGAATTTCCATGTCAAATTCCACATGAATTTCATGTGACCACACATAAACAGAATCCACCCTGAAGCACACATGAAATTTATGAGTCAAATAAATAGTATGTGTGGTTACACATGGCTTTTATGTGTACACATATTAAGTATGTGTCCGACACATAGATATCATTTGTTGATCACATTGCAAAAATTCAAGTGTGAGACACATAAAAACAATCTTTAAAATGTTATTAGTGTGGTCTTAGAGTTACCTCTATGATTATACCATAGAGGTAACTCTAAGACTAGTAGGTCCCGAAGAAACGTGCTCAACTTTTTGGCTCTGATGATATTAAAACTGGTCAAAAGATTTCTGAAATTTCTTAAAATTCTCTAGGCTGCTCTGAACTTCTCAGTATTTTTTATAAGATCTCGCAATTTTACTGAAATTAATTGAATGGCCTGAAATTAATTGAATAAACTTTACAAACGCTCACGGAACTAATTTTACCTGAATTTATCTGGACATCCCTGAAGTGTTCTATGCTTATCTGAAGTTCTCTAAATTTCTTTAATTTTTCGGAAAATTTTCCCTTAATTTCCTCACGCTTCTGAATTTTTCGAATCAATCATAGAATTCTCGGAATAATCAATAATTCTACGGAACTCCTTGTAAGTCGCTGCTAATTACATTTAGTTAATTTGATTGTTCTGAAGATATTTGATCGTGCTCGGACTTCGCTGAATATCATGAAACTATCTAAAAATATTTAAATTTCCTAGAACTTCTTCTTCTTCTTCGCATTTCAAGCTTATTGCATATCGCATATTAGCTTATTGCGTGCTCTCAACTTAGTGTTCTAGATTCACTTCCACAGTTATTAATTGAGAGCTTTCGATTCCTGTACCATTTTTGCATTGGTATAATCACGGTATAATTGTGTGGCAAGTCCAATCATACTTCTATGCCCAGGGAAGTCGAGAAATTTTCCAATCCGAAAAATTCCTAGACCGAACCGGGAATAGAACCCAGCCACCTCCAGCATGGCCTTGCTTTGTAGCTGCGCCTTTACCGACTGAGCTAAGGGAGGCCCTAGAAGTTCTTTGGAATAATAAGAAAATACTGGTGCTTGCTAAAAGTTGTCGCATTTTTTTAAATTTATGGAACTTCCTTAATATTCTCTAATCAACTTAGCTAAATTTTGACATTTTTAAGTTTAAAGTTTAAGTTAAGTTTAAGTTTACGAATTTCATAGCGCCTCATATCAACTGCAAAAACCCTGTTCCGTATACGTTGCGGAACTAGCAGCCATATTTTACGCAGTAGAGCAAATTGCCTCACTACCATCTGATCACTATTTTATTTTTACTGATAGCCTTAGCTCGTTGGAGACTATTCGATCAATGAGGCCGATGAAGCACTCCTCGTATTTCCTGACCGAAATCCGAGCTAAATTGAGTACTTTATCTAACTGCTCTTATACTATCACCTTAGTTTGGGTCCCATCTCATTGCTCAATTCCGGGTAATGAGAAAGCGGACTCGCTAGCTAAGGTGGATAGCGCCCAAGGCGATATTTTTGAGCGACAAATCGCCTTTGCGGAATTTTTTTCAATAACCCGTCAGCACGTCCTCACCAACTGGCAACAAAAATGGAATGAGAGTGATCTGGGAAGATGGTTACATTCTATTTTCCCACAGGTGTCGAACAAGCCATGGTTCAAAGGATGGGACATGAGCCGTGACTTTATACGTGTCATATCAAGGGTCATGTCCAATCACTACTCGTTAGACTCGCATTTCTTCCGAATCGGGCTCGCAGGCAGCAATTTGTGCGCTTGTGGTAGTGGCTATCACGATATCGACCACGTGCTTTGGTCATGCACCCTACATTGTGTTGCTAGATCCGAGTTATCCGCATCCCTCAGGGCCCGAGGAAAACAACCTATGCGGCCCGTTAGAGACATCTTGGCGAGCCGAGATCTCGAATATTTTAATTTAATTTATGTGTTTTTAAAACGGATCGATCTGAGGATTTAGTAGTTAGTGTCATCTTGTGTTCTCTCAAGTTGCTAGGTCTCCATCGGTGTACCCCCATGTTTGTCTTTTTCTCCAGTATGTCGCTTAGTTCTAGATCAAGAGCACATTGCTCTAAAAAACCTTGTGTTCTCAATCCCTACCCTGCCACCCGTTTGTTACAATTTGTTACCCCTAACCTCGAGAAAGCCGCGAGTAATCGGCCCCCGCTTTACTAACGTTAGTTTTAAGTAATTTTGTACCCAAACGATGAATATCGGCTCCGCAAAGCTACGGCAAATGAGCCTGGAAAAATAAACACATTAAAAAAAAAGTTTAAGTTTTGGTATTCTCGGAGCTGAAACTCTCTTGTCAAGCACTTTGTCAAGCAGTTTTGGCGGAACATTCTACCAGCAATTTCTCAAAACTGGACCAACAAATTACTATTTTTTAATGAAACGTTCAAATCTTAGCTACTTTTCTCGTGGATGTGGATGATAAAATCTCAAAATATTGTTTTATTTCGAAGTTCATTTTAACTGCTCGAATAAAGTGATTAGTCATTTTAACTGCTCGAATGAAGTGATTAATTCTATTGAAGATCTCGGTTTTGCTTTGAAATAAATGGAATCCTCGTAAACACCTTTAAACTTGTCTAACATTTTTTTTGGACTTCTGCGAAGTTCCTGAAATATTTCCGAAGTTCTCATAAATTCTCTGAAGGTCTCTGTATACTTCCCTGAATTGTTTGGAACATCATTAAATTTCATCAAAGCACATCATGGAACTATCCTGAATTTTTCTAAACTCACACTTATAGATCTTAAAACTGCTCCAAAAGTTTGTAGTACAGTTACGGAAACTGCCCTTGAGATCCATGAAATTTTGCCAAAAATCTCTGGATCTAGCTTTTCAGAGGTACTTAGAACTTCTTAAAACTTTCCACAATTTTTCTCAAGTTCTCTTGACCGCGGTGAAGTTCTAGGAACTTCTTAAAAGTTCAAATTGTTCAAAAATTAGAACAAAATTTAGTCATCGATTGGATTATCATATCCACGCAGAATGATAGATCTTGAAATAAATTCACGCCAAAAAAGTTTTTCTTCTTCTTTTTTCTTTACTATAGAGATTTTAAGCCATATGGCTAGTTCATCTCTTCCACGCTAAAAAAGTTGAAAATAGTGACTAATTACAAGAAAGAGTAAAAACCCTGTTTTGGATGATGAGATTAGGTCCCCTCCAAACGCGAAGCGGAAGGTTTCCGCCAATAGTATTGAAAGTTTTTGAAACTAAACACTGACCCAGAGCATACATTTTACCTTTTGCAGCTGGAACTATTAGCGCAGGTGCTGTGCATCGTCATAATGGTGCTTCTGAACGCTTGTGTCTGGCGATTCTTCGTCAAAGCCCTTCACACCAACGGTGGCACGCTGGTGGCGTCCTTGGTCAGTGCAGCTACGAACTACACCGTTTCGGTAAGTCACACTCATTTTCTAATAATTTCGTAATGCGTTTCAACGTTGACTTGTTGCAAAAAGGCACTCCTCGGGTGGCTAATATTCAATGAGAAAACTTCCTGCCTTTGGTGGATCGGAACGGCTCTGGTTCTGGGCGGTCTTTTGCTCATAGTGAGCGACGATGAAAGCGCAGCTCCGGACAAGGTGAAAAAGAAAGAATAAAACGCTGGTTGATAAAAAATAATCATATCAAAAATATATTCTTCGAAAGCCAAACTTTCTTTACAACCTAATGCAATAGCAATTTCACATGTTTTCTGAAAGTCTGCAACCAAATCACACAGATTGTAATAGGTAATTGGAGCATAATAAATAGCTGCTCATAGCGTGCTCCGGAGGGCAGTTTTCGTTCGGCTGATGGTGGCCGCAATGGGATTGATGATAACGTACAACGTAACGGCAATGATTCCGATCAGTAGTGCCAGTCGAACCTGTGCGTTGTTATCCTCCTGGAACCAGGCGGAGTATACTCCGAGGGCAATGGTTGCCGATGCTAAAATGTAGGTCACCGTTCCGGCAATTGCGTGCAGGATTTTGGAATAGATCGGTCGCATAAGGTGGCGCAGCTGGAAGCCATATTTGGCGAAAATACCTCCGCCGATAGACGTCAGCGTGAGGATGACCGTTGTGAAACCGAAAAGAGCGTGAGTCGTTTGCAAGTGTGCCTTTCCCATGCGTACTTTGTTGAGGAAGATGCACACGGAGGCGATCGATATGAGAATGCCCGCCAGTGCCTGCAGAACCCAGTGGATGAAGATTCGAGTTTTCTGGTGCTGTTTGTACGTCAGCAGATTCGCTCCGGACAGTGTAAGTACGGCCTGTGACATCAAGATGAAGTACTGTGAATGGGAAAGAAAACTCTTATAGCGATAAGAAGAACCAATTGACATTAAAGGTACCAGAAAAATCGGAAGAATTACAGTAATGACCCAATTTTGTCAGCCGTTCCGCGCATCGGACTTTTATTTTCTAATAACCGTGTTTCCAAATCTTTCTCTTTCGTAGAACATAAGAAAAGATTTTCAAAAGGGGGCTGACAACAACGGACCATTATTGTATTATAACTCATGTTTAAAAGAAGGAAAATTCTCCTAGTTATTAAATTCATATTTCGCATTCATCATTGCAAGTCAGAGGCTCACAAGTTTACCAAATTTCGGAATGTACAGGATAACACGAAGGAACTGCTCAAGTTAAAAAAAAAGTAAATACTCCTGGAACTTGGTATTAAATTCAGATTTCATATTCATCTTTCCAATCCAGAAACTCACAAGTTTTTTAAACACAGAATTTCTACAGGAAAATTATAAAAAAAAACTGCTCATGTTTAAAAGCAGAAAAGTTCTCCTAGATCATCAATAAGAACAAAATAAGAATCATTCAGTCATCTAATGGCCTTATGGACCTCCGTGAAATGTTGTACAACCCCACTCAGGCTAAACAAAACCCCCCAACGCACACACTCACTACATACAGCAGATGTTCCGCTCATACTCACCCCGATGCTCATCAAAGTCGGATGCCACGAAAACAGCACGGTAGCTTTGTAGAAGCAATGGTAAGTGATAAAACCGGCTATGGCAAACATTAGAAAGTTGGCCAACAAGTTCACCAGAAGCAGCTTCTTGCTCAACATTCTGACCGTGGATTGGTGTGCCGCCGCCGTTGTCGTTGTTATCTTGCCCTGCACCTGTTGCTTGTCCATATGTTGTGTCGAGTCTCTCCGAGCACCGTCACCGAAACCATCTGCTGCCGAAATGATTTCATCCGCTTCTACCTCATCCATCGCCGGCTCACTGATATGGTCACTATCACTCGTGCCGTTGTTGCGATAAGAAGGCTTTTTATTCTCACTGACTTGATCTGGGCCCTGTCCGAGCGGAGGAGGAGCAGTAGTTGAAGAATGATTGCGATCGCGACGACGATCGCCACTTTCTGTCGAATCAGCTGTGCGTGTGTTGGAGAGGAGAAACGGTGAAAACGTAAACAAAAATGACATCAAAGTTGACGTTTGTTTCGTATATCGATCAAACCGAAAGCAGGGTTGCATTTGATGTGATCGATGTGAATTTCAAATTCACATATCGAAGATCACAAACGAATTAAATGATTAATCCAAGGATTAATCACATCATAAAAATTGTTAAACAGGGATGCAATAAAACATACTGGAATTATTATCCAAAATCCTGATGTAAGGCACTATGGAATCACTTTCGTTTTCTTCGTTCTGCATCGCAGTAATTGTTGTCGCTTCTTGAGGTGAGATGAAACTGAATTCAACTATTTCATACACTTATGCCACCAAGTGTAATAATAGCTCCTGTCGTTCATTCTCGTTATCTAGGTACTGCTTTTCGTGCGTTTGTATTATCAATTAAAGTTCAAGTATGCTTGAAACAACTCTTGAGAACTCGGTGTGGTGACGACCAAACGGTAAATATTTAATTGTTTATTTAAATAGTGATATTCATCTTAGGTGTAATTGGAGTCCGATGGATGCAATGCCTTTAACGAATTTTTCTTCAATACTCGTCAGCAACAGGCAACAGGCATGGAATAGTAATGGTTTGGGAAGATAGCTCGGAAGATAGTTACATTCTATTCCTCACCGGTGTCGTACAAACTGTGGGTTCAATGGGTTGAACATGTGCCACGACTTTATATGCGTTATGTCCAGGCTCACGTACATACAATACGTTATGGCCGTTATGACTTATAATTCTGTAGTCTGAACAAGGCTTTATGTGAGGCATTATGCTATGTTCGCACTACAGACTTATGACATGTTACAAGGCTTTCTTGATAATTTTTTTGTCCCGAAGAAACGTGCTCAACTTTTTGGCTCAGCTCTGGTACTCTTTTCGGTAACATAATTATGTTATATTATTATTGTCGTTACAGCTGAAAACTGAAAAAAATGGTGGGGTTGTGTACAAGACACGATCGCATGGTTGACGTAGACTACACACTTATAGCGAATTCGTTTATTATTCAGTTCCAACCTGGATCGGGTATCAGGATTGGGTCTGCTTGTTTTCTGACAAACGTCAGTTTGCTCGTTTGTTTTTAAAACCTAGCTCAGGTTGAGGTTCGCACTGACAAAAAGTTCGGTTTCGCACTGGGTTGGAACTGGTTCCAACCCCGATAATAAACGAATTCGCTATTAGAAAATAATACCGAACTCGGTTTAATTTTCTACCGAACCTCTTCGGTTACCAACAAAAAACCGAATAAATTGTTTAAAAACATTTTTTTCAGGCGTATTTATCGAATCAGACCCGAATTTCGGTAAAATAGTATACATTTGATAGATCGAAATGAAGACTGAACCGAAAAGTACGGTAAAGTATCGACATTTATGAATTAGGTACGTGAAAACTAAGAAACTCGGTAAACTGAACCGAATATTCGCTAAAACGCGTTAAACGTCAAACGCTCAAACGTCAAACGTTCTACTTGCGCTCAAGTTCACGACGGAAATTTTAACCGAAAACTCGGTTCTCGAAGCTGAGTCTAAAACTAGTCAGCCATTTGTTCTCGCGTGTGCTCGTTTTGACTGTACTTTTCCACGTTGTAACTCGCGTTACGAAAGTTTTTATTCGCTGAAACGGCACATTGTGGAAAAGCATCCGGGAAACTTTCGAAGTTCTACCATAGAGGTAACTCTAAGACCACTGGGTCCCGAAGAAAATCATTATTATTTTTGGCTCACTCAGTACCAGAACAACGGTCCCAAGCAGTCCCAAGCTATTTCACTCACCCCTGCATGTTCTGCATGAATCCACACACCCCTGATGTTATCTGTCAAACTTTCATAGCGAATCAAAACAAACATAGTGCAGTAATAGAATTTCAACTAGAATAGGGTACGTTAATCGTTTGCTTGGGACCAATAGGCTACTAAAGTGGTGAGCCAATTTAAAATCGTTAGTTTCGTATTGATTGTTGGTTCTACCGTGGAAGAAATGTTTGATGATTGTCCTGTGGCAGAACAAGCAACATATGCTGATTTACAGAACAGTCCTAAACTGGAATCAAGTATAGATTTAGAAGAGTTAATAAAAATAATAAATCAGTGCCAACATTTCAAAGGGGCGTAATTGCATTTGTAAACAATGACTTTCGTCTTCGATTTCTCGCAAATGAAAGCTCACTCATGAAAATGAATGACACCAGCAGGTAGAGGAATGTTTCCTGTACCAGCTAGCATTAGTAATTTGGAGGGGTTGGCTTTTATTTGCGAGAAATCGACTAATAAAGCCATTGTTTACAAAAGCAATTACGCCCCTTTGAAATGTTGACACTGAAATATTAGCATCTGCCGCATTACAAATTTATGTCGTTTTCGTTTTTACGGTGTAGCACCGGTGTAGTGTAAGCAGGAATAAACGCGAGTCTTTGACAGCTCAACAAAATTTGTTTGTAAACAAAGATGCATCCTATATCTACACCCTAAATTATTTCGGTGTACGGAAGTGTAGCACCGTTGTAGCTACACCGCAAAAACGAAAACGATATTAGTATTTTTTTTATTTAATCAATAGATTAAAGATGTACCGAGAATTAAATGGAGGGATTTCAAACTAAAATGTTCTGATCGCGATATATTGACGATCAATACCGAATTTCCAATTTCCGCCTAAATTTCCAATTCGTTTTGTGTATAGTCGCTATATTCATAGTCTGGCGGATAGAATTACGATCTATCAAAAAGCGGAACCAATTCAATATATTGTAGACCAACAATTGAAAAGGTCCTATCAGACTCATTATTTCTATATAACGATGCTCGGCATGAGACTGAGGTAACTAATAATAACAATGACCATACTTTATCAACCGACGTATTTCCGACAATTTCTTCACACAGACAGAATGCGACTGAAATTTTGATTTATTGTCAAAATTTCAATCGCATGAAAAGCCCAGCTAAAATGAAGGAAATTTATCAACATTTATTATGCTCATCCTTTTCGGTCATTCTGGCAACTGAAACAAGCTGGGACGAAAGCGTAAAAAGTGAAGAAATCTTTGGAAATGCCTTTAATGTATTCAGAGACGACAGAAATTTTCATGCAACACAGAAGAAGTCAGGTGGTGGAGTTCTTATAGCTCTTTCGGCCAATTTTAACTCAGAAATTATCTTTACACCAAAATTTACAGAATTTGAGCATATTTGGGTGAAATCACACATAGCCGGTGAAACGCACGTGTTCGCCTCAGTGTATTTTCCACCAGACCATGCTCATAAAAGCACTTATGAAGCCTTCTTCCAAAGTGCTGAACAAATTCTATCTGAGCTTCCTCCTGAGGTTAAAGTTCACATCTATGGAGACTTTAATCAACGCCATGCTGACTTCATTCTGGACTCTGAAAATGAATGTATCTTACTCCCAGTCGTTGGGGATAATGAAACATTGCAGTTCATTTTTGACAAAACTGCTAATTTAGGACTGAACCAAATTAACCACATCAAAAACCAACAAAATTGCTATTTGGACTTTTTACTAACGAATATTTATGAAGATTTCTGTGTGACCGAATCATTAAATCCACTGTGGAAAAATGAAGCGTTTCACACAGCAATCGAATATTCTTTATTTATGCATGAAAACCAAAGACCCAACGACTGCGAATACGAAGAAGTCTTTGAATACAAATTAGCAGACTACGAAAAAATAAAATTTAAATTAAACAGTGTCAATTGGCAATTAATTTTAAGGAATGTAGGAAATGTCGAAATTGGTATAGACGTGTTCTACAAAATTTTAACAGAAATAATTTCGGAAGAAATACCTTTGAAGAAAAAAAGACGTAACAGAAACACACAAAATCCAGTCTGGTTTAACAGACAAATAAAAAACTTGAAAAATCGGAAGCAAAAAGCACATAAAATTTATAAAAAACACAATAGTAGTAATAATTTATTAATTTATTTGGATCTATGCGATCAACTGAATTTAGCTATCAGTACTGCATTTGAAGAATATAATGCAAAAACTGAACGTGAAATAAAGTCCTGTCCGAAGAACTTCTTTAATTACGTAAAAACGAAATTAAAATCTGACAATTTTCCTTCAATAATGCATCTAGACGAAAATGTCGGTGATAGTTCGGAAAAAAACTGTAATCTATTCGCAAAATTTTTTCAAGAAATTTATACATTTTCTGAAGAAGATCGTGACCGCGATTATTTTGCATTTTATCCAGAATTTTCAAGGGACATTGGCCTCAATCAACTTCAAGTGCAGGACATTTTGCAGGCTTTAAAAAATTTAGATGCCTCAAAAGGTCCTGGACCTGACGGAATTCCTCCAGTATTTATTAAATGTCTAGCAATGGAACTCACTGCTCCATTGTTTTGGCTTTTTAATATGTCCCTGGAATCCGGAACCTTCCCCAAATCAAAAATAGAATTACTGACATGCAACACGGCTTTTTCAAGGGTCGTTCGACCTCGACCAACTTACTTGAATTTATAGACTATTCATTGAATGCAATGGATAATGGAAACCACGTAGAAGCTCTCTATACAGACTTTAGCAAGGCATTTGACCGCATTGACATACCAATGTTACTCTTTAAACTGCAAAAAATTGGAATTAAGTCAGGGCTCCTGAAATGGCTTGAATCATATTTAACTAACCGCCAACAAATAATTAAATTCAACGGAAAGAAATCGAGCCCAATTCAAGTCACTTCAGGCGTCCCCCAAGGCTCTCATTTGGGACCTCTTCTTTTTATTCTATACGTAAACGACATATCTTACATTCTCAAAAAACTTAAATTGCTTATTTATGCCGACGACATGAAGCTCTTTTTGGAAATAAGAAATGAAGAAGACATCAATATATTCCGGAATGAAATACACATATTCTACATATGGTGCAACAAAAGTCTACTAGAATTGAATGTAAAAAAATGTAACTTAATATCATTTAGTAGAAAAAGAACAACTTCAAACATTTCAATTGCATTAGGAAATCAAACTGTAGACAAATGTGAAAGAGTTAGGGATTTAGGAATTATCTTAGACTCTAAGCTAACTTTCATAGACCATTACAATACAATTATTCACAGGGCAAATAACATGCTAGGCTTTATCAAGCGCTTTTGCTATAACTTTCAGGACCCTTACACAATTAAAACACTATATATTGCCTATGTGAGGTCAATACTGGAATATTGCAGCATTGTATCAACAATCAATACGAAACTAACGATTTTAAATTGGCTCACCACTTTAGTAGCCTATTGGTCCCAAGCAAACGATTAACGTACCCTATTCTAGTTGAAATTCTATTACTACACTATGTTTGTTTTGATTCGCTATGAAAGTTTGACAGATAACATCAGGGGTGTGTGGATTCATGCAGAACATGCAGGGGTGAGTGAAATAGCTTGGAACTGCTTGGGACCGTTGTTCTGGTACTGAGTGAGCCAAAAATAATAATGATTTTCTTCGGGACCCAGTGGTCTTAGAGTTACCTCTATGATTGTATGGTCTCCATTTTCAATCACGCACGAAGAAAGATTAGAATCAGTACAAACACAATTTCTATTATACGCTATTCGTAAATTAGGTTGGACTTCATTTCCTCTTCCATCATATGAAGCACGCTGCATGCTTATAAACATACAAACATTAAAAGAGCGTCGTGAATATGCAATGGTTTCATTTGTAAATGATATCGTTTCGCAGCGAATTGACTCAACAGAACTTTCCATGCACCCACTCGGCAACTCCGAAATCGAAATTTATTTACCATAAAACATCATCGCACAAATTATGCAAAATATGGGCCATTAAACCGCATGATGGCCTCTTACAATAAACACTGCGAAACCATTGACTTTACAATGTCTCGGCATAAATTAAAGCAATATTTTTATTCCATAAGAAATAACAACTCATAAAAGAAAAGACAAGAAAGCTGACACTACTTTTTTTTATATAAATATATATTTAAGAAAACAAAACTGTATTAGTTGTACTAGTCTACGTTGGTTGACGAAATAAATAAATAAATAAATAAATAAACTTTTATAAACAAAACGTCGATTATTCTTTCCTCGTCAATCGAACGCAAATTACCGGCATCATCGGATAGGGGAATCTTTCCCCAACCCAAAGATAGTGTTAGTTTGCGTAGGCGAGCAATAGCTGATGTGCTCTTTTCTGTTGTTGGTCGTGATTTGCTCGATTGGTTCCGCTCTTTGACAGCTCAATTGGTTCCCGAAATCCTATCCGCCAGACTATGAATATAGCGACTATAGTTTTGTGTGGCGTGTGTGAATTTCCACCTGGTTCAAAGGGGAATCCCCCAACGCTGTAGCTTGCAGCTAAATTATTACTTACCTTATGGGGGTGACCTCGGCGTAGTGGTTAGCATCCATACCTCTCACGCCAAAGTCACGAGTTCAAATCTCACCCCCGGACAAGTCACGAATAACCCAAGAGCGTTAAAGTGACTATAATAATAATAATAAAAAAAATATTACTTACCTCGTCTCGCTATTACGATATTTCATTTTTTGCGGACATTTGCTTAGCATTTTCCATGACTACTCTTCATGAAATTCAACTTTGCAGACATCCCGTCTCGTTGTCGGCATTTCAAAAGCGGACATCCCGTCTCGCTGCCGGTATTTCAAAGGCGGACATCCCGTCTCGCTGTCATCTTTTCGGTAGCCTAGGGCTACTTTATGCTCTTTGAGAGCATGCCGTCTTACTCTACAACGAAGCCTTGGTGGCACGTTACCTCAAACTACTTGTCTCACATACGTTTTCCTGGGGGATTCCCTTTTTTTCTAACTAGTTTTCGACCCGACAAGTAGGCTTACTCAGATCGGGATTTTCCGCTGCCGCTGCCGTTCCGCTTTCGCTGTCATTGCTCTTGGGCCTTCACACTAGTGAATCAATCTTCGAAAAATCTTCTTTCATTTCTCGCATCTACTTGCATCGCGCATCATCTTTTGCAGGAAATCTTCAGAATCGTCATCAATCTTCTTTCTATCTACTCAGCGTGCGCGCAGCTAGCCACAGCAAAACACAATCTTTTCTGTATCGTAGATAGAGTCGTCCCCCTCGGTTCCGTATATATTTCTACCGAATCATTAATACAGCTCATTTCACACTTTCTTAAGCTCATGACTGTATACCGCACAATGTGTGCTGCTGATTTTTTACTGTTGCCCAATGATTAGGAAACTTTCATAAATAATGTAGTAGTTGAGGGAGGAGAGGGGTTTCAGAAGTTGGGACCGGCCATGTATTAGTTGTATTGCAAAACACGCTCCGAGGGGAAGGGGGTTAATTGGTAAAAAAAATATACGTAATTTATGGATGGCCCTAATTTTACTTCCAATGCAATATGGACAATGGGCGAGTTAAATTTAACTCGTGGTTAAAAGTGACAGATGAGTTATCGAATAACGAGCGTGGTTATTTCGGACCGACTAGAAGTTGAATTTTGGTAACTGTGGCTGAGTTCTGTTTGAAAACTGATCAATTTCCGGCACTTTCGAACATTGAAAATAACTTTCGAAATGTCACGCTTAACCACGAGTTAAATTTAACTCGGCAATTGGTACACAGCCCAAGAAGTATTTCTCGGTTACTTTTTCGAAGGGACGTATCAGCTTTTGTAAACAACGCATTTGATCGTCGATTTGGCGTAACTGGTAGCTCACCCACGCATGCTAACACTACCATCAGATAGAGGAAATTTTCCCATACCTGATATAGTGATGTTAGTATGTGGAGCGAGCTATCAGTTATGCCAAATCGACGATAAAATGCGTTATTTACAAAAGCTGATATGTCCTTTCGAAAAAGTAATCGAGATTTGTAGTTATCATTCAGGCAAGGAGCGCTTGCGCCATCGAGGCGACGCCGCTACCAGCAGCCAGTGATCTCGACGGAAACGACGCGCTAAGGCTGTGAACCATTTGCCGAGTTAAATTTAACTCGTGGTTAAAAGTGACATTTCGAAAGTTATTTTCTATGTTCGAAAATCCCCGTGCTGTCGATCGACCGGTTTTCGAGCCACGGTTGTCAAAATTTAACTTCTTGTCTGTCAGAAATAACCATGCTCGGATAGCAGGGTTAATCGATAACTTTTCATCTGTCAAATTTTAACCAAAAGTTAAAATAATCCACCAAATGGTTCAGAGCCTAAGTTCGAGGTGCAAAACTCAAACGCTGCCCGCTTGACAGGAACCGCCTTCATACTGCTGCTACTGCTACTGCTGCTGCTGCTTACCCGCCGTCCGAAGCGAAAATGAGTTGAGGCAGTAGTTTTAAAATTTACGTTTATTTTCTGGTTTTTTATGTTTCAACATTTGGTTTAACGCGCCGGTGGTGTAGTGGTAAGCGTGCTTGCCTCTTACCCGAAAGGGATGGGGTTCAATGACAGTCGGCACCGCCGGGATTTTCTGAGGCATAAAATCGCTGATCACGCCTTTCTTCGTTCGGAAGGGAAGTAAAGCCGTTGGTCCTCGGTCCCATGAGTTGATGGGTCGATAGGTAGGGTTAAGGTGTGGGAGCTGCCTTCCTGGCACGTCGGTAGCATTGGTGCTCAGCACGGAAAACAAGATCGACGGAAAAAAACAAACCAAAGGAAAAAAAAAAACATTTGGTTTAACATTTCAATTGGTTAACCTTTGGCTCTTCATCTTTGTTTTAGTTAATTGGTTATTCTAATGTGATGATTGCGCTTAGCACTAATTTACAGGATACCCTTTATGGGATTGTTTTGGTTTGAATTTAAAAATTTGATAACCTACCTACTTGAGTATATGAACCTACCTTAACCTACCCTACTTAAACTAGGTTGCCAAATCACGAATGATCTGGTGGTTTGATCGCAGAAAGGCGACTCTGAACCTTTCCAGCGTGGAAGTCTTTCGCTCCTCGAGTGTTTTAAGACCGGCCAGGTGGAACTCAGAATTACGAGTTCGTGGTAGACTGTTAAGGATCATTTTGAGGATCTTGTTTTGGATCCTCTGAGGCACTTAGCACAACTCTCCCAGATACCATATTCAATAGCCAGCAGAATGATCTGCTTTGGACAGCAAGCTTGTTTTTGAGGGACAGGATGGACTTCCTGTTTATCAGAGGGTAGAGCGAGCTGATCAAGATGTTACACTTGGTGGATGTCTTGTTCACATGGGATCGGAATAGCAATTTGCTATCGAAGGTGAGACCAAGGTAGACTACTTCACTCGACCATGGTTTGTGTTTTAGCTGCATTGTTACAAATCTTCCAGCTCTTAAAATAGTCGGACAGAACATCCAGGCCTGATTGTAGATTACTCGCCAGAGCACGGATCACTCGACCCTTATAGATGATGCAGGTGTCATCTGCGAACATTGACAGGATACCATCACCCGGCAGGGGAGGAACGTCTGACGTGAAAATGTTGAATAGGATAGGCCCAAGAAGGCTACCCTGAGGGACCCCTGCATCAACGTTGAACGAATTAGAGGGGACATTGTTCAAGTAGACCTGGAATGATCTGCCCGACAAGTAGTTTTTGATGATCTTCACGAGGTAGATCGGAAAGTTGTATCGATGCAGCTTGTACACTAGGCCATCATGCCAGACATTGTCGAACGCCTTCTCGACGTCCAACAATGCCATGGCAGATGTATTGGAAACGGACTTATTCCGCTTGATGATATTAGTAACCCATGCCAGTTAGTGGATGGTAGAGCGGCCTTTCCTAAACCTGAATTGCTCTTTGAGAAAGATTTTATTATCATTTGAAAACACCAGCAGACGGCTGAGTATCAACTTTTCGAATAGCTTCGAGATGGAGGACAAGAGGCTGATGGGGCGATAGCTTTTGGCACTGGTAGGATCTTTGCCAGGCTTGTGTATTGGAATCACTTTGGCTAACTTCCAGCATGCAGCGAAGTAGCCAAGCTCCAAACATTTGTTGAAGATAAGGGTAAAACCAACAATCAATACGAAACTAACGATTTTAAATTGGCTCACTACTTGACTAGCCTATTGGTCCCAAGCAAATCCATTAACGCACCCCATTCTAGTCGAAATTCCAGTACTACACTATGTTTGTTTTGATTCGCTATGAAAGTTTGACAGATAAAATGAGGGGTTCGTGGATTTTCCTATGTTTCGAGGGGTGCATCGATTAGCTTGGGACCGAAGATAGTACCAGAGCTGAGCCAAAAAGTTGAGTCTCTATGGTAAAACGCTGTACAGACTGGAGAGTTATAACATGTTATAACGGTTGTCAAATAATTGCAACACAGAAACCACCATCAAGATAGCGCTATAACATGTTATAACTCTGTAGTCTGAACGTACTATAAGATGGTTGAAGAAGTCTATACTCAAGTTTTTTCAACTCGAGGTTGACTACACCATCCATACCCGCAGCCTTCATATTTTTAGTGCTTCGAATAGCTGCTATCACCTCATCAGCCGATATTCTACTATCATCATGCACTACTACGGGGGTGTCAGCGACTCTAGACATTGCCTCCAGTACGGCTCATGGTTATGAGTTGAGGCACATTAGCAGCGCTGTTTTATAACTTTTCAGATTCAAGCAGCACGATGTGCAACCAAATGGTACTCGATTATCACGACTGGGTTTTGGAGAACGCTTATTTCATGAAAACAGTGATAAAATTATCACTTTTTATTTGTACATTTTTAAAACAGTTTTTTTTTTTATGAAAAATTGGAAATACGTTTATTGTTACAGCTTACGAGAGTTATTTCCTATCGATTGTTGTATTTGCATTTTAATTTCATCTATAAATGACAATGTCATAAGCGTTCAAAACCTTACACCTTTTAGTGACGGTCGCAACCTTCCCGTAAGACGTAGTCTACGTAAAAAAAAACACTAGCGAAAATCACTGTTATGCCTTGTTCAGACTATAGAGTGATAACATGTTATAGCGCTAGCTTGAAGGTGGTTTCTGTGTTTCAATTATTTGACAACCGTTATATCATGTTATAACGGTTTTTAAAAAATTCTTAAACAGAAACCACCATCAATATAGCGCTATAACATGTTATAATTCTGTAGTCTGAACGTACTATTACCAACCGGTGGTAACTAACGATTTTAAATTGGCTCACTACTTGACTAGCCTATTGGTCCCAAGTACATCTATAAGCGGACCCCATTCTAGTCGAAATTCTAGTACTACACTATGTTTGTTTTGATTCGCTTTGAAAATTTGACAGGTAAAATGAAAGGTTCGTGGATTTTCCTATGTTTCGAGGGGTGCATTGATTAGCTTGGGACCGAAGATAGTACCAGAGCTGAGCCAAAAAGTTGATCACGTTTCCTCGGGAACTTCTTATCTTAGAGTTACGTTTATGGTTTCATCATGGTTGATTAAATTGAAAGTTATCTTGTTGTGATAAATTTTAATCATTTTTGATTCTATTTTAATTATTTTTGATTGAATTTTAATAATTTTTCAGACTTAAAAAAAATGAACCAAAGCCGTTTCCACACATAAACTAGTCAACTTCGCGTTACTGTATCATCGTCGTTTTTCAACGGATTAAGTTAAAACTTTATAAAGTAGATAATAAAGTAAATTTTTACATATGGCTGCGATAAATGGTCCGAAATTGTACGTTATAAAGTTATGGATAGGTTGAATTTTGGTGCTTTTTTCCATATTATTTTTTTATATTATGTAGGGTTTTTGATCTAAT
Organism: Ochlerotatus camptorhynchus; assembly: GCF_037179485.1. Taxonomy (NCBI): domain Eukaryota; kingdom Metazoa; phylum Arthropoda; class Insecta; order Diptera; family Culicidae; genus Ochlerotatus; species Ochlerotatus camptorhynchus. The sequence continues at coordinate 3,169,642 of NW_027040682.1, read as the reverse complement.
TTCCGTCCTACTAAGCACAACTCGCGCTTTACCTCTATTTTCTGAACGAGTTTAAACAAAAAATGGAATATTTCTGTCAAAGATGACTTCTAAATTTATTCACCTTTCCATACGTACCGTTGGATTCGATAAAGAGTCACAAATTGTTGAGATATTGTTTAAAATCTAACACTGCTTCTTGATTCTAAATTCGTCTTACGAGTTTCAATTTTCTTCGTCCTACGGATAAACGTAGAAAAAGGGGATTCGCTAGGAGCGCTTCTTTTGTTTTGGAACAATGAGCGTAAATATTCATACAATGCGCTCTAACAGGATTTATGCTGTAGCTAATGAACTAACGCATCGGAACAAACCGATTATTGATTTGTGTACAGTGAAATCATTGATATTATTGATATTTTCTGATCGATAGAACGGAAATGGGCGATTACGACGAAGTAGCGCTCTTCCCTACAGCTGTAATTTTAGAATAAACGGCTCTAAAAGTACAAGTTAAATAGATACGTCTTGGCAGCTAACTAAGCATACATCTATCAATTATTGGCTCAGTATTGAGCATATTTGGTTAAGTTTCAAAAAGTTAGAGCAATTTAAAAAAAAAACGCCTTTTTCTTGAAAAACCTTATTTTCTTGAAATAAAATGAAGATAACTTCTTCAAATTTTGCTCATTTTTAGTCGTTTTTTTTTTTTTGTTCCAAATTCAAAATAAATTACATTTCATTTTTAACCTAGGTGCTCCAGTTACTACAGTAACTTACCAGCCTTAATTGTTATGATATATATCTAAGTGTTTTTACATTGTTCCTGTCTTGGCAATTCAGTATTTTAAACAGGTGTTTTAAACCTGCATGTCAGTATAACAATTGATAGCTTAAAACTAAATAACTAAAACTAAATCTTATCTAAGTATAAAGGGAATTAATCGTTGCAATTGAGGATTGTAACGATTTTTGCCGGAAATTATTAATTATTTTGTTGGACATTTGTGCTAAAGTCTCAACATTCGAAATTCTATGTACTTCGGTAGTACTGTACCAGGGAGGCAACTTCAAAATCATTTTCAGAATTTTGTTCTGAATCCTTTGAAGTGCTTTTTTCCTGGTAGTGCAGCAACTAGACCATATTGGCACAGCGTAAAGCATGGCCGGTCTAAAAACTTGTTTAAATATTAGAAGTTTATTCGTCAGGCAAAGTTTGGATTTCCTGTTTATAAGAGGATACAAACATTTTATATATTTGTTACATTTGGCTTGAATGCCCTCAATGTGATCTTTAAAAGTTAATTTTTGGTCAAGAACTAATCCAAGATATTTCACTTGGTTTGACCAGGAAATTGGAACTCCGTTCATAGTGACTATGTGACTACTACTAGGTTTCAAAAACGAAGCTCTAGGCTTATGTGGAAATATTATAAGTTGAGTTTTGGAAGCGTTGGGAGAAATCTTCCATTTTTGTAAATAAGAAGAGAAAATATCTAAACTTTTCTGAAGTCTGCTGCAAATAACACGAAGACTTCTTCCTTTAGCGGAAATGCCTGTGTCATCAGCGAACAAAGATTTGTGGCAACCCTGAGGCAAATCAGGGAGGTCCGAAGTGAAAATGTTATACAATATAGGCCCAAGAATGCTACCCTGAGGAACTCCTGCTCTAACAGGTAGTCGATGAGATTTGGAATTTTGATAATTTACCTGCAGAGTTCTGTCAGTTAAATAATTTTGAACTAATTTCATAATATAAAGTGGAAAATTAAACTTTTTCAATTTAGCAATCAAACCTTCATGCCAAACACTGTCGAATGCTTTTTCTATGTCTAGAAGAGCAACTCCAGTTGAGTGGCCTTCAGATTTGTTTGAACGAATTAAATTGGTAACTCTTAAGAGTTGATGAGTAGTTGAATGCCCATGGCGAAATCCAAACTGCTCATCTGCAAAAATTGAGTTCGTATTGATGTGAAGCATCATTCTATTCAAAATTATCTTTTCAAAAAGTTTACTTATTGAAGAAAGCAAACTTATTGGGCGGTAGCTAGAAGCTTCAGCTGGATTTTTATCCGGCTTCAAAATTGGAACAACTTTTGCATTTTTCCATTTATCAGGAAAGTATGCCAAATGAAAACATCTGTTAAATAATTTTACCAAGAAAGACAAGGTACTCTCTGGGAGTTTTTTGATGAGGATATAGAAAATTCCATCATCACCTGGAGCTTTCATATTTTGAAACTTTTTAGTTATAGACCTTACTTCGTCCAAATCAGTCCCCCAGGAATCATCAAAAATATTTTCCCGAGAGAAAATATTCAGAAAATCCCCAGCAACCTGATTCTCAATAGGACTAGTAAGACCCAAACTGAAATTATGGGAACTCTCGAATTGCTTAGCAAGTTTCTGAGCTTTTTCCAAATTTGTGTTAAAATTTTTACCACCTTCTTTAAGCGCTGGAATTGGCTTTTGAGGTTTTTTCAAAATTTTTGTGAGTTTCCAAAAGGGTTTGGAACTCGGGTCTAATTTAGAAACATTATTTTCAAAAGTTTTGTTCCTCAGGGCAGAGAATCGCTTTTTAATTTGTTTTTGCAAATCCCGCCAGATAACTTTCATGGCAGGATCGCGTGTTCTTTGATATTGTCTCCTACGGACATTTTTAAGACGGATCAAGAGCTGAAGATCATCGTCTATTATAATTGAATCGAATTTAACCTCGCATTTTGGTACTGAGGCAGCTCTTGCTTCAACTATAGAAGTAGTCAGAGATTCAAGAGCATAATTAATTTCATCTTTGGTTTGCAAAGGAATGTTTGGATCGAAGCTATATTCCATAAATGTTCGATATTGCTCCCAATCAGCCCTATGGTAATTGAAAGTAAAGCTGTTGGGATTAGAAATTATTTCTTGGGATATTTCAAAAGTTACTGGAAGGTGATCAGAACCGAAGTCAGCATGGGTAACCAATTGGCTACAAAGATGACATGAATCAGTTAAGACCAAATCAATAGTTGAGGGATTTCTTGCAGAAGAAAAGCATGTTGGGCTGTTTGGATATTGAATAGTGTAATAACCTGCAGAACAATCATCAAACAGAATATTACCATTGGAATTGCTTTGAGCATTATTCCATGAGCGGTGTTTTGCATTAAAATCACCAATAATGAAGAATTTAGACCTATGACGGATAAGTTTCTGGAGGTCACCCTTGAGAAAATTCTTTTGCTGGCCTACGCATTGGAATGGCAAATAGGCAGCTATAAACGTAAGTTGTCCAAATTTTGTTTCAACAGAAACTCCCAAAGTTTCAAAAACTTTGGTTTCAAATGAAGAAAGAATTTTATGCTTGATTCGTCTATGAATAATGATGGCAACGCCACCACAGGGTCCATCAAGACGATCATTTCTATAAATCAAGTAATTTGCGTCCTTCTTAACCTTATGGTCAGGTTTAAGGAACGTTTCAGTTATAACGGCAATATGCACGTTATGAACTCTCAAAAAATTAAATAGCTCGTCTTCATTATCTTTAAGAGATCGAGCATTCCAATTTAAAATGTTTAATGCTTTAAAATCCATTACTGAATTTTAAAGTCATGACAATATTATTAGCAAATTTTACTCCAGTTTGAATAGCATCAAACATGGAGTTAGATGTAAGCATATCAGAAATCATGTCAATTAATGAATTCTGTAAAAATTCCATTTTAGGGGCAGTAATGCTTCCTAAGTCAAGATTGTCAAAACTTCCGTTAGAACGTTGGTTAGTATTTTGATTTCTACCCGCTGCAATAGCAGCATAGGTAGCTCCATTAACTCGCTGAACATTGTTAGCAGCAAGGGGAGTAGGTACAGATGAAACATTTGAAGCAGGGGTGATATTTGTACCTACGGGTACGAATGTAGAATTTGTTCCTCGCTGACCGTTGTTACCAGCAGAGGAATTTATACCTGGTCGGAAACGTGAAGCGTTTCTTACCTGTCGGTTAGAACGAGATTGTAGGATCGCTTTGCGAGTCTTACATTCCCAAAAATTGGATTTGTGGTTTTCACCACAATTTGAACATTTAAATTTCTTAGGATTCTCCTTCACAGGACAGTCGTCCTTTGCGTGAGAGGAATCACCACAATTCATGCATTTAGCTGGCATGTAGCAATTTTTAGTTCCGTGACCCCATCCCTGGCACTTACGGCACTGAGTGAGGTTTTGGAAATTTCCTCCAGTCTTCCTGAAGTGTTCCCACTTCACTCGGACATGGAGCATAAGGCTAGCTTTTTCTAAGGCCTTAAGGTTGTTTAGTTCACTAGACTTGAAGTGAACTAAATAAAAATCATTAGAAATCCCGTTGCGCGAATCGCCAGGACGGGATTTCATTTTCATTTTGATTACTTGGAGTGGCACAACTCCAAGTAATTTTGCCAGTTCATCTTTGATCTGATCCAGGGATTCACCACTGGGCAGTCCTTTCATGACAACCTTGAACACACGTTCAGTTTTGGTGTCGTAAGTAAAAAATTTGTGCTTCTTCTCAGTAAGATACTTGAGAAGACATTTAAATCCGTCCAAGGTTTCAGCCAATACACGGCATTCACCCCGACGTCCAATTTGTAGTGAAAACTTAACTTTCACGAAATTCAAAAGTTCCATGCGAAGAGCATGGAAATCGGTAGTGGTTATCACAATAGGGGGAATCTTTTCCTTCTTGGCATTAAGCCGGGAAAGTTTACTAGAATTTTTCTTGGATGATGGATCATTCTCATCATCCGTGAGCAAATCAAATTGATTACTCAAATTAATTTCATCAGAAGGGGGGTCAAGAGTTTGCCCCTTTCTTTTGCGGTTAGGCGCCATGGCGGCAGTAAATTTTTATCCAAATCGACTTCCAAGCAGATTACTATAAGAATCTGAAGGATCGAAGAGGAATTTTCCAAATCGATATCCAAGAAGGATTACCTCGGGTAGGGTCCAAACAAGGATCGAAGAGGAATAAGAGGAGTTGAACAAGGTAGAAAATTTTTACAGGTTGAGCACTGAAAAGTGCGATTATGCGATTATCCAAATCGACTTCCAAGCAGATTACTATAAGAATCTGAAGGATCGAAGAGGAATTTTCCAAATCGATATCCAAGAAGGATTACCTCGGGTAGGGTCCAAACAAGGATCGAAGAGGAATAAGAGGAGTTGAACAAGGTAGAAAATTTTTACAGGTTGAGCACTGAAAAGTGCTGTTTAAATTTGTTATAGCTTTAGGTAGTAGTAACACTTCCTTAAGCAAAAAGCAAATAGATCCGCACGGCAAGAGAGCACGATGCGGACTGATCATTTTTAGTCGTAATAAAGATCATTCATATGCCACTAATTTTATAAAAAACTGTCCACTAGGTAAAAAGTTTTTTTTTTTTTATCTAGTTCGTTTATTTGGAAGGCTCAATCGCGTTAGCTTTACGGAGCCGATAATTCATTGTTCACTGTGTGTAACAAGATTCACTTAATTCTATGTCTAGTAGGAGTTGGGCCGATTACTCGCGGCTTACTCGAGGTTAGAAGGGTACATTTTCGAAGGATAGGATCAGGGGAGGAGCTTGGGGTAGGGTTTCGTTGTCTCATCAGAGCGTTGTCGCCAGTATGAACGGTAGTGCTGTTCTAGCTTCGTCCGGAGTTCGACCGGCTATGGTGGGTGACCAGTGGGCGACGATGAGACTCATCGAGACGGGGGGACAAGACAAACAAAAACTAATAAAGAGAGACAAAAGACAAAAGGAATTAAATTCTTATACTAGACATTTGAAGAAAAACATAAACGGACTGCATGTAGCAGAGATCACGGGTTGCCAACACGTCTCTGATAGGAACATAGGGTTGTCTTCCTTGGGCCTCGAGGGTATTCAAAAGTCGCTCTCTGGCGGCGTCATTATCCGTACATTGCCAAACTGCGTGTTCGATGTCATCGTAACCGTTTCCACACCGACAGATGTTGCTGTCCACGAGGTTTATTCTATTGAGATGAGCATCTAGCGAGTAGTGGTTGGACATAAGTCTACTCATCACGCGAATGAAGTCACGACTTAAGCCCAAGCCTTTAAACCACGCTCTCGAAGAAACATTAGGAATAATTGAATGTAACCACCGTCCAAGATTTCCAGTGTCCCAATCGGTTTGCCAACTCGAAAAGGTACTCTGACGCACTAAATAGTAAAATTCATCGTGTGAAATTTGCCTGTCATAAAATTCGCCTTCCTGCGCGCCCACCTTTGCGAGAGAGTCCGCCTTCTCATTGCCTGGGATTGAGCAATGTGAGGGGACCCATACAAAGGTAATCATATATGATCTTTCGACCAGCACACACATCTGCTCCCTTACCTTTGAAAGGAAATAAGATGAGTGCCTACTTGGTTTCATCGACCGAATAGCTTCAATGGAACTGAGACTATCCGAGAAGATGAAGTAATGGTCTGCGGGCATGTTGGAAATCATCCCCAATGCGAAGTTGATTGCTGCCAGCTCAGCAACAAAAACGGAACAAAGTTCCTGGAGTTTGCGGAAGGCGCAAGAGTTTTCATTGAAGACACCGAAGCCAGTGGATCCACTGAGACGAGACCCGTCTGTAAAATATCTGTTCACGCAATTGACGTGTTGGTACTTTTCAGTAAAAATACGTGGGATAATAATAGGTCGAAGTTGATCGGGAATCCCATGAGTTGCTTGTTTCATGGTCAGATCCTATTCAATTGAGGAACTGCGATTGATGAAGTGAGCTGAGCACGGTCTGGAGTGTAACAAGGAAAGCACATATCTGACGATATGTAGTGTTGGTAGATTCTCATAAATCGAGATTGTGTGTTCAGCCCAAGAATTTCTTCAAAATTAGCAATTATAAGTGTGTTCGTCACTCCGCATTTGATTAGTATTCTGAGAGAGAGCTCCCAGAAACGGTTCTGGAGGGGTGTTACTCCTGCCAGAACCTCGAGACTCATGTTATGCGTTGAGTGCATACAGCCTAGAGCAATACGCAGACAACGATATTGAATTCGTTCCAATTTTATTAGGTGACTTTTTCTTGCCGAGAGAAAGCAAAAAGAGCCGTACTCTAGAACAGAGAGAATTGTTGTTTTATAAAGCGTTATGAGGTCTCCCGGATGAGCACCCCACCATGTGCCGCAAATTGAACGGAGAAAGTTGATCCTCTGCTGACATTTTTGCTTCAAATACGTAATATGGGCATTCCAAGTGCACTTTGAATCAAACCAGACCCCAAGGTACTTGAAAGACAATGATTGGGTAATGTTTCTGCCCAAAAGATTAAGCTGCATTTGGGCTGGGTACCACTTTCGAGTAAACACTACCAGTTCAGTTTTCTGCGGCGAGAATTCGATCCCTAGATTCATAGCCCAAGAAGACAAGTTATCTAAGGAATTTTGCAATGGTCCTTGCAAGTCCACGGCATGTGGACCCCTTACGGAAACCACACCGTCATCTGCAAGTTGTCTTAGCGTGCATTGTTCTGCCAAACAGTTGTCGATATCTTTGACGTAAAAGTTATAAAGAAGAGGGCTGAGACATGAGCCTTGGGGCAGGCCCATGTAGCTAATTCTGGAAGTTGTCAGTTGTCCAAGGGAAAAGTTCATTTGCTTTTCTGAAAACAAATTGTACAAGAAATTATTTAAAATTCCAGAAAGTCCACATCTGTGCAGATTGTCTGACAGAATTTCAATGGAAACTGAATCAAAAGCCCCCTTAATGTCCAAGAATACTGAAGCCAATTGCTCCTTGTGTGCAAAGGCCAGTTGAAGATCTGTGGAAAGCAGCGCTAGACAATCGTTTGTTCCTTTGCTCTTGCGGAACCCAAACTGTGTATTTGATAGCAAGTTATTTGATTCGACCCAGTGATCGAGTCTCCGAAGGATCATTTTCTCCAACAATTTCCTAATGCACGAAAGCATAGCAATCGGACGGTATGAGTTATGGTCAGACGCTGGTTTGCCAGGTTTTTTAATGGCTATTACTTTGACCTGTCTCCATTCAGGCGGTACAATGTTGTTTTCTAGCAAGGAATTGAATAAATCTAGCAAGCGTCTTTTAGCGATATCTGGGAGATTTTTCAGAAGATTGAATTTAATCATATCGCTTCCCGGTGAGGAGTTGTTCGATGAAAGAAGAGCCATAGAGAAATCCAGCATTGAGAATGGTCTATCCAGAGAGCCGCCGCTAGGAGACGCTTCTCGAAGAATATTTTGTGCTGGAACTGAGTCCGGACAGACCTTTTTAGCGAAATCGAATATCCATCGGTTGGAGTATTCTTCACTCTCATTGAAAGATGAGCGGTTACGCATGTTGCGAGCCACCCTCCACAAGGTGTTCATTGAGGTTTCTCGTGAGAGTCCCTCGACGAAATTGCGCCAATAACCGCGTTTTTTTGCTTTGATTAATTGTTTCAGCTTTGTCTCAAGCTTTGAATATTCCTCGAAGTAAGTGGAGGTTTTGTGTCTACGAAAAGCTTTGAAAGCATCAGATTTTTCTACATACAATTTTGTGCATTCTTCGTCCCAACCAGGTGTGGCTGGTCTCCTTTTGAAGGGCGCACTTGGAACTTTTCTTTTTTGTGCTTCCAGTGAGCTTTTGTAAATCAAATCGGCTAGGAATCGATATTCTTCCAATGGTGGAAGCGCATCTATTGATTCGACACCGATTGTCACCGCCGTTGCATATTTCTGCCAGTCGATGTTCCTTGTAAGATCAAATGGAACCCGAGATGGTTCTGCAGAGTGAGGGCCACACTTTATTGAAATGATGATTGGCAAATGATCGCTACCATGGGGATCATTGATAACCTTCCACTGACAGTCCAATGATAGCGATCTTGAACACAAAGATAGGTCGAGTCGGCTTTCTCGAGCCGGAGGTTTTGCTATACGTGTCGCTTCACCAGTGTTCAAAATAGTCAAATTGAAATCGTCACATAAATCGTAAAAAATAGCCGTTCTATTGTCGTCATATAGATCGCCCCACCCAGTACCATGGGAGTTCATATCACCCAGAATTAATACTGGGGATGGAAGAATCGAAACTAGATTCCAGAGTTGACTACGGCTAATGGAGGTTCTTGGTGGAACGTATACTGAAGCTATGCAAAGATCTTTGTTCTTCACATTTATTTGGCAAGCAACGATTTCGACGCCGGATAGAGCAGGAAGGGAGATTTTGTAGAAAGGGTAGCACTTTTTGATCCCTAAAAGTACTCCTCCATAAGAATCGTCTCTATCCAGGCGTATAATGTTAAAATCGTGGAAGTTGAGTTCTTTATCGGGAGAAAGCCATGTTTCACAGATAGCAAATATATCACAGTCAGAATTGTGAAGTAAAAATTTGAACGAGTCTAGTTTAGGCACTAGACTACGGCAGTTCCACTGTAGCACAGTGATCATATCTTCGACCTCGTTCGGCGAATTATCCATCGAAAGATATGATTGATGCAAGGAGGGGCCATGAAACAGTCAATTGCTTAAGATATGATTCTAATGTTGGAAGCAAGGCAGAAACTAAGCTTCTTAGAGGGTCTTGTATGTTGAACATGTTTAATATGAATTCCACAATGTCCGAAAAAGCTAGCAAACCTCGTTCGGACTTGGATTTCTTTTGAGAAGTTTGAGGAGCAGCTTTTTTATTTTTTTTATCTTTGTTGGGCAATGGCGGAAAATTCTTGCTGCATCCAGGGATTGGATCAACAGGAGCCTTCGGTTTTGTTTTTTCATCCCCATTACCCTGGGAATTTGGCAATCGTCTGGAGGTGACTTTAGTTTTCTTACGGCGCACTTTCGGGGAGGGGCATTTTCTTTTTGAGGAACCGTCCATTTTTGAAGGTGCGTGTACCACCGTAGAATCACCTTCATCGGATGAGTCAGAGTCCGATTCTTCAACTGACAAAACCGAAAATTGGTTTGCATCTTGGACGGCTGATGCAGCCTTCAACATTTGAGCGTATGTCTGCTTGGAGCGTCCAGAGATTGAACGCTGCACTTTATCGGAGTGCTGTTTGTACATCGGGCACTCCTGCAAGGGGTGAGGATTCTCGCCACAGTAAGCGCATTTTACTGATTCTTTGTGGCAAGAATCCTCTTTGTGGTTTTCACCACATTTGCCACAACGAGTTTTGTTGCCGCAATGGCTGGCCGAGTGTCCCAGCCTTTTGCAGTTGGTACAATTATATACCCTCTGTACAAACAACCGCACCGGAAAAAAAGCACCATCAATTTTAACAAAGTTTGGGAGAACTGAACCTGCGAAAGTCACCCGGAACGAGTCTGAATGTTTATAAACTTTTTTACCGTCTAGCAAAGATGCTGAATGCAGTTGCCTTACATCCAGTATCTTCACTAGCGCGGTAGCGAATGTCGAGTTTTTAAAAGTTCCCGAGGCATGTTTCAAGTCCTCGACAGTCAGACTCGCGTCGGAGACCACGCCTTCTATCTCCACATCTCGAGAAGGGATGTAGATGTTATACTCAACACTAAAAAGCTCGTGATCAGCAATTTTATTTGCCACATCATAAGTCGGTGCTTCTACACGCAGTTTGTTGAATCTTTCTTTGTGTACCAAGATTCCCGGATACTTACGCAGCAAATCTCTCGTTATGTCGAGAGTTTTCAAAGGTTTATTTTTGGGCCGAAAAAAGACAACCCATGGTCCTTTCGAAGACGGTTCATAGTATCTGGTTCGCGTAACGTAGGCATCGGAAGATGCCATAAGTGTTGCGCAAAAGCGGTGCGCAACCACTTAAGAAGGAAAAAAATTAAAACCTTCACTAATTAATTAATTTTAATTACTAGTAATTAAATTTTTTGCCCGACGTACGAACAAATCAAAAAAAAAAAAAAATCGAAAAAAAAAAAAAAAAAAACAAAAAAACTTATATCTACTTGCAAAAAGTTGTCTCACTATGACCCATACTCCCCTACCAGGGGTGAGAGACAGAGTCACGCGCCACGAGGCAAAATTAAACTACAATAGGGAGGCAATGGACTTGCAAAATGTATTGTCTAATACTTATGCCGGTTGTAAACAACCTATCAGCCGTTGCAGCTAGATGGTCCGTTTGCTGCTGCTGGTGGTGATGATTGGTGTTGGTGGGTCGGCACGATGATGAAAAAATGGCTTGACGACCGGATGGATTACCGGGGTGGATTAAAGCTGGATGGCAACTCCAAGGGGCTCGGCCCATGGAATTCCACTTCCTCTGTTGCACACTGGTCACTTGGGGCACCCAATGGGGGGGTGAAAAAACCGCTCGGGCGGAAAAAACTCCGACAAAAACTAGATGCCGCGTGACTGAGACCGGGACGTTGTTAACCGACTGAGTGTTCAACTAGGAATGGACTAGGTAAAAAGTTGAAAATCGAGAGTTTTACTAAAATAAATCTCACGCACTCTTCCAATAAAAACGAAAACTGTAGCAATAAATAAATAAACATTTGTTCAACCACCAGCCACGATTAAAAAAAAAATACCTATTCACCATGTTTCAAAAAAATGTCCTTTAGGGTATACGATCAATTTTGAGATATACTGTAGGTTGACAACGGTAGCATATTTAAGAGACACGGGGCGAGTTGAGCACCTTCATGGGACATAATGAGCATATCTACAAAAATGGGTAGTAATGGTCTGCGATGGTACTTCTTAATATTGAACGTACTCTAATGATTAGTAAACATTCATGAAAAAGTACACTGGTGTAGCAACCAATTTCACGGAACGTCAAAGGCAAAAATACCAAATCGAACTACCTCATCTACTGGACAGATTAACAAACTATCACAAGATAAGTCACATCCTATCAAGCCGGTCTGACCATTCTGCTGTAAAGACTATTAATTGTGTCACACTTTATCCTATAGTATTCTTTTCGTTCTACAGATTAAAACAAACTATAATCTTTGATGTAAATGGTCTTTCCAATTTCTCTGATTGTCCTTTAGTTCATTACAATTAAATCTGAATCGAAGAATAAGCTCGGTGGATTTCAACAGGACTGCGATGATCGCACACGCACTCGTCGTCCAAATCCACTGGAAATTGCATTCTGCCGACTCAATCTGACTGCCTTTGCCACTGCGATGGAGTCTTTATCGGACCGATATAACAGACTGCAATAGGGATTATTTAAACGCTTAAAACTGCTGCTTAGTTTAAATTATTTCGCTAAACACCTACCTGTTTTCCGAATTGTACTGCCTGAACTCCAAGATCCGAACGGGTAATGGGTATGGAACTCTATTGCAGTAGCTACTTCGGAATCTCTTGGAGAAATCTACCTCACCCAACCTGCAATGGCCAAAATGCCTTTTGAGAGTCAGCACTGGCAAACTCTTTTCGTCACATTGCTTTTTCATCCGAATTTGATTTCGGACGTACTGGATCGTATCCCGCCACCAAATGCGGGCACGTGGCGTCTCATCAACAGAATGCAGTGACAACTTATCATCACTGAGTACAGAAAGATTGTATTCGCTTTGAACGGCAGCGTACTTGGGACACCACTCCTGGTACGGATCAAAGAACATAAACTTGTGCTCCACCGAGGACATCCGGTGGTGGTGGCCTCGCTTCAGCGAAGCTTGCGTCGGAGTATTCAATCGACTGATCAGTGAATCCATATTGCTACCACGGCGCTTGAGCCGTCGCTTACGATTCCCGATCTCAATTGCTTCCTGTTCTTCGGACTTCTTATCCGATCGCTTAACGACCTTGACGTTTGTCCTTGCCTCGTTACCATTAGTATCGCCGAATATCCCCCGAACTTCAGCAATCTTGATCAAATACTTAGAATCAAGACGGGTTACTTCCTTCCGCTTGATCAATGACAAGAACACGCCATCTTCCACAAAATCCAAACAACTATCACGGTTCGGACAAAAATCTGGCACCTCAATCGTTTCAAACTGATCACTCAAAGGTACCTCGACCTCCTCTTCCGAGGGTTTTTGTGAATCTCCATCCGTTTCGGAATCATTTTCAATGACGGGTTCTTCCTGTTTTCCTGCTTTGCTAGTATCTTGACGACCCATCATAAGTCTGTTCACCACCAGATTCCCAGCAGCTTCCGCAAGAGCAGCCTGCGCCCTCTCCTTGGCTGCTTGAAAATGTACCTCATATGCCCTTTGGTTAATGTACTCGATAACTTTCTCGACCATGACTTCATTCTCGGTAGGCACGATCGAATGTGTCTGGTAGAGAATGAACTGCACCTGTGGTCTAGCCATGGCGTGCTTCAAGTTTTCCCGTTGCTCTTCAAGCAGTTTAGCCACCCGCTGTCTACTTTTGTCGGTCATTTCCGATTCGGAAAGTACTTCCAGCATCGAGAGATCACCTCCACGGCTGCAGATCAAATCTATCGGATCACTAACGGCCGAGTACGAACTCGGTGGGTTGGCGAAGATACCAACTACCTTGTCGATTATGTTCGCTCCGTGTGGAACGTCTGCAAAACTCTCCGCATACAACCTGACGTTGGTAACTCCCAGTGCAGCCATGTACTTTCGATAGTCGTTTAGCTTGTTGCCACACCCGAATGCGATGAAGTTCCGGCACCTCTTGCAATTGACCAGCAAAGACGCTAGAAAGGCTGTCGATCTTGGTGAGGAGATGTGCGTTTGAACTACATCTCCGTACAATTCGTAAAACTCCAACAAATTCGTGAATATCGTCGGACCAATCATGAACGATCGATCCTGTATCACTATCTCATGCTGTTCGAAGACCTCCGATCGTATGAATTCGGTTCGCTTTTCCGGATAAAGAGCAATGACCTGGGGACATAGTTTATCCCATTTGTACCTCCCAACCGAAAGTGGTATGTAGATCTTTTCCTTCGGGTTGAACAGATTTAGCATACTTGCATGGGATACTAGAGGTTCTTCGATCACTTCGAATCCGAGGGACCTCATTCGTTCGTTGGCCTGTCGCTTGGTCTTAATTCGGAAGGTATTGATCCAACCGGTTATGATCGGATTCGAGACCACGACGGCGACCTTGTCGTCCTGGAGATGCGGCGGCAGTAGACTAATCAAGCTGTAGGCACTGTTCTGAATGCGAATGCGGGTTAGGGCCGCAGCAATCTTGACGCTGTTGCTCTCCAAGCAGTGTTCAATATCTGCAAGGCAAGTGTTAGTAAGATAGATTGAAAAACATTGTATTATTTTTATTAAGCCTACCAAGTAAGTGAGCCCCTGTGAAAAGCATATCTTTCAGAGGGATCAATTCGGGCTCCCGTTTCGTGAACTTTCGCAGATACATGTCGTATAAGACTAGCCAAACGCGTGTAGTTTCATGTTCAAGCTGCAAAGATATGATATGGTCAGTGAATACTCGTGATAAAAACCAGTATCATTATTCGTGATTAATTTTATTATTAATAACCAACGCACAGTGGAACGAACCTATTGAAAACGTGCATTTTTTTTTTAATTACGTTTAAATTTGTGCAATGTCTTCGAAGAAGTTTATTTGACTAAAATAGTTTATATTTTCGTTCCATTAGGTTGATGATGTATCCACGTGTTAGGGTGATACAAAATTTACTCTTATTTTAATATTAATAAAATGAGTTAGTGTCTTCACAAAAGTTGTTGTCCGATCACGGACACTGGAGATGGTGTGGCAATCCTCGGCTCGGAGGATTCCAGCTGATTTGGCAAATTCCCCCTGTGGGAATGCCAACAGGAACACAACGAAAAGCTCGACTGAAATCCAACTCAACTCATAGCCCTGAAAAGGACTGTTTTGGCTTCGGCTTGTCCAAAGAGGAAAAACGAGAATGAATTAAAACTTTCAACGGCGCTATATTTCGGTGTTTGCTTTACAAAGCTTGTGGACTGTATGCTTGCGACGCGTTTAGTTTAAATGATCTTTATTTTAGTTTAACTTGGACGATTACCATATAAATTTTTACTAAGTGATTTAATTGCTTTCTTCATCTTTAGGTATAGGCAAAATTTAAAATTTGTTTTACAGGATTAGTCCTAGACTTAGTACACGGTCGACCACCTTGGTGGGATTGGTTTGTTTTGTTTTTAGAATTTGAAGAGAAACTACTTAATACTACTATTTACAGCTTAAAAATTAACCTACTCTACTATATACACTTAACCTACTATGTACAAATTGCTTATTAAAGCATGTTCAGAAAGATTGCATTTTTGAATAAATTTAGTTGTCATATCATCAATTTTGGAATCTACTTTGGGAATTTCTGCCTCTTGATGGAGGTCTGCTATTCTTGTGTCGAATGGACGATCTAGGATCATCCTCAACACTCTATTCTGTGCAACCTGGATTTTGTTCCTGTGGGTCTGAGCGCACGATTCCCACACCGGGGCGGCATAGAAGATCGCGGGGGCTATGATCTGTTTGTAGACAGCCAGTTTGTTTTGCCTTGAGAGGCGGGATCTGCGGCAAATGAGCGGATACAAACACCTAACCAAGGCGGAGCACTTAACTAGGGTTTTCTCTATGTGCGAGCGGAACAGGAGCTTCTCATCGAACAACATCCCGAGATAAGTAACATCAGTGGACCACTCGACCCTTGTACCATCCATTATTACGGTACAGGAGGGAGACGGTTTAAGTTTTGGCGATTGTCTGTTAAGGAACATGATCGCTTGGGTTTTCGAGGCGTTGATTTTGATTTTCCACGTGGTGGCAAAATCAGTAAAGGTGTCAAGGCATCGTTGGAGCTTGTTCGTAATTTCACGAGGCATCCTACCCTTGACGGCTATCGCGGTGTCATCTGCAAACAGAAAGAACACGCAACCGTCTCCTAGAGGAGGGATGTCCGACGTGTAGATGCTGTAAAGCAGTGGTCCCAGCAGACTCCCTTGCGGAACACCTGCTGGGATCGGAAATTGTCCCGAAAGGGAACTATTCAACGACACCCTGAACGACCTTTGCTGGAGATAGTTACGGGTGATTTTCACAAGGTATGGTGGTAAGTTGGAGTTACAAAGCTTGTATATAAGTCCGTCGTGCCAGACATTGTCAAACGCCTTTTCGACGTCTAACAAGGCCATGGCTGTGGACTTGGATACAGCTTTGTTACTCCGGATGTTATTCATCACCCGCACTAGCTGATGATTGGTGGAATGCCCCTTACGGAACCCGAACTGTTCCGGAAGAAGAATGTCATGTTCCTCCACAAACTTGTTTAGTCGGCTGAGGATCAATTTTTCGAACAGCTTGCTCAGCGCTGAGAGCAGGCTAATCGGTCTGTAGCTTGACGGTAGTGAAGGGTCTTTCCCAGGTTTGCGGATCGGGATGATTTTTGCCACCTTCCAGATGCTTGGAAAGTAGTGCAGCTCCAAGCATCTGTTGAAGGTGGCAGCTAGCAGCGAGTGCACCCTCGGGCTGAGATTTTTCAACGCTAGGTTGAATATTCCGTCAAACCCGGGAGCCTTCATGTTCTTACTGTATTTCAGCGCTGAGCAAATTTGTTCCTCTGTAATCCGTTCTTCTGGAGGGACGGCACAAGGGGAGGCATCTAACGTCAGGACGCACTGCGCAACCTGGTTCTCGAGTGGACTTGGGATTTTAGAGCCAAGCAAATGCGACTGGGCAATGTGCTCCCCAATTGCATTGGCCTTCTCTTCGTTGGTGATAAGCCGTTCGTCATTGACTCTAAGTGGTGGAATGGGCTTGGGGTGAGACTTCAGCACCTTGGCAACCTTCCAGAATGGTCTGGAACGGTCGTCCAGGTTCTGAACGAGCCGCCCGAAACTCTCGTTCCGGATTGAGACCATTCTGGAAGCGATCTGCCGATTCAGATCGACCATTTCGTATTTACGCTGCAGATCCCCAGTCCGCTGAAACTGGCGTCTACGAACATTTCTGAGCCGAATCAAGAGTTTGGTGTGGGAATCAATTGCTTGAAACTTACCCCTCACAGGAACTCGTCGAACGCACTCTTCGTCAGCCACGGATATGGCTTGATGGAGACCCTCCAGGGCCCGGTCGATGTCCTCCACTGTGTCGAGCGGTGGGTTGTCGTCGATGTGGCGGTCGACCACGCGTCGAAACTGGACCCAGTTGACTCGATGGTAGTCCTTCCGCTGGCACGGTGCAGGGGCCACGTTGTAGCCCAGCTCGGTCAGCACCGGTTGGTGGTCCGAACTCAGGTCGTTGACGGCAACCGGCTTGGCTAATCTGGTGTTTGCCAAGAACAGGTCCAGCGTCGATGGGTTGCCCGTCGGTGATGTGAAGGTTGGTTCGTCCGGAAACCAGACGGAATAGAGACCATGCTGGGAATGGTCGAATAGCAGGCGGCCGTTCTGGTTCTGCTGGTAGTTCCGCCAGGCCTCGTGCCGGGCGTTCAGGTCCCCTCCGATTACGAAGCGGGCATTGGTGCGGGTTATGATGGCAAGGTCGTTCTTGAACTGCTGTGCTGTACCATTGCTAACGGTACATTGCCGGGGACAGTAGGCGGCGATGAACCGGATGTTTCCGGTCGATGTTTCCACCTCTACGCCGACGGCCTCGATGATGGAAGTGCGGTAGTGGGGTAGGGTGCAGTACTTGATGCCTTTCTTGATGATGACCGCGACACCGCCCCCCCTGGAGCTGGTGCGATCAAGCCGGACAATGCTGTGGTCGGGCAGCCAGAAGCTGTCACCGGTCTTGAGGTGGGTCTCGGTGAGGAGGCCCACGTCGATGTCGTGCTTGCGGAGGAAGTCTGCAAGCTCAATGTTTTTCGCCCCTACGGAGCGAGCGTTCCAGTTGGCGATCTTTATGGGTTCACGGTCCATAATTAGCGACGAAGGAGATGATAGCTTGGAGCTGTTGTGTTCTTGTTGCGCAGGTGCGCTTGATGATGATGGCCTGGGCCAACAGTGTGACGATCTCATCCGTTGACAGCGGAGAATCGTCTGTAGCTTCACCGGTTGTACCGGCCAATCCCGGAGCAGGGGGATCCGTCGATGGGCCGGAGGCTTGACTAGGTACTGCAGCGGCAGCCGACTGGGCAGCAGCCAACTGTTGGTTGAGCGGGAGCGGCGCCAACACTGGAATTGGCCGTGGTTGGACCGGTGATAACGGAGGAAAGTTCTGCGCGTTGTTTTCCGGGACCTTCTTGCGACCGGGCTGGTTGTTGGACGAGGCCTTCTTCCGGATCTCGGCGTATTCGGCCCGCTTCGGACAGGCCTTACTCGTGGCCTTGTGGGCAGCACCGCAGTTGGCGCATGTGGGAGCGGCTTCCTCGATGCTGTCGCAGTCGTCGATCTTGTGGTTTTTGCCGCATTTGATGCAGCGGCTGGCCATGCGGCAGTTCCTGGTGCCGTGCCCGAACAATAGGCAGTTCGAGCACTGAGTGACGCCACGGTGGGTTGGCTTATACCGCTCCCACTTCACTACGATGTGGAACAGTGTGCGTGTCGTATGGAGATCCTTCACGGTTGTGGAGTTCTTCTGCAGATGGACCAAGTAGAGCTGGTCACGATACTTGATGGCCTTGCTGCGGGTCATCTTGTGGACTTCGACCGGCTTGAGGCCGTTCGCCTTAATCTCGTCCATTAAGGTGGTGGTGTCCATGTCGTGGAGCCCGCGCAGCACCACTTTCAGCGGCTTGGTGGCCTCGACGTCGTGGGAGAAGTACTCCAGCTTCATCCTGTCCAAGAGGGCCTGGACTGCGTTGTAGTGATTTTCGGCCGAGACCATCAGTTTGTAGCCTTCCGTGCACCGTTGAATGGTGCAGCGAAGGCCCTGCTTAATGTAGAAATCCAGCTGCTCCCATAGCCCGGGAGGGAAGCCCTTCACATAGAAGGGTGGCAACTTAACTTTTTTAGGCACCGTCTCAGGGTCCGACTGCGGCTGGGCTCCGTTCTGCAGGGCGGAGAACGGATTGTTGCTCAGCAGCTTTTTTGCTGCCGATGCGGTGGCGCTGATGTCTTCAGGTCTGGGTCGTTTAGTTCCGGGAGGCCCCGGCTGCGGGTCCGCAACGCCTGTCGGGACGGGCAATGGGGTTTTCTTCTGCTTCTTCTGAGCTGGCTCGGTGGTCGCGCCGTCTCCTGGGAGAGTCTGTTTTCCCGGTAAGCCGGCATTCGCGTTACCGCGCGATTTCTTACCCATGGCTGGGTCAGCGAGAGCGTCACTATACAACGCGGAGCTAATTCGACTTGCGAACGAACGAACGAAACTAGAGAGAATTCAAATCGACTGAACTGCTCAACAGTCTGGCAGCGAATGATGATGATGACGATGCTTGCGACGCGCAAAATGCGTCGCTTTAAATGTGTTTGGCTTTCTTCTTTTTGATGTTGCATTCATTCAGTTCTCCTTCATTCATAACCAATCAGCACTCGCTGCACGCTCGTTGGTTTGTGGTCGGTCGGTCGCTCGTCGCTCGGTCGGTGCTGCTGCTTGCATGCTCGTGCCAAGCCAGCGGCAGCGTAAGGAAATGATCAAAGCTTGTTTTCAGGGTCTTGATACAAATTACACATGTAGCACATTAGGGTTAGTTTCGGAAACCGATTACCCGCGGTCGCCTCGGGGTTAGTAGAGTTTTAAAGGATTGGGTAAGTGGTTAGGGCGATTACACAAAACAACTACTACTACTACTTCTACAACACATTACGTTCGCTTCAATCGCGAACATTCTCCCCCCGGGCAAAGAGGAACTTGATGAACAACAGAGGGCTGGGTTGAATCAAATGGTAAAGGGGCCAACTTCGAGATTGGGCGGCGGAAAATACCATGAGAGGTTTGGACATCTGCAACCCTAACAATTGAATCTGATCCGGGGTAGACCTTCAGAATTCGAGCCAGTTTCCACGCCTGAGGTGGAAGGTTATCTTCCTTCAACAATACTACCATCCCTGGAGTTACATTCTTGGAACCCTTTGTCCATTTTTGACGGGTTTGTAGGGTATTCAAATACTCGCGAGACCATCGCTTCCAAAAATGGTCACGGATACGCTGGACAAGCTGCCAGCGTGTAAGTCTATTAATGTTTACATCTTCAAGTGAAGGTTCCGGAATAGCAGTCAATGGGCGACCAATGAGGAAATGCCCGGGCGTAACAGCTTCAAGCTCATTGGGATCTGAAGAGGACGGAAACAGTGGTCATCGATCTGTGTGAGCACAGTGTAATACTCCTCAAACGTCAGCGAAGCATCACGAAGAACCTTTTTAAGGTGTGTTTTGGTACTCTTTACTCCAGCTTCCCACAACCCCCCAAAATTGGGCGGCCTGGGTGGAATAAAAGTCCATTTTATCTCCCGAACCTGACAGAACTCATTCAACTGTCCATGCAGTTGATCACTTTTGAACAACTGGAACAAATCGTGCAGATCAGATTTGGCTCCTACAAAATTTGTCCCGTTGTCCGAGAACAGTTCCTCGATGAGACCTCGTCGAGCAACAAAACGATGAAGTGTTGCAACAAAGGATGAAGCAGACAAATCCGATACCAATTCCAAGTGTATGGCCTTGGTGGTCATACAAATAAAAAGACAAATGTAAGCCTTCACTAGAACAGGTTTCCTACTGCCTTGGCGAATGAAAACTGGTCCTGCGAAATCAACTCCTGATTTCGAGAAAGGTGAAGCTGGAACGACTCTAACCTCAGGTAGATCGCCCATAGATGGCTGAAGCAACCTCGGATTGGATCGGAAACATGTAACGCAAGACCGGATGATTTTCCTGACAACAGAATGAGCATTCAGAAGCCAGAATCTCTGGCGGACCAACGAAATGAGACCAGACGGACCAATGTGCAACATTTCGCAGTGCATTGCTCTTAGCAACGATTCGACAATTGGGTTTTTGTCAGGGAGTACTGCTTGGTGCCTTGAACCATATGGCAAACATGAATGCTTCAGTCTTCCACCCACTCTCAACACACCATCATTCATAATAACATTCAGACTACTGAGTCGACGCAAAGGTTCACCTGATTCAAGCCGACGAATTTCGTCAGAAAATGCGACTTCTTGAATATACTTAACAATCAAATTCAATGACTCTTTCAACTCTCGCACAGTTAGGTATTCCGAAGTGATGCGTTCCGATTTGGGAGACCTTGCATTTACAACAAATCTCCTGACATATCCAATCACTCGCTGAAGCTTTCGAAATGAACTAAAGGCAGTCATAACTGGGAGGGTTTCAGGAACAAGAACGGCAGTAGACGCGGTTACTGGTTTCAATTCCGGTAGTTTATCATCGGGAAGAGGATTAAGCTCATCAATCTGATAGCTATGACTTCGCAGAAACGGAGGTCCGTTCCACCAAAGTTCGTTCGAGGCAAGGAGTTGGGAGGGTTGACCACGACTGACAACATCAGCTGGGTTTTCGGACGACTTGATGTAATTCCAATTAGCATCAACAGAATGATCAACAATTTCTGCAACTCGATTGCGAACAAAAACGTCAAGTTGAGATAGAGGCTTTTTTAACCATGAAAGAACGATCTGACTATCCGACCAATAATGGATTGAGTGGAAGTTCATCTTAATTGCCGGAAGAACCTTCATGGCCAATCTGATTAGCAACAATGCAGCACACAGTTCGGATCGGGGAATCGTCAATCCTTTGATTGGAATGACCTTCGACTTACTACAGACAAGAGATACCTTTACCCCATCATGGGTTACGGTTCGGATATAAAGACATGCTCCATACGCATAGGCAGAAGCGTCGGCAAAGCCATGAACTTCAACATAAACATCATCAGCATAAAAATCTCCAAGAACGATCTTGGCTGCAGTCGGAAATTGATCACCATCATGAATAGCAAGCTGCTGAAGTGCCCTTGTGGCTAAGAATGGCGCAGAAGATGTACCATAGGTTACTGTCGTTAATTCCAAAACTTGTAAGGGATCATTTGGATTTTCTCTCCAGAAAATTCGAAGCAAAGAAGTGTGGATTCTGGCAAGTGCTATTTGCCGGTACATTTTACTAACGTCAGCAGAGAAGGCGAACCGATGCTTACGAAAACGCAGGTTGATCGAGAAGATATCATCTTGGACCACTGGTCCGATCTAAAGCATCATTCAGGGAAGGTCCATTACCCTTCGATGAAGCATCAAACACAACTCTGAGTTTCGTTGAAGAGCTTTTAGGCTTCAAAACCGCATGGTGAGGGACATAATACTTCAAAAGCTTTGGAGGATCTTGAGACTCATCAATCTGAATACAGTGACCGAGGGATTTGTACTCATTGATGAACTCTGCATATTGTTTTTTCAGCTCAGGGTTTTTCAGGAACCGTTGTTCCAGCATGAAGAATCGACGAAGAGCAATCGAACGATTGTCTTTTACCCGATGAATAGAATTTTTCAGGGGCAACTGAACAATGTAACGACCATTCTGGTCGCGATGGGTTGTGGAGCAGAAAATTTCTTCGCACAACTGTTCTTCATTGGTGAGAGGATTACATGAATCCACGGATTCAATCGACCAAAACCTTTCCATAGAATCAGCAAGACTTTGCAGACCCACAGAATAACAATGTTGTGCAACATGAGACTCTTCGATAGAACCAGCAACAACCCATCCAAGCCGAGTTTCTTGGAGGATTGGAAGTTCATCAACCATCTTGACTTGACCTGGCAGCAATAATTTGAAAAACAACTGAATTCCAATCAGCAAGTCAATTTCACCAGGAATATGAAATTCAGGATCTGCAAGTGGAAGATTTGGAGGGATGTTCCACTTCCTTATATCTAATGGAACAGATGGCATAGGGCCAGTAACTTTGTCAGCAACAAGACACTCAAGTTGCGCAGCATAGTTAGAATTACAAGAACGTATCTCAATTCTAACCATCTCAGATAGCGTTGAACGCTGACCATTTGCTCCGACTACCTCAACGTTAGTGGAGAAACGGGGTAGATTCAAAGACTTAACCAGGCTACGAGAAGTAAGGTGAGCCTGGGAACCACAATCCAAAAATGCTCGACAGTATTTCAGATTTCCATCCGAATCCTTAATCTGAACCCTAGCGGTCATCAACAAACTATGAGTCAGACGTGGGGGTCGCTTCAGTGAACGCGAGACTGCACTATTGGACTGGGATTCCTTGGGAACAGATTGATATTGCACATTTGGGACATTCGATTTCAAGACAGACTGCGAAGCATCAGGAAAAGGTTGAGACTTCGAAATTGACTGTGAAACCTTAAAAACAGACTGGGATTCAGCGTTCGAGACATTGGATTTCGAGGTAGACTGGAAAACCGGTTTATCACTATGTAGAAGGGTATGATGTCTACCCTTGCATTTAGAACACGTATATGACGATGTACACGAATTACTTAAATGACCCACTTTCAAACAATTAAAACAAGCTTTGATCTCTCTTACCTTGGCTTGGCGTTGCACGACGGTCATCGCTCGGAAGATCTCGCACTTGAAGTTCGGGTGGGCTCAAGTTCCACACACGTCACAGGACTCCTTTCCGGTGACAGCAAAAGCTTTGGTAGAGATGCTCTTCACTTGATTCTTGATTGGTACAGATGGCTTCGTAACGGGCGGCTTCACGATCGCATCCTCGCACCGCTCCAGGATTGCGCAGCGCTTCTTTAGGAACTCCATCGTGTCCTTGTACGTGGGAATTTGCTTGTGGGGAACGGTTGATTCCCATTCCATCCGGGTTTTGGCATCCAGAGCTGTTGCCAAGAGGTTGACAACGAAACGCTCCGACATACCGTTCATCACTTCCTCCATGAGCTTCAATCCATCGATGTGTCGGGATACTTCGTCGACTAATTCCCGAAGATCCTTGGCACTTGTTTGGTTCATTTTCTTCAGGCTAAGCAGCCCCAGGATGTGTGTGTCTACGATGAGCCGCTTGTTTTCAAAACGTTCTTCCAGCAGCTCCCATGCTCCGGCATAATTATTCTCGTTCAAGGTGCAGACATCGATGATTCCAGCGGCATTACCAATCAACGCTTTATCAAGGTGGTAAAGTTTGATGGCGTCGGAATCGGTGGATGTTCTCATGACGTCGAGAAACATGGCCTTGAAACGTGGCCAGTTCTCGGGTTTCCCATCGAAGGTGGGAATGGGAGCCTTGAGTGGTTGCTGCTGTACGATGATGCGAGGAATCCCTTCTCGCTGGGACGATGGCATCGGACGAGGTTGCGGCTCGGTCATCGACTGGATTAATGTTTCGACCAACATGCAAGCCTCGTTGTGTTGGTCTTCGAATAGGATGTACGTTTCATCCTGGTCCACTAGTTTTTCGGCGGGAGTCAAAGCGACGATTTGCCGATGAATATCACAATACTCTTGGTAGTGCGTTTCCAAATTGCGTGTGAAGACTTTCAGCTGCACCATACTCAATTGCCTTGCTCCAGCTCCAGATGCTTCTTCAACGGCCTTCCGGATCCTCGTCACTTTGGCCTTCGCTTGCCCACGAAGGTGAACAAGAGTCTTCACTTCAGCCATCTTCTCCTTTTCGTTCTTCACAGGTGTGTTGAATTGGCATCAAGCACAGCGATCACCTGCACAACGGTAGGCAGGAACGGACAGGAATAAACACGTTCCACCACTTGCGCACGACGTAAGACGTTCGCGTACGTTTTGTTTTGCACACGCGACGACGAACAGGTTCGATTTCACTCGCGACTGTACTTTCGAAGAAACTTGCGGTTTTCCTTTTAGCCAAGCCACAAGAAAATTCTAAAACAAAACTCTGCGAGCTTTTCGTGAGGTAGCAGGAAATCCGATCGGCTGATCACAGCGACGAAAGGCAGGAACTTTTCGACAATCGTCAGATTGTCGAAACGCTGTTGCGGTTGCAACAGAAACGGATAGGATCACACGGATCCGGTTCGAAGGACCAAAAATGTCCGATCACGGACACTGGAGATGGTGTGGCAATCCTCGGCTCGGAGGATTCCAGCTGATTTGGCCAATTCCCCCTTTGGGAATGCCAACAGGAACACAACGAAAAGCTCAACTGAAATCCAACTCAACTCATAGCCCTGAAAAGGACTGTTTTGGCTTCGGCTTGTCCAAAGAGGAAAAACGAGAATGAATTAAAACTTTCAACGGCGCTATATTTCGGTGTTTGCTTTACAAAGCTTGTGGACTGTATGCTTGCGACGCGTTTTTTTTTGCATTTAAATGATCTTTATTTCTTGTGATTGTGTGGTTTACATGTATGAATTTGTTAAGTGACACAGATTCGTCTTTTCAACTTTGGTACATTTGAGATTTTAATTATTATTTACAGTTCCTAGTCCTATCAGGCCTATTTTAAAGTATGACCACCTTGGGGGGATTGGTTTGATTTTAATTGGAAAAAGGAGACTACTTATAACTACTATTTACAACTACAACTAACCTACAACTACTATGTACACCTAACCTACTATATACAAATTGCTTATCAAAGCATGTTCTGATAAATTACATTTTTGTGTAAATTTAGTCTTAATTTCGTTAATTTTGGAATCTATTTTGGCAATGCCTGCCTCTTCATGTAAATTTGTTATTCTAGTGTCGAAAGGACGATCAAGAACCATCCTCAGCACTCTATTCTGAGCGACCTGAATTTTGTTCCTGTGAGTCTGTGCACATGATTCCCACACCGGAGCTGCGTAGAGGATCGCAGGTGCTACGATTTGTTTGTAGACGGCCAGTTTGTTCACCCTTGAGAGGCGGGATCTGCGGCAAATCAGCGGATACAGACTCCTAACCAAGGCGGAACACTTGACTACGGTTTTCTCCACATGCGAGCGGAATAGGAGCTTTTCGTCAAACAACATCCCGAGATAGGTTACTTCGGCGGACCACTCAACCCTTGTGCCATCCATGATTACAGTACAAGAGGGAGCCGGTTTTAGTTTGGGTGATTGCCGATGGAGGAACATGATTGTTTGTGTTTTGGAAGCATTGATTTTGATTTTCCACGTGATGGCATAATCAGCAAAGGTGAAAAGGCATCGTTGAAGTTTGTTCGTTATTTCGCGAGGCATCCTTCCTTTGACGGCTATTGCGGTATCATCTGCGAACAGGAAAAACACGCAACCGTCTCCAAGGGGAGGAATGTCGGAAGTGTAAATGCTGTAAAGCAAGGGTCCCAGCAGACTGCCTTGCGGGACTCCTGCTGGGATGGACAACGTGTCTGAAAGACAACCATTCAACGATACCTTAAACGACCTTTGCTGGAGGTAGTTACGGTGGGCCTCCCTTAGCTCAGTCGGTAAAGGCGCAGCTACAAAGCAAGACCATGCTGGAGGTGGCTGAGTTCGATTCCCGGTCCGGTCTAGGAATTTTTCGGGTTGGAAAATTTCTCGACTTCCCTGGGCATAGAAGTATGATTGGACTTGCCACACAATTATACCAATGCAAAAATGGTACAGGCATCGAAAGCTCTCAATTAATAACTGTGGAAGTGCCTCTAGAACACTAAGTTGAGAGCACGCAATAAGCTAATATGCGATATGCAATAAGCTTGAAATGCGAAGAAGAAGAAGAAGATGGAGGTAGTTACGGGTGATTTTAACCAGATGTAATGGAAAGTTGAAGTTACAAAGCTTGTATACAAGCCCATTGTGCCAGACATTATCAAACGCTTTCTCAACGTCTAACAATGCCATGGCTGTGGACTTGGATACAGCTTTGTTACTTCGGATGTTATTCATCACCCGCACTAGCTGGTGATTGGTGGAGTGCCCCTTTCTGAACCCAAACTGTTCCGGAAGGAGAATGTTGTTTTCCTCGACAAACTTGAGCAAACAATTGAGAATGAGTTTCTCGAACAATTTGCTCAGCGCTGAAAGGAGGCTGATTGGTCTGTAGCTTGAAGCTAGCGTTGGGTCCTTCCCGGGTTTGCGGATAGGTATGATTTTCGCTGTCTTCCAGATACTTGGAAAGTAGTGCAGTTCCAAGCATCTGTTGAAGACAGCAGCCAGCAGAGAGTGAACCTTCATGCTGAGATTTTTCAACACTAGGTTGAATATTCCGTCAAACCCGGGGGCCTTCATGTTTTTGGTGCATTTCAGCGCCGAGCAAATCTGTTCCACTGTGATTCTATCCTCCGGAGGGATGGCAGAAGGGGAGGAATCAAGGTTGAGTACGCATTGCTCAACCTGAACTTCGAGCGGACTTTGGATGTTGGAGCCAAGCAAGTGCGATTTGGCAATATGCTCACCAATCGCATTTGCTTTCTCCTGAGGGGTGATTATGAGCCGATCGTCATCATTTTCATCTTTTAGTGGCGGAATGGGTTTAGGGTGCGTCTTTAAGACCTTGGCAACTTTCCAGAATGGTCTGGAGCGGTCGTCCAGATTCTGGACAAGCCGCCCGAAACTTTCGTTCCGGAGTGAGACCATTCTGGAAGTAATCTCCTTGTTCAGATTGGCCATTTCACGTTTCCTCGCTAGATCTCCAGTCCTCTGAAACTGGCGTCTACGAACATTTCTCAGGCGAATTAAGAGTTGGGTGTGGGAATCAATGGCAATAAACTTACCCCTCACTGGAACTCGTCGGACGCACGCCTCGTCAGCCACGGTTATGGCTTGGTGGAGTACTTCCAACGCTCGGTCGATGTCCTCCACGGAGTCAAGCGGCGGGTTGTCGATGATGTGCCTGTCTACCACGCGTCCAAACTGGGCCCAGTTTACGCGATGGTAGTCCTTGCGCAGGCTTGGAGCAGCAGCTACGTTGTATCCCAGTTCAGCCACCACCGGTTGATGGTCGGAGCTGAGTTCGTTTAAGGCTACCGGCTTGGACAAGCCGGTATTTGAAAGAAACAGGTCTAGCGTCGATGGGTTGCCTGCCGGTGAGATGAATGTTGGCTCGTCCGAGAACCAAACGGAGTACAGCCCATGCTGCGAATGGTCGAACAGCAGACGACCGTTCTGGTTCTGCTGGTAGTTCCGCCATGCCTCATGACGAGCATTCAGATCTCCTCCAACAACGAAGCGGGAACCGGTACGGGTGATGGTGGACAGGTCCTTCTTAAATTTTGCCGCTAGTCCACTGCTGGCGGCACACTGTCGAGGGCAGTAGACGGCGATGAACTGGACGTATCCAGTCGACGACTCCACCTCCACACCAAGGGCCTCGATGATAGAGGTGCGGATATGGGACAGAGTGTGGTATTTTATTCCTTTCTTGACGACGACCGCAACACCACCCCCCCTGGAGCTGGTGCGATCAAGCCGGATAATGTTGTGGTCAGGCAACCAGAAGCTGTCGCCGGACTTTAGATGGGTCTCGGTTAGAAGGCCCACGTCGATGCTGTGCTTGCGGAGGAAGTCGGCAAGCTCAATCTCTTTTGCTCTTACAGAGCAAGCATTCCAGGTGACGATAGTTAGCGGTTTAGACGCCATACTGGATGATGAACTTACCGAGCACCTGGATCTGTTCGGGCTTATTGCGGCACTTACGAAGAGCACCGGACATGTTGACGAAAATTTCCATCAGTTCATCCGCTGAGAACAGATCGGGGTTGTTGTTTTGCGCTGTTGGTTGTCTCCAGAATCCAGGGGGGGATGGAGAGCTTTGACCAGCAGAATCACCGGAAGCTTCTTGAGGGGGGGCGGGTTGCACCCGCGAATTCGCTTGCCTTTGCTGGGGAGCACGAAGAGGCGGAAAATCCTCCGTCCTGAATGATGGGGTTTTGTCCTTCTTGCGTCCTGGTTGATTGTTGCTTGACGCCTGCTTTCGGATGCGTTTGAAGTCCTCGCGTTTGGAGCACAGTCTGTCGGAACCTTGATGTGCACCACCACAGTTAGCGCATTTTATCGCCACGGCTCCATCCGCAGGGCAGTTGGAAGTGGCGTGTTCTTGAGCGCAGTTGCTGCAGCGTGGCTTGATGTTGCAGTTGCGGGTACCGTGTCCAAAATTGAGGCACCTCATACACTGCGTTACGTCACGAGGGCCGCCACGGTATGGCTCCCACCGTACGATGATGGAGCAGATTGATCGGATGGCTTGTAGCGCATTGAGCGTCACCGTCCCTTTCTGGAAGTGCACCAGGAAAAGACAATCCGGGTACGTCTTCACGTTTTCGTCTCTCCTTGTCATTCGGAAGACAGCGATTGGGGCAAGCCTGTACCGGTTGATTTCAGCTTCGACCATCTTGGGGTCGAAGTTTGGTAGACCCCTGATGACTACCTTGAAGGGCTTCTCACCGGGGATGTCGTGCGTGAAGAATTCCGCCTTGGTATCCTTCAGATATTTCACGGCCACTTCGTACTCCGCTTTTGTTCGGAGCATCACCTTGGTGCCGATCCTGCCGAGCTTAAACTCAGCTGCAACGCCCAGCGATGAAAGATCGCCAATCAGCGTGTTGAGTGGGACTTGCTTCACCACCAGTGGAGGAAGCTTCATTTTTGCTGCACTCGGGGTGGCAGCAGTTTCGTTGTCGACGGCGTCGCCGAAATCACCAATGACGCTGACGTTCGTCGCGGTGGCATCGTCCCGTCCACTCGCACCATCGGACTGGCCTTGATTTTTCTTCCTCTTCTTTGACCGCTTCACCGTGGCTGAGGTGGTATTCCCTACATCGGTGGGAAGAGTAGCGTACCTATTCGAAATAGGTACACTCAAGCTACCCTCACCGCTGTTCTTCTTCTCCGTTTTCTCTCGGAGCCTGCTCCGGGAGCGCTGTCTTCCCATCACACGAAGCGACCGACACTACTGACGACGCGATTAAACTGCGAATGTTTGGAACAAACTAGAAACTTTAGAACAACTCGACAGAGCGAGCAAAGACCGAACTGTACTGCTTGACGTACAAGCAGAGAATGTTGAGCTGCTTGCGACGCGCAAAATGCGTCGCTTTAAATGTGTTTGGCTTTCTTCTTTTTGATGTTGCATTCATTCAGTTCTCCTTCATTCATAACCAATCAGCACTCGCTGCACGCTCGTTGGTTTGTGGTCGGTCGGTCGCTCGTCGCTCGGTCGGTGCTGCTGCTTGCATGCTCGTGCCAAGCCAGCGGCAGCGTAAGGAAATGATCAAAGCTTGTTTTCAGGGTCTTGATACAAATTACACATGTAGCACATTAGGGTTAGTTTCGGAAACCGATTACCCGCGGTCGCCTCGGGGTTAGTAGAGTTTTAAAGGATTGGGTAAGTGGTTAGGGCGATTACACAAAACAACTACTACTACTACTTCTACAACACATTACGTTCGCTTCAATCGCGAACAGTTGTAGATCACTTTAAAACAAGCAACTATGCTGAAAACAGCAATTTCGTATCTCTAAACGTTGACGAGATATGATGCATTGTTTGTTAGTTTTTCTTCAATAACTCTGAATACAATCATTTTATTGCTTTAAAATGTTCTGCAAAGTTTATCAATGTATCAATGTACACATTTTTGTCATATATTGTGTATAAGCTATGATGCACATTTGAAAAGTGATAAAAGATTTTTATGGAAATTTAGACACTTTTCCAATAAGTATATCAGGAATTAAGGCAAGTTGTGGCAGATCAGTCAACTTCCAATATGGCTACAATATGCACAACACTTTATTAGGAGATCTTCGGAGGAACCTTCACCGCTTATAAAATTATGATTAACAAAGGTCATAATATGCCTTTAATTATTGGCATTTCCAAATTAAAGGACAATCTTTCATTTTCGGGAAACGTCGCTGAATCAAATTGACCCTAAAGAAGGTGGTGACTGGGTGAGCTTATGTTCGCGCTTCATCCAAGAATTCGTAAAATTGCATGGACATGGACACCATGTTGCGTTTGCATGTGTGTGTGTGATATCGACAGAGAGTGAACCACTGCACAGTGGTCCAGAATGCAGATTTAGGTGAAATGATATGCTTTGAGCCTGAAATTGAAACTTTAGACTAAAAGTCTCTTCTACAAAGTTGTTCCTTATAGTTATGCCCT
The DNA here is from genome assembly GCF_037179485.1 of Ochlerotatus camptorhynchus. Taxonomy (NCBI): domain Eukaryota; kingdom Metazoa; phylum Arthropoda; class Insecta; order Diptera; family Culicidae; genus Ochlerotatus; species Ochlerotatus camptorhynchus. Next base: position 3,138,807 of record NW_027040682.1, on the reverse strand, counting down.
CATTTTTATGACAATGAATTCTAGGGTGTTTCCTATTATCATTAAAATCAAAATTTTTAAGAGTCTTTAGAAGATGACTTTCATGAGAAATTTCAAATAAAAAAGTTATTGGCAAAAGATGGATTTCATAGGACCACTCTAATGACAAATTAAATAAAATGTGCTAGTACATTTGTTTCAATAGTTGGACATTTAGTGTCTTCTAAGAAGTTTTTGTTCTTAAAAATTCCTTTCTTTTGGTGTTTGCAAACGTCAGGGTGGTCCTCAAATCAGGGAATTTTTAAAACTAACTTTTTTGTTTTACAAAATAAAAACATGTGTTGTTTGAAAAAGTTGTAGCTTAGTTTATTGCGAGCAACTTTGTCGAAGAATTTTTTTTCTATCTCTTAACGTTCTCATTTTTGAGTAGTTTTTCGGAGTTGACCTAGGGTGATCCTGGAAAAAAATAGTTTTTTAGCACTAACATCTTCTAAAGACTTTTAAAACGAATGTTTTATAGCGAAATTTGTTGCCTGTATCTCTTCTAATAAAAAAGAAATATCCGAATATAGTAAAGAATATGAATAAATTCAAATTGATTTTATACGAGTTTAAAAAATAACATACCTCCAATTTTTTTTATATTATTGAGAATAATATACGCCCTTTCAAATGCCGTAGAAAAACTTTTTTTTTGTTTGCCCCAACCAGAGATATTAACATTTGAAAAGTGCATTTTTTAGTATAAAAACGTCAATAACTCTTGATCGGCGAAAGATATTGACAAGCTTTGTGCATCAAAAATATGCGCCTTCTTAAGATCTAAAAGTTATTTGAAAACACCTTTGCTGAGAAATTCGAAATAAGAAAACTAGAGCAAAACAACTGTTTTTTTTAGAGCCACCCTAACTCAATTCAAGAAGTTGAAGAAGTTGTTTTCTACAAAGTTGCTTGAAATTAGGTCAGCTATAACTTTGCCCAAGAATGTATACCTTAATTTGTTCAAACAAATAAGTTAGATTTTGATTTTAATGACCACCCTAGAATTCATTGTCATAAAAATGAGGGCATAACTATAAGGAACAACTTTGTAGAAGAGACTTTTAGTCTAAAGTTTCAATTTCAGGCTCAAAGCATATCATTCCACCTAAATCTGCATTCTGGACCACTGTGCACTGTCTTCAGGAATATTGTGCATGATTATGATGCGATTCTGGATAAAATATACACTGTTAAAAAAATGGTCTTAAATAAAAAATTTGGAAAACCCGAAATTTTCAAAAAATTCTAACTTTTTTGTTTATGATTTTACCACAGACAAACAGACATAACACATTGAATATTTCTCACTGTAAAACATCGTCGCTAAAACATTACCGCCATCTGTTGAGTACACTGTGGTGGGTAGTACGCTGAACAGATGGCGGTAGTGTGTAAACGTCAAACGCAAGGGAATTGACTACGGAGCGCCACAGGTTGCAGTACTACCAACTACGGTACTTTTAAATTGACCGTTAAATGCTTGTTCGATGAACAACTTGCGAGAGTTATGTCTGTTTGTCTGTGATTTTACCATAACCCAATTTTGTCAGTTAGTAACAGTAACAGTAACAGTTAGTTATGAATTTTGCTTCTACAAAACAAAAAGTTCTAAAATGAGCTTTTTGGTAAATTATTTTTTTTTATAAATAATATAACTCTTTCATCGACCCTGTCCAAGGATGAGGAAGCCGGGGGTATAGTTAGCCCCCCCTCATCTTTTAATATGCCAATGAGATTGAAAAATTGTTTTTGAATAATTCATATGAACATACCAAATCGATAAGATGTAACTCTACTGTCTGTATCCCGGTAAAAACGCTCAGTAGCAAGAAACCTCTCGAGCTGTGTCTCAAGGTCGGCTTACTACTGGGTAATCTGGAGAGGCTTCGCGATCCTAACGTGCAGTACTGTCACCTGACTAAAAGCTATGGAAAGTTTAAGTGACACAGTAATCAAAGGGTGTATACTATTATTTATTAATAAAAGCTATAGCAGGTGTGGATTGGATTTCTAATAGTTCTATTGAATTTTATGGATGTACAGTGGGTTTTTGGGGGTTTGACGTAACGGTACTGAACTGCTGCCGTTGATTCTGCTCTGCCGAAGACTACTCTGCCGATGTGCGAGCGCTCGCCGATGATCGAATCAAGCCTGACAGGGTGGTGATGTTGGAACAACAGATCGACTTAACTCGATGGCGATCTGCGGTCTCCTGGCGTCTACCCTCGTTGACGAGAATCACCAGAGTCCAGGCAAGGCCGGAGTGACTCTGCTGAGAGGGGTCCTCTTTTGCGTTTAGAGCCGCCTTGGCCCGAGGAATGCGGCGATTTTGACCTTGCAATGCCAAACCGAAATGATGTCCTTCACTGTTAGGATTAAGGACTAAATAATCCGACTCTTGTGCTTCCTGACCGACTTAGTCGGTTGGTTCACAAAATGGCGCTGTACCGAATGGTACCACAAAAAAGGTCCTGTGAGGGCAACGGGGTTCATTTTCATTAATTATCGTACTAGGCTATGGTCATTCGATTAATGTTAGCTATCCGTAATTAATTAGCCAAGCCGTATTACCTGATTGAACAGATAGGTATTCCCGCGATTCACCACTCACTTTTATTACTTTAAGGACACTTGGTTTTAACGATCCGAAGCACACGAACGCCAGATACTAATTGAGGAATGGTGGTTTTCCTTCGCGCTTTTCCCATCCCATTCCTCTTCACGTGAGACGTTATTTTCCACCCATTTTGAATTCATAGTTTCGCCCGAATGTTGTTGTACCCACTGGTAGAATACTCATACCCACTGTACTGTTGTACGGTTTTATACAATTCTCAAATTTAAAAAACAATTAATCCTACTAACAAATTAACATTTTTTTACAACGACTACTAACCCTACTAATACAACACCAAATTACTTTAAGAGACGTGACGGTACATTTAACAACCATGCACAAATTAAAAATCTAACATGTTTTGTAACAAACGGTTACAAAGATAAGATAATAAGAAAACAAATCAAAGAAAAAAAAAATGAATAATCGGCTCCGTAAAGCTAATGCGATTAAGCCTTCCAAATAAACGAACTAGATTTTAAAAAATCAACAGGCTCAATGTAGACTTATGGAATTGCGGTGAGGATAGGGTTTCCTTGAAATGTTGTTTCTTGTTTTCATCGCCTTCGATGTTTCACCGAAAAAAAATTTCATATAGTTTCCATTGGGAGCGCACATGAAATTTTTCCAATAACAAAACTAAAGATTTTTATCTGAAATTCACATAAAATTCATATGATCACATGAATTTTATATGATAAATCACATAAATTTCATTGGACACATAAGGTTCATGTGATTTTGTAGTGCGATTCCCAATTATGAGATCACATGAAAGTTATGTCAAGTTCTAATGGATGTTTTCCATTGGAAATGTGATTTATTTTTGGAGTGTAGGTAAATGTTCCACTACACTAATAAAATTCGAAACATTTTTATTGGCGAATTTGCTTGTAGGATTCCACATGATTTTTATGTGTCCACACATAAACAGAATCCACTCCAGAAGTATACATGAAATTTATGAGCAAAATGAATAGTATGTATGATTACACAGTTCGAACAAGTAGTGTAAATTTCTGTTCAATATGATGCACATAAATGGAGCGTCACATATCATATACGTTTACATCATTATATATCATGTAAAGTTCTGACACATTTCATGCAATGTAGCAAATATTGTATACAAAAGCCCATCTTTGTAAACAACATTGTTTGCAAGTTGCTCGGTTGCGTGAAATGAAATACAAGTCTACGTGAATGAATGTTTACATCACTATTAAAATTTAGAATTTTTTGCTGTGTACACATGAATTGTATGTGTACACATAAGAACGATGTGTCCGACACATACATATCATTTGTTTATCACATTGCAAAAATTCATATGTAGGACACATAAAAATTAGCATTGAATTTTATTTTATTAGTGCAGGGTATCCTGCAACCGATCTACAACAACCGACGAAAGGGATTCGGAATTGACCGCCGTAGAGAGATCAACATTGCCTCGCTGTCCGGAACCCGCAGTAGTTGAGTTCATTCCTGCCAGATAGTTTTGCAGATCCGAAAGGAGGACACGGTGACAGTTCAAATCGTATTGGCGTGTATTGAAATCTCGATTGAGCTTTGAGATTATTGTTGGAGGAATCAATGAGTAAACCTACTTACATAAGACTAAGGAGGGACACGAAGGAGAAAAAAATAAAACATTTTCCCTAGCTATGATCAAGTATTATTGAACTTCAAGCTACTTAATCTTATAAATGTTTGAGAGAGAGGAGTAGGCTGTGCGTGTGATCGAACCTGACGTTTGTTTTTTTCCGTGGAGTTTTTTTTTATCTATAATCGGTTGCTGATCTGGCCAAACCCAGGCCCAGGAGACAATTTCTAGTTCCTCAATCCCTATTATTTGCCACTGAGAAGCTGTTCCGAAGCCAAGTAGAACCTCCACGAGGCGTCCCATCATTAGTTCCATCATTCGTTGAGTCGCAGCGTTGAAAACTTGACTATTGGCCACGAAAAGTCTTACTCTTGCCAATTATTTGCTGCTGAGAAGCTGTTCCGAAGCCAAGTAGAACCTTCACGAGGCGTCCCATCATTCGTTGAGTCACAGCGTTGAATCTGACTATTGGCCACGATCAAAAATCGACTACATACATCATTTGTTTATCTCAAATCGACGGACATACCGCGCAACTACCATAAACCGGACTAGTTCATGTTGATCTTCGTCAAGCTTCGTCTACAATTTGGACTTCTACTTCTATATCAACACATGTCAGGCAGCATTCAGGTTCAATTGGCTAAACTTGGTGAGTTCGTTCCATTTTGTAAATTTTTATCTTTTCAAACCAGTAACATTGGGACATCACCTTTTTGTGGTGCGTTACTGGTATAAGATCTACCACCGAACCCTAGTCGTGATAACTTCAAACTAGGGAATCAGGATTTTCTAGTAATCAAGGATTAAATGTTAGTGCTTGTTATGTGCCGTTATGCATTTCCATATTGTATATTTCAAATCAAAAATATTACCCATAACCCTTTTTCCCTTTGTCCCCTTTGTCCTTCTCCTTTTCCTTTCCCTCTTCTCTTTTCAGAAAGCGAGTAATGGCGCTATAGCCATAAGCCATAAAAGGCTAGCACAAGAGTTAGTGCTCATGTCCCAACCGTCAGAAGAAAATGGAGCATCACTTAACCTTTCTAGCTTTGATGCTTCCAACAACCAACCAATCATATAATTACCAAAATCGGAACGTACGGTACGAGATGTCCACGTTTCATCCATTTATTGGATTCTGAAGCATCGTGTTTAAATCTTCGATCTAAACAGGCCCAATGTTTTCTGAATCATCTTGCCCCTTAAATGCTGCACAGTAGGCCTGGCCGTTTTGATATATGTGACGCATCTTCGAGATGAAACATATATCAAATAGACAAGAAAAATTATGGAGGTATATCCATCATTTTCCAGGATGATTTCAAGAACTGGCTGTGTTGGTGTTAGATTAGATTAGATTAGAGATGCGAACTCATGATCCTGAAGTTCTTTGAAGATCGCTCTCAGAATAAAACAGAAAGAAAAAAGTTAGAACAAACAAACAGTTTTTTTTTTGTTTCAGAACCACCCTATCTGAATTTAGAAAAAAACGTTCATAGAATTATGTGTTGATAAGATAGAATATTGATGTTTTCGGCAAAGTTGCTTGACATTAAATTATCTTTGACTTTGTAGAAGCAAGTATTCCCCTAAAACATACATAAAAAGTTACGATTTACGAAAGTCACCACCTACGCCAAAAGGAAGATCTTATTTTGTAGACACACTCTTCCTAAGACATCAAACCCCTAAAGTGCATATTTTTCGAGATATCGATTTTTGTCGTGAAATTTTGCGTTTTTGACCATAGTGCGCGTGTTTGAAAAAGCAATCCATCTTTAGGGTTGCATTTAGCCTGATGATTTTGATGTTGAGGAAGTCTTATGGGGTGTTTAGACTTATGCTATTTCACTAGCGCTAATGAGCCAGCTGCTAGTAAAGCAGCTCACCAGCATAATGCAAACAGGGCATCAGCGTCCACCAGCATGAGATTTCAGGAGCAACTGAAATTCATGCTAGTTGACTAGTACACTAGTGCTAGCAAATCTGTACAGATGTAAACACCTCATTAGCGTGAATCTTCAAAAGCCCAAATGTCAGCTTCCACAATACATACAGTAATGAAGCTGCTACTCTGTGTATGTTGTAGCACAGCAACGTAGGAGTAGCTATTTCATATTTGCATGTTTTGTGGATGCTGACATTTGTGCTTTTGAAGTTTCATGCTAAGGCTTCCTTATAATATCGCCTTACAAAATATTCTATCCGACCCATTTTACCCTACACTTGGTGTTCGCGATTGAAGCGAACGTAATGTGTTGTAGAAGTAGAAGTAGTAGTTGTTTTGTGTAATCGCCCTAACCACTTACCCAATCCTTTAAAACTCTACTAACCCCGAGGCGACCGCGGGTAATCGGTTTCCGAAACTAACCCTAATGTGCTACATGTGTAATTTGTATCAAGACCCTGAAAACAAGCTTTGATCATTTCCTTACGCTGCCGCTGGCTTGGCACGAGCATGCAAGCAGCAGCACCGACCGAGCGACGAGCGACCGACCGACCACAAACCAACGAGCGTGCAGCGAGTGCTGATTGGTTATGAATGAAGGAGAAATGAATGAATGCAACATCAAGAAGAAGAAAGCCAAACACATTTAAAGCAACGCATTTTGCGCGTCGCTATCATACAGTCCACAAGCTTTGTAAAGCAAACACCGAAATATAGCGCAGTTGAAAGTTTTAATTCATTCTCGTTTTTCCTCTTTGGACAAGCCGAAGCCAAAACAGTCCTTTTCAGGGCTATGAGTTGAATTGAATTTCAGTCGAGCTTTTCGTTGTGTTCCTGTTGGCATTCCCACAGGGGGAATTGGCCAAATCAGCTGGAATCCTCCGAGCCGAGGATTGCCACACCATCTCCAGTGTCCGTGATCGGACATTTTTGGTCCTGCCGAACCGGATCCGTGTGATCCCATCCGTTTCTGTTGCAACCGCAACAGCGTTTCGACAATCTGACGATTGTCGAAAAGTTCCTGCCTTTCGTCGCTGTGATCAGCCGATCGGATTTCCTGCTACCTCACGAAAAGCTCGCAGAGTTTTGTTTTAGAATTTTCTTGTGGCTTGGCTAAAAGGAAAACCGCGATTTTCTTCGAAAGTACAGTCGCGAGTGAAATCGAACCTGTTCGTCGTCGCGTGTGCAAAACAAAACGTACGCGAACGTTTTACGTCGTGCGCAAGTGGTGGAACGTGTTTATTCCTGTCCGTTTCTGCCTACCGTTGTGCAGGTGATCGCTGTGCTTGATGCCAATTCAACACACACCTGTGAAGACCGAAAAGGAGAAGATGGCTGAAGTGAAGACTCTTGTTCACCTTCGTGGGCAAGCGAAGGCCAAAGTGACGAGGATCCGGAAGGCCGTTGAAGAAGCATCTGGATCTGGAGCAAGGCAATTGAGTATGGTGCAGCTGAAAGTCTTCACACGCAATTTGGAAACGCACTACCAGGAGTATTGTGATATTCATCGGCAAATCGTCGCTTTGACTCCCGCCGAAAAACTAGTGGACCAGGATGAAACGTACATCCTATTCGAAGACCAACACAACGAGGCTTGCATGTTGGTCGAAACATTAATCCAGTCGATGACCGAGCCGCAACCTCGTCCGATGCCATCGTCCCAGCGAGAAGGGATTCCTCGCATCGTACAGCAGCAACCACTCAAGGCTCCCATTCCCACCTTCGATGGGAAACCCGAGAACTGGCCACGTTTCAAGGCCATGTTTCTCGACGTCATGAGAACATCCACCGATTACGACGCCATCAAACTTTACCACCTTGATAAAGCGTTGATTGGTAATGCCGCTGGAATCATCGACGTCTGCACCTTGAACGAGAATAATTATGCCGGAGCTGCTGGAAGAACGTTTTGAAAACAAGCGGCTCATCGTAGACACACACATCCTGGGGCTGCTTAGCCTGAAGAAAATGAACCAAACAAGTGCCAAGGATCTTCGGGAATTAGTCGACGAAGTATCCCGACACATCGATGGATTGAAGCTCATGGAGGAAGTGATGAACGGTATGTCGGAGCGTTTCGTTGTCAACCTCTTGGCAACAGCTCTGGATGCCAAAACCCGGATGGAATGGGAATCAACCGTTCCCCACAAGCAAATTCCCACGTACAAGGACACGATGGAGTTCCTAAAGAAGCGCTGCGCAATCCTGGAGCGGTGCGAGGATGCGATCGTGAAGCCGCCCGTTACGAAGCCATCTGTACCAAGCAAGAATCAAGTGAAGAGCATCTCTACCAAAGCTTTTGCTGTCACCGGAAAGGAGTCCTGTGACGTGTGTGGAACTGGAGCCCACCCGAACTTCAAGTGCGAGATCTTCCGAGCGATGACCGTCGTGCAACGCCAAGCCAAGGTAAGAGAGATCAAAGCTTGTTTTAATTGTTTGAAAGTGGGTCATTTAAGTAATTCGTGTACATCGTCATATACGTGTTCTAAATGCAAGGGTAGACACCATACCCTTCTGCATAGGGATAAACCGGTTTTCCAGTCTACCTCGAAATCCAATGTCTCGAACGCTGAATCCCAGTCTGTTTCTGAGGTTTCACCGTCAATTTCGAAGTCTCAACCTTTTCCTGATGTTTCGCAGTCTGTCTTGAAATCGAATGTCCCAAATGTGCAATATCAATCTGTTCCCAAGGAATCCCAGTCCAATAGTGCAGTCTCACGTTCACTGAAGCAACCCCCACGTCTGAGTCATAGTCATAGTTTGTTGATGACCGCTAGGGTTCAGATTAAGGATTCGGATGGAAATCTGAAATACTGTCGAGCATTTTTGGATTGTGGTTCCCAGGCTCACCTTACTTCTCGTAGTCTGGTTAAGTATTTGAATCTACCCCGTTTCTCCACTAACGTTGAGGTAGTCGGAGCAAATGGTCAGCGTTCAACGCTATCTGAGATGGTTAGAATTGAGATACGTTCTTGTAATTCTAACTATGCTGCGCAACTTGAGTGTCTTGTTGCTGACAAAGTTACTGGCCCTATGCCATCTGTTCCATTTGATATAAGGAAGTGGAACATCCCTCCGAATCTTCCACTTGCAGATCCTGAATTTCATATTCCTGGTGAAATTGACTTGCTGATTGGAATTCAGTTGTTTTTCAAATTATTGCTGCCAGGTCAAGTCAAGATGGCTGATGAACTTCCAATCCTCCAAGAAACTCGGCTTGGATGGGTTGTTGCTGGTTCTATCGAAGAGTCTCATGTTGCACAACATTGTTACTCTGTGGGTCTGCAAAGTCTTGCTGATTCTATGGAAAGTTTTTGGTCGATTGAATCCGTGGATTCATGTAATCCTCTCACCAATGAAGAACAGTTGTGCGAAGAAATTTTCTGCTCCACAACCCATCGCGACCAGAATGGTCGTTACATTGTTCAATTGCCCCTGAAAGATTCTATTCATCGGGTAGAAGACAATCGTTCGATTGCTCTTCGTCGATTCTTCATGCTGGAACAACGGTTCCTGAAAAACCCTGAGCTGAAAAAACAATATGCAGAGTTCATCAATGAGTACAAATCCCTCGGTCACTGTATTCAGATTGATGAGTCTCAAGATCCTCCAAAGCTTTTGAAGTATTATGTCCCTCACCATGCGGTTTTGAAGCCTACGAGCTCTTCAACGAAGCTCAGAGTTGTGTTTGATGCTTCATCGAAGGGTAATGGACCTTCCCTGAATGATGCTTTGATGATCGGACCAGTGGTCCAAGATGATATCCTCTCGATCAACCTGCGTTTTCGTAAGCATCGGTTCGCCTTCTCTGCTGACGTTAGTAAAATGTACCGGCAAATAGCACTTGCCAGAATCCACACTTCGTTGCTTCGAATTTTCTGGAGAGAAAATCCAAATGATCCCTTACAAGTTTTGGAATTAACGACAGTAACCTATGGTACATCTTCTGCGCCATTCTTAGCCACAAGGGCACTTCAGCAGCTTGCTATTGATGATGGTGATCAATTTCCGATTGCAGCCAAGATCGTTCTTGAAGATTTTTATGTTGATGATGTTCTGTCTGGGTCTGAAACCATAGAAGGGGCCATCCAATGTCGTCTCGAGCTCACGGAGCTGCTCCGAAAAGGGGGATTTCCCATTCATAAGTGGTGTGCGAATGACTCAGCGATTTTGGAGTCAGTTCCAGAAGAAGAAAGGGAAAGGTTCTTGTCTTTTGAAGATGCGAATATTAACCAGGCCATCAAGACACTTGGACTTCTTTGGGATCCGACTGAGGATGTATACCGATTCCACGTGGAGCTACCAAGTCTTTCCAACTCTCCTCCTACAAAACGGAATGTTCTCTCGCAGATCTCTAAACTATTTGATCCCCTTGGTCTTGTGTCACCTGTAATAATAGTTGCTAAGGTGATAATGCAGCAAATCTGGATGAGTAAGCTGAATTGGGATGATGTTTTGGATGGTCAGTTGATGCAAAATTGGACCATATTTCGTGATTCTCTAAATCACATCCACCAAATAAGAATTCCCCGGTATATGTGTGCCCCTGATGATGTTTATGTTGAAGTTCATGGCTTTGCCGACGCTTCTGCCTATGCGTATGGAGCATGTCTTTATATCCGAACCGTAACCCATGATGGGGTAAAGGTATCTCTTGTCTGTAGTAAGTCGAAGGTCATTCCAATCAAAGGATTGACGATTCCCCGATCCGAACTGTGTGCTGCATTGTTGCTAATCAGATTGGCCATGAAGGTTCTTCCGGCAATTAAGATGAACTTCCACTCAATCCATTATTGGTCGGATAGTCAGATCGTTCTTTCATGGTTAAAAAAGCCTCTATCTCAACTTGATGTTTTTGATCGCAATCGAGTTGCAGAAATTGTTGATCATTCTGTTGATGCTAATTGGAATTACATCAAGTCGTCCGAAAACCCAGCTGATGTTGTCAGTCGTGGTCAACCCTCCCAACTCCTTGCCTCGAACGAACTTTGGTGGAACGGACCTCCGTTTCTGCGAAGTCATAGCTATCAGATTGATGAGCTTAATCCTCTTCCCGATGATAAACTACCGGAATTGAAACCAGTAACCGCGTCTACTGCCGTTCTTGTTCCTGAAACCCTCCCAGTTATGACTGCCTTTAGTTCATTTCGAAAGCTTCAGCGAGTGATTGGATATGTCAGGAGATTTGTTGTAAATGCAAGGTCTCCCAAATCGGAACGCATCACTTCGGAATACCTAACTGTGCGAGAGTTGAAAGAGTCATTGAATTTGATTGTTAAGTATATTCAAGGAGTTGCATTTTCTGACGAAATTCGTCGGCTTGAATCAGGTGAACCTTTGCGTCGACTCAGTAGTCTGAATGTTATTATGAATGATGGTGTGTTGAGAGTGGGTGGAAGACTGAAGCATTCATGTTTGCCATATGGTTCAAGGCACCAAGCCGTACTCCCTGACAAAAACCCAATTGTCGAATCGTTGCTAAGAGCAATGCACTGCGAAATGTTGCACATTGGTCCGTCTGGTCTCGTTTCGTTGGTCCGCCAGAGATTCTGGCTTCTGAATGCTCGTTCTGTTGTCAGGAAAATCATCCGGTCTTGTGTTACATGTTTCCGATCCAATCCGAGGTTGCTCCAAACCTCTCATGGTATTTTCCGCCGCCCAATCTCGAAGTTGGCCCCTTTACCCTTTGATTCAACCCAGCCCTCTGTTGTTCATCAAGTTCCTCTTTGCCCGGGGGGAGAATGTTCGCGATTGAAGCGAACGTAATGTGTTGTAGAAGTAGAAGTAGTAGTTGTTTTGTGTAATCGCCCTAACCACTTACCCAATCCTTTAAAACTCTACTAACCCCGAGGCGACCGCGGGTAATCGGTTTCCGAAACTAACCCTAATGTGCTACATGTGTAATTTGTATCAAGACCCTGAAAACAAGCTTTGATCATTTCCTTACGCTGCCGCTGGCTTGGCACGAGCATGCAAGCAGCAGCACCGACCGAGCGACGAGCGACCGACCGACCACAAACCAACGAGCGTGCAGCGAGTGCTGATTGGTTATGAATGAAGGAGAAATGAATGAATGCAACATCAAGAAGAAGAAAGCCAAACACATTTAAAGCAACGCATTTTGCGCGTCGCTATCATACAGTCCACAAGCTTTGTAAAGCAAACACCGAAATATAGCGCAGTTGAAAGTTTTAATTCATTCTCGTTTTTCCTCTTTGGACAAGCCGAAGCCAAAACAGTCCTTTTCAGGGCTATGAGTTGAATTGAATTTCAGTCGAGCTTTTCGTTGTGTTCCTGTTGGCATTCCCACAGGGGGAATTGGCCAAATCAGCTGGAATCCTCCGAGCCGAGGATTGCCACACCATCTCCAGTGTCCGTGATCGGACACTTGGTATATACAATAAGGTTTATAAAATAAGAATCTCAAAGAATTAAACTTACCTGTGGATAGCTTTCGTAGAAGTGAATGTTTTTCAAAGCTTGTTGCAACACTAATTTGACTGAAATTAAAAGAAAGGCAAACAAAGATGTTTGAGTGTACAGTTACAGTTTATTCTGGAATTCTGTTGCAGCAATGGCATAAGATTTGAAAATCCACAAAAGCCTACATATTCATTCATAACTATCAAACTGTATCGCGAAGCGCATTGCATGTGCCCAATCAATTACTTAGACTCAGACTCATGCCACGTGCTGCACAACCGACTGAATGCTTGTTTCCAATTTCCCATCATGTCGTAGAATGCAGTAACCTCCAACTTGCACTACCGTTATACGCATAAGAGTCCCACGATCCATAAGGATTGCATAGACATTGGGATTGGGACAGTTATGTTTTAACGGCAGCCTAGCGGTAGGTAAAACACTGCGGCTATCAAAATTTGCATATCTTACCAAACTTTCCACCTTTAACCTTTCTTTATCGTGCTTTGTATTTTAATTTGGACCTTCTCTTACATCCAAGGAGGCTTGATTCCTATCGACAGGATGCGACTGGTGAACTTGAAAATCGCATTCCCTTTAGTTCTACTGTTGAATAGCTCCTTTCACCTGATGCCTCTGCCTGGCTGCGCTTGGAACTCAACAGGTGCCTGAGGATGAACCCTGAAGGTAGGTACCTCTAGCTGTATTTTACGAGCAGGTGAAAATACCTCAGACTGACTAAAACTTGATACGTGATATTTTGATTGACGGAATGGGAAACAGCGTGGGGGTGAGCGGCAGAACCGAGTGGGCAATTTCCAATTTATAGAAGAAGTTACACGGTTCTATTTATATAGTTCAAAGGTTAACGTTACGTAGAAACTGTTGTAGAGCGATTGGGTATGGAAATGCAAAATTTTACGTTCGCTTTTGGTCGGGGCACAATCCCGAGGGAGTCGAGCTATAAATCATGGCTTCCAATTGATTCCGGTTACCTATCGTGACGTTGGGAAATAACCAACATGCGCACATAAAATCATGATATGGGGAATCTGTTGACAATTGAAATGCCTTCGATGGTTTTGTGCCTATGGTGGCATTGAGTGTGGTCGATTGGAATCGAACTAACAAAGCGAGGGTAATTTCCAATTTTGAATAATCGGGCCATTGATTGGTGCAGCCAGTAAGTATGAGAACGCTACATAAATAGTACTTACATCGGAAAACGTCGTAGATCATGGAGAAAACTTTCCGCATTTCAAACTCATCGTCAAACGATACTTCGAGGGGAGGCTTTTTCAGTAGTTTACCGGCGCGGGCAATGTCCTCCAGGCGCCACTGGTTGTACTCGTCAATGTTGCAAAAGTCGATCGGATTGTCCGGAAAGCAGCGGCGCCGTTTGCGACGGAATGCTGCCGAGTCCCCGCCGGGCGTTGGCGAGGTGAAGGGCGACACATCTTCGATTGATTTCGCTTTCGATTCCCAGATGGTGGTCTCTTTTAGATCCAGAGAGGTTTTGAGTTGACTGGAAGTTCAGTGGAAATATGCAAATATTTGTAATTGTAGATTTAAGAAATGCCGGGCACGGAGCTGTTTTAAACACAGAATGAGAAAATTCTAATTTGTACATAATTGACCAGGCGTCTCCATCGAAGCTGCACCAGGATGGGTACTAAATTTTAATTTTGGAATTCGCGACTTTTCCCCGGTTTTCCCGTTTCAAACCTTATCAATTTTTCGGTTATTAATATTCATCAACTTTTATTCGAATCTATAAGAACATCACGAAAAATAGATTTTACATGCGAAGAGGTGCAGGGGAACTCGTGGTAAGCACGGCCCGTTAAGCATTAAGACTATTTTAAAATAATTGAGAGCTAATTTGGTTATCTTTCTCATGCAGAGTTCATGTCTAGACTGTTTTGAATAGAAATTATGTGGTAGCAAGGTTTGAATAGGTTATGTTGTTAACTAAACAGTAAGTTTAGTACAAAAAAGTAACAAAAATTTACATATTTATACTTACCTTACCAGCCATCTATTTGTTACAATTTGTTACCCCTAACCTCGAGATAGCCACGAGTAAACGGCCCCGCTTTACTAACGTTAGTTTTAAGTCATTTTGTTATCTAAACAATGAATATCGGCTCCACAAAGCTACATCAAATGAGCCTGGATAAATAAAATATTAAAAAAAAATACTTACCTTAACAATCAGGCTAAGGCCTTGATGTCCTCTGCTGTTCGAAGAAGTCGTCTCCACTCTACTCGATCCATGGCCACGTAGTCTCCGAAGGGTCCGCATGTCGCCTTCTACTTGGTTGATCCACATGGCCCGCTGCGCTTTCAAGAATAATTTTCACTGGGTCGTCGTCCGGCATTCTTACGACGTGCCCAGCCCACCGTAGACGCCCAATTTTTGCAATGTGGACGATGGATGGTTCTCCCAGCAGCTGGTACAGTTTGAGATTCATTCGCCTCCTCTACGTAACTTCACCGTAGATGGTACGCAAAACTTTCCGTTCGAAAACACCTCCACGAGCATAGTCCAGGTCTCGTAGCCGTAGAGCACCACCGGACTAATCAGCGTCTTGTAAGTAGATAGTCAACTTCGACAATTTTATTCGACCGGAGCGTCCTCCGGAGTCCATTCCCTGCCATAATAAGTCTTTGAATTTTTCTGCTGGTATAATTTTTGGCGGTCAATAGTGAGCCTAAATACACGAACTCGTTAACCACCTCGATTTCGTCACCGACAATCTGAACTCGGGGTGGGAGGCTAACATTGTCTTCCCTTGAACCTCTTCCTCTCATGTATTTTGTCTTCGATGCGTTGATGGCAAGTCCAATCCACCTTGCTTCGGCCTTCAGTGTGATGTACGTATGGTGTCGATGTCATCGGCGAAGCCAAGAAGCTGGATGGACTTCCTGAAGATCGTGCCACTCGTGTCTATTCCAGTTCTTCTGATCAGACCTTCTAACCCGATATTAAATAGCAGACACGCCATAGCTGATCGCAATCGATTGTGTTGTATGCGGATTTGAAATCAATGAACAAATGTTGTGTGGGCGGGCACGTTGTATTCGCGGCATTTCTGCAGAACCTGCCGAATCGGGGAAATTTGGTTCGTGGTAGCACGGGCCTGCCCGCCTGCCCACGAGATCTCTTGCAAATGGTGACAGGCGGCGGTATAGAATTTGGGAGAGTACCTTGTAGGCGGCGCTCAGCAGTGTGATCGCGCGGTAGTTGCAGCAATCCAACTTGTCGCCTTTTTTGTAGATTGGGCATACGACACCTTCCATCCACTCCTCCGGTAATATCTCCTCCTCGGAAATTTTGGCAATTACCCAGTGCAGCGCTCTAGCCAGTGCTTCACCACCGTATTTTAATAGCTCACTTGGTAATTGATCTACACCAGTTGCTTTGTTGTTCTTCAGTCGACCGATCTCCTCCTCAACTTCTTGAAGATTAGGGGCCGGTAGCTTGTCTTCTGCGCGTGCTTCAAGGTCTGTTGCCGTGCCACCTTCGTTTTCTGCTGCATCACCGTTGAGGTGCTCGTCATAGTACTGGTTCCACCTCAGACTTGTTCATGAGAAGGTTACCATCCAAGTCCTTGCACATATCGGTTTGCTGCACGAAGAACTTCTGTGTGTCGTTTACGCGGTACAGATTTTCCATCGCCTCGCGATTTCGGTCTTCCTGCTGACGCTTCTTTCTTCGGAAAACCGAGTTTTGTCTGTTCCGCGCTTGTCTGTATCGCTGCACATTCAATCTCGTGCGGTGTTGCAGCATTCTCGCCCGTGCTGCATTCTTCTCCTCTGCTAACAGTTTGCATTCGTCGTCAAACTAGTCATGTCTTCGGTCCGGAATTGCAGTACCTAGTGCCGCTGCAGCAGTACTACCTATGGCGGAACGGATGTTCCTCCAGCCATCTTCAAGAGCAGCTGCGCCAAGCTGCTCTTCCGTGGGTAGTGCAACTTCCAGCTGCTGCGCGTAGTCCTAGGCAACTCCGGCGTCCCGTAGTTGCTCAATGTTGGGTCGCGGCGTTCGACTTCGACGGGCGCATGCATACTGCAACTAGGTAGTGGTCCAAATCTATGTTCGCACTACGGTACGTGCGGACGTTGATAATGTCGGAGAAGAATTTCCCGTCGATTAGAACGTGATCGATTTGGTTTTCTGTGTGTTGGTCAGGTGATCTCCAGGTGGCTTTGTGGATATCCTTGCGGGGGAAAAAGGTACTTCGAACTACCATACCCCGAGAGGCTGCAAAGTTCACGCATCGTTGGCCGTTGTCTTTCGATACGGCATGCAGGCTGTTTGGCCCGATTGCCGGTCTATACATTGCCTCCCGTCCTACCTGAGCGTTCATGTCACCTGCTACAGCTGCGCATAGAACGCTTCTTTCTCGTCGTCGGGTCTCCCTTCGTGTGGGCAGTGCACGTTTATGATACTTTAGTTGAAGAAACGGCCCTTAATCCTTAACTTGCACATCCTCGCGTTGTTCGGCTGCCAACCAATCACGAGTTGGCGCATCTTACCCAGCACTACAAAGCTGGTTCCCAGCTCGTTGGTGGTGCCACAGCTCTGGTAGAAAGTAGCCGCTCGATGCCCGCTTTTCCATACCTTTTGTCCCGTCCAGCAAAGTTCCTGCAGTGCTACGACTTCGAAGTTGCGTGGTTGAAGTTCGTCATAGATTAACCTCTCGCAGTCCGGGAAGCCGAGCGATTTGCAGTTCCATGTTCCGAGTTTCCAATCGTAGTCCTTATTTCGTCGCGCAGGTCTGTGCCGATTATTCCGATCCGTATTTTTTTCTTCAGTATTTGCAACTTTGTTTTTTTTTCAGGGCGGCTTGGCTTGTTGGGCCTGCCCCAACCCCTGTCTCGCCGCGGGACCATCGTGCACAGCTCTGTTTAGAGTCCAACGCTGGCACTAGGACGGTGATCAGCCGCTCCTAACATGGAGAACAGACGCCGTTTTGAGCCGCACCTCCATGGTGAACAGACGCTCGGGTTTGGTGAAGCATTTCCTCTATCACCGTACTATGGTTACCGTGCCAGTGTTCGCGTCGCACCTCTTCACTTTGCTATTGCCGGACTGGCAACATTGCCCAGGCTACGCCACCCAGCTGTGTCCCTGTTTCAGCTGGTAGTCTTTTGTTATCCTATGACTCGGGGAGGCGTGAAGTAGGAACTTGTGAGGACCCGGGCTAGGTATTTCGCTCCTTCCAGGTTGTCAACTCACCATTTTGTAGCTTGACTTTAGCACAAGCTGTTTAAAATACATTTTTTTATTCCTTAGCCAACGAAAAACAAAATGCAGCTGCAAAAAACACAACACATCAGATTTTACCGTGGCCAACATCGACCATATTGTATTGACGTCAATTTAGAATGTATTAACAATAAACAATTATTGTCAATAAAACCAATCGTGTAGGGTCCACTTAAAAAAAATCGAGTGGAGGTGACTAATAGCGCACAGCACAACCTTTTTTTTTGACGTAGGACTACGTCTGTGATTTCTATTTTGGGGGTAAACTTTGTGAAAACCGAAAATGGAACATGTAACGAAATCATGAAAGATTTTGAACGTTAATAACTCAGCTGCCCCTGGACCAATTTCAATAATTTTATCACCAATGGATCAGAGATATTTCTACGCTTCTGTTAAATTAAGGGGGTAGTCCACTCTGAAAATTTCAAAAAATCTTTTTTTTTTTGGCTTAAAAAATACTTTGGAATGTCTACTTTGACATAGACTTGATCGCAAGTCCGCAAGTGACATCGTTCCAAAGTTATAGGCCGATTAGTGGACTCGTGTCCAGACGCTCCAAGCGCGCCCAGGTGAGCGCTCGGAGTACCCGCCCGTTACCGGCGAAACGGCGTGTCTTAGTAGTCTTAGTAGTTAAACGCGATTATCTCTAAACGATGTTTTCAAAATTGGCAGGCGCTGTATTTTAGAAACGGCTCATTCGATTTAAACGGCGATTGAATTTTCGAGTTAAGTACACTGAAGTCTTTTTTTACACGGTTTTTTTTACGCGGTTTTTTTTTACACGGTTTTTTTTACACGTTTTACACGGTACGTTTTTAACGATTTCTCGACAACGATACAACCTATCGACTTGATTCCAATCACATTATCCGTTTCAAGCTATTTGTAATCGAATGGCATACTTAAAAAAAAAATCACAATTTTTGGTGTAAATACAGAATTTTTTAAATATGTCTATATGGACCATATCATGCTTTAATTACAAATGGCATCAAAATCCGATTTTTTTTAAACATTTAAGCATGCGAAAAATCAAAATCTCGTAGGTTTTTTTTTACACGGACCGTATCCCCCGTGTAAAAAAAGACCTGAGTGTACCTTTTTTCTAGTCTTGTACGTAGCCGATTTTCAAAAGAATCAAAATGGATTTTTGGTGCAAGCTTTTATCTCCAATTTTAGGGTACAAAAACGGACTGTTTTTCTCAAAACGATGCCAAATTTTTATTTTTCAACCAAATCAAAAACGGCAATCAAAAACAAGACTGGGTCATCTATCAGAGAATAACCACAAAAAAATTCGTTGTTCCAGCTCCAGTGGTGTGACCGCCAGACGTCCCGCCCCGCGACGACTCAGACGGGAGGTCTCCTGGGGAACCTGGTGCAGCGGCTACAGGAGACATCCAATCGCGCCAAAAAAATCTCCATTAAAGAGGACATTTCAATTGACAAAACCATGCATTCCTTTTTTTGAATTGATCGTTATTCATCCTCAAAAAAAAATCGTGAAAATGACCTATTTTTCAAGCCGCCAGAGTGGACTACCCCCTTAAAGACTTTGTCAATTTTTCGAAATGTCACTATTAAAAATTGTACGAATGTGCAATTGTTGCTATGATAATTAAAATTATTACCGATTGCCTGCGAAAAGCGATTTCCCTAACACAGATTTCAAAGTTGAATTCCATCCGGTCTCACCGAACGGTGTTTATTCAATCACCGCGTGGTGAGTGATGGTGTTCTCCAGTACACAACGAAAGGCCCCCGCAAGCCGCTAGCTATCGAGGCTGCCCTCAACCGCTGATCGGATTTAATCCAATCACCGTGTGTGGTGGTGCCCGGTCGTCGGCATCTGCAGCGACAGTGCTTTCGGCGCGTGGCGTAGAACATTGGCTGCCTGCAAGCAGTGGGCTGCAGCCCACATCTATGCTAAGCGTGTCACCCTCATTCCAAACAACATACAGCTCACCAGCCTCATATTACTCATTACTCAACCATCACGACAAAACGGTCCACCATAAATTTGTAAAAGAGTATTTTTTGGACATTTGTCAAGGTAATCAATCGGATCTCAGTTTCCATATCAATATAGAGCTGGAATTAGGGCGTAACAGCTTTTGTAAACAATGACTTCTTTCGATGATGACTTGAAAGTCAAAGCTCGCCCACGCAAAATCAACATCACCATCAGGTAGGGTAAGACTTCCCCTACCCGTCGGTAATGTTGGTTTGCGTGTGCGCGCCTTGAATTCCTGAAAATCATTCAGAGAAGTCATTGTTTGCAAAGACTGTTACGCCTAATTCCAGCTCTATCTAGATATGTTTAAATCTAACATACCATGTATCTTAAGGCAACATTGGGGGTACAATTTCAAAAACCAAAGTCAGTCGCGGCATGAAAGTGGTCTTATTTTGATGCAGAGATGATGTATTTTAATTCGTAATACGCCAATTGATATGAATTTTTTCAACGATTCTGTTAAAACTAAGACTTTATCATTTTTCGAAATGTCACTATTGAAAATTGCACGAATGTGCAATTGTTGCTATGATAATTAAAATTATCACCGATTGTTAGCGTTGTTATGATATAGCGTTAGCGTTGTTATGATATACTTCGTAGATTGGATACTAGCGACACTCACGTCTCTTCTGAAATTCTCAGCTAGACTACTTTCAGGAATAATGCTGGGGAGTAAACATTGATTCCAATCTAAACAAGAGTAACAGAAGCATGACTGTCGCTATTCCCGGCCACGCCCATTTTTACCATAACTAGGGATAGGGAAGGAAATGTTGATGTAAAGGGTGTCCACGATGAAATTGCCACACACAAAATTGATTCGCAAAATTCGAGTTTTCATCCGATTGCCATCAAATTTTCAGGGATTGAGAAATAACTATTAAACTTCATTTTACCATTCTACTCGTATTTTATTTACAGTCCATACGCAAATGCCCGCACCTTGGCCTTAACCCCGGCCATAAGATTCTGCACAACCTGTGAATCAACCGTTTTTTGCATGTAAACCCATACTTTCTTCAGTTCCTCGACTGTCTTCACTACCTTAGGTCGTTTAAGAAGGTGCTGCTTCATAATCGCCCAGTACTTCTCGATGGGGTGGAGCTCCGGAGTGTTGGGAGGGTTGAACATTTTCGGCACGAAATTGACCTTATTGTCCGCATACCACTTCAGCACGTCCTTGGAGTAGTGGCATGAGGCCAAATCCGGCCAGAAGATTGTTGGGACGTTGTGGGCCTTCAGGAGAGGAAGCAGCCGCTTCTGGAGGCACTCTTTTATGTACACCTGTCCGTTCATCGTGTCCTGGGTCACGAAAGGTGCACTCCGCTTCCCGCACGTGCAGATGGCTTGCCAAACCAGGAATTTCTTCGCAAATTTGGACATCTTCTGAGTGCGGACATGCTCCGGAACGCTGAACTTATCCTTGGCCGTGAAAAACAGGTTGCCGGGGATCTGTTTGAAGTCGGCCTTCACATATGTTTCGTCGTTCATGATGCAGCATTCAACTTTCGTCAGCATGTTGAGGTACAACTTCCTGGCACGGGTTTTGGCGGACTTGTTCTGCTTCTCGTCGCGATTAGGGGCCTTTTGTACCTTGAACGTTCGAAGCCCAGCCTTAATTTTGGCCTTCTGCACAAAACTTCGGCTTAGGTGCAGCTTCTTAGCCACATCCCTAACGGAGGCGTTCGGATTTCGGTTGAAAGCCCCAACTACGCGGTTGTGATTTTTGGTGTTGTACGGAATACTTTTTCCTTCACTTCTGGGCTTCCGATCGGTGGTCAACCGTTCCTCGAACCGCTTAATCACTCGCGACACCGTGGAATTCGCGATTCCCAACGTTTTAGCGATGGAACGATGCGAGAGATCCTTGTTCTCGTGATGAATGCGCAAGATTTTATCACGCACGAGCTGTTCTTTCGACTCCATTTCCGCGAGTTTTGATCACAGGACTTTAAAACTTGCAGGATGTAAATAATGCACTATGAACTAAATCCACCCAAATTTTCATTAAATTCTACCCAACGGTTAAAAAGTTAGAGCAATTTCATAGTGTGGCAATTTCATAGTGGACACCCTTTAGTACTTACTTAACGAGAGGCCACCGACTTAGCGACACCCTCATAAGTGCTACGGAGTTGGAGGGTTGGGTAGGATATTCGGTTAGGATTCACCTCGAGTTGGCGATGCAACCAAAAGTATGTATTGTTTATTTGTTGTTTATTTAATCTCTCGATAGCCGGCTATCGAAAGAACATATTCATTTTGTTTAGTGATCATGAATTTTTAAGAGTCATGACGGAGAGCTTGGGATTAAACCCATGATTTTCTGCTCAGTAAGCAAAACGATCCCTCCAGGGTCATCGAGCATCTCTTAACCATAACACTTCGCGACAAAACACAACTACATTTTCGCTTGTTATTCAAATAGTTTCAGAGGTTGACCTCAAATTGGCGATGCAACCAAAAGTATGTATCGTTTATTTGTTGTTCATTTAATCTCTCAATAGCCGACTATCGAAAGAAAATATTAATTTTGTTTAGTGATCATGAATTTTAAGAGTCATGACGGAGAGCTTGGGATTAAGCCCATGATTTTCTGCTCAGTAAACAGAAACGATCCCTCCAGGCTCATCGAGCATCTCAGAACCATAACGCTTCGCGACAATACAGGACTACGTTTTCGCTTGATATGCAAATAGTTTCCGACGTTAATGTTCCATATCAAATATACAAATAATGGTGGTGATTTATTGTGCTGTGGAAGAGCTTGGGGTTAAATCCATGATTTTCTGCTCAGTAAGCAAAATCGATCCCTCCAGGGTCATCCAGCATCTCATAATCCACAGCGCTTCGCGTCAAAGTACGATTAAGTTCTCTTTAGGTATGTAGCGAACGATTAAGATATGCAGAATTCATATGCCTTTTTCGACCGGTAATCAATTCAAAATATACAAATAGTACTGCCAACGACGACGACGATTGTAGTGAATTTATTGCTTACCCCTTGTCTAAGATAAAGACACCTTGGCACCTCCACAGGATCCTCATGTGCATCTATCACTGTCTGCAAACATATTAAAAGTTAACGCACATGATATTCTGAAATTAATGTTTTTATCTGACATTCACATAACTTTCATATTATTACATGTGTTCTATGTGATAAATCACACACATTTCACTGGACACATAAATTTCGTGTTGTGTTTTGGAGCGATTCCCAATTATAAGACCACATGAAAGTTATGTGAAATTCTAATGGATATTTTCCATCTGAAATGTGATTTTCTTTTCTTTTCTTTTTCCGTTTTCCCTCCTTCCGCTTCCCCTTTCCTTTTTTCCCCCTTCCCTTATCCCCTTTTTCCCCCCTTTTTTTTTGAGTGTATTATTGCCACGCACAACGCACCGCTCCTAACCTTAATCAGTTGTAAATTATTCGGTGTGTGGTGTATACATAACATTGAAGATATGTTTTCAAAGAAGAATTTCCAGTTAATGTGTCGTCGGATCGGCGAGTTTGAAGTTTGGTTACAACGCATCCCAGGTGACGGAAATTGTCTATTTGGTAGCCTCGTTCACCAAATACTGGGAATTCATCCTGCCGAGTCAGTTTTCCCAAATAAGGTGTCGCAGATGCGAGCATCAATCGTTGAACATCTTCAACGAAATTTTGCCAGATACTGGGTCTATCTAGTCCCGTTTGCCGAAGATGTAATAAAACACGGATTCATCGACGTATACGACCGTGTTTGGAAATATTTAGAGTTGCTTTCTCACGACGGCACTTGGGGGGGTGAGGAATGTTTATCCATTGCGTGTGAACTCTACAACGTCAGTATCACCATCTGGGAAGAACGCACCGGTCGGTTTAGAGAGTATTCCGTAGGGACCGCTACCTCTCAAAAAGTCGCTATTTATTATACTGGCTCTCACTACGACAGCGTTGTCTTTTGTGCTCATATTGACATCCAAGATTCTGCCGGGTCAGTTGATATTCCAACAGCTGGACATGTGCTTAATGTCCTGCCTTTTTGTGATCACCTGGCCGTTTGTCGATCTTTCCTTCATCAGTTGGCAATAACCCCGGGTGAAAAAGAAGTGTCTGCGCTAAACTCGATGATCCTTAAATACGCCCACTTTAAATCAAACTCAGATTCAGGTAATCATATCATCTGTAGATTTTGCACCGTTGCTAATAACTTCTGCCTGATTTATTCTAGGCCAAAGTGTAATTAATCGATCCAATTTTGAAGACACGGCGCACAAGATTCTGTCTGCTCTCTCTGAATTGTTTGACACTAATATAACTGTTTATAGCGAAGATACAGATGAGCGACACCTATTTACCGTCAATTCAGACACTTTATCACGTGTAAGGATTTATCTGGGAACAAGAGACTGCATTTGCATCAGCGGCAGCGTACTGCAAATCACTGACTTGTCACACCTCCGGCAAAGAAGATTAGAACTGGAGAGCTTTTGGGGGTTCAATCTTGTTTCGTCGGATCAACGAAGGATGGTAGTCCGACGAAACTGCTTCTGTCAACACTAGCTACTGACCTCTCTCTCATTCCTACTCCTGGCGTCAATGCATCTGATAATTCCTTATTTGTTCAGCCTACATGTTTCGGTAGCCCAACCTTTGCCCGTTCAATCATCGTCTGCTAATGAAGTCGTAGCCTGTTCTTCTGTGGTGCAATCAGGCTCAGACAATACTGACGATTGCCTTCCAAAAATGGTCTCCTGGAATGTGTCGGGCTGTCAAACACGCGAGAAGCGGAATGGAATTGATTATTGTCTTCATCATGACGGGGTTGGAATTGCTTTCCTTCAGGAGGCTAATATTGACGCAGCAAAATCCGATACTAAGAATTATATTTGGTTAACTGGGAGCACTCGTAAAAACAAAAAACGCAATTTGGCCATTCTGGTTTCCAAGTGGCACAATGTTAATGTAAACGATATTAATTGCATTGGGTCATTTATCTTGACGGCTAACGTATATTATACAGCTGGCCTTACCACTTACCGTATGATAGTGGTCAATGTGCATGCTCCAAATAAAACCAATTCGACATATTTGGGGCAGCTTGGTGGATTCTATGAGAGCTGCTCAGACAAGGAACTCGTTATTCTGGTCGGTGATTTTAATAGTCATCTTGCCTACAATGACTCCACTGAGCGAGAGAGAAGCTGTCTTGGGAGAATTACATGTCACGAAAAGAGCAATCAATCTGGAGTACAATTACGTTATTTTTTGGTACGGCACAATATGGTAGTTCGATCCATGCGGTCCGACAAGTCACTGTTATGGACATGCACTAACGGTGTAACACGTTCACAGCTAGATCATATAATAATTCCTTTTGTATCCAAGCATTACATTCGCGACATTAAAGCAAAGAAACCCGTAGGTGTCAAAACTGACCATAAGATGATAACCTGGTCTATCATGCTAAACCGAAAAATAGGTGCTAAATCAAACCCTAGATGCAATCAACAATTAAAACGATTTCACTTCCTTCCGTTGGATGAGCCTTTAATCCTGCAACACTCTGATGCTCAAAGAGTGTACCACGAAGAGCTCCAGAAGTCACAATCCGATAAACACTTGTCGGTAAGTAATGCATGGGATGGTCTTGTCCAGAAGACGAGGAAGGCTGCAATACAGACCATTCAAATTAAAGGGCGCCTACCACCTGGTCGGGACTGCCGGAAACTGGTGGCACTGATATGCAAATATAGGTTCTGGATGTCGTGGAAACCTTCGGTTAAAATATCCACTAAACTATCTGACGTTACCTCCCGCTTGAAACTTAAACTACAGCATTATGACGAGAAAAAAATGCGAAGAATTCTTTAAAAACCTTCACAGGTATCCTTACGGAGCCCGTATCAACCGTACTCATAAGTACCTCAAAAAACACCGCAAACGAAAGAGTATAGTGCGCTTCTCAACAATCCCGATTACCAGCTGGAATGCAGTACGTGAAGATCATGCAGACGGATTGCCCGAGCAGATTCCTGAAACTGACGGTCGCTCATTAGCAGCGAGCCCTACGCTTGGAGATATACGTCGACTCCTGAGTATGATGACAAATGGGAAGGCTAGTGGCCAAGATCGCATACCCACAGAGTACCTGAAGTATGCAAATTCCGCTATTTTGCTAGAGTTGAAGGATTTGTTAGAAGCTGTGTGGACCGAAAATAATCTTCCGAATTCTTGGAAGAATAATTTCATTATTCCGATACCAAAAGTTCCTAACCCGTTGTCGACATCACAATATCGCCGGATTTGCTTATCTAGTTCTGGTTATAAACTATATGCGATGTGGGTTCTCGAAACGCTTCAAAGCTATGTGGGCAATATAGGACATCATCAAGCTGCATTTTTGTCCGAGCGATCAACCTCCGATCATCTTTTTGTGGTTCAGCGTATACTCCAAGATCGATGGAATGGTGGCGTTCCAGTGGCTGTTATGTCGTTAGACATCGAAAAAGCGTTTGACATGGTTAACCTCAAATGCCTACCAGCTATACTTAAAGGTAAATTACACATCAAGAGATGCTCTTTTTAATTAATCACTTTCTCATTTTCTTAAATTATAAATGTACAGGGAAAGGAGTACCGCATGGCGTGATCAATCGAGTTGTAGAATGTTTACGAGGCGATGTGGAACAGACACTCTGGCAAGGGGAGCTTTCGCATCCTACTCCTCGTCACATTGGCATTAAGCAGGGGTGCCCTCTGAGCCCGATTGTGTTCAATTTGATCATGGAGGCGGTTTTAGAAACTGTGGAAGAAGATTGTGAAATATTCTGCCTCAATCAAAGTGGTTCTATTACCTTACCAATCGTCCTGGCATACGCCGACGATTTAATAATAATTGTTGAAAATCCGGAACACCTAGAGCTCATCGTTGCCTCAATAAAACAATATTTAGCTACTGTTGGGCTAAATCTTAATGAAGACAAGCCGGTTCGACACAGGATCAGATGGACATCTTGGGGAAGAATTATGAAGTGCAAAAAACATTGAAGTACTTGGGCTGCTACTTAACTCCTAAATTAGACCGACCGTTGACTACCAGGACCCGGTGCCGTAACACCATTAAAACATCTAGAGTTGTGATGGATTTCTTGAAGCAGCATACTCCAAGCTGGGAGTTGGGAAGATTGATCTATGACACCGTCCTTGCGCCTGCAATGCTCTATGGCACTCAAACTACTGTGCTTACAAAGCACAGTAGGACCTCACTTCGGAATTATGAAAGGCAGATCGTGCGAGAGATGGCAACACTATGCCGTCACGAAGAACCAGATGCGTTACGTCGATCAATACACGTTTTACTACGGAAGAAGAGAATTACACAGAGAGTTCGTGTGCACTAGCTGCGCTATTGGGGGCATATTCAACGCCGTCCTGCCATTCACCCAACGAAAGCTGCTTCCCGATTGTTTGCTTCCCGTTTGCGTCAGTGTCGTCCATCATATACTTGGTGGGACTCCATCCTGTCTTCAATGAAACGTTACCGTAATCTGTCTTATGCTGAATGGGAAGAATTAGCCCAAAATAAAGAACGGCTTCATAAGAAGATCGAGGAAATGTACGACATTGCTGCGTCGACAGAGGAGTCCGATTTGGCCGAGTGAGTAAACTAAATACACCATCCAACTGCAACGCCACTGCTCAGTCCCAACACAGATTCTATCTAGTATCATCAGTCTTGCACCACCTTTCTTTAATCCGATGTTCAATAATGAGTATTCACTCGTCTCGTATACTCGCTCCCGACCGAAGCGCACCTCCCATGCAAAACAAAACAGCCTGAACGAAAACTAGAATATGGTCGATCAACTAATTTTACAGATTGTGAGATGCAAACATCTCTTAAAACGTCTTGAGGGCTCCAATATCCTATAAATTTCTCAAGATAAACTATTCCGGGCCAAATTCCAGAGTACTTCTGTAGCAGACTAATGTTTCCTTTATAGGAATCGGCAACGTCCTTAATTCGATCGCAACAAGTCAATAAATATTATTAATATTATTATAATCATTGTTATTATTAAGGGTTCAATGAGAAAATCTCGCTTACTTTTTCAAAGAGACGTACCCGTCCCCGCAAACAAAGACTCAAACGTCAATCCACTGAAACCCACAACACTCCCACTCAAATCAACTTCACCATCTTATTCAATTAAAATTATCACCGATTGCCTGCGAAAAGTGATTTCCCTAACACAGATTTCAAAGTTGAATTCCATCCGGTCTCATCCAACGGTGTTTATTCAATCACCGCGTGGTGAGTGGTGGTGTTCCCCATTACACAACGAAAGGCTGCCTGCAAGCAGTAAGCTGCAGCTCACATGAGCATCCATAGAAAGAGGAAGAAGCCGCACCGCTATTGATCGGAATCAGCAGCTTTTCGTAAGTCGTTGTAGGCCATCTATTTCAAGCGCGTCACACTAAAGAGTATAAACAGAGAGAACCCCGCTCAAATTCCTATTCCTACACAAAACACAAACTCCTGCTGCAGTTAACAAATACAATTTATTATATAAGACCACGTAGTCCTACGTCACCATTGCGTACAACCCCATAGGGCTGTCCCTTGTAGTGCTTCCAGATGATCCCAGGTTGGAGGACAACCGAGAAATAGCAGTGGGTATATTCGGGGAATTCCTGTATATCGTAAAAAAAAAAAAAACTAACTTCAGTGCACAATACTACTAATGACATGCAGAATAGCACCTATATGAACACAAATAGAAGTGAAAAAACATTATAGGAAAGAAAGTACTTTCATACACGAAAAGTGGCACCTTGTTTCGCGTTTGACTATATCACTGCTTGACATCCCAGACATGTAAAAAAGCATGAGGATTTTATTGTCTATGAGGGCATATCAGTCCCATGTGCGTTTTTGCCAAATTTAGGATAACAGTCAATAAGTATCTACTTTCAAAATATGTGATAAAATCAAGAAAAGTCAGTTTGTCCCATCATCCAAAGTAACCACATATCATTCCCATCCCGAAATGTAATCCTCCATAGATTAAGTTACCGGTTTTGCTCTTTGAGTTCTTATATTTATGGTAATATACAAGCTCCATTACAACTGTTTTTAACTCATCAAATTCATTCATAAGTTTACTAGGATTTTTTAACCATGTCGTGAAACTTCATAACTTCGACTGCCTCAATACCAACTTTCTTAATATGGGACTGATATGCGATAATGGGCAGTATAAACTATAGCAGATTTGTATCGAGAGTGCGATAATCGCTTGATACAATAACGAGCTGCTGGCACGCTACACTCTAGTAAATTATTCACACGATTTGAAACAGCTCGGGTTGAGAACAGTCCCACCTGACTGGTAAACCAATCTGCAGTTGATTAATGTACCTACAAAAAGAAAATGTGTGATCTTTATTTCACTTGGCATGTCGATTCTTGTTTATCACCCAAATTCACAACACGCACGCACGCTCTTTCGTGCCAACCGGGTTAACCACTTCATAAGGAACAACTTGATGGAGACGCGCGGTATCTGATTGGTCACATCATACTCACATTCCACTTTCAGTAGCTGCGTTGATTTTCTTCTGCTGTTCCAAGAGTCGAAAGTACTGCTTCAACTGCCACTCGAACTCACTCGGCAGCTGCAGCCTCAACTGATCGGTATTAACAGTGACTCCCAAGTTTGTAACTTTCTTTGCTCGAAGGAGCTCCTCCACAACCAGAATCTCCTGCAAGATTGACGGATAAACGGAAAAGATATCCGCCCGGCTAACGTAGAAAAGGTAATCGGCACACATGTTGGTATTGACTAGTGGCATCTTGCGCCCTTCAAGCAAAGCACTGGTAATCCACCACTCCTGCGGAAAGATTGTGTTGGCGGAAACACGTCCAATCCGTTCCCGTTCATGACTAGTAGTGAATTGAGCAGTTCAACAACGAAAAGATCAACCTTACGGCCTTCCTTCACCAGCTTCCCTGCCACTCCTGGAACGCACAAATAAATCACTTCCACAAGCACCCCACTTTTCACCACTTTATGGAATTTGACCGAATCCTTCCTCCATATATCTCCTCGCACACCTAGCAAGGAGAGCGCGTCGCGTGTGATAAGCTTACGGTAGCGTGGAAAAATGCGGAATGTGAGGATGGTTCCGACCTGTGCTGCAGTATGCTCCCTACTGATGCCTTGCACGCCACACTACGTCGGTTGTTTGTGACACGCGGTGGAATCTGGCACATCAACCACCGCGCCTTACGTTCGGTTCGGTTGGTCTTGGTTTACTGCCAGACTGGTGGTACAGTCTGTCGCGAAAGTCGTTCTCGGTGTAGTTTATCGGTAACTTCTTGGTGGTTGCCATATAGGATGGATTTTTTTCCCAATGGAACCTTTTTTTTGAACTACGTCCCTATTTCAATCAGATTTTTGTGTTTCTGAAGGTGCAAGGGTGTTGCACTACCTGAATAAAAAATTACCATACAAAAACAATATAATCTATAATTACAATGCAATAAAATCTATTGTATCAACCAAAAGTCAAAAGCAATAATAATACAATAGAACTAATTGTTATATAATTTATTGTAAATCTGTTTTGGAGAAACTTTGACCACTTGACCAATACAATACAATTACAACAGAGGTAATTGTCAACAATAGAATGTATTGTATTTTATTGTAATTTTCTGGTTGTTTTTTATCCGCGAGTTCGTCTAAAACACCCAACAAACAAATTGAGCTGATTAAAAGCTGAATATGCAATTTTAAGCTGAAGAAGCATATTTTTGCCTTAATAAGCTCTTATTCGGCATTCAATGGCGTAGACTGAGCAGCTATAACATGTTATAAGCAACAATCAATTCGAAACTAACGATTTTAAATTGGCTCACTACTTAACTAGCCTATTGGTGCCAAGCAAATCGATTAACGTACCCCATTCTAGCAGAGGCGCCGCGTGCCTTATTTGTTTACCTGTGCACCAAACTTTGTTCGTTATAGTTTACCACCACATATTAGTTTTTGTTTTTTTGTTGGGACATATTCTCAATTCCGGAGTGATTTGAGATTTGGGCGTAATTGTATTTGTAAACAAACTAGTCAATTGTCGATTTCTCGTGAATAAAATCTCAATCATGTAAACAAACTATACCAAATGATAGAGGAATCTTACCTCTACCTCATAGTGTTATTAGTTTTCAAAATTGAGCTTTTATTCGCGAGAAATCGGCGATTGACGTGTTTGTTTACAAATACAATTACGCCTAAATCTCAAATCACTCCGGAATTACTATATTAATCACTAACTAACGTAACATTTGAAGGGCCTATAATCTTGTGTGAACAAAACTTGCATGGCCCTTTTCGCGCTAACCGAAGTAGGATGAATAGCAAAACTTAACTCTTCTAATTCTTAGCTAAATTCATTTTTATCACAAGGCTAATTCTTTCGACTGAAGTGTAATGAAGAATATTCGTCAACACTTCCGAAAACATTTTTTGATACAAAACAGTGTCAAAATCTAGAGAGAATTCATGAAGTCCCCTGGGTAGCAAACTTGAATTAATCAACTCTTTATTCATCAGAACAACACTATCATAATGAAACAGGGGAAGCTCATAAGTTTTGACAGGCGCACCGGCGCAACCATCGGTAATTGAGAGATTTACAACTGACAAGATAGTGAGAGCGAGCTTTTGCGCTCTCTTTCTCCATTACGCTCTTTGCCTGCAATCAGATATCCACGTGCACAGCGAAAAATGCACGCTTTAGGCACCCATACATCACAAATGTTCTTCTAATTTAAACTCACACATTCAAACCGGTCTGCTAGTATGATACACGTCCAAAGCGTACCAGACTGCTGTTTCCGTGTTGCTCCCATTTGACGCGTTATTACAGTTACTTTGTTTTAAGCAATAAATGCTGCAGACTAGTTAGTATTAGCCATAGATTGGATAGTTAGCATTTAGAGTGCAGCCATTATGTAAACAGTAAAACAGAACGCAGCTAATCGAAGATTGGCAAGAAAGTCAAGAAAGGGATATTCGTTGCCTGTCACTGCCATTCGACTGTCAGCGCGGGACAGTTTCCGCTGGAATGAGAAAAAACCGGCACAGCACGGGCAAGTCTTCACTTGTGTCTGGTTTGTCGTGTAGACTAGTGGTGCCGACAGTGCACGTCAAGGCATCGCAAACGCGAAATCGGGAGTGAGTGTGTGCGGAAAACGGTTGTAACTCCGTGCCGATCAAAGCCCACCAGAGCGGGGTCATTTCAGCCAAGTTTAATACGGCTGCGGCGAGAGGTAAATTAACCTGAAATAATTATTACGTGCGTTCTGTTCATTGGATGACCTCCTGCAGTTACAAGCCACCATCTACCACCAGCGCAAACGGTAAAGGTTCGGCCGAAACAACGAAGCCTAACGGCAACGAGTCGGCAAGGACTCGGGGGAGCAGCGACGATCGATCGCTCGGCCGGAAGGAACTCAAGGAAAAAAAAAGGAGCCTTCTTCGAGAAGTACGTGTTCACATCGACACGAAACTGACAGTCGTGAAACTAATTGCACCGCCATATAGGGCTTCTTTTCTCACACACAGTTTTGCTCCTTCACGGCTGCACGTGGTGCTGGTGGAGTGATTCGATTCCGGACGTCACCGATTAGGGCGAGCTGAATCCGGCATCGGAACGGCAGAAGCGACACGTCGGCCATAGTCAAGGGTGTGAGGCGCATGTCTTGTCGGCGCACGAGACGAACGAACTAAGTGGAGGACAGGGTGGTGGCAGCTTTGGAGAGGCTTCCATGCACGGCATACCCATAGCGATTGCAGTGATAAGCCGGTCATGTCGAGAACGCGAGGCGCCCATTTCGTCAGCATATGATCCGAGCGCACAACGAGACTTCCGGAAAGGCGGCACCTTCGGGGAGGCCTCCATCCACGGCAGCCCGCGGCAGTAGCGACAGGCAGCGATCAGTGAGTGCACTAGTGTTAAGATATTATGACTTAGTTTAAGCGCATACAAGGGCAACTAGCAGTAAACCGCATGTATGGGTAAACATCGAATACAGAAACAATCATGAGCTCAGACATTTGTTAGCTAATTCGTTATTGTCTATGGGAAGAGCTTACAGCGTGACTGCTGAAAGTGAAGTACAACTAGTGGTGCAAACCGCCATGTATTGTGGAAAATTTGTGGTATGTTTCAAAAAGAGGTGATAGAAGGTCTGCTTGGCTTACATTAGGCATTTGACCATTCACAAACTTGCCACCCGCCACCCAAGAAAGCTCGCTTTTAGGTGCACTATTTAACGAGTTTTGTCATGGTAGTGATATCGACATGCTTAGAAATCAATGCATTAGGGATTCGACAGATCATCCGAACTGAATTTAATCGTTTTCGAAGCAAACCAAGGTCGAAGATTTAATTGAACTACACTATAAAATAATGTATTCATGGTCACATGTGGTCTGGAGTAAAGAAGTACAGCTATATTGTGACCATGAAATCTATAAAAATCTAACTTGAGCTTGAGCTTGAGCTTGATTGACCGCCCACGGTTGCTACTCTGTTACTGCCAGATCAGCTGTAATTACACAGAGAACCAATAGACGATGCTTGGGACTAGCAATCATCCTCAATGTGTAAAAACTGGTGATCTTAAATTAGGCAATACCAGCGCCGGCCGCGCCCGAACACAGGTCAAGAAAGGAATGGGAAGGATTGTGTTGACATGACACTCGCTTTGATGGAAGCCGAGAACACCTCTGCACTTCCACGAGGAATCACTGGGATGTTGGATAAGAGGGTTGGGTTTGCAGCAGGGTTTCGTTTTGGTAAACGATAAGCTGAATTGATGTCCTAACGATCATATAACGCGAAGGAGCTTGGGACTAAACCCACGGTCTTCTGCTCAGTAAGCAAAAACGTTTGCCACTAGGCAGACGAGCACCTTTTTAATCACCGAGTTGCTGTTATTACCATTTAGTCATATTAACAAATAAAACGATTGACGAATCTTGAATGTGGATGGGCCTGAGATTAGACTCATGATGTTCTGCTCAGTAAGCAAAAACGGTTGCTCTAAGGCCACCGAGCCCCTCATATCACATAATACCGTTGCTCAAATTTGTGTATCCATTCAAATCCGGAACCAACAACAACAACGAGTTTCGCAAAATACACGATACACAAGCGATTTTACCATAAATCTGACCTGGGACCGCGTTTTTCTGCTCAGTAAGCAGGCCAGTGTAACCAACGATCTTTCAAATCCGAAAACTAAAAACTACGAAAAAGTACTTAGGCCTTCATTAAGTTCCACTTTCACGCGACGTTCAATGTTTCAATTTGCTCTTTACGTATTGTTCAGGCTATAAATATGCCCTTTTCAAAAGTTACGCGAGAAATACGCACAATCGTCGCCTACCTCGCAAAACTGGTTCCAAACGACAACAAAGGCATAAGCAACGATGGATTGTTGAACTTTGCTGGCTCCGGTGGTGTAGTGCACAGCAAAAAAAAAAATGTAATAACGATCTGTCTCTGTCTTAGCTCAAATACAAAATGCCAATGGTATGAATGTATCTATATATAACTTGGAAATGACGTACAATCAAATAAACCCGTAACCCACTCACTTGGTGAGGCTTCAGAATCGTCCAGTGGGCAGTGCGCTCTACACTCCAAGTTCCCTTTTTTCAAATTTACCGCAAATTTGATATTTTACCCATTGCGTGTTGATTAGTCACAATGAAACATTGTGACAGAAGTTGAGGTTACTAGTGTATTAAATAATCTAGGTCCTATTTAGGATTATCCTATCCTATCCAAATCTGGCCAACGCCCACCCTAAACCTAAACCTGTTCTAATCCACCTGAAATGACTAACGAATGGAAGACTTTGACTACCCAGCCATGCAATAGTCTCATTCCGTGCCTTATGGCAACTTGATGATTCTATTGCGCTCATCTTTTGGCACCACCCAGGGGAGACTTAGTCCTGTACCCAATGCTTAACTTATCTCCATTCCACTCAGCTACTCGCAATTTCTTGTGATATAGTGGGCGGAATATTATTATATGAGATAATTCAATGCAGACGTCTTTCCAAATTTGGCGGATCGACAGGTAATCGGTGAGTTACCACGATAGTTGCTATTCAACAACTCGACAACGTCCCATCGTCAACGCCTGCTATGAGAATTTCACATTGCAGACGCCAACGAAATGACGTCATCGAGCTATCGATCAACTACCCTGGTTATCGCCTGGTACCTTATAGCACGATGCTAGGAGGCGAACCGGAAGAATCGATGAGCTACCTCCCCCCATGAAATCTATAAAAATCTAAACGCATAATTATTTACACCTGTGTCGTGCACAGGTTGCACATATGGACACGACGCCACTGCATTCTAGTATAAATTCCAGTGCTACACTATGTTTGTTTTGATTCGCTATGAAAGTTTGACAGATAAAATGAGGGGTACATGGATTTTCCTATGTTTCGAGGGGTGCATCGATTAGCTTGGGACCGAAGATAGTACCAGAGCTGAGCCAAAAAGTTGAGCACGTTTCATCGGGACCTTCTGGTCTGGTAACATCGCGGTTGAGGACGGGGTACAGCAAGGTGTCCCACAACTATGGAGGAACCCCCTTCTGCAGGGAGTGCGACATCTGCGGCGTTCACTTCACTGCGGAACACTTACTCTGTGTGTCCTCAGTTCGACAACCTTCGGTGCATATACGGGATTCCGTGCAGCATCCGGGACGAACCGTCCACCCTGGCAGCAGTGATGATCTTCCTCCGGGACGCCGGGCAGGGTCTCTCTTAGGTTCCAAGCTAATCGATGCACCCCTTCTTTTTCATTCCTTTATTTAACGTTTGTCTCTGTTCTAGATTGCCAATCACCCACGGACATTGATTGCCATCCATTGACGGTAATCGAATGTGCAGGAAGGCAGCTTCCACACCTGCGTACGATATCGCACCCATTCAAACACACTTGGGCCGGGACCAACGGCTTTACTTCCCTTCCGAAGGAAGACGTGACCAGAGCTCATCGTTCCAAATATTAGTACTGAAAAACGGACACGGATCGTTAGGAATTTCGAGAGCAAGGAGAGTGCAATTAATAACCTAAAGAGCACCTTGGATGCATTTTGTGGTATGGTGAAGGTAACAAGAAAATACTGTGGTGTGGTTTAAAATGTTTGATTGATTATCATTTCAGATATTCTTCCACTTAAAACATCGACTTCTAACAGAACACTCGTTGGTTCTCACGGACTCCCACAGCGCTATCCCAGGCTCTCCAGTTCGAAGACTAGCACTGTGGGTCCTGAATGTATCAAAACTAACCTTCACATATATTTTAACGTCAGTTTGAAGCGTTTGCCAGCTGGTGCCATTTGAACAGAATGACAGTAAATCCTGCGAAGTGTTCAGTCATCACTTTAACCCGAAAGAATGAACCAGTTATTTTTCACTATGCTCTCCGGGACACCATTATTGAACGTGTGAGCCATGTAAAAGATCTAGGTGTCATCCTGGACTCTCAACTTACATATAAGCAACACATCTCGTACGTCGTCGACAAGTCGTCAAGGACATTGGGTTTTACCTTCAGAACAGCTAAGAATTTCTCCGACATCCATTGCCTCAAGTCACTGTATTGTTCCCTGGTACGTTCCATTCTAGAATATTGTTCTGTGGTTTGGAGTCCAAACTACAACAATGGTACTGAGAGAGTCGAGTCCGTTCAACGCCGCTTTCTGCGATTCGCGTTGAGAATGTTACCTTGGAGAGACCCGTTTCATTTGCCCAGCTATGAAAGTCGCTGCCAGCTGATTGACTTGGAGCCCCTTCGCACCAGAAGAGATACTTCAAAAGCCCTGCTTGTCGCGGACACGTTACATGGCAGAATTGATTGCATGGCAATCTTGCAGCAAGTAAACATTACCGTCCAACCCCGAATGCTTCGTAACAATGTTATGCTGAGAATGCCACTACGTAGCACAAACTATGCAATCAACGGTGCAATAGACGGACTGCAGCGAGTATTTAACCGAGTTTCATCAGTATTCGATTTTCACCTGCCACGACTAACACTTCGGAGACGTTTCTCTTCATTCTTCTCCAGAAATGGAAACATTCAATGATTATGTTTTAATGTTTTGTAGTTTTAACTTATGACTTTAATTTTAATTTTAAGTTTAACGTGGTTAAACCATAGAGGTAACTCTAAGACCACTGGGTCCCGAAGAAAATCATTATTATTTTTGGCTCACTCAGTATCAGAACAACGGTCCCAAGCAGTCCCAAGCTATTTCACTCACCCCTGCATGTTCTGCATGAATCCACACACCCCTGATGTTATCTGTCAAACTTTCATAGCGAATCAAAACAAACATAGTGTAGTAATAGAATTTCAACTAGAATAGGGTACGTTAATCGTTTGCTTGGGACCAATAGGCTACTAAAGTGGTGAGCCAATTTAAAATCGTTAGTTTCGTATTGATTGTTGGTTAAACCATAATTGGGACCATGTCGAGTCTGTTGATGCTGACAAATAAATAAATAAATAAAACATGCCCGAAATTGTTATCACTGCCCATGAGATCCCTAAGCTTCTTTGATAATCTCTAGACCTGGCTTCCCTGAGGTTATTGGAACTTCTTTAAAGTTTCCACAATTTTACTCAAGTTCGCTGGAGATGTTTTCTTGAATATCCTCGAAGTTCTCTGGATAGCCTTAAATTTCCAAGATTTCCTTAAAAGTTTTCAGCTTCCCTGAAGCTAATGAAACTGTCTTGAAGTTCTGCCTCTTACCTGAAGTGCCTCGAATTTTACAGAAGTTTCCTAATAAGTAATAACACCGTAGCCTGTTCATGAAACTTCTCCAAAATGTTCGATGATTCCTTTCATTACTCGAAACTTCTTTAAAGCTCCTACAATTTGTTTAGACCGCTCTGAAGTTCTTTTATCTTTCCTAAAGTTCTTGCTACTCTTCCGATGATGATCCATTGATTGCTCTGAAATTAATAAAACTACCCAATTTGTTGATTTCTATACTTCCCTGATGTTGTCTAGATTATCAATAATTAATTTGGAACTTCTTGATGGTGCTCGCTTTTTGCTTGAATTTAATGGAACTGATCTAAAGTACTCGAAATTTTCCTGAAGTTTCCCTGCCCGAAGCTACGTTGCTTCCTATAAGATCTTTAAACTCTACTGAAGTTTTTATAACTTCAGTAAACTTCCTGCAATTTTCCTGAAGTTAATAAAACTGCCCTGAAGCTATGTGACGTTCACTGGCAATTTCAAAATTTCCCTGAATTCTATTGTACTTCTCTGAAGCTATCGGAACTTACCTTAAAGATTATGTATCTTCTATGCTGTTTTCGGAAGTACTTCGAAGTTTTCGGAACTTACTTGAAATTCATGAAATTTAAATGCAATTCTCGGAAACTCGGAAAGATTCTCGAAATTTTTCTGATGTTAATGGAACAAAAAGTCTTTAGAATTTTCCATGAGTTCTCGGAACTTCATTATAGTTTCCTAAATTTTTCTGACCCAATTGGGACTCCCAACTTCTTTAAAGTTTTGTGGACGTTCTTCAGGAATGGAACTTGGGTTCTTAAAATTGACTGTAGTTTCCGTAGCTTCCCTCAAGTTTCTACTATTTTCCGGATGTCATGAAACTGCCCTGAAATTAATAGAACTTTCCCGAAGCTCTCTGAACATTCCTAAAGATCTTTTAACTTACATGTAATTTCTAAAGGTTTTTTGTAAAATGCCTGAAACATTCCTAAAGTTAATTAAATTAACGTGATTGTAGGATCTTGCCTCGCATAATCGACACCTCTATGTATCTGTGCCTAGAACCTAACTGAATAAATGTGTTTACCACGCACAATATTCTTGACGAGCAGGCGAGCTTCACTAACACTACTGAAACCCTAAGGGACGTACTCAGTGTACTATTTAATATATATAATACTAACTCTACAGTGATGTTCTATGATCATCACCAAAGTTCACGAAAATTACCTGAAATTCAAAGACCTACAGTAAACATCTCGGAATTCATCCTTAAATATCTTGAAACTTCCCCAAAGTTCATGGCTTTCCTGTAGTTCTCGAAACATTCCTGAAGTTTTTGATAGTTCGTTTCTTTTATTTAACGTTGGTCTCTGTTCCGTAATCTAGTGCCAATCACCGACGGACATCGATTGCCAACCATTGACGGCAATCGAATGTGCAGGAAGGCAGCTTCCACACCTGCTTACGATATCGCACCCATTCAACACATATGGGCCGGGACCAATGGCTTTACTTCCCTTTCGAAGGAAGACGTGACCAGAGATTTTTATGCCTCAGAAAAATCCCACCGACCTCGGCTGGGATTGAAGCCAAAACCACTGGGGTGAGAAAGCAGTCACGCTTACCACTACACCACCGACGCCGGCAAACAAATTGATTAACGTACCCCATTCTAGTCAAAATTCTAGTACTACACTATGTTTGTTTTGATTAGCTATGAAAGTTTGACAGATAAAATGAGGGGTTCGTGGATTTTCCTATGTTTCGAGGGGTGCATCGATTAGCTTGGGACCGAAGAAAGTACCAGAACTGAGCCAAAAAGTTGAGCACGTTTCTTCGGGACCTTCTGGTTTTAGAGTTACTGATGCATTTCGCGCCAAATCGAATCGAAGCTGGCAGCACCCTCTCAGATTTCAATAAAATTTTCTGAATGTGTAGACTTTGACTAAATAAGCACTTTTGCATACTCAGTTTTTCCAAAATTTATCTAGACTAACATTTGAGAAGGGCCAAACTTTTTCTGCCGATTTCTTTCAAAAAAATAATATGGAAAAATGACAACTCCAACAAAAATATGTTGTATCGATGACTTTTAGGAAATCGACCAAATTATCGAAAAAAAATACTGAACAAAATTTCATTTGAGACCTACACTGAAAAAAATCGATTTTTAAAGTTTAAAGTCGATTTAAAAAAATGGCCATGTTTGATTTGGATGAAACTTTGCCTGTAAGAAAAACTTTTTTACTTAAAAGTGCCCATCTCGCGATGTATGGACGGTTGGTAGTAAACATATTTACCTATCTTGAGGCAAAGTTCATCATGAGGCAAGCGATCAAGAGTTAAGGTGATACGGCACGTTATGCAACAATGGCTGTCCCTACAATCATTAAATAAACGTGTTTTGGTATGCGTGCGAAACACATCTTCCTACAAAACAGTAAATTACTAAGTACATACCTTAAAAAATGGGCCTGAATTGTATGAATAAGTTCTGGATACATATTTCAATACTTTTCCATCAAAATATTGCCAATTCATTCACGCATTGGTAATATTTGCGTTAAAAAGTACGATCAGCCAATTTTGTTCTGCTCAGGGCATGAAATTTCAATAACTGTTTTCACTAGCTTTCACTTCTCAAAACCACACTAAAAACAATTACGACGCGTGCTTCTATAAGCACTTTCAATTTAATTCACTTTTAAAGACGACATTTACTTAAATAATATCATTTGCATCGTTAAAAACGCGAGCCGCGAATAATTTTGCAAGCTGGAACTGTTTTGTTTACCTTTTTTCTACACACCGCATTACGAAGGTGTGCGTACGAATCATTTATCATCCTATCCAGTTTTGTCGATTTAATTGTAACAAAGTGTTTAAAAACAATGGTTTTATTGCTTTTTAAGGTGCTTAAACTGTGTTCAATTTAGAAACCATTACTAATAAATGTTTAAAACAATTTCTTATTTTGTTTCTCAAGGCAAGAAAAGCAAGTAAATGAACCTAGAAATCTTCTATAGAAAACATATATGTTGTTTTGGTTGCACTGCTCGAAGCCATCAGCTGATATGCAAAAGGCGGCAAAAGGATGATTCGAAAACAAAAATTTACACGATAAGAAAAAATATCCAGCGGCCAGTTCATTTTTGCCTACTTTTAACTTTGAGTATAATCACGTGGAGTATAATCATATTCACCTACTTTTGGGTACAACTAACTATTTTTGGGTAGAAGTGAATTGTCAATTCCACACAAATTGAACACATTAAAATGAAAACTCTTCGACTCACATTACCTACTTTTTGCTTCCTCCAATATAGTGCCGAGATTTGTCAAAATGAGTCACTTTGGGATATTTTTTCTTACCGTGTACCTAGAGTTTTGAGCTCTGGAATCACTTTTGGACAGGTCGTATGTAACCAAAGTGTACAAAGTGTGATGTTGAATCAATTAACTACTATGATGACTTGACCTGTTGGTCTTGGTGGCTAGGTGCATAATTATTTTCTGTATAGGTAGGGGTGTCCTGGAAGGTGGTAGGTCGATAATATTGGCAAATTGAATAGAAATGTAGTGATAGTCTCAATATTGGATGATAAAGAGATATCTTTGTCTTTTTAAAAATGACGAAGGTTGAAATTTACAGTAAAATGGACATAACTTATTCTTTGCCTTTCTATTTTTTTTTTTTCAACTGTTCCACATTCGACCTAATAATAACGAACTCTA
The DNA here is from genome assembly GCF_037179485.1 of Ochlerotatus camptorhynchus. Classification (NCBI taxonomy): domain Eukaryota; kingdom Metazoa; phylum Arthropoda; class Insecta; order Diptera; family Culicidae; genus Ochlerotatus; species Ochlerotatus camptorhynchus. Next base: position 3,097,308 of record NW_027040682.1, on the reverse strand, counting down.
GCAGCTATGTTTACGGTAGTTGCGGTAGTGCATGATGTACACTCACACCACTACAGCATCAATGATAATCAATTCACTGACACATAGAAAGGAGAGAAAAAAAAGCAAAAAAAGCGTGACGTATCGTATCACCTTAATGAACAATCAACAAAGCATCCTCTTACACTAGCAACCCCGCAATCTGATGCTATCATAATTTTCAGCAATGTCAGGAATGCTCACGAACCCCCAAAATTTGTCAGAAAACTTACTAAAGGGTGATACGGTCAAAATTTGGTCAATATCAACTTGACGTATTTCTTTCAATTTTGCATTTAAAAAACCTGAACACCCCTCATTTTGAAGGTGTGTGTGTGTAGAATGTTGCTCCTATTTTGATTTTGGAATTCACTCTTCAGTTGTCAAAATGCCGTCCAAGCAAGAAGAGCAGCGTATCAAAATTTTGCTCGCGCATCGCGAAAATCCGAGCTACTCGCACGCAAAGTTGGCAAAATCGCTAAAAGTTGCCAAATCAACCGTTACAAATGTAATTAAAGTGTTTGGGGAACGTTTGTCGACAGCCAGGAAGTCTGGATCGGGGGGAAATCGAAAACCGGAAGCCGCTGAGACGACAAAGAGAGTTGCCGGTAGTTTCAAGCGAAACCCTAACCTCTCTCTCCGAGATGCCGCAAATAAGCTGGGTGTATCGTCTACAACCGTGCATCGAGCCAAAAAACGAGCCGGACTATCGACTTACAAGAAGGTAGTGACTCCAAATCGCGATGATAAACAAAATACGACGGCCAAAGCGCGATCCCGGAGGCTGTACACGACGATGCTGACGAAGTTTGACTGCGTGGTAATGGACGACGAAACCTACGTCAAAGCCGACTACAAGCAGCTTCCGGGACAGGAGTTTTATACGGCAAAAGGAAGGGGAAAGGTAGCAGATGTTTTCAAGCACATGAAACTGTCAAAGTTTGCAAAGAAATATCTGGTTTGGCAAGCGATCTGTACCTGTGGCTTGAAAAGCAGCATTTTCATAGCTTCCGGGACTGTCAACCAAGAAATTTACGTGAAAGAGTGTTTGAATAAACGTCTGCTGCCTTTCCTGAAGAAACACGGTTGTTCCGTACTGTTTTGGCCGGATTTGGCATCTTGCCATTACGGTAAAAAGGCCATGGAGTGGTACGCCGCCAACAACGTGCAGGTGGTTCCCAAAGACAAGAACCCTCCCAACACGCCAGAGCTCTGCCCAATTGAGAAATACTGGGCTATTGTCAAGCGGAACCTAAAGAAGACCAAAAAAACTGCTAAGGGCGAGCAGCAGTTCAAGGCAAACTGGCTTTCTGCGGCGAAGAAGGTGGACAAGGTGGCTGTACAAAATCTGATGGCAGGGGTCAAGCGTAAGGCCCGGCAATTCAGATTTGGAAAAGCGGAAGCCTAACTGAATATTTTTCCTGAATTTTATACTAATTGAACTTGAAAAAGAAATTTCACCGATTTACACGCGTTTTCCCTAGACCAAATTTTGACCGTATCACCCTTTACTAACTCAAGGTATCTTCCAAATAAGCTTCAAAATTGCATTTTTTTTTTATCAAATGTTAAATTCAGTCCTCTATATCCGTAATACGCGCGCGAGGCTCAAACCTTTGTAGACTACTTTTTTTTATATAAATCTACTACTACTGCCTTCTCTCTGAGAATTGCATTATAACACACCATCGACTGGAAATGCTCTCGCAACGTGGGGCTTTAGGTAGTGATGAAAACGTCGCTAGAACTATTCCACAGCCGCAGTCAGTTTATGAGCAAAAGAAAGACGCACATTTTTTGCCTGTAGACTTGGAGACATACTTCAAGTCTCCGCGTACATCGTACGGGTTAGGCAAAAGGTGTGCGTTTGACTTTATTCTGCCGCATTGATGGCCCTTCGCTCATTTTCAACTTCTATTCAATTTTCATACTGCCGTACTCTAACGGAACTATCCACCTACCCTCTTCTAAAGATCATTCTCTAGCTAATAAATTATCACACTAAAGCTTCATGTTAGCATTTCCAACCAACTCTGAAAATCGCTAACTTCGCGTATGAAGTAACATAAAAACCCTTTGAATACATAATTTGTCAATTAATTTAAAAAAAAATCACTGGATAATTGTTCAAAATACAGTTTTAACGTGTGAAATGCAGTGTCTTTTAAATTCTATGTCTAGGCATCGAATTGAAAACATTTATTCCTTTATAATACAATGAATTTTGTGAAGCAGAAGTCAAGAAATGTGGTGTTCTTATTTCAGCCGCGTTTCTAGTGTTATATCTATGAAAGTCACTTCCTCTTTCAATTCGATCACACAAATATCGAGGCAGCAAACCGTTAACTACTTGAAAAATGAACACCATAAGGTGACTCTCCGCGCAAATGAAATGGGGAGGAATACGAGACTATTGCTTCAATTTTATTTTGAGTCCTCATCGGTCTCCCAAAATCTCATTTCTGTCCACTGGCAGTGCAGCAGAAAAGTCATCATATGACATCGACAACTTTTTCTTTCTGGCAACCATGCTGTTTCATCGACCAGACTAGCCTGGGGAAATATTCCGACACATTTTATGCTCTTTCTCTCGTATTTATCCACAACCGAATATAACGTCACGAGACGACGACTCAAGCATAAAGGGTCGTAAACAACGGAATCCAAGTGTTTTGCATTTCCCAGCCAATCATATTTTTACATTATGCATTCATATAGGATAGTTGGTTGTTGGTACACAACAGAATGGAACCATGCTTAACCCTTTCCGTCCCATGGTAGCACAGGTGATCCACAACTTTTCGGTCCGTCTCATGTTTGTCAATGTACCATTAAATCAGTGCTAACATTTGTAAACAAATGGTTTGTGGGCCCTTTACTCACTACTTGGAGTACACCCACGCGACACAACAGCAACATCGGGTAGGGGAAATATTCCCCTTCCTGACGATGCTGTTGGTTTGCGTGGGCGTTCTTCGGGTAGCGAGTAAAGGGCCCACAAACCATTTGTTTACAAATGGCTTTTGCGCCGTTTTCAAATGTTAGCACTGAAATGGTCAATACTGATTTAAGCTTCTCTGTGTACTCATTGAACGAGGCTCGGTTCCTCAGTGGTTACATCGTTTCTGCTTTCCATTCGTTGCAATTTTTCACTTCGCCTTATTCTATCCTATAGTGGGGATAAAACATTGTATCCTAGTGGGGATGAAAACAAATTCTGCTTTAACCGATCGCATCACTTACCACATTGAATCCTGATCTAAAAATAACCCACTTCACTAACTGGTGATGATAACAAACAATCGGTGTATCCCTCAACCAATTTTCGGCCTGACAGTTCAGGCCAACTAACGAAAGCCTTTCACTGGGTTATAAGTTTAGCGGGTTTACGAGCGAAAGTTGACTGTAGTGTGCTTGTACATTGAAGATGGAAAGGTAATCCCATGCACCATCTATGTGGTTGTCTTGTGCAAGTGCATTGGTTCTGATCATGGAGAGCAACTATAAAATACACGGCCTTTATATAAAAAAAAACTTTTTTAAGCTTCTCTGTGTGCTCATTATGCTCGTCCATATGTAAGGTAGATGTACCAGTTATGGATATACGTTTAATATGGTGTGTTCCAATTATAAATTATGGAATTCCCGAGGGGGGCGACACATCTAAATCTCAATTCTACATGCTCAACAAATCTCACATTAGCGAATCAATCATCGAACAATCTTCTTTCATTTCTCGCATCTACTTGCATTGCACATCATCTTTTTGCAAGAAATCTTCAGAATCGTTATCAATCTTCTTTCTATCTGCGCAGCGTGTGCGCAGCTAACCATAACAAAACACAATTTTCCCTGCATCGTAGATAGCGTCGTTGCCCTCGGGAACCATGATAATAGGAAAGTATAGCCATAGCTGGCGCGGGCCACCCTTAGCTCAGTCGGTAAAGGCGCATCTACAAAGCAAAACCATGCTGAAGGTGGCTGGGTTCGATTCCCGGTTTAGTCTAGGAATTTTAACGGTTTGGAAAATTTCTCGACTTCCCTGGGCATAGAGTATGATTGTACTTGCCACACAATTATACTAATGCAAAAATGGTACAGGCATCGAAAGCTCTCAATCAATAACTGTGGAAGTGCATCTAGAACACTAAGTTTCTTTTTTTAATCTTTATTAATCTTTATAGAGATTTTTAGACGAAGGCTAGTTCATCTCTTAAGAACACTAAGTTGGGAGCACGCAATAAGCTAATTTTGAGCGGCAGATGACGCAATTGTACCTGCCTCATAGCGGTCGTACGAGAAAATGGAAAAGTTGCCAGTCTTCTTGATATGTTGTTTTCGATTTTGTTCTAATTTTTAATCGTCTTTCTCTATCTACAGAGTGTCCACTCATTTGGCTAAATAAAGTTCGCAGAGTTTTCCAGGTTTTTTTTGTTCCATATCTTTGGCGGATAATTAGAGTAAACGCTCCTATAGTTGCGGCAAGTTAGAAGCGTTAGGTTCCTATAGTTGTGTATTGAGTCTCCATGAAAAACTATAGGAACCTAACGCTTCTAACGTACCGCAACTATAGGAGCGTTTCCCCTAACACAAACGTTTTTAAGACATGACAATCAGTTTTAAAGAAATAAGCTTCACTTCATTTTAGTAAGTCTAAGGTCTAAAGGTGTTCACGAGAATTCCATTTATTTTAAAGCAGAACCGAGATCTTCATAAAAATTGAGAGGTTTAGGGAAGCTCCGAAAACATCAAGACAGATCATAGATTTAAAGGGCAGTTAAACAAAATTCAACGAAGGTTTCAAGAAAATTTCCGGGAATTTCCGGAAACTTCAGTTTGCTCAGCGAAGATTTCTGGAACGCATTAAAAATTATTTTAACATCCGAAAAATGTAAGAGTCTTTCAAGGGTGTAATATCATAGAAATTAGATTAGAGATTAAAGAACATCAACAGAGTTCCATTAATTAAAAAAAAATGCGGGAATTTTTAGCAAGCAACGATATTTTCAAGAAATTCCAGAAGTTTTAAGAAATTTTGATATTATTAATTGGTTTTGTTACATTCAGTGAAGTTCCGAGTACGTTGAGGACGATTATATAACATCACAAAAATCCCATTAACTTAAGGAAATTTGCAGCAACTTACAACGAGTTCCTTGGAATTATGGGATATCAATTCTATGATTGATCTGAAAACTTTAGAAGATTCAGGGAATTATATATACATCAGAAAATTTACCGGAACATTTGATCAATTTAGAGAAATTAAGGTAAACATATAAAAACTTTAGGGCTGGACTTTCCAGAGAAAAGGCAATGTTTCGTGAGCATTTATAAACTTTATAAAACATTAGGAAATTGTAGAACTTAAAGGCAATTCAATCTATTCCAGTAAAATTGTGGGTTCTTTTTAAAAGATATTTAGGGCAGCCCAGATAATTTTAAGGAAATTGAGAAATATTTTGGGCAGCTTTAAAAACATCAGGAAACTCTAGACTATTGAAGAAGCTGTTAGGTTCTGAAAATCGAATTATTTCGTAGCGAGAGCTTAAAGAAGTTCCTGAAACTGCGTTGCGTGCGTGCGTGCGTTGCGTGTGTAACGGAGTAATTCTTAGATTGCATACTGGCAACTGTCATGTATCAACTTTCACTTATTCTGATTGCTTAAGGAAAACTTTTTGGGAGTGAATAGTTCTCCAATCAAAGTTCAGAACAGGAAAAGCATGACAATTAGTTCCTGAAATTTCAGAATAACTTCGAATACTTCACAAAAGTACAGAGATCTTCAGAAACATTTCGAGAACTTCATAAAAGTCTATGGACCTTAAGGGAAGATCCGAGCACTTCAGGAACTTATATGAACATTTCGGGAGCATTTCAAATAAGTTTAGTTAAGCTCCAAAAACAAGCGGAAGTTCAGGGGAGTTTAGTTCTATTAGTATCACTAAATTTGCGGAAAATTTCAAGAATTTTCGGAGAACTTTAGAGACGTTAAGAAAATTATTTTGGTTTTCACATAAGTCCAGAAGTTCACGGAAGCTTAAACAATTTTAGAATAGTTCAATCAAATTCTGGGTAGTACAACAAGATTCATGACAACTGCAAACACTTTAGAGAAATTTCGAGAACTTGAAGAAAGATATTGATCTCGCTAAAAAGCAAAAAAAAAAAAATAAAGAAATGCCATCAGTGCACCAGTCTCCGCTCATGCCCCATATACCGCTCACTTTTGCAAAAAACAGCTATTTTTTCTGATCAATCGTACTCTGTTTATACATTTGTAAACATACGTAAACTTAAAAAACCCTAAATTTTCATTTGGTTTCATTACTTTTGCTGACGTACGTCTTATTGCTGAGAAAAAGTTTTTGGTCAGTTTCTTGATCGACGAAAATGTCAAACGTCACGCGATGTTATTGTTTTGGCTAAGATGTCGATGTTTTCAATTTAAGCGAATGGTTCTTTGTTTACGTGATATTTCGGGCTAAAACTAGCACAGGTAGGTAGATTTGAGTGTCTTATTTATGATTAATACAAAGATTCATGACAACTAATGGCTTTTTACATATATCTGACTCAAAATGTATTGAGCGGTTTTCAGGGCCGCTAAAAATTTATTGAGAGCCAATTCACGCTCGCTATCCTTTCACTTTGTCTTGTTTAGGATGACTCCAACTGCAAAGAAGAAGGGATATTCCGCAAAGGCGATGGAAATGGCAGTAGACGCAGCAAAACGTGGGATGTCCATACGGCAAGCTGCTGCTCACTACGGTGTTCCGGCAGGAACTTTACGCGATAAACTACGACATAAATATTGTAAGAACAAACCCGGGCCGAACCACAAATCCGTCAGTGGTTAAAAGAAGTGCGTGATTATCTGAAAGAGGAGGGATTCGAATATTTACTGGACAACCCCAACCGGATCTTCAACCTCGACGAAACCGCGTTTCAATTAGTCGTGAGAAATTAGAAATGCTTGGCATCGAAGAACATCAGACACCTGCATTCTATCTACGCCAACAATGATAAAGAAAGTTACACCGCACTGTTTACTGCTAGCGCCGACGGCCACCTACTCCCCCCACTGGTGCTATTCCCCTACAAAAGCCGGCTCCCTGGAGAAATTGTTAAAAGTGCTCCACCAGATTGGGGGATTGAAAAACCGCGAGCGGGTGGATGACAAGTGATGCATTTTATGATTATCTTAAGAACATTTTTCAGCCGTGGCTCGAGAAAGAAAAAATACCACTTCCGGTCATCTTATTCGTAGATGGTCATAAAAGCCACACTACTCTGATGAACGCTGAATTTTGTAACGACCATCAAATAATCCTAGTGGCACTTTTCCCAAACTCGCGGCATCTGACTCAACCCTTTGACGTCAGTTTTTTTGGGCCTCTTAAAAAGCACTGGCATGAACAAGTGCTGAGTTTCCGCATACAGAATGGTATGTCGCCAATTTTTAAACCTGAAATATGTCCTCTTATGATGCAAGCTTTACTCAATTTTACTAATAAAGAGTCAGTCGTTCAAAGTGGATTCATGCGGAGTGGAATTTATCCGTGGTGTCCCGATGCCGTTGATTATTCATCTTTACCATTAAGTGCCAATGTTGATGGGTCGTCTGGTACACCACCAGATTCCTCAGAAGTAAAACTAATAAGCCTACTGGAGAGCAGACTGACCGTACAACAGATTACCGAATTTCGAATCCAGCAGAATTCGCTCCTATGGCAAGGAAACATAACTGATACTAACCTGTTCTACTTCTGGAGGAATTTGAAAACCAGCTGCAGCGTCTTCAGCAGTGACAATCAGTCTTTGGAAGCACTTGAGTACAGCGATAGGAATCTTGTCCAACCCGTAGAAGCAAATCAACACAGGAGTAAGGTTTTCGATAGTGGCACCCAACCCATTTTTGTGGATGAACTAAGTGATGACGAAAGTGTTTTTCGAGGATATGCTAATGACGGTATGTTATTTAGATTAAACTTTTTTTTAATTATATAGCTGAATGAACGATTGTTCTTCTATCCCACAGATTGTGATCCTAATATGGCCAACAAATACGCAACGCAGAAACAGTTGTTCGGTCAGTTACCATCTAATGATGATAGACTTTTAAAAATGTCAGAGCCCCATGGTGATAGCGACAAGGAAAATGATACGGATAACACAGCGGCATTTAATTTATCCTTCAACCACCCAAATCCTATTAAATCGGTGCAACGAAAGCGGGTAACATTGCGTCCACCTAATGCTGCTACTAGCAAGGAATTCGCCTTGTTTATGGATGCTAAAGTTAAGGAGAAGGAAAAGGTGGAACACGACAAACAACAGAAACGAAAAAAGGCGGAGAAACTTGCAGAGAAAGAGAATAAGAAAAGAAAAATCAAAATTCGTCGACCAAAAGTTCAGACAGGAATGCAAACGTAAAGGATTAAACTGTATAATGAAAATTGGTGTTATTAGTGTTACAGCAATGAAATAAAATGTTACAGAAACTCTAACTATTTTTCCATCTCAAGAAAGAAAAGAAATGAGAATACCATCAATTAAAATTGAGCGGAAAATTGGATAAAAATTGAACGGTAATTGGAACACCTGATCTTGCCGTGAGCGGTAACTGGTACAGGTAACAGTATTTTTATTTTTATATATTTTTTTTATTTTTATCTATAGATTAAGATGTTTTTCTGATTTTTCTCGCATAGTATCTGGATTGAATTAACGAATAATGCTAAAAACATTTAAAAACATAATAAATGTTTTTTTTTTGTGAATTTTCAAACATAAACATTGGCTTAAATGAGCGGAAATTGGTTCAATGATGGTAACCGATATCCTCAGAGCAGTGAATTGTTAAACTTTAGAGAAGACTCATGATCGTTAGAAAAATTGTGGAAACTTTAGGAAGTTCGAAAAAGTTTAGAGAAGTTGAAAACAATGATGAGAAGTATTGCGAGCATCAGGCTAGCTTCTCAAACTACAAAAGAACAGGCAGTTTCATTAACTTCAGGAATATTTTGGGACCTTTCAAGTTGCTCAGAATAGTCAATTGCATATTCAACGGAGATTTCTCAGGCAAATTCGCTTAGAGGTCTCCTTATAATTCGCTCGTATTCTCCCAAAACTCTCATGGGATCATTTCAGAAATTCTCTTGGCGGGCGATGAACCAGCCCAAGGCTGAAAATCTCTCTAATAAAGCAAAAAAAAAATCACTTGGAACGCTTCTCTGTATTCTCTTAAAAATATCACAAGAATAGACTTAGAATACTTCTCGCAACTATCCTCCGAATCAAATTTTCTTTTAATTTTCCTAGGAATTGCCTTGAAATTCTCCTCAGTAAAAAATCCTATGGAAAGATTCTCAGAATTTTCATTGAATTTTCAGATTTCTTTTTTAATCTCACCCCTTCCCTTGAAATTCTACTCAAAAAGCCTCCTAAGAATTCATTTTCATTTCTGCTCACAAATTCCTGAGATGTCTCCACTTAATTTGTTTGGATTATTTTTCGAATTTCTTTGAAGATCTCCTGGAGTTATTCTCAGATTTAATTGCAATCCTCCTTGGTAAAAAAAATATTAAATTTCCTGAGTAATTATAAGATTCCCTGAGACTTCCAAGTATTTTCAGGAGAAATAAAATTCCCTGAGAATTCCCGCTTTTTTAGGTTTTTCCTGGCAGTAGACACTTGGAGGTTTAGTCATATTGAATTTTTCGCTTAAAAGGTTCCCATCGCACATAACATTTATTTGTCTTTGTCTAATTGTCTTCCCTAAGGTCACTTTTTAGTCACTTTGTTACAACTATAAGTCACTATTTGATCATTTATCTCTTCAACATGATCACTAAAATCACTATTTTTGACAGGATTGATCGCTACCAGCTCTGCGATAAGTACACGGCGAATGAGAACGACCCAAATTTGAGTTTAGTTCACTCATAATCGCCAAAAGTGCAGGAACTAAGCGATGAGTTAATTTGCCTCATGTTTTCCCAGGTTTCTCCAGGATTTACCAGGGAAAAATTCCCGAATTTGAGAAAAGTAAAGATTGGATTCATTCAGTCTATTGGTACTACTACGAGACTGAATAAAATTTTCGTCGATTTCCTCATTTTCCGGCAGATTTTTTAGGTTTTCCACAGAAAACCATGAGACAAATTTTACTCATTGCTGAGTTCCTGCACTTTTGGCGATTATGAGTGAACTAAACTCAAATTTGGGTCGTTCTCATTCGCCGTGAAATAAGCTTGAAATGCGATGAATAAGAAGAAGAAGAAGCCATAGCTGGTACACCTACCCTATTGTTGAGAATTCAACTTAGCAACTATTGAAAAATAATATTCATTTTAAACAAAAAAACGTTTGTAAATGGATTCGATAATTTTCGACTGTATGGAACCTCTAGAACTCACATTTTAGCATCTCAAAACAACGAAAAATCTTCTGGGAAGGAAAGGGTTAACTCGCTGTTGTATTTAGTAGGTAACAGGTGAACATTCTCGGGGTGGTGACGGTGAGAATAAGTTCTAGATTTATGTTGCGGGCAGCGGGAGAGAGCGGGAAATTGGAATGGGGGAGTCCCTAGTAAATAGTTATGCGGATTTTTGTGCAAGGAAAATAGTTCAAATGAATTACAGGAAAGAGAACGGGTTAGGCTGGATAGCGTGCAAATTCCCTCATTCCCTTGATCTGGGTAGTTTGAAGGATTGTGGCACTTCATTATGCCGTATGCTGCACATTTGATTCGTATTTCCTGGTTTGTGTAATCCATGTGTGTCCTAATTTTGGAAATATTATGGGTCAACTCGTCGGGTTACCTACTTACAGACAATGGAAACATTCAACATCGGGAAGTTTAATGTAGACGCATGGTGATTAGTTCGGATATGGCGTGAGAAGAACACCTTCCGTTATAGCGCCTTCAAAAAACTTTTCAGTTGAATCAACTACCAAATGGCACCGGTCGAGATAGGGGCGCAATTAACAGTCAAAGCTTGTTGAATTTGCGGTTTCTCACTTGCTTACCAGGGTGTCAAAAAGGTAAAACTCCCAGCAAAGAACAGAAAACTCGTGGAAGTCGCGTGTCGATGGCTCGAAAAACAAATTAATCATACTCACCGTCAGGCAGGTGCTTCATTCCGCTTTCGCTTGTCATGATTGCGAGAATGCTAGGAGAAAGCGCATGCAATAAGGCGATTTTCTTTCACAATAAGAACCGCAGCAATTGGTTTTCTTTTTATGGCTCGGGCACATTGTTCGAATTTTATTGTTTCACCTAATTTCGGGGGAAAAATTAAAATGTAGAATAAGTACTGCTGTAGAAAGAGCATTTTATTCTGCTTGCGCAAAAAAAAAAGAGTAAAACCGAAACAAAAATGTTCTTACCAAAATGTCTATCGAGAGCAAAAATGGGAACGCGTACAGTTAATATTATACACTGATGATTGCGGAATAGATCGCTTAGCATGTATAGTAAAAATCATTCTCACGAGATCGACAAAATAAACAAAAAAATAACACACTTACGCGCGTCTGAAATTAGAGAACAAACAACTCAAGTATCTCACAATCCGTTACAAAAACTTTAGCATTCACAATATAGTCACGATGGGATTTCTGTCTTTCCTTTTCGTTTAGTTATGAGTTTGTTCTTCTCTGGCGTAGATTAAGCATTGTAGTATTGCTTTTATGAGAAAAAAAAAACAACAACATTCCATGATCTGATCATCGTGGCGATCGTAACCTATCATCGAGTTACGCATTCTAATGTTCATTATAGCATTCCGAATCCTTTGGAGTAGTTGATGGCTTTCAGTAGACGTTCCTCGAGTTTTTCCCTGGTGCTGTACTCCGGCAGGAGCAATACATTAAAACATGTATGGCTAGTCGGTAACCGGTCGCAATCGGGTCCATTTCGAGCGATTACCAGCTTCAGTCGGCTGAGACCACCGACCGGTACCCGGTCCGAGCCTGTGGAAGAGATATTGATAGGTATCGTAATCATTTGATTTGTGCAAATCTAAAGTGCGAAGAATAATATTTTCTGTACTGTGCAATACTTGGTAAATCTAAATAATTGACTTTTGTTACATATTCAACTTTAGTGAACAACATAGAGATAAATGCAATTTTTGTGGCAAATTTAAAAGATTTACTGGTAAATTCCGTTGGAAAATACCTTGTACTATTTATATATACATTAGGGTGGGACAAAATTCAAATTCCAGTTCCAGTATGATTTTCGGGGGCCTTCTGGGTCCTAGAATAACTGTGTAAAATTTCAGGTCGGTCGGTGGAACTATATTTTAGCGCCAGCGGTTTTAATTTTACATAGGATTTTCTATGGGAAAACTTACTTTTTCAAATAAAAATCTGGTGAGGTCACCCATTATCCTCTAAAAACAAACCAACCGAACTTTCCCCTAGGAAATTTTACAAGGAAACTTTTTTTAGAAGACCGCAAAACGATCCGATGCTTGTGGAAAAAGTTATTTAGCCATTACTGATTGCTATTTACTTACCTCTCAGATAATCTTGTTCAGGGTTTTCACCGAGAAAATCGGTGGAGATGTTCATTACAGTAAAAAACTCACTTGAAGCCTGCTCTGACGGGAACTTTATCCTCGCTGAGTTTGCGTCGTTTTCCGGATTTTTCGATCGGTTTTTTTGGCTCATTTAAAGCTGGTAGTTTCTTTACTATTTCGTCTTTAATAAAGAAATCAATCAATCAGAGTCTATTTCTACTTTTGAATCGAAACAAGCAAGGGCCACGTTCCATTCTGATAAGTACCATAGATGATTTTGAAAGGCTTTCATGGCAATCAAAGCGTAATGTTGATCGTGAAAGTTGTGGAGATCTGCTCAAAATTCCAGATCCACTCGAGGGGCCGAAACAGAACTACTTAGACGATACCAATATCGAATGAAGCATTGTGATAGAAATAAAGGGTGTCCACGATGAAATTGCCACACTATGAAATTGCTCTAACTTTTTAACCGTTGGGTAGAATTTAATGAAAATTTGGGTGGATTTAGTTCATAGTGCATTATTTACATCCTGCAAGTTTTAAAGTCCTGTGACCAAAACTCGCGGAAATGGAGTCGAAAGAACAGCTCGTGCGTGATAAAATCTTGCGCATTCATCACGAGAACAAGGATCTCTCGCATCGTTCCGTCGCTAAAACGTTGAGAATCGCGAATTCCACGGTGTCGCGAGTGATTAAGCGGTTCGAGGAACGGTTGACCACCGATCGGAAGCCCAGAAGTGAAGGAAAAAGTATTCCGTACAACACAAAAAATCACAACCGCGTAGTTGGGGCCTTCAACCGAAATCCGAACGCCTCCGTTAGGGATGTGGCTAAGAAGCTGCACCTAAGCCGAAGTTTTGTCCAGAAGGCCAAAACTAAGGCTGGGCTTCGAACGTTCAAGGTACAAAAGGCCCCTAATCGCGACGAGAAGCAGAACAAGTCCGCCAAAACCCGTGCCAGGAAGTTGTACCTCAACATGCTGACAAAAGTTGAATGCTGCATCATGGACGACGAAACATATGTGAAGGCCGACTTCAAACAGATCCCCGGCAACCTGTTTTTCACGGCCAAGGATAAGTTCAGCGTTCCGGAGCATGTCCGCACTCAGAAGATGTCCAAATTTGCGAAAAAATTCCTGGTTTGGCAAGCCATCTGCACGTGCGGGAAGCGGAGTGCACCTTTCGTGACCCAGGACACGATGAACGGACAGGTGTACATAAAAGAGTGCCTCCAGAAGCGGCTGCTTCCTCTCCTGAAGGCCCACAACGTCCCAACAATCTTCTGGCCGGATTTGGCCTCATGCCACTACTCCAAGGACGTGCTGAAGTGGTATGCGGACAATAAGGTCAATTTCGTGCCGAAAATGTTCAACCCTCCCAACACTCCGGAGCTCCGCCCCATCGAGAAGTACTGGGCGATTATGAAGCAGCACCTTCTTAAACGACCTAAGGTAGTGAAGACAGTCGAGGAACTGAAGAAAGTATGGGTTTACATGCAAAAAACGGTTGATTCACAGGTTGTGCAGAATCTTATGGCCGGGGTTAAGGCCAAGGTGCGGGCATTTGCGTATGGACTGTAAATAAAATACGAGTAAAATGGTAAAATGAAGTTTAATAGTTATTTCTCAATCCCTGAAAATTTGATGGCAATCGGATGAAAACTCGAATTTTGCGAATCAATTTTGTGTGTGGCAATTTCATCGTGGACACCCTTTAGAGCCAAAGTTGTGTTATGCTTCCAAAGAGACTGATCATCGAAGTTTTCGCTGCACATCCACGATTTCAAAATGATGATTTTTCGCTACCGATCCACCTCGCACGGCTAAGGCTACCTGCTTTGTGGAATCTTAATCCTTTTGGAGGAACTCCACCCAAAAACATTACGACCAATTCGAGGAGCTCTTCGTAATCTGATCGTTGTTGTTTAATCAACAGCTGGTCGTCACAAAACGCGATGTTTCCGTCTCTCCATGGTTCAGTTAAGGTCCTCAGCTCCGGATCATCCATAACGGTCCGGAATTTTCGGTTGCTCCGATTTTGGTTGAATTCTTTTTTGAATTCAATGACAGAATCGAGATTGTTCGACTTCGACTTATCGCCATATATTTCGTGTTGTAAAACGTGTTTGAATTTCGGCGATGTGATGGCGGCATGCCAATGGTAGCAACACGGCGAATGAGAACGACCCAAATTTGAGTTTAGTTCACTCATAATCGCCAAAAGTGCAGGAACTCAGCGATGAGTAAAATTTGTCTCATATTTTCCCAGGATTTTTCAGGGAAAAATTCCCGAATTTGAGAAAAGTAAAGATTGGATTCACACAGTCTATTGGTACTACTCCGAGACTGAATAAAATTTACGTCAATTACCTCATTTTCCGGCAGATTTTTTAGGTTTTCCACAGGAAACCATGAGACAAATTTACTCATCGCTGAGTTCCTGCACTTTTGGCGATTATGAGTGAACTAAACTCAAATTTTGGTAGTTCTCATTCGCCGTGAAGTCTCTTTTCAGTAGAACTGGAAGACGGGTTATAATACCATTTTTTACGCCAGATTTAATACTAGTTGTATCAAAGCTCATTCCAACTATTCTTTCCTGCAGACCTCACTCGTTGATTGTCTCCATTATCGCAGCTGATTGAGCATCCGCCGTTCCACTTGATAGGGAAGGTACCGAAAGAAGTTTAGACACCTCTGCTCCAGTAACAAGATTGCGAAGCCGATCAACGCGCTTTCCGTTGATGTCAGGCAGAATCTTTCCATCCCAGTGTACTACCAAAGGTACATCAGGATCAAAGCTTTGATTCAGCTGGAAAATTTTCAATCAGAGAGTGACATATTTTCATAAACATTGTTTCGATTTTGAACAAAAAAAAAGTGCTTTAAATTTATTGAAAGTGACGGCGGTTCTTTTCTACTTAACAGCGCAGCAGCGAGTTCAAGCTCTTGGGGTTGTGAATGATGTCGCGGAAAGGGCCGTAAAGCTTGTTTCCGACCTCAACAAAAATTTATTCATTTTCTTGATTTCACCCGGTAAAATCCTACCGACTTTGGTGATCTGATTTAAGTGTGTACTGCAAGTTGTGGAGTACCACCGAAAAATGAAGCCGATGAAATATTGAAGTCTGAGCAGCAGCACATCGCCTGATAAGGTTTGAATAAATTGTGCGCCAAAGCAAATACACCCTTGTAAAAAATCACGCTTGTATCCAAATGACCCCCGTGAAACATAATTGTTGTACTTTACCGGAAACCTGTGTAAAGTTTCATCAAAATCGAAGATTCTTTGCGCATTATATCGGCTTTCCTCCATGCTGAGTGAACCCCCACACAACGTGACTGCCTCGCGCAGACAGCAGCAGGCAGTGCTGCTAGAAAAAAAGAATAATGAGCAGTTCGTTTGGTTAGCAATCAGTAATGGCTAAATAACTTTTTCCACAAGCGTCGGATCGTTTTGCGGTCTTCTAAGAAAAGTTTCCTTGTAAAATTTCCTAGGGAAAAGTTGGTTTATTTTTAGAGGATAATGGGTGACCTCACCAGATTTTTATTTGAAAAAGTAAGTTTTCCCATAGAAAATCCGATGTAAAATTAAAAGCGCTGGCGCTAAAATATAGTTCCACCGACCGACCTGAAATTTTACACAGTTATTCTAGGACCCAGAAGGCCCCCGGAAATCATACTGGAACAAGAATTTTTTTTCATATATCCCTGTCCCAGCCTAATATACATAGGGTAAATGTCAACTTCGGCACCCATTAACTGTTTTCGGCAACCAAAATTTAAACGTTAATTTCACTGTATTTTCCAATCCGAAAACTTCGCTGAATGAATTCAAACGATTCCTTAGATTCATTTTCAATCTGATTACATTTTACGACTGAGCTCTGGATACCCAGAACTGGTTCCGGTAGGGCCCCAAAAAGGAAAAACTTTATGTACTTTTACCATCCGACGGCTCAAAATTTATGATTTTTCATCCAGAAGTAAATAGCCGTCTTTGTAATCTTCGAGTTTTACACTAGTCATCCGGAGACAGCAGAATGGGTTCTGGTTTTTGATGATCTGGAATGCCCGTTGGAATCGGCTGGATACGTCCAAGATTGGGCGGGAGGTAGCTGGTGGCCGTGAACGGTTCTTGGGGAAAGCACTAGACGCGAACCTCCTCCCAGATGACCATGGCAATGCAAGAACATTTGTTTTCATTGATGGAAGTATTACAACAAAGGTAATTGTTACTAGATATTTTTACAAACAGTGACAGATAGCAGACATGAAGCTCATGTGGAGGTGCTGGGCAAAGGTGTTATATCCTAGACAAATGGTATGTTACAAATTCGCTGATGTCGTCATCGTAGGCACTGTCGTAGTCGCTGTTGTAATCGCCGTAGGCAGTACCGTTAGTATATTTAAAATTGAGCATCAGCCGCTGAAACTATATGAATTGTCGCGTATTTCTGTTGTTCATTACATACCAAGTGAAAACTTAATCATATTTTGCGGTGGAGTGTTGCGATTTTGAGATGCTCGATAACCTTGGAGGTATCGGTTTTGCTTATTGAGCAGAAAATCATGGGTTTAATCCCAAGCACTCCCACAACATAATAAACCGCCATCGTTGGGTTCCGAGAGCATAAAGTGCAGTTCATAACCAATAGTTGAATTGTTTAAATCTTGAGTTTCGGAAAGGGTGAGCTAGTTTGGAAGACATTGTTGGCTGCTTTCAGAGACGTCGCTTCATTTGAATAGCTTTTTGTCAAGTCGGTCGTAGATTGTCGTAATGTAAGGGCACGGTGACTATAGAGCAACCGTTTTTGCTTAATGAGTAGAAGATCATGGGTTAAAACCCAAGCTTAATTACATTACTGAGTTGATCTATCATCCAGGCCACTACAGAACAGAAATTGGAGAAACGGTTCGCTGTTGATAATTATATTTAAGATCGTAATGATTAGTTTTTCTCTGCCTTCACTCAGGTTAGATCCGTTGGACTGCTTTCGAAAACGTAATTTCATTTGAAAAGCTGGTTTAATCAGGGCTTAAACAATCGTCACGTCGGTCATAGCTTGTTATGATAACCGGAACAATGCTTAAAGAGCAATTCGAAACATTGACCGTCGTGTGAAAGTGGAACTTGATGAAGACCTAAGTACTTTTTCGTAGCTTTTAGTTTTCGAATTTGAAAGATCGTCGGTTGCAGTGGCTTGCTTACTAGCATAGCATAGCATAGCATAGCATATGCGATTGTACAAATCGTGGGTGGCTATATAATGGTCAACTAATACGTTTTGCAGAAAATATCGAGTGTTGACGCAGAAAATATCACTTGGGATTAGTGATTTTCCCCACACGAAAATAAAATCTACAATACAAGCATCGCATTATACACCTGGCCACATCCTTACAATCGCAGGGGAAGGGAGGGAAAGTTAATCCAACATCTACTTAAGAAGGTGCAGGGAACCCATACTACCTTCATAGGTGTCACAGGAAGGAAAGAGTTGTGTTAGTGGGAGGGTGAATGATTTGGTAACTCTATTCGTGAATATAGAGCATTTGATAAATCAGTGACAAAAAATAAAATATAAATAGATAAAATGGAAAGATCTCACCCGATTGGCCTAGAGACTTTGCAGCGTCATGTTTTCAGAAATGCTTTATTTAATTTTCCTTGAACCACCGCAATCACTGATAACGCTCTTCTAGCTTGTACGTACAAAAGAACGCACTCCACGCATAATCCCCCGATCACCATGTCGTTATTGCCACAAAATTCTGCAAACAGCTCACCGTTCTCGCTCATTTCGCCGAGACCATGGCGTCCCATGACACGCTCATAGTCCGTGTTGTCGGAGCCGATCTTCGCATTGAAGTCGCCAGTGTAGATTTTGATGTCACCCTTTGGAACCTTATTCACGACGGCATTCAGTTGACTGTAAAAATTTTCCTTGTCCTGTAGCTCGGCAGCATCAGTTGGCGCATAACATTGGATTATGGTAAGGTTACGAACCCGTGTTCTAAATCTGGCAACGATTATCCTCTCATCAACAGGCTCCCACTTGATGAGCGCAGCACTTGCCTGGACGCTAAGTAGGAGACCAACTCCACGATGGCGGGGAGCGTTTTCACCTCGTATACCAGAGTATAGTAGTACCTGTCCCGACGGCAGTTTGTGTTCTCCAAAGTTTGGCCAACGAACTTCACTCAGTCCCAGGATTTCTAGCTTCATGCGTCGCGCCTCGTTGGCGAGTTGTGCCAGTTTACCCTGCTGGGCTAACGTCAATACATTCCATGATCCAATTCGAGTCCGTTGCTTTGCGCTAAAAGTCGTTGCCGTTATATCAGTTCGATGTCTTTCTCTGTTGATTTCTGTAACAATTGTAAAGGTTTCAGAGACAGTAGGTGGTAGGTCTCCTATCCGCCGTGATGGGGCTGCCATCTTAGGTGTAGCTTCCGGGGAAGAGCATTTCTTATTCAGCCGTTGGATGCCAGTCAGACGCACCTTCATGGCGAACAGACGCTCGGGTTGGCGAAGCATTTCCTCTATCACCGTGCTATGGTTACCGCGTCAGTGTTCGCACCTCCTCACTCTGCTATTGTCGGATTGACAACATTGCCCAGGCTACGCCAACCAGCTGTGTCCATGTTTCAGCTGGCAGTCTTTTGTGATCATATGACTCGTGGAGGCGTGAGGTAGGAACTTGTGAGGACCGGAGCTAGGTATATCGCTCCTTCCAGATTGTCACTCACCATTTTGTAGCCCTCGGTTGCAGTGGCTTGCTTACTGAGCAGAAAAACGTGGTCCCAGATCCTTTCATATTAAAGAGATGTATGGTCAAATCGCTTGTTTATCGTGTATTTTGCGAAACTTGTTGTCGTCGTCGGTGTCAGGTTTGAATGATCGCAACAACTCGAGTAACGGTATGATGTGATACGAGGGGCTCGGTGACCTTAGAGCGACCGCCTTTGCTTACTGAGCAGAACATCATGAGTCTAATCTCAGGCCCATCCACATTGAAGATTCGTGAATCGTTTTATTTGATTATATGACTACCTACATTTGTAATAACAGTAACTCGATGATTAAAAAGGAGCTCGTTTGCCTAGTGGCAAAAGTTTTTGCTTGCTGAGCAGAATACCGTGGGTTCAATCCTAAGCTCCTGCGCGTTATATGATCGTTAGGACATCAATTCAGTTTATCGTTTACCAAAACGAACCCTGCTGCAAACCCTACCCTCTTACCCAACATCCCAGTGATTCCTCGTGGAAGTGCAGAGGACTCCTCGGCTTCCATAAAAGCGAGTGTCACGTCCACACATTCCTATCCATTCTTTTCTGGACCTGTGTTCGGGCGCGGCCGGCGCTGGTATTGCCTAGTTTGTGATCACCAGTTTTTACACATTGAGGATGACTGCTAGTCCCGTCTATTGGTTTTCTGTGTAATTACAGCAGATCTGGCAATAACAGAGTAGCAACCGTGGGCGGTTAATCATGCTCATGCTCATGCTCTGGAATGCCCGTTGGAAATGACCAATTCCCTTTTGCGTTAGAAACCTATCGTGTGACAAATAAAAAAAAAAACATAATTTTGTGTGTATAATAGAGCCCATAATCGTAAGTTGTTTGCCCAAAATGACACGTGGCTTTCGATTATCGAAGCCATGAAAGATGTAGTCACAATCATCAAAAAGTCTACAATAACTAAATTTGAAGAATTCAACGCATGTATCTCATTTTTCGAAACTGGTTCTGGGTATCCGGCTGAGGTCAGATCCACCTGTTGGTGTCTGGTCAGGTGTGGATGTCTATTTACTTCTCGATGACAAATCATAAATTTTGAGCGGTCGGATCGTATCAGTACATGAGGATTAGAATGTGTCCTATTTGACATGGTAATTTGATACTACAACCTAGTTCAAGCATGATTTCTGGTAGAAGCTTATTGACTGACATCAACGTGTGATGCAGTAAGAGAACAAGTATACCTGGAGTTAGTGGATCTCCTTGCAATACGCCAATTCCTTTCTGTGTTGAGTTGGTCCTCTGTCCAAACCATTGCATCGAAGTAGTTTCGTGAAGATAGGCTAATCAACACTATTTTTGAAATGTCCAGACGATCCAGCAACACTAGTATGTTGTAACATTATTTGCGCCATTTTTCATCTAAAATCCTTCTTAAGACGAAAATTTGGTCGGAGGCACTACGCTTTGCTTTGCTGTCTTAGTCGATTCAAAAGCAACCTGACAAAGTGTGATATACCGATAATCATCTACATTGAATGCTTGTTGTCGAGCTTTCTGTTTTCACATTTCTGTCAGCAAAGCATCAACTTTTCTGAAAAGTGTTTTTCGAAAGCTTGCTGCTTCCGCTTTGTGCTTCAATCAAGGGGTTGGTCACTCCGCACAGTCTGCTATAAAAAAAAAAGTTTTGGCACATACTCATTGGCACTGTTTGGCACCCATGATTACAAATTTGTCTTATCTTTAAATTACTGGCAATACTGAACTTTTTCTGCGTCAGCGAAGTGTGCATGTGTCAACATTTGTTATTGATGTTGCCACAATCTAATTTTCACAAACCACTACCGTGAATCTTCAGCATTCCCGCAATGGATTCTCCAGAATCGAATTGGATTCCTTAAAACAGTCAGCGCCCATCCTAATGCTTGTTCGAAGCAGTAGGTACATCATTCCGCACAGGGCTGCGTACAATCATTCCGACAACCAAGCATGACCAAAATCAGGACAATCGCTTGCATAAAGACTGGAACGCGCAAAAATTGATCGACAAAAAATCGTTTCCTTCAGTCAAAATTCATATCACAAAAATCTTCTTATTTTTCTTGTGGTAGTTCAATTCATATACCTTAGAGGAAAAAATGTTCGTTTATTCTTTTGGTTTGCCAAATCCGAACTGCCGTGCCTTCCGCTTAACCCCTCCAATAAATTTTGCACAATTCGCCGCCGAACGCCAGTAAGATTTAAACTGCTGCTCTTTTTCCATGGATTTATTAGTTTTTTTTTGAGACTCCGTTTGACCAAGGCCCAATACCGTTCGATAGGGCAGAGTTCTGGGCTGCACAGTAGTATGGGAGACATTGAGCTTTCCAGCGGCGTCCCGGATGGAGAGGTTAGGATTCCGCTTATATTTCACCACCACCTTCTTCGTCGTCGCGGCCTTATTTCCACGTCCGGATTACGATTGCCGCCGCTTCCAGGCAGACAGACGCTCCCCGAACAGTTTTAAAACGTTTGTCACGATCGATTTGGCCACATCCAGCAATTTTGCCAACTTGGCGTGTGAGAACGTTGGATTCTCTTGCTGCGCGAGCAAAATTTTGACACGCTGCTCCTCTTGCTTGGACGTCATTTTGAAAACTGGAGAGCAAACGGTGAAAACTCATCATAGCAACCATTGTATATCAACTTCCAAATGCAGAATTTCAGGTTTTTTTTTATGCATTATTAACAGAAATACACCAATTTGAAGTTGACCAATTGTTGCGCGTTCCAGACTTTAGCAACACCCCTTCTTCAATCAATCCCAACATAACCGGTTGTGATATGAAAAAAAAATGATCATTGCCGAGTTTGAAATGAGCCGAGCGCACCATTTTTCTGAGGAGTAGAATGCCTACTGCCAAATCATTCCAAAGAGCTTCAGAGCTTGTGAGCGAAGGGGGATAAAATTAGAGTGAGGTTTGCTGCCATTTATGTTCATGTTTTCTATCACACGCTCTTACTCTCACTCTGGGTGAACTTTGAGCTTCTTGCGTCGAACAAAAAAGTCATCCGGAGCTCGAAAAGCGCACCTCACGTCAAATCATCCTCTCACTGAAGTTCATTCTCCCTCTCTCTCGAGGGGTTTTTGTTTACTTCTTCCATATTCCTGCCACCACTCACTCGAGGTGAGGGCTGGATAAACCCGTAGGACAAGAGTGTTTTAAAACCTCCAGTGAGTTTGAGGAGTTTCAGTAAGCCTGGTTATAGGTCATGGAACTTGATATAAGAATAATTATTCTTTACAAACCCCAGGAGCATTCTTGTAATCTTGTGGTTAGTTTTCAAAAAAGCTGAAGTTGTTAACTTATTCCTTTATGTCATTTGGAAGCTTTATGAAAACCCTTCGATTTGATGCGTCATCCATCTGTGTACCTTAGATCATTCGAGATTTTAAAGCGTTTAATGCGGCCAAGTTTTCAAGTGATCAATTTCGTTAAAACTTCTAAATTTCTTTCATTTAGGAGATTTTCAGTCGCAGGCTGCTTCATCTCCGGAAGCCCCAGAAGGGGGCTTCCCTAGTTACATAGATGAGAGTTTGGAGACCCCAGAAGGGGTTCTCCTAGAGGTGGGTGGGGCTCCAGAAGGGAGTCCCCTTAGTACAGCATTTTTTAACAGAGTTCATTATAGTTCCTTTTTTGGTTTCTAGCGTGGCAGTAAGGTAATCGTCATGTGATATCCAGGCTTATTCCAGTGGTGTCCATGTTCGAGGCGGAGTCATTTCGTATATATTGGTTTATTATATTCTATAGAACAGTCCAGCATTTTTTAGGAAAACTATTAGGGCTACTTCCGTGGACGGGTCGTTAGAGAGGACGATACACATGCTGTCCGGTATTCCATAGAGGAGCCGGATGTTATGGAAGCAGGGACAGTTAACAATCAGGTGTTCGACTGTCATAATCGTGTTGTAGGAGTCGCAAATCTTCCGAAAAGAGGTAGCGCTACCCATGTTGGATTTTTACTGGCATAGTAAGTGATGGATGGGCATTCCATCGAGCATTAATTTCCCTAAATATATGCATCACTTACCGGTGGTAAACTGCAGCAGCTTCCGTTTCGATTCCATCGACAACCCGTGCACGATATTCCAGAAATCCTTGATCGTCTGCGAGTCCGACGTGAAGCCACCCTCGTACTCGGTCGATTGTTCCAGCTCGTTGAAATCGAACTCTTTGCTGCCGCACACTATCAGCTCGATCTCCTCCGGTCGGAACAGCAGGTGCAGCGGACTTTCGTCCGTCACCATCTGGAAGCCACGCTTGAACGCTTTGAACTGTTTCTCGATACTCTGGTTGAGCAAAAAGTCCGTATAGAGTTCCACGAAGTCCTGCTTGTTGTCCTGGTTGACGAAGATCTTGTCTCCGTCCGGTTTCAGCTCATGCTCCAGTGCATTGCCGAACACGTCCTTGTAGCAAATTTTAAACGTTTGCATAAACACTTCCTCCATGTCGTTGTCTTGGTGGTCCAACATCGATTTTAAACTGTTGTACAAAACCTGTTGGGAGGAATTGATTTAAGTCTAAATTATGATGATTGAATTTCGGTCAACACTTACTGGATTCCAATCCCGCAGATCCACATACGATCCCTTCATTCCCATCAGCTTTCGGTAGACCACCATCGGGAAGTTCACTGCCAAAATGATGTTGTTGTAAATGGCTAATCCGAGTACGATTCCGATCAGCGTAAACTGGGCCTCGTTTTCGAACGATGTTGAATTGAACCACACCGTGTTGGTGTCTTCAATGTTGATAAACATTCCGTAGTCCGGATTGAAAATCTCTTCGATGATTAACTGAAAGAATTCCTTCGATACGCCACCCTCGTCAATTCCCTGTTCCCCGGAAAATTCTACCACCAATTGCTTCTTCAAATCCTTCGGGTTCGACATCGCTATCATCTCCAGCTCGACCAGCGCATCGTCAATGATATGATCCCGGCGAATTTTCAACTTCAGGAAAGGATTCCCGTTCTGCTGCCCACCGCCACCCAGTTGGTGATGCAGGAAGGTTAACCGTCGTTCCGAGTACATCCGGATCCGGGAGTCGTAGTACAGGGCGAGCGTTTTCGTTGCCGGCGTTAGGATGAACGAGTACAGCATGAAGCTGAACTTTTTGGTCGAGTTCGCAAAGTATGCTCCCTCCGAGGTAGTGTTTTTGTAGTTGAGATAGTCGTGGTCCATTTCGATTACGTCGCACAGGGGTTCGTTGTAGAACTCCTCGTACGGTACGTGGGGCTTCCGACAGTCTAGGATGTTAACGTCCAGTTCGGTCGCCAGAGGGTCCTCTAGCTTTTGTTGTTTGGCTTTCTTTTCTTTGCTATTGTACACTGGGGGTTCGTCATCCTCCGGGATAAGCGAAAGATAGGTCGGCGGGGCAATGTCACCCATATCGGCTTCCCGGTAGTGTTTGGGATCCACGTCACCGGCCAGGATGTTGGCGTAGAAGACGAGCTAGAAAGGAGTATATTTCAAAAAATCGGGCAAAAGGGAGAGCCTACAACCTACTCACCTTCATCACCTTGGTCGCATTGCACACGACCTCGTTGTCGTGAATTTTGACGTCCCGATAGTAGTTCAGCGAAAGGGTGGAGATTGTTACCAGCTGCTGCACCAACTGCAACATTGGTTGAATGCCATCCTTACTGTGTACCGCCCAGATGTGTACTAACCGTGATTGGGCCCAAACCGGCAGGTGACAAACGGCAGCACAAATCCTAGGTAGCGATACCTCCAGGAACTCGGCCGTTCCAATTTGTAATACTTCAAAGACGATTACAAAAACCGTAACGATCTCTTCCAGATCCACCTTCTGGGTGAGATGCACACGCAGTTCGACACTGAGCGTTTCTCCTAGCGATTGTAAGGCATTGTTGATGGGACCAAATACGGAGCTATTCGCTTCGTATAGCGCTTTCATCGAACGCCGCAAGCTTACCAAATCGACCGTCGTATAATGCCTTTCCTTCGTTTCCGGCGGCGCCTTCTCCGCACAACTGTCTTCGTCCTTGTCCAGATCCCCCTCCAGGGTTCGTAAGTCTTCTTTTTTGAGATTTTTCAAATCTTCCGGTGCTTTCTCGAGCATCGCATCGATACTCGAGCAGGGTCTTTTTTGAAAGCTTTGCGCTATCGATTGGTACGAGGAAAAAATGGCACCCAGGGTACGGATCAGCGGTGTGTCCGAATTGTCTCGCTTACATGCTTCCATCAACTCCCGAAGCTTAGCTTCGTCCAGAGAATCTACCGGCGATGAGTCTCGTTGTTTTTTGCTAGATTCCTTGTTGCAACTGCTGCTAGTGCTGAGCGTTTTCTTCTTCCCACCAATGAGATTACTACTGCTACTGGCAAATGGCGAACTGCTTCCCTGACTAGTAGCGCTGCTACGGAGAGCATAGGGACTCTTGACACTCCCCTCACCGCCTCCACCCTCGTAATGGTGGTTTTGATTTTTTCGTATATTCGATTCCCGCTGCTCATCTTCATCCATGGAGTCCATGTCGAGATTTGAACTAGAATTAAGAAAGTAATAAGTTATCCCTAAACAAGCCTATCTTAGAAAGATCCAACAACAAGCAGGAAGCAACGAAAAGCTATGAAACGAATCGTAACCAAATTTTACCTATCGTTCATCTCTTCCAGATTGGCAGCGGTAATCAAACGCCAAGCAGCAGATTCAGCTTCGGTGCTGACCGTAGAATCATCCAGTCCGGAACTTGATCCGGACGAACTGCCAGCAGATGCATTTCCACTACTACTACTACCATCCTTAACTGAAACAGCACTAGCAGATACTGACGTAGCCACCGATGACGACGAAGATCCGGGCGTCGATGTAGATGCACTGGCCATGGTTTTTGGCACCTTCGATGGGTGCGTATCGCACAGGGTGGCTTCCTGTGTGAACAGCTGGATAGCACGGGCGGCGGCCGCATTCGGGGTAAGCTTTTCCACCTTACCGCTTGAGGCACAGTATTTGTTGTTGCATTTCGGATTGCCACATCCGTCGACCAGTTGGTAAAAGTATCGCTCGATAAGCTTCTTCGCAGAAGCACGCTTCATATCTTCGCTTTCGGAACCGGTAGATCTGGCGGTACCGGTGACTGCAGGTGTTGTTGCTGCTGCTGCTGGTGTACTACTCTTGGAACGATTTTCACAGACGTTGGCGGTGCGGCGCGGCTTGTCCGCTTCGTGGGAGCCGAGTTGCGGAGTTACTACTTTAGCGGGAGAGGCTGATTGAGTTCGTTTTGCCCCGGATGACGACGATTCTTCATCGATCCTGCTGCGGGAGGTAGATTTGGTGGCTTCAGTGGACGGTATGAGATTGGTTATACGCACCCAAACTATGCAAATCATTTGAAGAGTGTGAAATTTTAAGGCAGACCTAGGAAATAGGTAGGGCCAGTCCGGAGGACTTTGGAAACGGGTTAAGATTTCACATCCTCTGAAGGCAGGTTCTATTAAATTTTGGACAGTTTACTTAAAGCGTTGGAACTGACGGATCTAGGAGATATATTCGGAGAAATTGGGCCAGGGGTCAGTATATTCCGGGACGCTTTGAGATAAGCCAGAAACAGGACAGTACAGTGCTATCATAAAAGCAATGGCCTTCAGGGGAAGACCTGATCTATTCCTGAGGCTAGTCATCGTAGGTAGCTAGGTGTTGGCATTGTAGAGTTTGTTGTAAAACATATGAAAACAATTATTGTAGTTAGTCGTACCGTTGGAGAACCTTGATGAAGATAAGTTTACCCTTGATGCCGTTCGAGAAAGATTGTTGGCAGAAGAAATCTGACCAAATGACCGATGAGCACAAAGAGAAGCCGTCGGCGCTTGTTGGAATCAAACAGAAACCACGGAAGTTCACAGGTTATTGTAATCGGTGTCACAAGAAAGGACACATGGCCAAGGACTGCAGAAGCAAGATTCATGCGGAAGCGAATGCAGCAAGTGGCGGAAAGGCTGTTGCGTTGATGAGTGGTAGGTCATCTAATAGCGGCGATCGAAGAAAAGTTACCTTCAAGCTAGACTCAGGAACTGGTGACCACCTAGTGAACCAGAAGGGATATTTCGAAACTCTTGAAAGAATGAAGAATCCCGTCATTATATGTGTTGCAAAAGATGACCAGTCCATAACAGCATGGCACAAAGAAAAAAATCGTCGGGGTCAACAGTCTCGGTGTTTAGTGTACCATAGACAACGTTCTCTATGCACCAGATTTGCGAGCGAACCTTCTATCGGTGAAAAAGCTGACTATAGCAGGTGTCAAGGTGTCTGATGCTACGCGTGAAATACTTCAGGCGACCCCCCGGTAATCCCGCGTAGGACCGAGAGAGGAAAAGGTAGAGAAGAAATTTAGTGGAAATAAAAGTTTTGTTCTGCACACACGCGTTTTGATTCAATCACCAGCAAATCTTCCGAAAACCAATTCTTATGATATTTTTCTATGAACATTTTGGTCCATTCGAACCGGATGAACATTTTGTGATGGTTTTTGTTGATTTATGGAGATATTCTGGCGAAAATTTGTGATTTCCACCGGTTGGAAAAAATAGAAAGTTGCCAAACGACGCGTCGTGCAGTAGTGTGTGTGCGCGCGAAACATGATCGATCGTGTTTGAAATACGAAATCCGAGTGAAAGAAGAATAGCAAAGAACTTCCTCGAACGTTCGGAAGTATTTGTGAAATAGTGTAGTGAAGAGTTGTGCTCATGAGTGAGGAAACTCCACATCCGGCAAGAAACATAACACCGAGAAATCTGCTCGACGCTTTGCTCGGTGTGCAATCAACAAGTTACGTATCAGTGCAACAGCAGAAACAGGAACAGAAGCAGAAAGATATGGCGAAGAACCTGGATAGGTTGATTGACCAGCGTGATTTGGCGAAGGAAAAGATGATCCGGATTCAAGAGCGGTTGGATCAGGAAAACATCAGTATTCACTGGCTCAAATTGCAACTCGAGACTCTCCGCCGGTGCAACGACGATCTGCAGAAGTCATATCTGGAGATTTGTGAACTCGTTTCGAGGGATCAACGTGACGAGTTTAGAAGAGACTACTTCCGAAACGAGCTGTTTGTGCAAGTTCAAACGGAAATTGAAAAGTGGAATGTAGAAGAAGAAGACAAACAGCGAAGAAAAATGAATGCGTTGGCGCCTGCTTTCGTGCCGCAGCAACCAGTGGTAGTGAAGAATTCGACACCTCATCTGCAGGTACCGCTGCCAACATTCGACGGCAGTCTTGAGAATTGGTACTCTTTTAAGTGTATGTTCAATACTATAATGAACAGGTACCCTGATGAGTCTCCGGCGATTAAACTTTACCACTTGAAGAATTGCCTTGTTGGAAACGCTGCTGGTAAGATTGACCAAGACGTAATCAACAACAACGATTACGATTCGGCATGGAAGATGCTAGAAGACACCTATGAAGACGAGCGACTCATAATTGACACTCACATAGATGCTCTACTCAACCTCCCCAAGATGACGAGTGAGAACGGCAATGAATTGCGGAACCTACTCGATACCTGTACCAAAAATATTGACGCTTTGAAGAATCGAGAGCTACCTGTGGGAGGACTTTCGGAAATGATACTGGTCAATGTAATTTCCAAACAGTTGGATAAAGAAACAAGGAAACTGTGGGAATCCCAGCTCCCAGTGGATGAGCTGCCTACGTATGCTGATATGGTTGATTTCTTACGCGAGCGAGGTCGCATTCTGCAGAAAATGAAAGGCTACAATGAACCACGACCTCCCGCTCCAACGAAGCTGAAAAGTAAACCGGAACAGAAAACTATTCAAGGGAGGAATTTCATACAAACATCCAGCCAGGCCAAAGATGCATGTTTCTGCTGCAGTGGTGATCACCTGATTTACAAGTGTGACATTTTCCAAGGACTCACTGTCAATGAACGGTTCATCAAAGTGAAGCAAATCGGTCTTTGCTTCAATTGCCTACGACGCGGCCATTGTACGGGTGAGTGCAATTCTCGCGTCACTTTTCAAATAGACCAATGTAACATATCCACCATTTTGAGAAAATCGAAGTTGAAGTTCGACAGATTATTATTTTAACTGTTTAAAAACAATACATTTGGCATTACTATTTTTAATGTAGTCAGCATATAATAACGTTGAAAATTCAGAAGAAACAGTAAAATCACAATTTTACTTTGAATTTCATGCTACAACATAGAAAAAATCACATAGGACGTTTTGACAAGTCGAGTTGTACATCGGACATGTTACATTGGACGATTTTTCTCAATGACATAATCAATGAGTGTTACATTGGACGTTTTGTCTACATGATACTAGATTCCCTTTCACAGATTTCAAAGTATAGTACCTAACTTTAGATTGGCCCCGCCTATGGAAAATGAGCACCAATCATGTTAGGCAGTCCGAATGACCGAAGTAACAATCATGTACCCATCATTTCAAACTGTACATTGGATAATTTTTGATCAATGATTATCTTAAATAAATGAAAGTAAATTTGGATGGATGTTTTTGTATCACATACATAGACAGAAGAGCGATAGTTTGTATCGCTTAACTCGATTTGTTTACATTTGTTACATTGGTCTATTTGAAAAGTGACGCGAGAATTCTGAAAGGACGTGCAAAACATGCAAGCGAAAACATCATACTCTCCTGCATGAAGATAAGCCCACAGCTTACAAGACACTGGTAAGCCAATCAACTGCGTCAGTTCCCGCCGTTGCAGAAGATCATCGTGAGATTGCTGTACAAACACATGGATCTATCAACTGTGCAAATTCGTTCATGCTGAAACAACATGTGCTCCTTTCGACCGCAGAAGTGCTTGTGTGTGATTCCGGAAATAAAACTGTGGTATGCCGTGCCTTGTTGGACTCAGGATCTGATTCGAACTTAATCTGTGAAGCTCTTGCGAGAAAATTGAACATTGTCATGGAAAACGTCAACATCCCAATCAGCGGGGTCAATAACGCTGAAACGCAAGTTAAGTATAAGCTTTGTGCAAAGATCAGCTCTCGCGTTAATTCGTTCAACGCCTTTCTAGACTTTTTGGTGGTACCAACGATCACCACCAATCTGCCACTCATGAAGGTCGACATACGTTCCTGGACAATTCCCGCAAGCCTAGCTTTGGCGGATCCGTCGTTCCACGTTCCCGACGAAATCCAAATGATCATCGGCGCTGAACTATTTTTCGAATTACTGAAGGGCGGCCGTATGAAGCTTGCAGGCGGAACACCCATGTTGGTTGAAACACATCTTGGATGGATTGTCAGCGGTCCCGTAAAGGTGGATCAAGGCGGTCCGAATCGTAGAGTTTGCCAATTAAACCTCACCGACGAACAACTCAATCGCACCCTCGTGAAGTTCTGGGAGTTGGAAACATGCCAGGAAGCCTTACCATACACACCAGCAGAACAAGCCGTAGAGAAACATTACGAGCGAACATTTTCCCGTGAGGAAACAGGTCGATACACTGTCAGACTGCCATTCAACGAAAACAAGGTTCAACTTGGCAATTCCTTGGAAACCGCACGGACACGTTTCAATCGTCTACTACGATCGTTCGTCAACGAAAACAAGAAGAATCGATACACTGAATTCATGACAGAATACTTGGCCCTCGGTCATATGATTGAGGTCCATGACAATCCCAATGATTGCTACTTCTTACCTCATCACGCCGTTTACAAGGAGTCAAGCTCGACGACAAAAATCCGTGTAGTGTTTGACGCTTCGGCGAAGACCACGTCAGGTCTCTCGCTGAACGATGCTTTAGAGACAGGACGAACAGTGCAAAACGACCTTATCACAATTCTCCTCCGATTTTGCTGCTTTCCTGTGGCAATAACAGCAGATGTTCCGAAGATGTATCGTCAGGTGTATGTCCACAAAGATGATAGGAAGTATCAACGCACTCTATGGCTGAATTCAAATAACGAAGTCGGAACATTCGAGTTGACAACTGTAACGTACGGTTGTTCCAGTGCACCATACCTGGCAACGCGCACATTGATGCAATTGGCAAAGGATGAAGCATCTGAGCTGCCCCTCGCAGCCAGAGTCATTGAAGATAACAGCTATATCGACGACTTTCTTACTGGGGCAAATACCGAGCAAGAGGTGATTGAAATCTGCAAGCAACATACGGAACTACTGAGGCGAGGAGGATTTGGAGTTCACAAGTTCTGCTCCAATAGTGAAGTTGTTCGAAACAGTATTCCGGTTGAACTCCAAGAAACACTGCTAAACGTTGAAGATGCTGACATTAACAGTGTGATCAAAACTCTCGGCTTGATTTGGAATCCCAACGACGACTACTTTACCTTCATCGTGAACCCACTTGATGGCAGACTGCCGAATCCCATACCAACCAAACGCAGCGTACTTTCTGCCATTGGACTTCTCTTTGATCCATGTGGTTACATTGGACCTATGACTACGACATCAAAATTGCTGATGCAAGATTTGTGGCGAATCAAGCTAGGATGGGACGAAGAATTGCCGGACGACCAGTACCAGTTGTGGACAATTTTCCGGGAGCAGCTGCCATCTGTCAACAAACTACAAAAGAAGCGGTGTGTAATCTCAAGCGACGCAGTAGCAATAGAACTTCACGGATTTTCGGATGCTTCCAAGCGTGCTAACGGGGCAGTCTTGTACACGAGGTGCATCTCCCCCGATAGCACGGTAAATGTTGAGCTGGTTTGTAGCAAGTCGAGAGTGGCTCCTTTAAAACCAACGACTATTCCTCGTCTCGAACTGTGTGGAACTTTGCTTCTAGCGCGTCTGGTGGAAAAAACTGTAGCTGCAATGAAAGTTTCTTTTTCGAATGTGATACTTCACACGGATTCGCAAGTATGTTTGAGCGTCCCGGGTTTGAGCTGGATGAAAAAATCACCGCTTGCTTTGAACCAGTTTGTTGCAAATCGTGTCGCAACGGTACATGAACTGACCCACGATTACGAATGGTGCTATGTGAGATCTCAAGACAACCCTGCGGACATAATCTCGCGTGGGGTACTACCAGCAGAACTACTCACGATGGAGCATTGGTTTAAAGGTGCACCTTCATTGTGGCTGCAGAATCCAGTACACGATGAAGGCAGGATTTGTTTGGACGACAACGAACTTCCAGAACTCAAGTCAACGACTGTTGTAACTGCTGTACATCAGAAAACACACATCGATTTGAATAAGGTGAGCAATTTTCGACGGCTGCAAAGAGCGTGGGCGTATGCATTGCGGTTCATCAAGAACATACGCACGAAGGTTTGTAATACGTCTGACTTACAAGCACAAGAAATCGCTGAGGCAACACATGTAATCGTCCTTCTGGTGCAGAAGGAAGAATTTCAGGAACTTTTCAACGCACTGAAGGATAAAAAGAAGAAGTTGAAGCAGTACCAAGGTCTTGCTCCATTCATTGACACCGACGGACTCATTAGGGTTGGCGGTCGTCTCAAGTACTCGTCAATACCTTATGATGGAAGACACCAAATCTTGCTGCCGGAGAAACACCATGTGACTCAAATCATTGTCCGTCAGTTACACGAGGAACATTTTCATGTCGGGCAGCGAGGCTTGCTGTCTATCGTGCGTGAACGATACTGGCCTATAAACGCAAAGCTGCTGATAAAGAGGATCGTCTCCAAGTGCAATAGTTCGGTAGGTTGCCCATGAATTGATTCACTGGCTTTGGGTTATGGCGAAAGTTTTCGAATACTGGAGTCGACTATGCTGGTCCAGTGTATCTCAAGGAAGTTGGTCCGGGTAGAAATAAAACTGAATACAAGGCCTATATTGTTGTGTTTATTTGTTTGGCCACCAAGGCAATTCATATTGAAGTGGTATCCAACTTACGGCCGAGAATTTCATCGCTGCGCTGCAGCGCTTCATTAACAGACGTGGTATGGTAACCAACATGTATTCCGACAATGGGACGACTTTCGTCGGTGCAAATCATGAGCTGGCAGAGTTGCGCATCTTGTTTGACGATCAAGCCCATCAACGAAAACTCAACGATTTCTGTACTTCGAAGGGAATTCAATGGCACTTTTTCCTTCCGCGCAGCCCCCACTTTGGTAGTATGTGGGAGGCTGGGGTAAAATCAGCTAAGCACCATTTGAAGCATGTCATCGGTGAAACTCGGCTAACTTTTGAAGAGATGACGACTTTCTTAGCCCAATGTGAAGCCATCTTGAACAGCAGACCTCTAATTCCAGTTTCAGACGATCCAAATGACATCGAAGTACTGACTCCATCGCACTTCCTTATTGGAAGATCGGCCTTGAGTATTCCTGAACCGTCATACTCCGAAGTGAAAGTTGGCCGACTAAATCGTTGGCAACACATCCAGCTGATGAAGGAGCATTTCTGGAAGCGCTGGTCGGCTGAATATTTGCATCATCTACAGTCCAGGCCGAAGTGGCATAACGAAGTTACCAAGATCGAGATTGGCACTTTGGTAGTATTGAAGGACGACAATGCTCCCCCACATCAGTGGCGTCTAGGACGCATAGTGACAACGCACCCTGGACAGGATGAAATAGTGCGGGTGGTTACGATCCGCACAAACACTGGAGAATACCGACGAGCTATATCGAAGATCTGTTTTCTCCCAACTGTTGATCCGATGGACTCAACGGGGGGAGTATGATGCTACGCGTGAAATTCTTCAGGCGACCCCCCGGTAATCCCGCGTAGGACCGAGAGAGGAAAAGGTAGAGAAGAAATTTAGTGGAAATAAAATGAAGTAATGAAATTGGGTTGTTAGCGGAATGCTTTAATAAAACAGCAAAAAAAGGTTATCTTCCATTTAATTCCACTTAATTAATTTTGGTATCCATGACAGATACGTATTTCGACTACAATGTGCAGTCTTCATCAGTTTTTAATTAGTTAGGTAGGTTCCGATTCAACACATTGTAGTTTCATTTTCATTTCATTTAGAGTTGAATAGATTTTTCTCCTTTAGCTTACTTAAATCTTTGGTTTTAATTAGTTAGGTAGGTTCCGATTCAACACATTGTAGTTTCATTTATATACCTGTGATCTTGACTTTTATACCTAGGGGATGAGTACTTAAGGGAGTTAGATTTTGATAAGTTCTTTAGTGGGAATGACACTGATGAAGACTGCACATTGTAGTCGAAATACGTATCTGTCATGGATACCAAAATTAATTAAGTGGAATTAAATGGAAGATAACCTTTTTTTGCTGTTTTATGGAAATAAAAGTTTTGTTCTGCACACACGCGTTTTGATTCAATCACCAGCAAATCTTCCGAAAACCAATTCTTATGATATTTTTCTATGAACAGTGTCGTTTGGAGAAAAATCGGCTGAGATGAACCACAATGGTGAGATTGTAGGTATGTGTCCTTTAAAAGGCGATTTCTACGCTGATTTGTGGCACCGCAGGCTAGGTCATCTCGGAATACAAAATCTGCGTAAACTAACGGCAATGGTATCAGGTATGACCGTGGAACAAGGTATTCTTGATTTTTGTGATACTTGTGTTTTCGGGAGGCAGTGCCGAGAACCATTCAACGGAACACGAGTAAGATCTGAAAGACCGTTAGAACGCGTGCACTCCGATGTTTGTGGACCGATTACGCCAAAAGCTTGGGATGGTTCTCGGTACATCGTCTCTTTCATTGATGTTTTCACGCACTTTGCATTACTTTTCACAATAAAAAGAAATCAGAGGTATTCAAGAAGTTTCGAAACTATGAAGCGATGGTTTCAGTTGCGACGGACCACCGAATCTCGAAGCTTTCTGTGGATCAGGGCAGAGAATACTGCTCAAAGGACCAGGCACGATTCTATTCCGAGAAGGGTATCCAGATAGAACCAACTGTTGCATACACTCCACAGCAGAATTGAGTCCCCGAGAGGTTCGATCGAACGTTAATCGAGAAAGTTCGTATGATGCTGATTAAGTCCAAGGCACCGAAACGTATGTGGAATGAAGCTGCACTAGCTGGGGTCTATCTCACGAACCGTAGTCCGACCAATGTTGTTTCGAAAAGCAACACTCCTATCGGGATGTGGACGAATCAGATGCATGATATGACTAAGCTCAGACTGTTTAGCTGCAAGGCATGTCCATGTGTTCACACTCAGCAGTGGAAAAAGCTAGATTCGAAGAGTCAGTTGTCAGTGATGGTCGGCTACGCACCTAATGGGTACAGACTGTGGAATATGAAGACCCTGAACTTGTTTATAGCACGAGACGTAAAATTTAACGAATACTATTTGCCGCTTATATCCAAGATGAACGAAGAACCCGAACCCACCTTGTTTGTAGCTTCTTACGATTTCGCTGAAGAGACGGATGCTGGTGTTGCAGCAAATCTACCAGACACTAGAAGATTCGAGCAAGAGGGGGAAGAATCAAATGAAGACGTCGAATCAGATGGTCAAGAGGATGTCGAACCAGATACTGCTTTCAACACCTCGGCCACGCTCTCTTCGTTTCTAGATCCTGGTCATAACATTGACACGGCGACCACGAGGCATCGCGAACGGGAGCGCAAGCTCCCCGGTTAGTTACGAGATTTTTTAGTTGGAAGATTATTTTCTGCGTATGCATCCCCTGCAGACCACAAGAAGATGACACTTAGTGAAGCTTCAAATACTGCGCTCCCTTCGTGCTTTGAACGTCGATCAAGCCCGTTTTGCGGTAAGTCAAATATGATGTTAACTGGAACAGAAACGGTTTCTGCTGCCCAATCTTCCTGTTCTCTATGTAGATGTTCCAACTACGTTCGATAAGATCTCCAGTCGAGCTGACAAGACATGCTGGTTGAAAGCTGTGAACGATGAACTGGATTCCTTGCACTCCAATAACGTTTGACGACTTGTGAAGTCCTGAGGGAATCAGGCCGTTGCAATCGAAATGGGTATTTCGAGTCAAAGAGGACGAATTTGACGACCCTATCCGCTACAAAGCTCGCTTGGTCGCTAATGTGGTGTTTACACTTAGGCTAGTTCACTAGCGCTAATGAGCTTGCTGCTGGGAAAAACGCTCACCAGCCTAATGCAAACAGGGAATCAGCGTCTACCAGCATGAGATTTCAGGAGCAAATGAAATTCGTGCTAGTTGGCTAGTACACTAGCGCTAGCAAATCCGCACAGATGTAAACACCCCACAAAAGGATTCCAACAGAAGGCTGGCGTGAACTATGCTGAAACGTATGCTCCAGTACCAAAGCTGAGCACCACAAGTTCAGCACTTGTAGTGTTCAGAAGAAGTTTCACGTCCATCAACTTGATGGCAAAACTGCTTTCCTATATGGTGAACTAAGAGAAGATGTGTTTATGGCAGTTCAAAAAGTAGTAGAAGCTCCAAGCAATATGGTGTACAAACTAGCGAAATCGTTATATGACCTTAAGTAAAGTCCTCGATGCTGGAACTTCGTCCGTTCCAAACACGACTACAGCTTGTATACTAGGGTGAGCCGAGGTGACATACTCTACGTGATTGTGTACGTGGATGATCTACTCCTGATGGAAGACAACATTGGTATGATAGATCAACTGAAGAAAAAATTGTCGTTGAAACTCAAGATGACAGATTGCGGAGAAGTTAGAAATTTCAAAAAGGAAAAGTGCAACCCTGTGAAAATTCCGATGGAGAAGGGCCTTGCGCTACCTGAGTCGAGCTGTGGTACTGATCAACCCTACCGCGAGCTGCTTATGCTATGCGTCAGACCTGACATCTGTTATGCTGTTGGACATATGGGAAGATACCAGCAATGCCCCAGCGATAGCAACTGGCAAGCTCTGCAGAAGATTGTTAGATACTTGAAGGCGATCAAGTCATTGAGATTGTTGTTTCGCCACGAGCATGATGCATAAGTGTTGACCGGATATGCAGATGAAGATTGGGCTTCAGATAGCAGCGATCGACAATCAATAAGCGGATACCTCTTCAAGGTCTACGTCACTTCCGAAAGCAGAAAACAACAAACTATGGCAATGTCATCAAGCGAGGCTGAGTACGTGGCACTAAAACTTCACTGAGAAGCTAAGTTTACGAGCTAACCAGGTTTCCAATAAATACCTAAAATACTCAATAAAACCACTCTATGCTGTCAAGGCAATGCTTGTCTACGTAAATTTGAATCATTATCAATCATAAAAGAACTACCTCAAGCAAAAAAAAAAATCTCCCAAGCCAGAACATTAAAGGCTGGCTAAAAGTAAATTAGCACGCCTCTAGTGTTGGGAATCGAAAATCTTTGACAGTGGTTTGTTTACACTTCTATTTCCAGTTGTTCGGTGCAAGTTTGATCAAAGTAGTCGATCGCGTTCAGAAATAACGTCAAATGGAACTCGAAAAATCCAGAGTGGTCGAGTGCTAAGAACCTACAAGGGAACCCTGAGTGTGAAAAGGAATCAGCGGACCTACGAAAAACTGGAACCTGGGATCGTCAGCTGCGCAGCAGGTGCGTTAAAGTCAACCCCGGTCTTTCGATCCGAGATGTGGACAGAAGGTACAACACCAACTTTCAAACGGTGCGCAACATCATTGCCAGGGAAGGATAAAGGTCTTACAAAGCCAGTAAACATCCGAACCGGCACATGAAGCAGAATTCTGTGGCCAAAAAGCGTGCAAGGCTCTTGTACGACCGTGTTTTGACGAAACACGAGGGCTGCACTTTGATCGATGACGAAACATACGTCAAACTTGATTTTAAGCAGCTTCCTGGTCAAAAGTTTTACATCGCGACTGGACGTGGAGATGTGCCTGGAAGATTCATATTCGTGTTTGCCTTCAAGTTCGCGAAAAAGGCCATGATTTAGCAAGCGATTTGCAGTTGTGTCCTGACAACGGAACCATTCGTCATGCTCGACGATGACATCTCAAGTTTACATCAAAGAATGCATGAAAAAGCGTGTATTGCTGTTCATCCGCAAGCAGGGACAAAGTCATCTTTTGGCCCGAATTGGCCAGCTGCCACTACTCCAAGGTGGTTCTGGAGTGGTATGCTGAAAACAAGATCGATTTTTTCCCCAAGCTAATGAATCCTCCGAATTGCCAGGAATTTCGACCAATCGAAAATACTGGGTAATTTCAAAGCAACGATTTCGACGAAGCGGCGGGGTAGTCAAGGACATCCAGCAAATGCAGGAAAAATCGAAGAAATGCGCTGATTCCGTGTCCGTTTCCACTGTGCGGGAGCTGATGGGCTCCATCAAGAGGAAGGTTCGAAATTTTGTTCGAACTGGAGAAATGTAACCATCTAATGCTGTAACTTTGAAGTTTCAATAAAAGTACTGGAAAGCAACCATTAATGGACTTATTAAACTTATTGAATCACGAATTACAAGTCCTTTTGGGCGTACCAATTTACTTTCAGTCAGCCTTTATCTTAAATTCTCATATAGTTTTTTTTCCTCTGTTCGGGACCTAACACCACTGCGACCAGTAATTTGATCTATTGTAGTAAATAGTCATTTAGTTAGTTCTCTGAGATTATCAAGCAGAACACAATCTTATCTTATCAATAAGGAACAATAGCTAGAGGTATTCAGAAAAAAGTCATCATATTATCATAAAGCTGGGTTTAGACAAAGCATGTCAATTGATTAACCACAGACAAACAGACATAACACATTGGATATTTCTCACTGTAAAACATCGTCGCTAAAACATTACCGCCATCTGTTGAGCACACTGTTGTGGGAAGTACGGCGTAATAGATGGCGGTAGTGTGTAAACGTCAAACGCAAGGGAATTGACTATGCCCGCCACAGGTGACGATACTGCCAACTACGATACTTTTAAATTGATCGTTAAATGATTGTTCGATGAACAACTTGCGAGTGTTATGTCTGTTTGTCTGTGGATTAACCATGCCATTCAACTGACTTAATCAACTCACTCGAATTGAAAAAAAAGTTGAACCAGGCTCAACTCTTCAAGCCAATTGAATTCAACTGAGTTGATCAATGACTTGCCTTGTCTGAACCCAACATAACTCTTTACCATTCTTGCATTTACTCAAAGGCGCTCCAATGCGCTCAAGGGATTGATTTTTGTTGGACACAGCTGGATCGAGCGGACGCACCAATCTACTCGAAGGTTAAATTTTGTCAGACGCAATTAGGAGTAACATTTATTAAGAGACGCACATACCCATTAGCAGCTTAAATGTTGCAACAACTAACAGCGTCTAGTGTCTGCGGAAATGGATTTTTATCTCAGAGGAATGTGACAACACCCAGTGGGAGCTGAATTTATAATAGTAACTTTTGCTCAACTTTCAAAAATGCAACATCAAGCATTGAACAACCACAAGTTGGCAACTCTATCTCAAATTTGAAATGAAAAACCCCCCTCAAACTACATCGAGTAATTAAGTTGTTTGAAATTAGCGAAGTCAGTCATACTTATTAATAAGTTCCTGTTATAAAGAAATATTTCCCTGAATTTGAATTAAATTCCCTGAGATTCCCCGATTTCCCAGGTCCCAAAATGAATTCCCTGATATTCTCTGATTTTCCCAAAGAGACGACACCCTGATAAGAATGCTTGCGAATCTCAAGCTCGAGTTTTGGTTTGCAGATTCACATACGAATTTATTCTTTGGTTCAATGAATGATTTTCCCAACAATGGGTGTCCCCAAAAAATTCTCTCGGAACCTGAACCTGAACTTCTATTCAAATTTACACACTGCCATATTCTGATGGAAATATTTACACTGATAACAAATCTTACTCAGAGAGTGAGTCACTGAGTGAGCTTCGCTTTTAGAAATTTCTCCATACTAATGAGTAAAAATGTAAGATTCGTTTTCAATGTCAATTGAC
This sequence comes from Ochlerotatus camptorhynchus, assembly GCF_037179485.1. Classification (NCBI taxonomy): domain Eukaryota; kingdom Metazoa; phylum Arthropoda; class Insecta; order Diptera; family Culicidae; genus Ochlerotatus; species Ochlerotatus camptorhynchus. The sequence goes on along the minus strand of NW_027040682.1, from coordinate 3,057,145 downwards.
CATTTCCAAAGCTCCTAGTTCTAGCTTTTATTTCATAGATGGCAACCAACTCCGTGATAGTCAAGCAGTTTTTCCAGTATAGGAAAAATTGTTAATTTATGAAATTGTCATCAACTTATCACTTATCTTCAAAACGGCTACTACCAGCAGGTGCACAAACATCATCTGCATTTGCTAGCACATAAATTATATGGAAAAGTGCCGTAGTTTTTGAATAATCGAGCAAAAACGGATAATCTACATGCATTGTCAGATTGAAAATTGCCTAGCCCAGACCAAGGTATGTGACCGGCTATATGTGACTACCGCAAGAAGCGGATTCCATCGGTTAAATCTGTTCCTTCATTACTTTCTCTAGCTAATAAATGTCACCCAAAGCACAGAGAACAGACATGGAGGCTCGAACAAAATTTCTCTAAAAACTTGTGTAAAGATTCCTATTTGACTTAAGCGCCACTGACGGCGACTTCCCCACTTAAAAACCATCTTTGACAACATGATGGCGCTGGCGTTGCACAAATTACACTAGACAGTAAGTGCTAGTAGCGCCAAGTGGCAATTTTCAACAGAAAATTTATCGATACTAGCGCCAAATTGGTCGAAAGTGGAAAATTTATAGAGAAAATCAGGAGATGCTCACACCACGTAACGGCGACGTTCCCACTTATTTTACACAAGTTTCTGACCGAACTTGAACGTCTGTTCTCTGTGCCCAAAGTCTGATGTTAATATTAATAAAGTATTTTCATCAGCTGTTTTATCGTTCTAGTAGACTTATGTCCAACCACTACTCGCTAGATGGGCGTCTCCATATAATAACCTCCTGGACAGCAACATCTGTCGGTGTGGAAACGGTTACGATGACATCGATCACGCAGTTTGGCAATGTACGGATAATGACGCCACCAGAGAGCGACTTTTGAATACCCTCGAGGCTCAAGGAAGACAACCCTATATTCCTATCAGAGACGTGTTGGGAACCCGTGATCTCTGCTATATGCAGTCGATTTATGTGTTTCTGCAAATTTCTAGTATAAGAAATTCATTCCTTTGTTTGTTGTCTCTCTTTATTAGTTTTTGTTTGTCTCATCGTCGCCCACTGGTCACCAAAGTCGGTCGTACATACTGGCGACAACACTCTGATTTGACAACGAAACTCCACCCCAAGCTGCTTTCGTGATCCTATCCTTCGACAATGTACCTCTTTAACCTCGGGCAAGCCGCGAGTATTCGGCCCAACTCCAACTAGACACAAAAATAAGATAATTTTGTTACTAACAACGATCAATTAATTATCGGTTCCGTGAAGCGCGATTGAGCCTTCCAAAAAACTTTGTAATCGTCAACTTCATGCATGAAGTAACATAAATTTGATAGGGGGAATGGACGTAATATTGGCCTAAAACGGATACCTGGACACTGCGGGGTCCATGGTAACGTAAAAGCGGAACAACTAGCCAACTCAGGTCGTTGCATGGCCAAGTACGCGAATTGTACCTGGTCCGGACCCTAAAAAATGGGTATCAAAAATCACCAACGAAGGTTGGGCTCGCGATTGGGCGGCCGACCCCTGCCATCAGAAAAATTAAAAGAGGCATCTCCAGGTGGGCGGACCCACCGTTACATCGAGAGCAGGTCATAGTATCCGGACTTCGAACACATCATACAAACATCTCCCACAACTACAAGGGATACGGACCATTCTATAGTAGGATCTGTGATCTATGCCGAATTCCACAAACGGTGGATCACATTATCTGACATTGTCCGAAATACGAAGCACCAAGAACGCGATGGGGGAGGTAGCTCATCGATTCTTCCGGTTCGCCTCCTAGCATCGTGCTATAAGGTACCAGGCGATAACCAGGGTAGTTGATCGATAGCTCGATGACGTCATTTCGTTGGCGTCTGCTATGGGAAATTCTCATAGCAGGCGTTGACGATGGGACGTTGTCGAGTTGTTGAATAGCAACTATCGTGCTAACTCACCGATTACCTGTCGATCTGCCAAATTTGGAAAGACGTCTGCATTGAATTGTCTCATATAATAATATTCCGCCCACTATATCACACGAAATTGCGAGTAGTTGAGTGGAATGGAGATAAGTTAAGCATTGGGTACAGGACTAAGTCTCCCCTGGGTGGTGCCAGAAGATGAGCGCAATAGAATCATCAAGTTGCCATAAGGCACGGAATGAGACTATTGCATGGCTGGGTAGTCAAAGTCTTCCATTCGTTAGTCATTTCAGGTGGATTAGAACAGGTTTAGGTTTAGGGTGGGCGTTGGCCAGATTTGGATTTTTCAGATATAATCCTAAATAGGACCTAGATTATTTAATACACTAGTAACCTCAACTTCTGTCACAATGTTTCATTGTGACTAATCAACACTTAATGGGTAAAATATCAAATTTGCGGTAAATTTGAAAAAAAAGGGAACTTGGAGTGTAGAGTGCACTGCCCACTGGACGATTCTGAAGCCTGACCAAGTGAGTGGGTTACGGGTTTATTTGATTGTACGTCATTTCCAAGTTATATATAGATACATTCATACCATTGGCATTTTGTATTTGAGATAAGACAGAGACAGGATGCGGAGGGCCCGCTTAGGGGGAGCGTAACCCATGTTATGGATTCCATTTATTAAATAGTTCAGATAGGCTGGAAATGATAGGTTCATGGTGAGAAAATGTACCATATGGTGCCCGTTCACTGATCAAAATTAGATTCAAATCGTCAGGCCCTGCCCTGGAATAAGGGAATTGACGATGATTTGTCAAGTTTCATTTTGCATTTGCATATAATTGTAAGTTTAGGTTTGCTTTTGTAATTGTAAGATAGATAGTTTGCCTCAATTGAAACATTGAGTTAAACATGACGAATCATACCTCTAAAATAGTAGTAGTTACAGTGCCGCATTATCTAACTTTTGTTTTGTTTGTTTACATATAACTAATACTAATACCTCCTTGTTTTCTCTCTAATTTGTCTACTATGTCCCACCATCACGATGAGAGATGAGCTACCGTACATGGTACACGCTCATATACACTCCCAAAATAGTATGCCGCAAGTAAGTATATCACAGAGGCAACTAAAGATCCAGAAATAAAAACCGAAAACGCTGAACGGCAGATTGGTTTACAGTGGTCGACCAGGGTGTGTGCGGATAAATTACAAAATTACAATTAGGGTAGATGTACCAGTTATGGCTGTGCGTTCTTGTTGTGGTGTGTTCCAATCATGGCCTATGGAAATCCTATATGCCATGATTGGAGCACATCATGATAGGAGCGTATAGCCGTGACTGGTACATCTACCCTACATCATTATTCCATACATCAGCTTGAATTACGTTGATCGATATTACATTTTTTTTGCTGTGCACTACACCACCGGAGCCAGCAAAGTTCAACAATCCATCGTTGCTTATGCCTTTGTTGTCGTTTGGAACCAGTTTTGCGATGTAGGTGACGATTGTGCGTATTTCTCGCGTAAATTTTGAAAAGGACCTAGCCTGAACAATACGTAAAGAGCAAATTGAAACATTGTACGTCGCGTGAATGTGGAACTTAATGAAGGCCTAAGTACTTTTTCGTAGTTTTTAGTTTTCGGATTTGAAAGATCGTCGGTTACAGTGGCCTGCTTACTGAGCAGAAAAACGCGGTCCCAGGTCCTTACATATCAAAGAGATTTATAGTAAAATCGCTTGTGTATCGTGTATTTTGCGAAACTCGTTGTTGTCGTTGGTTCCGGGTTTGAATGGATACAAAAATTTGAGCAACGGTATTATGTGATATGAGGGGCTCGGTGGCCTTAGAGCAACCGTTTTTGCTTACTGAGCAGAACATCATGAGTCTAATCTCAGGCCCATCCACAATCAAGATTCGTCAATCGTTTTATTTGTTAATATGACTACATGGTAATAACAGCAACTCGGTGATTAAAAAGGTGCTCGTCTGCCTAGTGGCAAACGTTTTTGCTTACTGAGCAGAAGACCGTGGGTTTAGTCCCAAGCTCCTTCGCTTTATATGATCGTTAGGACATTAATTCAGCTTATCGTTTACCAAAACGAACCCTGCTGCAAACCCAACCCTCTTATCCAACATCCCAGTGATTCCTCGTGGAAGTGCAGAGGTGTTCTCGGCTTCCATTAAAGCGAGTGTCATGTCAACACAATCCTTCCCATTCCTTTCTTGACCTGTGTTCGGGCGCAGCCGGCGCTGGTATTGCCTAATTCAAGATCACCAGTTTTTACACATTGAGGATGATTGCTAGTCCCAAGCATCGTCTATTGGTTCTCTGTGTAATTACAGCTGATCTGGCAATAACAGAGTAGCAACCGTGGGCGGTCAATCAAGCTCAAGCTCAAGCTCAATACGAAGCACCAAGAACGCGATGCTCTCGGTAACGATCCTACTAGAATTACAGTCCTTCTAGCTTTCCTGCGGGGAGCTGGGCTGTTCGATCTAATCTGATCACCTAACCCCCCATCACCATCACTACCATACCAGATCACACTCGGAACCTGAATCTCACAACTAACCACCCACATCAGCAACTATACAGACCAACGCAACGAAAACGGAATTCTCCAAAAAAAAAATGACCGTATGAAGACAGCCACTAAGCAACTACGGGACCC